>NC_140991.1:230531253-231131253 GCF_052327205.1 Somniosus microcephalus
AGTCTTTCTCTCTCTCTTCCCCCCCAGTCTCTCTCTCTCTCTCTTCCCCCCAGGTCTCTCTCACTCTCTCTTCCCCCCAGTCTCTCTCTCTCTCTTCCTCCCAGTCTCTCTCTCTCCCTGTCTCTCTCTTCTCCCCCCAGTCTCTCTCTCTCTCTCTTCCCCAGTCTCTCTCTCTCCCTCCCAGTCCCTCTCTCCCTGTCTCTCTCTTCTCCCCCCAGTCTCTCTCTCTCTCTCTTCCCCAGTCTCTCTCTCTCCCTCCCAGTCCCTCTCTCCCTGTCTCTCTCTTCTCCCCCCAGTCTCTCTCTCTCTCTTCCCCCAGTCTCTCTCACTCTCTCTTCCCCCAGTCTCTCTCTCTTCCTCCCAGTCTCTCTCTCCCTGTCTCTCTCTTCTCCCCCCAGTCTCTCTCTCTCTCTCTCTCTCTCCCCCAGTCTCTCTCTCTCTCTCCCCATCTCTCTCTTCTCCCCCCAGTCTCTCTCTCTCTCTTCCCCTGTCTCTCTCTTCTCCCCCCAGTCTCTCTCTCTCTCTCTCTTCCCCCAGTCTCTCTCTCTCTCTCCCCATCTCTCTCTTCTCCCCCCAGTCTCTCTCTCTCTCTTCCCCTGTCTCTCTCTTCTCCCCCCAGTCTCTCTCTCTCTCTCTTCCCCCCGTCTCTCTCTCTCTCTCCCCCAGTCTCTCTCTCTCTCTCTTCCCCTCAGTCTCTCTCTCTCTCACTCCCCCGTCTCTCTCTCTCTCTTCCCCCCAGTCTCTCTCTCTCCCTCTCTTCCCCCCAGTCTCTCTCTCTCTCTCTCCCCCCAGTCTCTCTCTCGCTCTCCCCTCCAGTCTCTCTCTCTCTCTCCCTCCCCCCCAGTCTCTCTCTCTCTCCCCCCGTCTCTCTCTCTCTCTCCCCCAGTCTCTCTCTCTCTCCCCCATCTCTCTCTTCTCCCCCCAGTTTCTCTCTCTCTCCTTCCCCCCTCTCTCTCCTTCCACCTCTCTCTCTCTCCTTCCCCCTCTCTCTCTCTCCTTCCCCCTCTCTCTCTCTCCTTCCCCCCCTCTCTCTCTCTCTCCTTCCTCCTCTCTCTCCTTCCCCCTCTCTCTCTCTCTCCTTCCCCCGTTCTCTCTCTCTCCTTCCCCCTCTCTCTTTCCCTCTCTCTCTCTCTCTTTCCCTCTCCCTCTCTCTCTCCTTCCCACACAGACAGACAAACTCATTTATATATATTAAAATTATTTCTACTTTTTTCATAACAACATGCCCTCAAAAAAACCCTCGGCACCACAGGGCACTCCAGCTAGTATTAAATGAACTAATCAAACTCAAAGAGGATAAAACTCCTGGTCCGGACGGATTACATCCACGCATTTTTAAAGAATCTAGGGAAGAGATAGCAGAGGCACTATTACACATATTTAATAATTCATTAGAAAAAAGTGTAGTGCCGGAGAACTGGAGGACAGTTAACATAATACCAATATTTAAGAAGGGAAATCGAACATGTCCAGGGAACTATAGACCAGTCAGCTTATCATCGGTGGTAGGAAAAATAATGGACTTACTAAAGGAAAAAATAGAAGAGGATTTAGAAACCAAAAATATAATAATGAATAGTCAGCATGGATTTCAAAAGGGAAAGTCTTGCTTTGCCAATCTCATTGAATTCTTTGAAGAGGTAACAGAGAGTGTAGACAACGGTAATGCAGTAGATGTCATTTATATAGATTTCCAAAAGGCCTTCAATCAGGTATCACATAATAGACTAGTGACCAAGGTCAGAGAATGCAGAGCCAGGGGACAAGTAGCAGAATGGATAGCTAGCTGGCTTCAAGACAGAAAGCAGAGAGTAGGGGTAAAGGGTAACTATTCAGAGTGGCAGAAGGTGGAAAGTAGGATCCCACAAGGATCAGTGCTGGGACCAATGAGATTCACAATTTATATTAATGATTTAGACTTTGGAATCAAAAGCGCAATTTCTAACTTTGTGGATGACACCAAATTGTTGAGGGGTGGAGGATACTCAATACTGAGGAGGACTGCAACAAATTACAAGAAGACATTAATAAACTTGTAGAATGGGCATATCATTGGCAAATGAATTTCAACACAGGTAAATGTGAGGTATTACATTTTGGTAAGAAAAATAAGGTGGTCACATTTTACTATAATTATAAGAATCTAAATGGGGTAGAAGAGCAAAACGATCTTGGAGTATAAATACACAAATTACTAAAAGTAGTGACGCAGGTTAATAAGGCCATAAAAAAGCAAACCAAGCAAACCAGTACACTTTACACCTAATCCCAGCCTATTACCATCTCGTCTAGCTTCTAATCTCTTTTACTTCTTTTGGTTCTTTTATTCTTTTGTCCGATCGCAGCCCTGCCTTCGATCTAGTTCCTTTTCTCTCCAGTTTTGAAGAAGGGTCAAACCCGAAACGTCAACTCAAATTTCTCTCCACGGATGTTGCCTGACCTGCTGAGTTTTTCCAGCATTTTCTGTTGTTATTTTTATTTCTAGAGGGATTGAATTGAAAGTAGAGAAGTTATGCTAAACTTGTATCGAACCTTGGTCAGACCATACTTGGAGTACTGTGTATAATTTTGGTTACCATATTATAAAAAGGATATAGAGGCACTGGAGAGGGTGCAAAAAAAGATTTATAAGGATGATCCCAGAAATGCGAGGTTATACCTATCAGGAATGGATGAACAGGCTGGGTCTCCTTTCTCTTGAAATGAGAAGGCTGAGGGGTGACCTAATAGAGGTCTTTAAAATTCTGACATGTTTTGACAGATTAGACAGAGAGGGGGAGAAATTGGGTATAGCCCCATTTGGGGCGCTAGTCCTGGCGAAGCGCAAAGCCTAGCGCCAGTTGCGATTTAGTGCCACCAGGCGCGATATTGGGTTGCAGCACCCCTAAAGGTGATTGCGGCGCTAAATCAGGTGCTGCACGCTACTCTTAAGGCGCTAACCCGGCAGCGCAACCCAATTTCGCGGTGGCGGGGCGCAGCGAGGGTGCTGTCAATAATCACTTTCTCTGAGACACAGTGGCGCCGGCCAACTCTTAAAGGGGCAGGTCAATTGGCATCACCAGACACACTCACTGCCTTGTAGGCCTTCAAAGCGGTGGGAGCCTACCTGTGACGCACCAGCCTAGCAAGACATGGAAAGGGTGAGGCAGAGGGCGGAACGACTCACTGATGGGGCATTGGATGCTTTGGTTGGCGCAGTGGAATCAAGGCCAAGGAAGATGGTCGGAATATGATTTATGTTTTGGACAGTCTCCCGGGTGTGAGAGGCAGTTATGTGTCAGTGTATTAGTTTTGCTTTCTGTTGCCATAGCTTTCTCATGTTTGAAGGAACCACATTTTGTTTAATGAAACACTTTCTTCATTTACAATGGCCATGCCTGCTATTTACATGCATCTTGCCCTTCACAGGCTTGGGGGTATCAGACCGGTTCCATTCCTGTTCTTGGAATGGCAGCAAGCATTCCATGAGAGGGGCCTAGAAGCTACTTCTGATCAGCCTCTGACGTGCAGCCTGAGAAGAGCTGCTCGCATAGAAGTTCAGGCCAGCAGGCAACTTCTCAGCCAGCGACAGAGATGTCCTGCACCTTATCTGAGGCTGCAGATCTGGCTGAAGCAGCTGGCACAGCTCAGTCACCACCTCCTTTCTAAATCTCAGCCTTCTGACACACTGCTCCTCCGGCATGTTCATGTAGGAAAACTGCTGTCGGAAAACCCTGCCAGCGTAAGGTCTGCTGTGGCGACATCTGTTGGCCCTCCTCCGTCTGGCCATGCCCGCCCCCCTCTCCCAGTGTCTCAGTGCCCTTTCCAGATGATTCAGCAGCAGGACGTTCCCCTCCAATGCAGCCCCCATAATAAGTGCCCACAGGAAGGTTCCCCATTGTCAAGGCTCACCAACAGCAAGGTGATGGTCAGAAGGCTGAAGATCGTCTGCCTGCGCTGGCTCAGTGGTCAAATGGCTCTCAGTGTGCAGCTCAGCAACTCTTTGTAGCTCTCGAGGAAGTTGTGCTCCAAAAATGGCTGCCGCTTTTAAACCACACCAGTCCCCTTTCAATAACGCTCCTCCAGCCCGAGAGCGACTTGGTAGGGTCCAGGTAAGCTGTCACTATTAGCGCCAGGCGCTACGGAGGGGGGCGCCACTGAATTTCCAGTCCGGGGCGCCCAAAAGGCGTTGCACACTCAAATGACATCATAATCAGCCTGCACCCATGAGCGGGCGCTAAGAATTAGCGCCGGTGCTAAATGCATGCTCAATATGGGGCGAGGCGCTGTGCCTGCCCAGAAGTTGGCTAGCGCCCCACTTCTTGGCCTCTTTAGGCGTTAATCGGTGGCGCTAACAACCGAATTTCTCCCCCAGAGTGTTTCCACTTGTGGGGAAGAGCAAAACAAGAGGTCATCAGTATAAGATAATCACCGAGAAATCAAATAGGGAATTCAGAAGAAACTTCTTTACCCAGAGAGTGGTGAGAATGTGGAACTTGCTACCTCAGGGAGTGGTTGAAGTGAATAGTGTAGATACATTTAATGGGAGACTAGACAAGCATATGAGGGAGAAGGGAATAGAGGATAGTGTTCATTGAGGAAAGAAGGGAGGAGGCTCGAGTGGAGCATAAACACCGGCATGGACTGGTTAGGTCAAATGGCCTGTTTCTGTGCTGTATATCCTATGTAATCTTTTGGTGATTTCCCTTGATTCTCATAGTACTAATTAGCATGACAGTAGCCCTGGTTGTAAAAAAATCCATTTGATGTGTAAACCTGATCCCAAGCAGTGTAGTCCTGCAAACATGTCATGATGCTCTGAATTTAGTCTTTACACAGGTAGAGGGCCTCATAGAAACGACATTGCACAGAAATTAAGTTTGTTGTAGGGAAGTGAAATCAGACCTAATGCATTGGTCAAGAAATAACAATAAGAAGTACTTGTGCCAATAGCAGTGTTGGACTGGTTGGGCCCGATTTTTGGCTTGTGTGGGAAATGGTCGGGTTTCCCCGAATATGGGGTTCTGACACACAAAAAAATGTGTCAGCCAGCTCCACGCAATTTTCCCTCAAGTGGCCAATTAATTCCCAGCATGTGGGCCACCTTGCTAATTGTCCAATTCGTGTCAGAAAGCCCCACAGTATGATGTCATCATTCGTGGTGCTTTCAAAGTGTCCAGCAAGCTTCTCCACCTCTGCAGGCTTCTCAACCACTCTTGCACAATGGCAGAGGAGCCTGCACCAGCTGCTGTAAGCGGCAGAGGCCGAGCTGCGGCCAAATTCAACGAGATGTCATTGCAGACCTTGGTGGATGGGGTAAGGGCCCACAGGGAGGTCATCTACCCTCGCTCAGGGAGGAAGAGGCCTCCTAAAGAATCCACGGCTGCCTGGATGGAGGTGGCAGCAGAGGTAAACTCTCTGGGTGTAACCCGTCGCACCTGGCTGCAGTGCAGGAAGCGCTTCCATGACCTTCACCACACAGGGAAAGCAAGTATGAAGTTTCCATCACCCTCAACCTCATCCCCATTGCCTTTCCCCAACAGCACTTAGCTTCAGCAATCTCTTCTTCCAAATCCCACTTCACAGTCACATCCATGCACCTTGCCCATTCCGTCTCTCTCTATGCTCACATTCACATAACTATTCCACCATCCAGTCTTGTAAATAGTTTTAATGCCATCATTTTCCTGTACATAAAAAATCTGGTGCCAGCTGCTGCAGTTATGGCGTCTGTCATTAGTCGAATGGGGATGTCACATAGAGGCCTGAGGATAACTTGCAGATGACTGCAAGCTGGTCAAAGTTGTTGGAAAGTGCAGGCATCGGCCACTGTCCATGGTCAGTTAAGAAGTAGTGAGGCTGCAGTGTTTGATGTACCAGGCTACGCAAATCTGCCCAGGATGAGTGCGTTCCTTGCATTCCGCCCAGCAATCTTCTCATGCACTGGTGCGGCTGGTTGGCGGGCCTCTGCAGGATGCTCGTTTCTGTCTGCCTCCTCCTCCTCCTCCTCCTCCTCCTCCTCAGCATCATCCTCATCCGAGGCGGCTCTGTGAGGAGCCTCTTGGTCCTGCGGAATCGACAAGCCACAACGCTGTGCCATGTTGTGAAGCACACAGCATACCACAACGATTTTGGAGACCCTGGCTGATGAGTACTGTAGTGCTCCACCTGATCTATCGAGGCATCTGAAGCGCATCTTCAGCAATCCGATGGCTTGCTCGATAATGCATCTGGTGGTAATGTGGCTGGAGTTTTATCACTCCTCAGCTTCGTTGGCTGGTCTCCTCAACAGCGTCATTAGCCAAGAGCGCAGGGGATATCCCTTGTCTCCAAGTAGCCATCCTTGAAGTTCGTTTGGCGGACTGAATAGCGGAGGCAAAGTAGACTGGCGCAGTATGAAGGAGTCATGGCAGCTGCCAGGGAACCTGGCACAAACATGCAAAATCACCTTCTTGTGGTCACACACCAGCTGAACGTTAAGGGAGTGGAAGCCCTTGCAGTTGACAAAAACTCCTGGATTGCAGTGGGCTGCCCTAAGGGCCACATGTGTGCAGTCAATGACGCCCTGCACCCTTGGAAAGTCTGCCAGCTGAGCGGATCCACGCGCTCGCGCCCTCACACTTGCGCGATCCCTGGTGAAATGGATGTGATTGTGCGCGATGGCAAAGAAGGCATCGGTTACCTGCGTGATGCATGTGTGTGTGGCAGCCTGGGAGATGCCGCTGATGTCTGCTGCTGATCCCTGGAAGGAGCCTGAGGCATAAAAGTTGAGTGCGGTTGTGACTTTGATGGCCACTGGCAAGTAGTGTGGACCTGTTGCTCTGGGCTCCAGGTCTTACCGCAGCATTGCGCAGATGTCAGTCACAAACTCTCGCAAAAGTCACAGCCGCCTCTGGCACTGCTGCTCAGTCATGTTGAGGTAGCTGACCCTGTGACTGTACACCCTGTTTGGGGGGTATCTCCTGCGCCGACGGCCTTCCATGCGCTGACCTCTTCTGGCCTGTGCTGCCTCAGGTGGGTGAGCCGCAGCCTGCCACTCCTGCTGGTGCTGCTGGTGTTGCTGGTGGTGCTGTTGCTGGAGTTGATCCAGCCTCCTCTGCTGTTGGAGATCCTCTAATGCCAGGAAGGGAAGGTACCAAAGGTCTCCCATGCTTCTGGCAGATGCCTCCGTTGAGGAGGCGCTGAGTTAGGGTGGTGAGAGGGGCTTCCCAGGAGCTCACACTGGAGAAGTGTGTGAGGCTCCAACTTTCTACAGTTGTGCCTAAGCCTTCAAAAAGTTCCCCCAAGCTTTCATCAACATGGTCCTGCAGCCTGCAAATGCTGCCTGTTGAAATCTCTTCAGTCCTCATTGACCTGCAGCTTTAAGCAAGCAAGCAACTGTTTTCACGCCAGGTCTCATCAGCGGGGTTCCCCGCAGGCGTGTTTCACATGGGGAAAGCCCCAAAATCGCAACGGCCCCTCAAAATCTACTTAAACAAGGTAATAATTGGTGATTTGTGCTCCGACGGCCAGTCCCGCCAGCGGCGGCCGGGACTGAAGCGAGTCGCGGAGAAACGGCGGTCCGAAAGTCGGACGGGGCGGGGAATCAGGCGGGGGGGGTCGTGACCCGCTTTTTTGGCGATTTTCGGCCCTCGGCCGCCTGGAAAGCCGTCCGACGGCTGGCAGAAAATCGGGGCCGTTATCTTTCAATCTCTCACTTGAAAATGACAAAAATTGGAAATATACACTATATATACAATCACACATGTATGTTCAAACTTCAACTGACTGGGACAGAAATATTGTACAGCAACCATCATTTGAGATCAAGTTTGTTTGGCAGATGGTGCTGTTAGTTTAGATCTGCCTCCATTCTTTCATGCATACACCAGCAATTTTTTTTAGTTCAGAATTGTACAGGCTCATGTATTATCAATGGACTAAAAGCATGCAACATAAGAGGGATTGTATCAGAGGGGCTGAACTTTGTAAACAAGTAGCAGTGTCTGTGTAAATGTGATTTTCCTGACATAAATAACGGAAACATATGGCCCGAGACAGGAAATAGGTGATACCTGGGTAGATTAATATCCTGCTAGACAACTGACTATATTTATGACATGATACTATCTGACAGTGGAAGACAAGGGGGAAACAACTAATGACTTTTTCATGAACTCGCTGACAAAAGACATTTGACCAGTCAAAGCTGTGTTCGACTAACCAATTCTTTACCCTTTTTTAGAAACCAAAGATTTAATGATACACAAACTAGTGTGCTGGTACCAGTGATATAGAGGTAGCATGGACAAAAAAACAGATAGCTGAAAATTCACATTCTTATCAAAGTTTGGACTACTGGCGAGTTCCAGACTAGCAGATTGCTCGATTATTTCAATTGTGGTCCTAAGGGCTGAATCATCAGTGTATTACAACAACATGAATGAAGTGATGGCACAAATACAGGACATTTGTGTTTCCTCTGATTTAGCTTTGTAGATCTCACTTACAAGTTTGATCAATTCTATCTTGAATATTTGATATGGAGCACACCGTAAATCAGGTGGAAATATATAAGGACTTTTTTTAATTGTAATTATATCAATTGTATTTTTATTTGAACTATGCTAAACATAGGATAGATTTTAATACCTCCCATGACTTCACATGCTGTGGCTTTTAAGTTTCTTTAAAAGCAGAGATTAAAGTTAAAAATTATTGGCAGGTAGCACTCCCACCACCAATCATTTGTTTCAATAACGTCATGTAGCTACTTTAAACTTCAAGCTCCCTGGCATCACAAGCAACATCACTAAAACAGATTATCTGGTCATTATCACATTGCTGTATGTGGGACCTCACTGTGAGCAAATTCGCTGCCACGTTTGCTACTTTACAACAGTGACTACACTTCAAAGGTACTTCAGTGGCTCTACGTGTCAACCAATGGCTCAGTTGGTAGCACTCTTGTCTCTCAGTTAGAAAGTTTGTAGGTTCAAGTCCCACTCCTGAGACTTGAGTACAAAAATCTAGCCTGACACTCCAGTGCTGTACTGAGGGAATGTTGGAGGTGCTGTCTTTTGGATGATTCGTTAAACCAAGGCCCTGTCTGCTCTCTCAGGAGGACATAAAAAAATTCCAACGCACTATTTCGAAGAAGAGCAGGGGAGTTATCCCTGGTGTCCTGGCCAATATTTATACCGCAATCAACATCACTAAAAACAGATAATCTGGTCATTATCATATTGCTGTTTGTGGGAGCTTGCTGTGCGCAAATTGGCTGCCGCGTTTCCTACATTACAACAGGAACTGTGTAGAAACAGAAATCAATTTAGGTTTCTGAATGGGAACAAATCACAAATTAGAGATGATTAAGAAAATATATCAAAATACATCAACCATATATACCTTAAATGGGTGTCATAAATACAAACAAAGAATATTTAAATACATAGAGAAAACTATATATAAAGTGAGAGTGACTCTCTTGACATCAAAACAGCCTTTGACCGACTGTGGCATCAAGGAGCCCCAGTAAAATTGAAGTCAATGAATCGGGGAGAAAACTCTCCAATGGTTGGAGTCATACCTAGCACAAAGGAAGATGGTTTTGGTGGTTGGAAGTCAATCATCACAGCCCCAGGACATCGCTGCAGGAGTTCCTCAGGGCAGTGTCCTCGGCCCAACCATCTTCAGCTGCTTCATCAATGACTATCCCTCCATCATAAGGTCAGAAGTGGGGATGTTCGTTGAAGACTGCACAGTGTTCAGTGCCATTCACAACTCCTCAGATAATGAAGCAGTGCGTGCCCGCATGCAGCAAGACCTGGATGACATTCAGGCTTGGGCTGATAAGTGGCAGGTAACATTCGCGCCACACAAGTGCCAGGCAATGACTATTTCCAAAAAAAAGCGAGCATCTAACCACTGCACCTCAACAGTCAACGGCATTACCACCACTGAATCTCCCAACACCAATATCCTGGGGGTTACCATTGACCAGAAGCTTAACTGGACCCACCACATAAATACAGCAGCAACAAGAGCAGGTCAGAGGCTGTGTATTCTGTGGCGAGTGTCTCATCTCCTGACTCCCCAAAGCCTTTCCACCATCTACAAGGCACAAGTCAGGAGTGTGATGGAATACTCTCCACTTGCCTGGATGAGTGCAACTTCAACAACACTCAAGAAGGTTGACACCATCCAGGACAAAGCAGCCCGCTTGATTTGCACCCCACCCAGCACCTTAATAATTCACCCCCTTCACCACCGGCGTACCGTGGCTGCAGTTTGTACCATTGTAAGATTCGCAAAATTCCCACATTCCCCCAAGGTTAATAATAAAGGGACCATATGGACAATTTAAAAAGGGTACCCAAAAGATGGTGTCCGCACCTCGTGACCAAAAGCCTGTAAGATTTTAAAAGCTTGGACTATGCAGCACAGCTTTGGGAAATCGAAACTTAAAATGCATTTCTGTGAAAAAGGACTTTTGTGTTTGAAAACCTAGACAGTTAAGAAAACACTGAATATGCATTTCGTCAGATTGGAACAGATCACCCCAGTTAGGCCTAAGCGTAAGGCCATTAGTTTGTCCGCATAAATAATCATAAACAGCTTAGGGAAGTGACCAAGGCTGCACAGGCCGATTAAAATGCATTAATGACAATACAGCCCGGACATCAGGCCATTAGGTGCGATAAACGGCCATCTAAAAACCAGTTAGATTAGATTGCTATAATCATTTAAAACAGCCCACCAAAAGTGAAACAATGAACTGACCTGATTTGGTGTGCAGATAAGGGCCATTGAAAGGAGTATACTGTAGGCCCTCAGTAGCAATTGCCCCTTGACTCTTACGCTTGACTCTTGCCCTTGTGGCTCTTGCCGCCTTTTTCCCTCCTGCATTTGCCGCCTGGCCACTGCCCGTGTCTTCCCGAATCCATCAGGGACGCCCGACATTGAACCAAGCGAACGGGCAAACCAGGCCAGATGAGGCGGGCGAGGCGAGGCGAGACGAGGCGAGGCGAGACGAGGCGAGACGAGACGAGACGAATTGGAAGAAGATTGAAGATCGCTTCGAATAATCGGGCCTTTAATCCAGCCGACCTGCGCTTATCTTCATGCAAACCCCAGCTGCTGCCACCCGAGGAAGAAGAACCATCATCCCTGCGAGGTAAAGTACCCAAGCAAAGACTTTAACCTCGGGGTACTTTACGCGCCCTGAGACCACGTGATGACGGCAGGCCCCAGAGAGCACAAAGAGCGAACCCCAAACCCCACAACCGATTGAACTCAACAGATTTTGACTCGGTGAGCATGAATTCCTGGCCCCTCATAGCTTAATCTACTTAGATATAGGGGTGGGATAAGGATAAGGGGATTGTTAATGTAGTTTGTTTTCCCTCGATATGCCGTGTGTTTCCCATTCCCATTTGAGTGCATTTTCTTTTGATAAGCCTGTATCTACATAGTGATTTTCTCAGTATTTGTAATTTTTATCATCGTTAAATAAAGTTCACGGTTTTCTTGTACCAAACCAATTGTCTACCCGTTTTTCTGTATCGCCGCCTGCACCTAAGTCCGATGTCTAGAACCCAGGGGTGTGTGAGCGATTTGAACTGCTCACAGGCAGTCAGGGGCATAACTGACTCACCACACGCCACCCCCTACAGAAAATGGCGACCGCGGCAGGGCACCGGCAGCAGGGTTGCGATACAGTACACAATGGTTTGGACGAGCAAACCATGATGGAGGAAAGGATTTCTGATTATGTGTTTAGCAAGGTGACCATCACAAAGAAGTGGATCACCACTCTGTTAAGGGCTGGGCATTCGGTAGATGCAGCAGCTAAGTGGACAGAGGGAAAGGAACACAAGAAGTCCTTAAAGAAGGCAGTTTGGCTGATGTGTTTCAAAAAGCAGGTCCAGCCTTTCGACAGGCTCGTTGCAGCACAGGCAGTCGAGTTAAGGGAGTCAGCCCTGGAGATCCAGGATAAGGCCCTAGCAGGGGAAAAGTTACTGGTAGCATTGCAGGCCCTGAATCAGGAGAGAGTGCATTTAATGGGAGAACACAAGGCCCAGTTGGAATAACTACGGTGCCAAGTCACCGAGGCCAAGGGAAATGAGCTAAGGTTGCGGGAGAAGAACGCCCGCTTGGCAAGGCAGATTAGGGAACAGGAAGAGAAAGTACAGGAGGTAAAGGCAGCTTACAAGCTTGTGAGCGAACAGGGGTTTGAGGAGGCAGACCACGGCCCCTGTAAAGAGCGGATAGAAAATCTAAGCCGGGCCCTCCAGAAGGCAAAAGGCATGGTATGCCTCATAAGCCCAAAGGCAGGTCAGGCGGATTTTATGGGGAACGAGGGGAGGACAGTTCCAACATCACCGGTAGTGCCCAGGGATGACCTGGTTGAGGAACAGGAGGTCTCACGACGACCACCCGTAGCGCCAAGTTTCAGCGAGGTTTGGCAGCAAGGGGGGGTGGAGCCAGAGGTGGAAGCGGAGGTGGAGCAACACCCACCAGAGAGGTCAGAGCCGGGACCGGTGTGCCCAGCACGGCATTGGAGGTTCGGCCCACCCGTCAATGGTGACGATGAATGACCCCTCCAAAACCAGTTCGTATTACCCTATAGCATCCAACAGCTTAGGGCTATGGTGAACCATATCCCAAAGCTCTCCGAAAAGGGAGACCCCTCGATCCACTTCAGGGACATAGGGCAGGCCGCCAGCGTCAACGACTGCGATGGCGCTGAGCAGGCCAAGATGCTGCTATTCTCCCTGGAGAGTAGTCTCCTCCAATCCCTCTCTGACGAGTGTAAGAGGGGGCAGAGCGGGTACCAGGAGTTTAGAGATGCAGTTCTGGAGGCCATGGAGATGAATGAGGGAAATCCTTTCTCCCGTGTGGAGAAGACGGTCCAGCTCGCAGGGGAAACCTCGCAGGCTTTCACGGACCGGTTATGGCCGGTGTACTGAAGGGCCTGTCTGGGGACACCTAACCGGGCGTTCCTGAACGGGGATCCCCTGGCCCATTGGCTCCGTTGCCTGGTGGCGAACAGCTTGCCACAGGTCTGGGCCAAGGCAGAAGTCTGGTTCGACCACAAGAACCCCCAGACCACCGAACTTATGGTGATCAGACAGCTGACTCTAGCCTATAAAAACGGTAGGGGAGCCAATGCACACCCACCCAAGGGGAAGGTGCATGAGGTAAAACCCGGGCCGGGTAGGAAAGAATGGCACCAGGAAGGGAATAACCCCACCCAACACAAAGACAAATTGTTACAGGTGTGGGAAGGATGGTCACTGGCGGAAGGAGTGCAAGAACCCTTGGAAGGATAACAAGGGAAAGAATACCACAGCCCCAGCCCAAAAGGCGGAGGCAGAAATAACTCCCACAGCAGCCGAGTCACTTTTGGACACCATGAGGTCCTTATTGACTGGCCAGGAGAGAGTAGCAGCCGTTACCGGTGCTCTGACCCCGTCAGCCCCATCCAACCCGCAGCCCTGACTAGAGCCAGCGCAGTCTGTTTACCTGTGTTCTCTCCGGTATGATGAATGGAAAGGACCCCTCTTGGAGATGGAGGTAGAAAAGGTGACGGGGACCTATCTGTTAGACACGGGGGCATCATGCACCGTGGTCTACTCAGCTAACCCCACCACCTTGCCTCTCTCTAACGGGGTCCCATACAGTCTGTCAGGGTTCACAGGTAAAGAACAGGCTGGCTCATTTTCCATCCCGCTCACCATTCGGTTAGGACCGCTCCGCTCCAAGTGGACCTGTGTCCTGATGAAATGGGAAGTGGAGGGTGGAAGAAGGGTCCTGGGAGCCGACTTTATTGTAGGCCACGGGATCCTAGTAGATTTGAGAAATCATTGCCTATGGGGGGCAGGTAAAGGAAAGAACAGTGAGGTAGTAGTGATCCCAGGAAAGGAAGGGAAGGGGACCCTGTGCACCATGAAGCCTAAAGAGGGTTATAACCTCGAGCTTATGGTCAGTAACACCCCACGGGAGTTCCAGGCATTTGTGCAGGCCCACCTGGCCACATTTGCCACACACAAACACGACTGTGGGAGGGTCAACGGGTTTGAGGTCAGCGTAGACGGAGACCCCATGGCCCGACCACAGAAACAGTATAACTTCCCCAGGGAAGCAGAGCCAGACATGGAACCAGCCATGTCCTCATTAGTGCAGCAGGGAGATCTGAGACCGATAGCTACCCACGTGAATTCTCCATTGTGGCCAGTTAGAAAGCCGGACAATTCCTGGAGAGCCACGGTAGACTATCGGGTGCTCAATAGTAACATCCCAACCTGTGCACCCACAGTAGCAGCAGTTGCCGACCTGATAGGAAGTATTCCAACATCCGTGACCACTTTCACGGTGCTGGATAATTCCAACGGGTTTTGGTCCATCCCTGTAAGGAGGGAGGATCAGTACAAGTTTACCTTTACATTTAAAGGGCAGCAGTACACGTGGAACTGCTTGCCTCAGGGCTTCCACAACAGCCCCAACATTTTCCATCAGTGCATGGCAAACAGTTTAAAAGAGTTCAGCCAGCCCAGACAGTTGGTACAATATGTGGATGACCTGCTTCTCTTCACTGATTCGAGAGAGGGGCATGGCCCACTATTGGCCGAACTGTGTTAGATCCGTGTATTTTTGATGTTGTGTGGCCTTCAATAACTAGACATGAGACTGCAGGACTGCATATCATATTAATTGGACAAATCAAATTGGGCAGGGCTGCCTTGAGGATGAGTTCATTGAGTGTATTAGGGATGGGTTTCTTGAGCAGTATGTAACTGAACCGACCGGGGGGCAAGCAACCTTAGATCTGGTCCTGTGTAACGAGACAGGATTAATTAAAAATGTCCTAGTAAAGGATCCCCTTGGAATGAGTGACCATAACATGGTTGAATTCCATATTCAATTAGAGGGTGAGAAGGTTGGATCTCAAACAAGCGTGCTAAGCTTGAATAAAGGAGACTATGAAGGTATGAGAGCGGAATTGAGTAGAGTGGATTGGGAAAATAGATTAAAGGGTAAGATGATACATGATCAGTGGTGTACATTTAAGGAGTTATTTTACAACTTCCAAAAAATATATATTCCACTGAGAAGAAAAGGGTGTAAAAGAAAAGACAGCCATCCGTGGCTAAGTAAAGAAATTAAGGATAGTATTCGACTAAAAACAAGGGCATATAAGGTAGCCAAATCTAGTGGGAGGATAGAGGATTGGGAAAACTTTAAAAGACAGCAAAAAATAACAAAAAGATTGATTAAGAAAGGGAAGATAGATTATGAAAGTAAATGAGCAAAAAATATAAAAACAGATAGTAAGAGTTTTTATAGTTATATAAAAAGAAAAAGGGTGGCTAAAGTAAATGTTGGTCCCTTAGAGGATGAGACCGGGAAATTAATGGTGGGAAATATGAAGATGGCAAAAACACTGAATGAATATTTTATATCAGTCTTTACAGTAGAAGACACTAAGAATATCCCAACACTGGACAAACAGGGGGCTAAAGGGGGGGAGGAGCTAAACACGATCAAAATCACTAAGGAAGTGGTACTCGGTAAAATAATGGGACTCAAGGCGCATAAATCACCTGGACCTGATGGCTTTCATCCTAGGGTCTTGAGGGAAGTGGCGGTAGGGATTGTGGATGCATTGGTAATAATTATCCAAAACTCCCTGGACTCGGCAAAGGTCCCGGCAGACTGGAAAACTGCTAATGTAACACTCTTATTTAAAAAGGGCAGTAGACAGAAGGCTGGAAACTATAGACCGGTTAGCGTAACATCTGTTGTAGGTAAAATTTTGGAGTCCATTATTAAGGAGACAGTAACAGGACATTTGGATAATCATAATTTAATAGGACAAAGTCAGCATGGTTTTATGAAGGATTGGGGGTAATATTCTGGCATGGATAGAGGATTGGCTATCTAACAGAAGGCAGAGAGTTGGGATAAATGGTTCATTCTCAGATTGGCAATTAGTAACTAGTGGTGTTCCGCAGGGGTCAGTGCTGGGTCCCCAACTTTTTACAATCTATATTAACGATTTGGAGGAGGGGACCGAGTATAACATATCAAAGTTTGCAGATGATACTAAGATGGGAGGGAAAGTAGTGAGTGAGGAGGACATAAAAAACCTGCAAGGGGACATATTCAGGCTAAGTAAGTGGGCAGAGATTTGGCAGATGGAATACAATACTGGAAAGTGTGAGGTTATGCACTTTGGCAGGAAATGGCAAGAAACTGGAAAATACTGAAGTACAAAGGGATCTGGGGGCCCTGGTGCACGAAACTCAAAAGATTAGTGTGCAGGTGCAGCAAGTGATTAAGAAGGCCAATGGAATGTTGGCTTTCATTGCTAGGGGGATAGAATATAAAAATAGGGAGGTATTGCTTCAGTTGTACAAGGTATTGGTGAGACCGCACCTGGAATACTGCGTACAGTTTTGGTGTCCATACTTAAGAAAGGACATACTTGCTCTCGAGTCAGTACAAAGAAGGTTCACTCGGTTAATCCTGGGGTTGAGGGGATGGACATATGAGGAGAGGTTGAGTAGTTTGGGACTCTACTCATTGGAGTTCAGAAGCATGAGAGGCGATCTTATTGAAACATATAAGATTGTGAAGGGGTTGGATCGGGTGGATGCGGGGAGGATGTTCCCGATGATGGGTGAAACTAGAACTAGGGGGCATAGTCTTAGAATAAGGGGCTGCTCTTTCAAAACTGAGATGAGGAGGAACTACTTCACTCAGAGGGTGGTAGGTCCATGGAATATGCTGCCCCAAAAAGCTGTAGAAGCTACATCATTACATAAATTTAAAACAGAAATAGACAGTTTCCTAGAAGTAAAGGGAATTAAGGGTTACGGGGAGCGGGCAGGAATTTGGACATGAGTCTAGGTTCGGATCGGTCATGGCCCTGTGGGTAGCGGAGCGGGCCCAGGGGCCGTGTAGCCTGATCCTCCTCCTATTTTGTGTGTCTAATTCTGTTAGATTCAGGAGATGGTTCTGTGATAGTGGATTGGCGGTTAGGATCAGATCAGCCATGATCTTATTGAATGGCGGAGCAGGCTCGAGGGGCCGATTGGGAACACCCTCCCCGCATCCACCCGATCCAACCCCTTCACAAGCTTATATGTTTCAATAAGATCGCCTCTCATTCTTCTGAACTCCAATGAGTAGAGTCTCAATCTACTCAACCTCTCCTCATATGTCCATCCCGTCATCCCCGGGATTAACTGAGTGAATCTTCTTTGTACTGACTCGAGAGCAAGTATGTCTTTTCTTAATATGGACACCAAAATTGTATGCAGTGTTCCAGGTGCGGTCTCACCAATACCTTGTACAACTGAAGCAATACCTCCCTATTTTTATATTCTATCCCCCTAGCAATGATAGCCAACATTCCATTGGCCTTCTTAATCACTTGCTGCACCTGCATACTAACCTTTTGAGTTTCGTGCACCAGGACCCCCAGATCCCTTTGTACTTCAGTACTTTCCAGTTTCTTCCCATTAAGATAATAACTTGCTCTACAATTTTTCCTGCCAAAGTGCATAACCTCACACTTTCCAGTATTGTATTCCATCTGCCAAATCTCTGCCCACCTACTTAGCCTGTCTATGCCCCCTTGCAGGTTTTTTATGTCCTCCTCACTCACTACTTTCCCTCCCATCTTAGTATCATCTGCAAACTTTGATATGTTATACTCGGTCCCCTCCTCCAAATCGTTAATATAGATTGTAAAGTGTTGGGGACCCAGCACTGACCCCTGCGGTACACCACTAGTTACTGATTGCCAGTCTGAGAATGAACCATTTATCCCAACTCTCTGCCTTCTGTTAGATAGCCAATCCTCTATCCATGCCAGAATATTACCCCCAATCCCGTGATTTTTTATCTTAAGCAATAATCTTTTGTGTGGCACCTTGTCAAATGCCTTTTGGAAGTCTAAATACACTACGTCCACTGGTTCCCCTTTATCCACCCTATATGTTATTCCCTCAAAGAACTCCAGCAAATTTGTCAAACATGACTTCCCCTTCATAAAACTATGCTGACTTTGTCCTATTAAATTATGATTATCCAAATGTCCTGTTACTGTCTCCTTAATAATGGACTCCAAAATGTTACCTACCACAGATGTTAGGCTAACCGGTCTATAGCTTCCAGCCTTCTGTCTACTGCCCTTTTTAAATAAGGGTGTTACATTAGCAGTTTTCCAGTCTGCCGGGACCTTTGCTGAGTCCAGGGAGTTTTGGAAAATTATTACCAAATCATCCACAATCCCTACCGTCACTTCCCTCAAGACCCTAGGATGTAAGCCATCAGGTCCAGGTGATTTATCCGCCTTGAGTCCCATTATTTTACCGAGTACCACTTTCTTAGTGATTTTGATCGTGTTTATCTCCTCCCCCCCTATAGCCCCCTGTTTGTCCAGTGTTGGGATATTCTTGGTGTCCTCTACTCTAAAGACTGATACAAAATATTCATTCAGTGTTTTTGCCATCTTCATATTTCCCACCATTAATTTCCCGGTCTCATCCTCTAAGGGACCAACATTTACTTTAGCCACCCTTTTTCTTTTTATATAACTATAAAAACTCTTACTATCTGTTTTTATATTTTTTGCTCATTTACTTTCATAATCTATCTTCCCTTTCTTAATCAATCTTTTTGTTATTTTTTGCTGTCTTTTAAAGTTTTCCCAATCCTCTATCCTCCCACTAGATTTGGCTACCTTATATGCCCTTGTTTTTAGTCGAATACTATCCTTACTTTCTTTACTAAGCCACGGATGGCTGTCTTTTCTTTTACACCCTTTTCTTCTCAGTGGAATATATATTTTTTGGAAGTTGTAAAATAACTCCTTAAATGTACACCACTGATCATGTATCGTCTTACCATTTAATCTATTTTCCCAATCCACTCTACTCAATTCCGCTCCCATACCTTCATAGTCTCCTTTATTCAAGGTTAGCATGCTTGTTTGAGATCCAACCTTCTCACCCTCTAATTGAATATGGAATTCAACCATGTTATGGTCACTCATTCCAAGGGGATCCTTTACTAGGACATTTTTAATTAATCCTGTCTCGTTACACAGGACCAGATCTCTTCGTACATTTGGTCTGAGCAAATCCAGATGAGATCTCAACCTTCGGTTAAAGAACATCATGGCCGGGGTCTGGTTGGTGACTGCATGTGTCGCATTTCTGTAGGCTAACAGGAAATTGTCCACCTTGTGCTGCAGTGGAATGTCATCATCGCACATGGCCCTTTCTGCTTTCTTAAAGGTTTGTACGAACCTCTCAGCCAATCCATTTGTGGCTGGATGATACGGGGCGGATGTGTAATGCCATACCCCATTCTTTTTCATGACTCTTCGAAACTCTTCGGACACAAACTGTGGTCCGTTATCAGAGCAAATCTGCTCTGGCAAGCCGTTCCTGGCAAATATGGTCCTAAGGACTTCAATAGTTTTCTCCCTGGTGGTGGATGACATTTTGATCACCTCAGGCCATTTTGAGTGCGCATCCACGGCTATTAGAAACATTGAGTCCATGAATGGACCAGCAAAATCAATATGCACCCGTTGCCATGGAGATGAAGGCCACTCCCATGGGTGTAGAGGGGCATGTGGTGGTGCATTTTGGACCTTCTGGCATCCTGAGCAGCTCTTTGTCAGGTCCTCGATTTGCTGATCGATCCCCGGCCACCACACATAAGCCCTAGCAAGGCTTTTCATTTTCACCCCTCCCAGTTGGCCTTCGTGAAGCTCATTGAGCACTCTCTCCCTTAACTTGGGTGGAATTACCACTCGGGATCCACACATCAAGGTCCCCTGGCATACTGACAGCTGATCTCTTCTGGATGAGAATGCTGGCAACAGTGAGTCGCCATGTGTTGGCCATCCCTTCACCATCAAGTCATATACCCGAGACAGTGTCGGGTCATTTTGGGTCTCCTTCTCTGTATCAGCGTTAGTTACTGGCAAACGTTCAATTATAGTCGAACGAAATATTTCGACAGGGCCCACTGCTGGTGCTTCCTCCGCAGTAGGCAGTGGCAGGCGTGATAGCCCATCAGCGTTTCCATGCTGTTTCGTGCCCTTATACTCGATTTCATATTGGTTCGCCCCTAGATAAAGCGACCATCTTTGTAGCCGTTGCGCAGTCATTACCAGCACGCCCTTCTTTGGATTAAAGATGGAGACAAGTGGTTGGTGGTCTGTCAGCAAGGTGAACTTCTGCCCGTGCAGCTAGTGGTTGAACTTTTTCACACCCCACACTAGGCTGAGGGCCTCCCTGTCAATCTGGGTGTAGTTACGCTCGGCTGAGGTTAGTGACCGAGACGCAAAGGCTACCGGCCTCTCCGAGCCGTCTGGGAACTTGTGCGACAGCACCGCTCCAATGCCATAGGGTGATGCATCACACGCCAACCGAATGGGTAGTGTTGGGTTGAAATGAGCCAACACCTCTTTTGATGTGATCAATTCTTTGCATTTCTGGAAAGCTCGTTTACATTCGTCATTCCACTTCCATGGTACCCCCGTTTGCAGTAGGGTGTTCCGTGGGTGTAGTACTGTAGACAAATTCGGCAAGAACTTATGGTAGTAGTTCACCAGCCCGAGGAACAACGTCAGTTGTGACACATTTTCCGGTGCTGGAGCCTTGACTACTGTCTCAATCTTTTCAAGGGACTTATGTAACCCCTCTTCATCAATAATGTGGCCACAATACAAGATCTGCTTCTGGAAAAACTCGCATTTGTGGCGATTTGCTCGGAGCCCATATTCCTTCAATCTAGTGAGCACCTGCTCCAGGTTGGCTAGGTGAGCACTGTCATTTTCGCCCGTGACCAGGATGTCGTCCAAATAACACTAGGTCCCTGGAATCCCTTGCAGGACTTGATCCATTGCCCTTTGCCAAATAGCCGGAGCTGATGCTACCCCGAACACCAGCCGGTTGTATTGGTAGAGACCTTTATGAGTGTTGATCGTGAGGTACTGTTTCGAGGCTACTTCTACCTCCATTTGCAGGTACGCCTGGGCCAGATCAATCTTAGTGAAGCGTTTCACTCCAGATAGCGAGGCAAAAATATCTTCAATCCGTGGAAGCGGACATTGTACCGTGTGAAGGATTGGGTTCACTGTCACCTTAAAGTCCCCACAGATGCAAACTTTCTTTGGTTCCCCAGGCGTATTACTCAACGACCTCTTCATTACAGGGACGATGGGTGTGGCCCACTCGCTCCAGTCCACTTTGGACAGTACTCCTGAATGTTCCAAACCTTCCAGCTCTGCTTCGACGGCTGGGCGGATCGCATAAGGCACCAGTCTGGCCTTAAAAAACTTTGGGCTTGCATTTTCCTCTATTTTGATCATCGCTGTTATGCCTTTTAGTGTTCCAAGTCCCTCCTGGAACACTTCTTGTGCGTCAGTTAGCATTTTTGACAGTCGTCCAGGTGTGGCGTCATCATCCTTTTTGGCATCTACAGTCAGTGCTTGTATGGAATGCCAATCTAGCTGTATCTTCCGGATCCATTCACGTCCTAGTAGTGGTGGTCCTCCATCTGGCAATACATATAGGTCCATTTTTGGTGTTTCCTTACCGTTATATACAACGTTCACCCTTATTTTTTCCTTTGGGGTAGACTTTTTGCCCCGTGTACGTCTTCAAGACAATCTCTGTATCTCTCAAGGGTATATGTGAGAATAGCCGCTTGTAGTCCCTTCAGTTTATGAATGTTAGGGCTGATCCTGTGTCTAATTCCATTTTCACTTGGACTCCAGCTAGCTTGAGCATGACCCAGATAGTTTGATGATCCTCCGTTTTGATCACCTTATGTAGTTTCAGACAACCCAGCTCCTTGCTTCCGGAGTCTGTTTCACTTTTCTGTTCATCTGAACTACTCTCCGTCACCTTATGTACCTTCTTGTACTTCTCCTGTGGAGATTTCTTTCTGCTGGTTTTCTTTCCCGACCTGCAGACTCTTGCTATGTGTCCTACTTTTCCACACTGTCTGCACACTTTGTCCTTAAACCAGCAATCATTAAGGTCATGTGTTGTTCTGCCGCAGCGATAACACTTCACTGTTCCGTATGACATTTCATTTGTGCCATATTCTTGCGGTCTCCGTTGTATCTCTGCAGCGCCCCGTGCGGCTGCTTCGTGTGATACTGCCATGCTGAAAGCCTTTTCCAGCGTAAGGTCCTTTTCAGATAAAAGCCGTTTCTGGGTTCCTTCACTTTGAAGCCCACACACAAACTTGTCCCTTAAGGTATCTGCCAGTCCCGCTCCAAACTGGCAGTGTTTCGATAGCTTGCGCAGTTCCATTAAATACTCAGCATTATTTTCATCTTTATGCTGGTTCCTTTTGTGAAAATTAAATCTTTCTGCTATCAGCAGCGGTGTGGGGTTTAAGTGGTTCTGTAGGATTGATACTATGTTTCCAAAATCCTTGTCCACTGGCTTCTCTGGGGTTACTAGGTTTTGCAGTAAGCCATACATTTTTGCACCCATGGAATTGAACAATACCAGCGCTTTCCTCTCATCTGGCACTTCATTCGCCTTGCAGTACACTTCGATGCGTTCGACATATGTCGTCCAATCTTTGACTTCATTGTCAAACGCTGTGATACTGCCACTCTTCGGCATCCCTGGGTGTGGTTAGACTGGCTCAAAATGGCGTTTTCCCGTGCTTCCCTTCTTCTCTGCTGCAGCTCAAAATGGTGTTTTCCCACGCTCTCCCTTCTTCTCCGCTGCGGCTCAAAATGGCGTTTCCCGCGCTCTCCCTTCTTCTCCGCTGCGGCTACTCGGTCCTTGAACACCGTCTGCACTCTGCGCGTTTCCCTTTCTTCCCCGCTGACGCTACTCGTCCCTTGAACACCGGCTGCGCTCTGCGCATTTTCTTTCGCGCCTCTCTCTCTTCTCCCGTCGACGCCGTTCGGTCCTGAACACTGGCTGCGCCCTGTGCGCTCTACCCTCTCTCTTCTCCCATCGACGCCGCTCGGTCCTGAACACCGGCTGCGCCCTGGGCGCTCTACCCTCTCTCTTCTCCCGTCGACGCTGCTCGGCCTTTTCTGTGCCGTCGGTCGGCTCTAGCCGCCGCTGTCTGGGAAGGGTCTGTGCCGTACCTGTTGCCAGCCCGTTTCGCTGGACCACCGTGACTGGAGAACCAAGCCCAGCTCTCAACAGCCTCCCCTGCGATGCTCAATCTCTGCTGGATGACTGGGCGGTTGCTCGCGGTCGACGCCCGTGCTTCTGGCCTCAACTTTCTTCCACTGTTCTCCAGGAGCGAATCCCTGGGAGGTAATGCAGAGTTGCAGGTAGGTTCGAATCTGCCTCGTCGCCACTGTTAGATCCGTGTATTTTTGATGTTGTGTGTCCTTCAATAACTAGACACGAGGCTGCAGGAACAATCAACAGGTATTTACTGGATGGGGGTTACTCTAAAACTAAATATACAGATCCCTACTCAGGGTTTTTATACAGGTGTGGTCACTGCCGGTACTACAGTATACAGGAGCTATAAAAAGTAGTTCTCCCCTTAAAGGTACATGCACTACAAACTGCTGGAGCTGCTTGGGCAAAAGGGTTTTAAGGTAAACCCCAAGAAAGCGCAGATCGGCCAGCAGGAGGTGAAATTCCTAGGCCTGACCGTGCGCGCTGGAGAAAGGGCCATAGATAAGGCTAGGAAAGAAGCGGTACAAGAGTTACCGGTCACCAACACAGTGACGGGTGTGAGATTGTTTCTAGGGCTAAGCGGGTACTGCAGGGACTTTATTGTGGACTATGCAGCCACAGCGGCCCCTCTGCTCCGACTCCTACACAATGGAGTGGAGTGGGCTTGGGATGAGGGTTGCCAGGCAGCATTTGTCAGGCTCAAGAAACACTTGCAGACTGCACCAGCTCTAGGGGCCATAGATGGGGGGAAAGAGTTTTTCCTGGAAGTAGCAGCCAGCGGGGACAGCCTGAGTGCTGTTCTGCTCCAAGAGCGGCATGGCAGGCTGAGGCCGGTGGTCTACTCCTCCAGGACACTCACGGATGTGGAGAGGAGCTACTCCAACTGTGAGCGGCAACTCTTGGCCACACATTGGGCTGTGAAAAAATCGTTGATCTTCACAGGCACCTCTCCCACCCTCCTCACCCATCACACACCCACCCAGATGCTTTTGGACGGGAGGATCAAGGATGGATCAGTGAGCAGTGACCGCATTGCCCGCTGGACCTTGCTCCTCTCACAGATGGATCTTAAGGTGAAGGGTCTCTGTGAGCCAAAGCTCACAGCCAACCTAGTATATCCTGGAACAGCCCACCGGTGTTCCATAGAAGGGGTTGGGAAGTAAACATAGGTTTACG
Source organism: Somniosus microcephalus (assembly GCF_052327205.1). NCBI lineage: Eukaryota > Metazoa > Chordata > Chondrichthyes > Squaliformes > Somniosidae > Somniosus > Somniosus microcephalus. The sequence continues at coordinate 230,555,589 of NC_140991.1, forward strand.
GGCTGGGATACATCCCACAGGCCGCGAGATCTATGTAGACGGTTCCAGCACGGTATCTGCTGGCGAGCGTCTCACGGGGTGTGGAGTTTACGACCCAGCGGCAAACATTGCCCTGGCGATTAAGCTCCCCAGCACCATGAGCGCCCAGCAGTCTGAACTGTCCGCGGTAGTGTACGTCGTTACACACCCCAAAATCTTCCCCAACCCCTACACGATTTGCTCGGACAACATGTTCACGTGCAATTCGTGTACGGAGTACCTGGCCATTTGGTCCCGCCGCGGATACACCTCCGCCGATGGGAGACCCCACACAGTAAAACCCCTGCTGGAAAAGATCCTGGCAGCAGTGGGGGAGGAAGGGGAGGTTTTCATCCACAAGGTGAAGGCCCATTCCTCCACATAACCCCGCGGCCAAGGCAACCAGCAGGCTGACATGCTCGCCAAGGAGGGCACTTTCTGGGACCCATTTGGGTCCAGACCCATGGCGGCGGTCAGAGGTAGGGACGGGACCCAAGGGAGTGCAGGGGTAGCATTAGCTCCGGACCTTAAGACGGTCCAAGCTCAAAGCAGTCCTCAGTGCAGTGACTGAGGGAAAAAGGGTAGAGGGTCCGTAAGGCACAGCAACTCTCTCCATAAAAGAGGGCATGCTGTTCCGGGGGGAACAGTGGGTTGTGCCGCAGCAGCACCGGAGGGAATTCCTTCAACTGGCCCATGAGGGTCCAGAGCGGGACACCCCGGGCCTGAGACCACCTGGCAGCGGGTGGAACAGGCGGGATGGTGGCCGGGCCTCAGGGAAGATGTCCGCGAGTTCTGTGCAGGCTGTCTTGTGTGCGCTGCTAACAACCCTGACCCCCACAAAAGGAAGGTACTGATTGGACATGTCAGGAGGGTAGAGGGACCATGCCCACTGCCCAGGGAGGCTATAAGTACTGCCTAGTCCTGGTGGACATGTTCACCAAATGGGTAGAGGCCTTCCCCTGTAGAACAGCCACAGCTCTGGGTACTGCCAGGATCCTGGTGTTCTCGCGGTGGGGACTACCACAGTATGTGGAGTCCGACCAAGGGAGTCACTTCACCGGACAGGTGATGCAGAACACCCTTATGCTGTTAGGCATTGAGGGGAAATGACACGTGGCCCACAACCCGCAGTCATCAGGGATTGTGGAAAGAATGATTAGGACCCTAAAGGAAAGGTTGAGGAAGGAAACGGTGGACTCGCCCCGTAAATGGGCCGAGGTCCTACTGTTGGTTCTGATGGGGAGCCGGGCTAGCCAGTCTAAAAGCATGAGGTACTCCCCGTACAAGCTGATGACTGGCAGTGTTATGTGGACCCCCACCCATGTACTAGCCCCGGTGCTCACGGAGGGTCAGCTCAGGGAGGTAAACCGGGACAGGTTCGCCCGAAACCTTTTTGAGCACCTGAAGCAGGTCCATGAGCAGGCAGCTGGGAACATGGGAAGGCAACATCGGAGTAACTGATTGCTGCTCGATCCGAGAAAGCACCACGAGTGGGAGGTAGGAGATCAGGTCATGGTGAGAAACTATGTCCGAGTAGGGAGTTTGGAACCATTATACATGGGGCCCTACAGCATTGTAGATAAAGCCAGCCCCATGGTATACGCTGTTTAGATGCCTCGGCGCACAAAATGGTTTCATATCAACCAGTGTAAGCTGTTTAGACCTGAAAGGGGAAAACAGCCAGTTGGGGTAAGGTCTGAGGATAAACATCCTCAGCCTGCAGCAGGAGCGAGTTCACAGACTGCACAGGCAGGTGCTGTGGCTTGCTTAAAGGGAGGGGCCATTCCGCCCACCGATTGGGACACTCCACCGCTCTTCTGGGATCCAGATGAGGAGGGGCCCGAGGGCGAAAACCCCGCCCCTAACCCAGGTGTAGAGGAGGAGGGACCTGAGGTCAAAAACCCCACCCCGGACCCAGCCATGGGGCCTGGGGGCGGAGACTCTCAACATGCAGCAACAGGCTGCAAAGGGTTACCTGCCGCTAGCCCAGGTTCGGGAGAGGTCAAGCCTGAGGGAGCAGCGGTTCAGGTTAAAGGCCTACCAGCCAAGAAAGCCCCACCCGCCAAAGTCCCTAGAAGGTCCCCACGGACGCCCCAGCCGAAAAAGCCATGGTCACCAGCTCTCCAGTTACCAAGGGCCGCCCCTTGAGTTAGGGGGAGGTCCAAGGACAGAGGTACTCAGCCAGCAGCCATGGGCTGCGAGGGACCAACAGTGCAGGACGGTGCAGCCATGCCGGAAGAAGCGGTGTGCCGCAGTCCCACCAGGAATTAGCCTGGCCGCCCGGAGACGGGCGGCGGATGTATATAGCTTAGGTCATGTATGATTATAATTTTAGGTTAGGTTAGGTTTAACTTAAGTTTGGGTATTTTAGCTTAAGTTAAGTAAGGTGATGGGTAGTTTTAAAAAGTAAGTAATCTGCTAAGAGTGTGTGTATTTGAGTCGAGGCCGCAAGGCTCGACTATGCTCCACCCAAGCCAGAGAATCTCTTGGGGACCTGGCTGCCTGTTTTTGTATCTGTTGGAGAGAGATGTTCAGGATGAAGGGGATCGTAATCCTACTCGCCCTGACGGTACTGAGCCTGGGAAAGAGGGGTGATGTAAAGGACTCCCACATCTATGGGTGCTCTGGAGATAGAGCGCCAATAGCAACCGACGGAAGCGGCAAACGGGATGCCGAGGAGACCGCTGTCTACGTCCACGAGGGAAGCTGGCCAGGGTGGCTGGGGTCCAATTCGTCTCAGTACTCCAGCCAGACCGGGATCACGTATGGGGAGGCCTCCCTCCTGTGCCCCAGGGTACGGGTCATTACCACAAGGGTCAGCGTCACCGTAGGGAAGCGTGTATGTTTAACATGCAAGGGACACATTCCTCTGGATAGGTGGTGGTGGCTCAGAAAGCTGAGCAAAGATATGAGGAACCCCGCAGTCGAGTGGGAACGGTTGGGGAACAATACCCACCGGACAATTACAGGGACTCATGGGGGATTAAGTGTGTGTTGGGACAAGTGGTGGGAACCGGATCAAGGGATTTACATCTGTATGTGGGGGTCAGAGAGGGTCTGCCCCTCAGGCATATCCATTATTTTCCACCGGCAGTGGCACGACACTGGGGATGGGATGAATTGGGACACCAGCCAGAAGGTGTGCGCGGTCCCATACTCCCCGATCCCAGTCAACGCCACTGAGCTTGTTACCTGCCCCCAAAAGCCCCTGCCCACGGCGCAGGCAGCGAGGTTACCCAGGGAAGGGTGCCCCACCACCACCAAGGGTCCAGGGAATGGGTTGGTACTAGCACCTACCAATCAGGTGCTGTACCAGGGGGTACACTACGCGGTAGCCTCCATGATTTTAAATCTCACCGAGGTACATTTGCCGGAATGGTGTCCCAAAGAAATAGAGCAGCTATACCAGGCCCTATTAAAGGACATGTTCAAGAAGTTTTATGAGTTCGATTTCGCCCATGTGGAAAAAACCGAACTGTACACCACACACCGCGAGTTTTTGGGTAACGCAGGGAGACAAAGAAGAGGAGTATGGGATGATATTTTTACTGCATTTAACACTGGGTCCTCTGTCATCAACAGTCTGGATGACATAGAGCTGCAGACCCAGATAAACGGTTTAAAAACTCAGTTGAAGAAGATATTAATGGACGAGAACAAAGTAGTGGGCTTGGAGTTGCATGAGGACCAGGCCATGACGGTCCATTTAAAGGAGATTATAGCGGAGTTGGAGAAGCACGCAAAGACGGTAAATGCCCTCATAAGGGAGGACAGAAACGCTTCTGACCAGGCTGCGCAGAATGAGGTGTATGTGCTATATGGGGCGTGGTTGCTGGGCGAGGGCCGCAGTAATCGGGAGGATTTAAAACAGGGTTTAGTCCCCTCCTGGATCAGCAACAAACACCTCGCAGCCCTCCATCCATTTGAGAATGCATTAAGCCCGTGCCAACTCCGGTTAGCTTCCGAGGCCTACCCAGTCCCAGTGGATTGTGGACGGTCCAACCACATGATCATGGGTGTAGTAGTTAGGATGCAGGTCATGGGTAGGACAGCCCGACCCACGCTGGTATACAGGGTGGAGAACATTGGAATGTTTCAAGGGAGTGTGCACATTCGTTTCACAACAGTCCCACCTTACGTCATAAAGTGGGAGCACGCTATGACAGGTACTGACCTCTCAGGGTGCCGGAGCCGGGGAGCACACATAATCCTGTGTCCTCAGCACTTGAATGCCTGTTCGATACCGCAGTGCAGGTTCAGAGCTGCTGGCGCAAAACCTATAAATTGTACCATGGAGGCAATGGCACAAGGCCATGTTCCCCCGCAGGTAGCATATATAGGAGGTGGGACATATTGGCCTAGAAATTCACTAGCCTTAGCGCCGCTTTTGAGGCGCTAGAGGGACTAGCGCCAGAGTTATGGCCAGTTGAAAAATTCCCTGGGGCCCTAAAGCGGCGTTGCACCGGTAGCGCTGCGCCGGCACCGATGACGTCATCGGTGTGCGCAGCGTCCCGGTTGCCATGCCGACGGGCCCCAGCGCCGAAATTCAGTTGCGGCCGCCTCGCCCGTGGCAGCCGCAACTAAGACTCTGGCAACAGAGTCCAACATGTGTTTGCGCCGGCGCATTAAAGGCCCCGCGGCGGCCGGCCGCTTTCCCGCCGGCCGCCTGCCCGCAGCTCCCTCCCCGGACTTCCCCCCCGCCCCCCCGGAACAGATGCAAGCCCGGCACTTGTCCGAGGTGCCGGGCTCATTTTTAAACAGATTTGCGTGGGCCGCGGCCGGGTGCAGGCAGCTCCTCCTTAATGGAAGGAGGAGGCCTGCACTTCCCCAGCCTGCCGCACCGCATCGGGTGCCGCAGCGCCGGAATTGCGGCGCTAAACGGCAGTTAGCGCCCTTTTCCAGGCGCTAAGACCCTTCAGTAGCGCCGGCAGCCGTTTGGGCGCGGCGCTACTGAATTTTTGGCGCGCGCAGGGGGACTTAGCGCCGGCACTAACTTCCGGCGCTAAAGCCCTGGCTAAGCCAAAACCCAATTTCTAGGCCATTGTGTCACCACAGGAGCGTCCCACTACCAGCATGGACAGCATAGCTGGTGTCCAGTCAGTGACAGCAGTTTCTGCTTTAAGCCCGAGGCAGAAGTTCAAGTGGCCCAGCAGCGAATTGTCCCCATTCCTGAACCCTCCACTGTTCACCTCACTGTGAAGGAGAATTTTACCAATTTGCAAAAGTACGTAGCGCATTTCGGCTATGAAATTCCCCCTCTCCCAGAACACCTTACCAAAATACTCAAAGCCGTTATAGTTTCACAGAAACATTTTTACACTCTAGAGCAGAAAACAACAGAGCTAGGGACTAAAATATTGGATATTGTGATTCCACCCTGGTGGGACATTTTCAATAACATAGAGGTCCCTTCGTGGATCAGACTGGCTTCCCATATTCTTTTGGTTTGCCAGTTAGGGATAGTGTTGTATCTAGTCTGCATTCAATGTAAGGGAAAAGGTCAGTTGCTAGAATTCCGAAACCAAAGAATCTGGAAGGAACATTGATGTAATAAAGACTCACTACGCACTTGGTTGAACATAAAGCAAGGCTTTAATCGACTTGTAACAAAACATGGAGATCTAGTTAGTAGTCACTAGCTTTCTGTTTCCAGATTGTCTCTGGCCAAGTTGGGCCCACGCCCGAGTATTTATATTCCTCGGACAGCGCCCTCAGCTGGCCGTCCAGTAGTACTTCCTGAGTTACTTCTTGTAGAAGTTGCGATTTATGACATTCTTCCGCCCGAAAAGGTTTGGAAGTCCAGGCTTTCTTTAACGGACTAGGCAGACCAAAAATAGCCACAGTCGTTTAGCTTTCTGCTTGTGACCAGAAGGCACGTCTCCCCGGACCGTGTCCTGGTCCCTGGGTCGCTTGGCCTGTACCGGTAAGTCGGTAGAGTCCGCGTCGTCTTGATCGTCCTGTGGAGGTCTGGGAATATCATGACTCTGGTTGCGGGTCCCCACAGGCGCAGAGCTGGCCTCATCCTGGGTCGTAGCCGGAGATTGTTCGGCGTCCTGGTTTCGGGTGGCCATCTTACGGGGAGCGTTCGGCTCCCTGAGTTGATCCGGTAGCACTGCCGGCAGATCCCTCGATGTCCCAGGTAGGGCGTCATCTTCATAGGGATGCGGAGTGTTGACATCATCGTCGTGGGATCCTTCATCATTCGGGCCCGTGTGACCGGTTGGGCAGGGAGCCAGATCTCTGAGCGAGACGGTGGATTCCCGGCCATCAGGGTACCGCACGTGCGCATATGTGGGGTTTACCTCTGTTAACTACACCTCGTCAATGAGAGGGTCATTCTTGGCAGACCGGACGAACCTCCGGAGTTGCACAGGGCCTGGAGCCACCAACCATGATGGTAGAGATGTCCCATGTATAGAGCGACGCCGGAACTTGAAGAATCGCTCATGAGGCGTGACATTAGTGGATGTGGAGAGAAGAGACCTGATAGAGTGTAACACGTCGGGGAGCACAGTTTCCCACTGCCGGTCTGGTAGGTTGCGTGACCTCAGTGCCAGACGGACAGCGTTCCAAATGATGGCATTGTATCGTTCAACCTGTCTGTTGCCGATTGGGTGATATGGTGTCGCCTTACTCGAGGCGATTCCCCGTTGGGAGAGATAACCTTTAAGTTCACTCGACATAAAGGAGGGACCCCGATACGTGTGGATAAAATTGGTCGTCCCGCAAAGGGAAAAGACCTGATCGAGGCATTTAATTACCATAGAGGTAAGCATATTAGGACAGGGGAAGGCAAAGGGAAAGCGTGAAAACTCGTGTACCATCGTAAGTAGGTAGGTGTTCTGCGTCGATGAAGGCAATGGCCCTTTAAAGTCTATGCTGAGCCTCTGCATAGGTTGCATTGCATGTATGAGTAAGCCATCTGATGGGCGGAAGAATTGTGGTTTCAATTCTGCACAAATCCGCAGGAGGAGCATGTTTTCTTTACATCCTCCGTTGAGAATGGTAGATTTTTGGAGCGCACAAAGTGCAACATACGGGTAACACCAGGATGGCATAAGTCCATATGCAGATACGCCAGAGTCGACGTTGACATTGAAGAGCAAAATGCCCGTGTGAAGGTATCTGGGGCCACATTCTGTTTGCCGGGTCGGTAACGATAGTATATCCACAGGCAGCCAGCTCCATCCTCCAGAGTTGAATTTTATTATTTTTGACTTTCGTGCGCTTCCAGTTATCCAACATGAAGGCCACGGAGTGCTGGTCAGTTATGAGCGTGAAATGACGCCAAGCAAGAAAATGAATCCATTGGCGTACAGCCTCGATGATGGCTGTAGCCTCCTTCTCAACGGAGGGGGTAATGGAGCTCGCTACCCTGCAAGGTTCTGGATAGGAATGCCACGGGTCGACCACCTTGATTCAAGGTAGCCGAGATCACCACCTCCGATGCATTCTGTAGTGTATGTACTTTGAAGAAGGAACTATATTCTGCAGCCCCTGTATACTGCAGTACCAGTAGTGACCACCCCGGTATATAAGCCTGTGTAGTAACTTTGTATAGTAGTTCCAGTTTTGTCTCCATTCAGTAAACACCTGTTATAACCAACTCCTGCAGTCCGTGTCTCAATTACACACGGACGTTACACTGGCGACGAACAGATCCGAACTTACCTACAGTTCTGCACCACCTCACGGGGATCCATCCCTGAAGCAAAGTTGTTAGAGGTCGAGGTCAGAAGGAAGAAATCCAAAAAGAAAAAAAAAAAAAACAGAAGAAACGGGCGTCGACCGTGGGCAACCACCGTCTGATCCATCGAATTCGAAGATTTGCAGGAGAGGCTGTCAAGAGCTGGGCTTGGTTATCCAGTCTATGGTGTTCCAGCTAATCGGGCTGGTGGCAGGTAGTGCACTGATCCTTCCTGGGCTGCGGTGGGCTGGAGCTCGATCGGGTGGCTTTTCAACGGGGCCAAGCAGCGTTGTCAGGAAGAGGGGAGAGAGAGAGAGGGTGGAGCACACAGGGCGCGGCCGGTGCTACGAAGCCGGGCAGCGTACAGACCCGAGAAGAGGGAGGAAAGTGTCCCATAGGGTCTGCTCTGACGACGGGAACATTAATTAAAATTTAAGAAATTAGAAGCGCAGAAAGCCGCGAGGAGCTGCAGTTTGCCACGGGGACCGCGGAGAGCGGCGTTGGCAGCAGCGCAGGGGGGAAGTGCGCAAAGACCATAGGGCGTCGCCATCAAGACATAAAAATGCCAGCAACAGCGCTAGCAGCAGCGGAAAAGACAGAAAGCGCGGGAGGCGCCATCTTAATCCAGCGGGGAAGAAGGCAAAGCACGGGAGGCGCCATCTTAGGTCTCCAAGATGCCGAAGACTGGCAATATCACTGCCTTCGATAATGCAATAGAAGACTGGACCACGTATGTGGAAAGAGTCAAAGTATATTGCAAGGCAAATGAAGTAGCCGATGAGAAAAAGGCATCGGTACTACTAAACTTAATGGGCGCAAGAACGTACGGCCTATTGCGGAACCTGATCACTCCAGTCAAACCGATGGCGAAGAGTTTTAACGAAATTGTTGATATCCTACAGGAACACCTAAATCCTACACCGCTGCTGATAGCAGAAAGATTTAAATTCCACAAGAGAAATCAGCATAAAGATGAGAGCAATGCTGATTACCTTACGGAACTACGCAAGCTATCAAAGCACTGCCAGTTCGGAGCAGGACTGGCAGATACCCTACGGGACAAATTTGTCTGTGGACTCCTGAGTGAAGGAACCCAGAAGAGGTTACTCTCAGAGAAAGAGCTGACGCTAGATAAGGCTTTCAGCATGGCAGTATCGTACGAAGCAGCAGCAAGGGGAGCTGCGGAAATACAGCAAAAGCCACAGGAATACGGCACCCATGAAATGAAACGGGGATTTGAAAAATGTTATCGCTGCGGCAGAACAACCCATGACCAGAAGGACTGCTGATCCAAGGACAAAACATGCAGGCAATGCGGAAAGATGGGACACATTGCATGAGTTTGCAGGTCTGGGAAGAAGACTAACGACAACAAAAAGACTACGAAGGAAAAGTACAGGAAAGTACAAAAGATGACGGACAGTAGTTCCGAAGACCAGAAGAGCGATAGTGAATCCGGGAACAAGAGACTAAGCTGTCTCAAACTACACAACATAATCACAAAAGAGGATCACCGAACCATTTGGGTCACCCTCACGATAGCAGGGTCCCAAGTCAAAATGGAATTGGATACAGGATCAGCCCTGACCGTCATGAATCGACGAGACTACGAGCGGCTATTCTCACACATACCCTTGAAAGACACATCCATTGTCTTGAAGACATATACGGGGCAGAAAGTATACCCCAGAGGGAAAATAAGGGTGCCTGTCGAATACAACGGCAAGGAAATACAGAAATTGTATCTGTACATACTGCAAGATGGTGGACCACCGTTATTGGGATGTGAATGGATCAGAAAGATAAGTTTAGACTGGCACTCCATTCAGGCACTGACGGTGGCTGGTAAAATGGATGACGACGTCACACCTGGACGATTGTCAAAAATCTTGGCTAACGCTAAAGAGGTATTTCAACAAGAACTGGGAACTCTTAAAGGCGTAACCACCTCGATAAAAATAGAAGAGAATGCAATTCCCAAGTTTTTCAAAGCAAGACCGGTACCGTATGCAATTCGCCCAGCCATCGAGGCAGAGCAGGAGAATCTGGAGAATGCAGGCGTGCTAACTAAGGTAGACTGGAGTGAGTGGGCGACACCCATCGTTCCTGTCATGAAGAAAACGTTAAACAATAAGTCTGAGGATCAAGGAAGGTTTGCATCTGTGGGGACTTCAAGGTGACTGTGAACCCAGTCCTTCACACTGTACAATATCCTCTTCCGAGGATAGAAGATATTTTCGCCTCACTATCTGGAGGGAAACGTTTTACAAAAATTGACCTAGCGCAAGCATATTTGCAGATGGAGGTTGAAGAATCCTCTAGGAAATATCACAGAATCACAGAATCTACAGTGCAGATAGAGGCTATTTCGGCCCATCGAGCCTGCACCGACACATATCCCACCCTATTCCCGTAACCCCACGTATTTAATCCCCTAACACTAAGGGTCAATTTATCATAGCCAAATCAACCTAACCTGCACATCTTTGGACTGTGGGAGAAAACCGGAGCACCCGGAGAAAACCCACGCAGACACAGGGAGAATGTGCAAACTCCACACAGACAGTCGCCTGAGGCCAGATTTGAACCCGGGTCCCTGGCACTGTGAAGCAATAGTGCTAACCACTATGCCACCGTGCATCACGATAAACACTCACAAAGGATTTTACCAGTATAATCGACTGGTATTCAGAGTTGCATCAGCTCCGGCTATATGGCAAAGAGCGATGGAACAAGTCCTGCAAGGGATTCCGGGGACTCAGTGTTACTTGGACGACATCCTAGTGACAGGTGAAAATGACAGTGAACACCTTGCCAACCTAGAGCAGGTGCTCACTAGACTAAGAGAACATGGGCTACGAGCCAATCGCCCCAAGTGCGAGTTTTTTAAGAAACAAATATCGTATTGTGGCCACGTGATTGATGAAGAGGGGTTGCATAAGTCCCCTGACAAAATTGAAGCGGTAGTTAAGGCTCCAGCGCCTGAAAATGTGTCGCAACTGAATTCATTCCTCGGATTGGTGAATTACTACCATAAGTTTTTGCCGAATTTGTCCACAATTCTGCACCTACTGAATGCCCTGCTACAAACTGGAGTAGCATGGAAATGGAGCGATGAATGTAAGCGGGCCTTTCAGAATAGTTCAAGAGAAGTATTGGCTCGCTACAACCCATCAGTACCGATAAGACTGGCATGTGATGCGTCTCCCTACGGCGTTGGAGCGGTACTGTCACATAAATCCCTTGATGGCTCAGAGACGCCGATAGCTTTTGCGCCACGCTCGTTAACTGCAGCCGAGCGTAACTACGCCCAGATTGACAGAGAGGCCCTCAGCCTGGTGTGGGGGGTGAAGAAGTTCAATCACTACCTGCATGGACAGGAAGTTACTCTACTAACTGATCATCAACCTCTTGTCTCCATTTTCAACCCTAAGAAGGGCGTCCCAATAATGACAGCACAACAGCTACAGAGGTGGTCCCTTTCCATAGGGGCACACCAATATGACATCGAGTACAAAGGAACTAAACAGCATGGGAATGGTGATGGATTGTCGCGCCTACCGTTGCCGACGGTGGAAGAAGCACCTGCAGTGGATCCTGTGGAGATATTCCACTCGACCATAGTCGAATGTCTACCTGTGACGAATGCAAACATAGAAAAGGAAACACGAAATGACCCGACACTCTCCAGGATCTATGATTTAACGGTGAAGGGATGGCCAGCACATGGCGAACCACTATTGCCAGCATTCTCGCCGAGAAGAGAACAGCTGTCAGTGTGCCGAGGAACCTTGATGTGTGGATCCAGGGTAGTAATTCCACCCAAATTGAAGGATTGAATGAGCTTCATGAGGGTCATCTGGGAGGGTTAAAAATGAAGAACTTAGCCAGAGCGTTTGTGTGGTGGCCGGGAATCGATAGAGGAATCGAAGAGATGACCAAGAGCTGTACAGGATGCCAGAAGGTCCAAAACGCCCCACTACAAGCCCCTCTACATCCATGGGAGTGGCCCTCATCTCCATGGCAAAGGGTACACATTGATTTTGCTGGTCCATTTATGGACTCGATGTTTTTAATTGCGGTGGATGTACATTCAAAGTGGCCAGAGGTAATAAAAATGTCCTCAACCACCACAGAAAAAACCATCACTGTCTTACGAACCATATTTGCCAGAAATGGGCTGCCTGAACAGATTTGCTCCGACAATGGACCACAGTTTGTGTCTGAAGAGTTCCGGAGGTTCTTAAAGAACAATGGTGTTAAGCATTACACATCCGCCCCATATCATCCAGCCACCAATGGATTGGCTGAGAGGTTCGTTCAAACATTCAAGAAGGCTATCAAGGCAATGTGTAATGAAGACATACCCCTACAACACAAGGTGGATAACTTCTTGTTTGCCTACCGGAATGTGACACATGCGGTTACCAACCAAACTCCAGCCATGATGTTCTTCAATCGAAGACTAAGATGCCGCTTGGATTTGGTTAAGCCAAACATCAGAAGAGATGTGGAGAACAGGCAGTTTCAGAATATGAATGAAAGGCCAACCAGGAGTTTTAAGATAGGTCAACCAGTTTTGGCCCGGGACTACCGCACAGAGAAATGGCAGCCAGGAACGATCTGCACACGGCAAGGACCTCTAATGCATACCGTGGACGTTGGAGAGAGCATTGTAAGACGCCATGCTGACCAGATTCTAGAGTCACTGGAAAACGTCAAATCCACACCACGATCCGATACACCTGGTGATGAAACCGAAGTACCAATTGCATCTACCTCAGAATCGGTGATATTGGAAGCAGACGAACCAAACAATGACGTTGATCCCGAATCAACTTTGCCAGAAGAACCTGATACCCCAAAGAGGCGTTATCCGGACAGAATCAGGAAGCCTCCTCAAAGACTGAATTTATAATTGCTTAACTTCAGCTAATGTATATAGCAACTGTAATTGTAAATATGTTATTTAATTATTAATCGAATGTTATGTACTGTTTAGCTAAAAGGGGAGGAATTGTAGTGTATGTACTTTGAAGAAGGAACTATATTCTGCAGCCCCTGTATACTGCAGTACCAGTAGTGACCGCCCCTGTATATAAGCCTGTGCAGTAACTTTGTATAGTAGTTCCAGTTTTGTCTCCATTCAGTAAACACCTGTTATAACCAACTCCTGCAGTCCGTGTCTCAACTACACATGGACGTTACACATTCGACCACAAAAGGAAGGTTTTCGTCAATGGAGCGAAGCGTGGCTTTCTCCAGCTGTCGTTTGAGGAGGTTGAAGGCAGAAATAGCCATTGCTTCCAATGGAAACGACTTTGCATGAAGCAGGGGCTGTATTTTATCAGAGAAGTGAGGTATCCACTTTGCGTAATAAGCAAACATGCCAAGTACCCGATGAAGAGAGCTGAGATTTGTAGGGGGAGGGAGCCCCTGAAGTGGACAAAGTCGCTCTGGGTCCGGTTTAATAACACCGTTGCCCACCCAGTAGCCAAGAATGTTCACTGATGGCACCGATTTCACCGATTTGGATTCGTTTAACATTAAGTGGCGACAACGGAGAACGTCAAAAAATCTCTGAAGATTGGTGTCATGCTCCTTTTGATCATGGCCAGCAGTAGTGATATTGTCTAAATACGGAAAGGTATTCATCAATTTCTCTTGCCGGACTAGGCCATCCATTGCCCGTTGGAAGACGGCCACCCCATTTGTGACCCCAAATGGAAGGCGACAAAACTAATAAAGCCGACCATTGGCCTCAAAGGCCGTATACTTTTTGTCAGAGTCTTTCAGCGGTACCTGATGGTAGGCGCTCTTTAAATCGAAGGTTGAAAATACCTTGTATTTGGCAAGGTTGTTGACCATGTCATCTATGTGTGGTAGTGGGTAGGCATCCAGATCGGTATAATCAATACACAGACGTTTCTTACGTTGTTTTAAAGGGATTTTCACAACAACGACTTGAGCCTGCCAGGGAGATGAACACAGCTCGATAATACCGTCAGCTAAAAGGCGAGAGATTTCTGCCTTGATAAATGCTCGGTCGTCTTGGCTAAATCGCTGCGATTTGGTGGCTATGGGTTTACAGCGGGGGGAGAGATTGGCAAACAGGGAGGGCTCACCGAGTAAGGCCGCCGAGAGCGCCCAAAACAGCACCTTAGAAATGGTAAGCTCTGGCTTCGACCCTCCAACTCAAAAGTGAGTCTTTTGTGCTGCTTCTGGAAGTCCTGTCCCAGAAGCACATCGCTGCATAAATTTTCGAGTACTCCGAGCCGGGTGGAGAGATAAGTGCGGCCATTGAGGATGAGGTTGACAAGGCAGAAGCCAGAAGAATTGATGGTCAGAGTCATCAGAGCCATTGCAATCGCCCTGTCTGAGGGATAAATGCACAGTTTTAACTTGCTGACAACCCGCTTACTAATGAAGCTGTCAGAGCTGCAGGAGTCAATTAATGCGCTTAGTGTGTGTCCATTTACTGAAACCTTCGTGGCTGCATGGGACAAACTTTGGGGAAAAACAGCTGTGATGGGAGGAGGGGCAATTTTTCCTTCAGCAGCTGTAGCCTTAGCAGTGCTTCTTGGGGAAGGAGCAGCTCCATAGATAGCAGCTGTGAAGCTAACAGGAGCTCTCGACCGGTATACTTTAGAGGAGCGGCCTTTCTTGTTAGCAGAGGCCCGTGACTGGCATACCTTGGAAAAGCGTCCTTTCTTGCTGCAATGATTGCAGGTCGCATTACGAGCCGGGCAAAATTTTCTGTAATGGAACGTACCTCCACAAAATAAACACTTTCTTCCTGATTGCCAGGATGCTGCTACATCGGGATCATCATCAGCGAAGGCCTCTAGGGCAGGGTCATCGCCCATTAGAGTAGAGTCATCATCAGCGGGGGCATCCGCCCAAGACCTATCGAAAGACTCATTAAAGGTGATAGCCGCTGCCCGTGCATGTGGTGGGAGATAAGTGTCTGCATTCTTCTTGGCCAAGTCCAGGGAACATGCCTGGTCATAAGCAGCCCGTAAATTGAGGGTTTTATTTTCCAGCAGGTGCTGACGTATAAAAGGGGACGCAATCCCATTGATAAAGGAATCGCGGATTCGTTCCTCTTGATACTGTTCAGCTGTAACCGCTTTAAGATTACAATCTTTGCTGAGCCTGTGAAGTTTCTGGAGGAATTCATCGAGTGATTCCCCAGGCTGCAGCCGAGTTGTGGCCAGTAGGTGTCGAGCAAAGATTTCATTCAGGGACTTGACATATAGCTGCTGTAAAATTTGGATAGCAGCGTCGTAGTCTATACAGCCCTCAATATAATCATACACATGAGGGGATATGTAGTTAATAAGCATTCGTAACTTATTAGGTGCATCTGCCCCACATTCTTCAAGAAAGTTGCTAAAGGTACGAAACCAATGCTTCCATACCTTCGCTGCCGCAGGTGCATTTGTGTCCAGGTCAAGACGAGCGGGTCTAAGGAGTTTTTCCATGATGGATCAGTTTTTTGCCCAAGTTCCTTTCTGTGGTTCGAGTTGCAGCTGGTTGTTCCGAATCACCCAAAGCACGGAGACGATAACAAGTCGATTAAATTGACGTAATAAAGACTCACTACGCACTTGGTTGAACATAAAGCAAGGCTTTAATCGACTTGTAACAAAACATGGAGGTCTAGTTAGTAGTCACTAGCTTCCTGTTTCCAGATTATCCCTGGCCAAGTTGGGCCCACGCCCGAGTATTTATATTCCTCGGACGGCGCCCTCAGCTGGCCATCCAGTAGTACTTCCTGAGTTACTTCTTGTAGAAGTTGCGATTTATGACAAACATTATGTGAAGGTGGAGGGAGATACACCTGTTTGAGCTTTTTCTTTGTATTTTTGATTAAAGATTGTTGTTTTTTTGTGTTTGTTGTTTTTAATAAAGATTTTCCAACGCGTTGTTAATTAAGATGTATATGTACCGAGTAGTGCAGGGGTGTTGGACCCCATCCATGCTTGGATGTGTGTAAAAGACTGTAATTATTCCATGTATACTTATGTACACTACATTTTCACAGAATGGGAAGTGCATGTGTCGGGGTGTATTAGATAGGTAATTACAGGGGAAGGTTGACAAGGGAGGGTCAGAAAATTTTGCTCACCTTGTAAGGATGATACTTCAAGCAAGATTTAGTATCACGGGGGGAGTGTAAGATTTGAAAATTCCCACATTCCCCCAAGGTTATTAATAAAGGGAGCCTATGGACAAATTAAAAAGGGTACCCAAAAGATGGCGTCCACACCTCGTGACCAAAAGCCTGTAAGATTTTAAAAGCTTGGACTCTGCAGCACAGAACAAGCTGCTTTTGAAAATCGAAACTTAAAATGCATTTCTGTGAAAAAGGACGTTTGTGTTTGAAAACCTAGACAGTTAAGCAAACACTGAATATGCATTTCGTCAGATTGGAACAGATCACCCCAGCTAGGCCTAAGCGCAAGGCCATTTGTTTGTCCGCATAAATAATCGGAAACAGCTTAGGGAAGCGACCAAGGCTGCACAGGCCGATTAAAATGCATTAATGACAATACAGCCCGGACATCAGGCCATTAGGTGCGATAAATGGACATCTAAAAACCAGTTCATTTAGATTGCTATAATCATTTAAAACAGCCCGCCAAAAGTGAAACAATGAACTGACCTGATTTGGCGCGCAGATAAGGGCTGTTGAAAGGAGTATAACTGTAGGCCCTCAGTAGCAATCGCCCCTTGACTCTTACGCTTGACTCTTGCCCTTGTGGCTCTTGCCCCCTTTTTCCCTCCCGCACTTGCCGCCTGGCCACTGCCTGTGTCTTCCCGAATCCATCAGGGACGCCCGGCATTGCACTAGGCGAACACGGGCAAACCAGGCTAGACGAGATGGGCGAGGCGAGGCGAGATGAGGCAAGACAAGATGAGATGAGATGAGATGAGATGGGACGAGACGAATTGGAAGAAGATTGAAGAATGCTTCGAATAATCGGGCCTTCAATCCAGCCGACCTGCGATTATCTTCATGCAAACCCCAGCTGCTGCCGCCCGAGGAAGAAGAACCATCATCCCTGCGAGGTAAAGTACCCAAGTAAAGACTTTAACCTCAGGGTACTTTACCTGGACGATGCCCTTGCAGCACCCTGAGACCACGTGATGACGGCAGGCCCCAGAGAGCACAAAGAGCGAACCCCAAACCCCACAACCATTTGAACTCAGCAGATTTTGACTCGGTGAGCATGAATTCCTGACCCCTCATAGCTTTATCTATTTAGGTATAGGGGTGGGATAAGGATAAGGGGATGGTTAATGTAGTTTGTTTTCCCTCAATGTGCCCTGTGTTCCCCATTCCCATTTGAGTGGATTTTCTTTTGATAAGCCTGTAACTACATAGTGATTTTCTCAGTATTTGTAATTTTTATCATCGTTTAATAAAGTTCACGGTTTTCTTGTACCAAACCAATTGTCTACCCGTTTTTCTGTATCGCCGCCAGCACCTAAGTCCAGTGTCTAGAAACCAGGGGTGTGGGAGTGATTCGAACCGCTCACAGGCAGTCAGGGGCATAACTGACTGGCCACACGCCACCCCCTACACCATCTACAAGATAGAAACATAGAGATAGAAGATAGGAGCAGGAGTAGGCCATTCGGCCACTCGAGCCTGTTCCACCATTTAATGAGATCATGGCTGGTCATCCAAATTCAGTACCCTTTCTCTGCTTTCTCCCCATATCCCTTGATCCCTTTAGCCTTAAGAAATATATTTAACTCCTTCTTGAATATATTTAATGAATTGGCCTCAACTGCCTTCTATGGTAGAGAATTCCACAGGTTCACCACTCACTGGGTGAAGAAATTCCTCCTTATCTCAGTCCTAAATGGCTTACCACTTATCCTTAGACTGTGACCTCTGGTTCTGGACTCCCCCGCCATCGGGAACATCCTTCCTGCATCTAGTCTGTCCAGTCATAGAAACATAGAAGATAGGAGCAGGAGTAGGCCATTCGGCCCCTCGAGCCTGCTCCGCCATTCAATGAGATCATGGCTGATCATCCAAATTCAGTACCCTGTCCCTGTCTTCTCCCCATACCCCTTGCTCCCTTTAGCCTTAAGAAATATATCCAACTCCATCTTGAATATATTTAATGAATTGGCCTCCACTGCCTTCTGCGGTAGAGAATTCCACAGGTTCACCACTCCCTGGGTGAAGAAATTCCTCCTCATCTCTGTCCTAAATGGCTTACCCCTTATCCTTAGGCTGTGACCCCTGGTTCTGGACTCCCCGGCCATCGGGAACATCCATCCTGCATCCAGTCTGTCCAGTCCTGTTAGAATTTTATAAGTTTCAATGAGATCCCCTCTCATTCTTCTAAACTCTAGCGAGTATAAGCCCAATCAACCCAATCTCTCCTCATACATCATTCCTGCCATCCCAGGTATCAGTCTGGTGAATCTTCGCTGCACTCCTTCCATGGCAAGAGCATCCTTCCTCAGGTAAGGCGACCAAAACTGCACAAAATACTCAAGGTGTGGTGTCACCAAGGCCCTGTACAACTGTAGCAAGACATCCTTGTTCTTGTACTCGAACCCTCTTGCTACGAAGGCCAACATACCATTTGCCTTCTTAACCGTCTGCTGCACCTGCATGCTTACCTTCAGCGACTGGTGCACAAGGACACCCAGGTCTCGTTGCACTTTCCCTTCTCCCAATCTATTGAGGTTCAGATATTAATCTGCCTTCCTGTTTTTGACACCAAAGTGGATAACCTCACATTTATCCACATTATACTGCATCTGCCATGTTTCTGCCCAATCACCCAACCTGTCCAAATCATACTGGAGTTTCTCGGCATCATCCCCACAGCACACACGCCCATCCAGCTTTGTGTTGTCTGCAAACTTGGAGATATTACATCTAGTTCCCTCGTCTAGATCATTTATATATATTGTGAATAGCTGTAGTCCTATGACCGATCCCTGAAGTACCCCACTAGTCACTGCCTGCCACTCGGAAAAAGAGCCGTTTATTCCAACACTTTGCTTCCTGCCTGCCAACCAGTTCTTTATCCAAGTCAGTACCTTGCCACCAATCCCATGTGCCTTAACTTTACACGCTAATCTCTTATGCGGGACCTTATCAAAAGCCTTCTCTAAGTCAAAATACACCACATCCACTGGTTCTCCTTTATCTATTCTACCAGTTACATCCTCAAAATATTCCAGTAGCTTCATCCATGTTGAATTTGTCCAATCCTGTCACTGTTTTCCAAGTGCTCTGCTATTACATCTTTTATAATGGACTCTCGCATTTTCCCCACTACCGATGTCAGGCTTACTGGTCTATAATTCCCCGTTTTCTCTCTCCCACCTTTTTTAAATAGTGAGATTACATTACCTACCCTCCAATCCATGGGAACTGTTCCAGAGTCTATAGAATTTTGGAAGATGACCAGCAATGCATCTATTATTTCCAGGGCCACTTCCTTAATACCCTAGGATGTAGGATATCAGGCCCTGGGGATTTATCAACCTTCAATCCCATCAATTTCCCTAACACCATTTCCCTACAAATACTGATTTCATTCAATTCCTCCCTCTCATTAGACCCTATGTTCCCCGACATCTCTGGGAGGTTATTTGTGTCCTCCTTTGTGAAGACAGAACCAAAGTATGTATTTAATTGGTCTGCCATTTCTTTGTTCCCCATTATAAATTCCCCTGATTCTGACTGCAAGGGACCTATGCTTGACTTCACCAATCTTTTTCTCTTCACATATCTATAGAAGCTTTTACAGTTTGTTTTTATGTTCCCTGAAAGCTTACTCTCATATTCTATTTCCCCCCTCTTAATTAATCCCTTTGTCCTCCTTTGCTGAATCCTAAACTGCTCCCAATCCTCAGGTTTGCTGCTTTTTCTGGCCAATTTATATGTCTCGCCTTGGATCTTATGCTATCCCTAAGTTCCCCTGTTAGCCACGGTTGAGTCACCTTTTTTGTTTTATTTTTATGCCAACCAGGGATGAAAAAATTCTGTAGTTCATCCATGCAATCTTTAAATGTTTGCCATTGCCTATCCACCATCAACCCTGTGATAAAAATGATAACATCCGGGAAGTTATGTCATCACTTCCTGTGAACTATGAACTATGAACTGTGTACATACCTCACTTCCTGTCATATGTCACTTCCTGTTGGACTGGTATAAATACTGGTCTGTTCAGTATTGTAAGAGGCTTCTACCAGAGGCATGGTAAAGATCTCTCTTGTATATAGTGTGTTTATAAGTTACTTAAAGCTTACTTTAAAGTTACTTGATGGTAAGTCTCCTTTTTCTTACATCAATTTAAGTAACTTAGTATTTACACTGACAAATACTAGACCTTCAGACAAACTCGGAAGTTAAGGATCCAGGGAACCACCCATCATGGAGAAAATCCTTAGACCTATTCGTCTGGACTTGGACCCGAATACACCAGCAGCTGGCAGGGTATGGAAGCATTGGTATCGTACTTTTGAGAATTTTCTGGATGAATGTAAAGCGGATGCTCCTGCTAAATTGAAGATACTTGTCAATTATGTGACCCCAAAAGTGTTCGAATATGTTGATGACTGGGATAGTTACGAAGAGGTGATTCGGGCACTTAAGAAACTGTATGCGAAGACCCCAAATGAGGTCTATGCTAGACATCTACTGGCCACAGCCCGACAAGGGCCAGGGGAATCAATTGACGAATTCCTGCAAGAACTTCGCAGGCTCAGCGTAGATTGTAACTTTCAGGCAGCCTCAGCTGAGCTGTACCGCCAAGAAATGATTCGTGATGCTTTCATCTGCGGGATTGCCTCTCCATTTATACGCCAGCGTCTACTAGAAAGTAAAACACTTGAGCTACAAAAAGCTTTTGACCTAGCTTGTTCACTGGATTTGGCAAAGAGAAATGCAGACCTCTATCAGCTGCCCAGATCTCGATCTGCTGCTGTAGCTGCAACCAGACAATTCAAGCGGTCTCAGGTGAACCCTATCATGGGGGAATCTAATTCTGATAATTCTGATGAAGAAGAGGAGGACGACCCCACTTTAGCAGCCTCTTGGCAATCTAGGAAGGAATGCTTCTTTTGTGGAGATGCTTTTCACCCTAGGAAAACCTGCCCTGCTCGCAATGCAATCTGCAGTTATTGCGGGAAAAAAGGACACTTTGCTAAAGTTTGCCTATCAAGGGCCTCTACGAGGGCCAATCCAGCTAAGGCCTACCGAACTGCCCCAATTAGGGCCTATCAAGATGCTCCAGCTAGGACCTATCAAGCTTCCTCTCGAGCTCTCTCCCGAAGAAGCACACCGAGAGTTTTAGCCACTCTCTGTGCAACAACACCAATTACAGCTGCTTGCCCACAGAACCTGTCTCAGGCAGCCACAAAAATTTCAATTAAAGGGCATACCTTAGATGCCTTAATTGACTCAGGAAGTACTGATAGTTTCATTAAGGAACAGATTGTTGCGAAATTGAAACTACATGTCTTCCCATCGGACCAGGCAATTGCGATGGCCCAGTCATCACTTAATACCAGAATCTCCGGCTTTTGTGTTGTTGATATGACACTTCATGGTCGTATGTATCCCTCCACCCGACTTTCGGTGCTCAAAGACTTATGTAGTGATCTCCTCTTAGGGCTGGACTTCCAAAAACAGCATAAGAAACTCACCATTGAGTTTGGTGGATCCAAACCCGGACTTACTATTTCTAATATATCATCTAAATTACCATTTTGTGCATTATCAGCAGCTTCACTTGATGAACCCTCATTATTTGCCAGTATTCCGCCTCAATGCCAACCGATAATAACGAAATCGCGGCGCTTTAATCAGGAAGACCAATCTTTTATTGCGGCTGAAATCTCTCGACTTCTAGCAGAGGATATAATTGAACCATGTTCGTCGCCCTGGCGGGCTCAAGTCGTCATTGTCAAGAACCCTCTAAAACCTCACAAACAGCGACTATGCATCGATTATTCGCAAACCATCAATCAATATACCGACTTGGACGCCTACCCATTGCCACGCATTGATGATATGGTTAATAAACTGGCCGAATACAAAGTGTTCTCAACTTACGATTTAAAAAGTGCCTATCATCAGTTACCCTTGAAGGTCTCAGATAAGCAGTACACAGCCTTTGAGGCTAATGGACGGCTGTACCAATTTCGTCGCCTCCCATTCGGGGTTACTAATGGAGTGGCTGTCTTTCAACGGGCAATGGATGGCCTGGTTAAGCAGGAAAACCTAAGGGACACTTTTCCCTATCTTGATAACATTACCATTGCAGGTCACGATCAACAGGAACACGACTCCAACCTCCAAAAATTTCGGGATGCCCTCCATCGCCGTAATTTGACCCTGAATGAATCCAAATCTGTTGAGTCGCAACCGACCATCAACATCCTTGGCTACTGCGTAGGCAATGGTATCATTAAGCCAGACCCAGAAAGACTTCGCCCACTCCAAGAGCTCCCGTCACCTAAGAATCCGGCTTCTTTACGTCGGGCTCTCGGTCTGTTTGCATACTACGCTAAATGGATTCCTCATTTTTCGGACGAAATCCAACCCTTGCTGCATGCTAGATCATTTCCACTGGGAACAGCGGCTGTTGCAGCCTTTAACCTTCTCAAAAAACAGTTGGAGAAAGCGGCTCTTCACTCCATTGATGAGAATCTCCCTTTCGTGGTTGAATGTGATGCCTCGGAGGTGGCGATCTCGGCTACTCTGAATCAGGAAGGTCGTCCTGTAGCATTTATGTCCAGGACCTTACAAGGTGCCGAGCTACATTATCCTCCGGTTGAGAAAGAAGCCACAGCCATCATAGAGGCAGTACGGAAGTGGAACCATTTTCTAGCTCGCCAGCACTTTACATTGATCACGGACCAACGATCAGTCGCCTTCATGCTCGATAATCGAAAACGAACTAAAATTAAGAATAATAAAATACAACTTTGGAGGATGGAACTGGCCTCTTTTGGTTATACCATTCTCTATCGGCCTGGCAAGGAGAATGTGGCCCCGGACACCCTCACACGGGCATTCTGCTCCACTATGTCATCCTCCACTCTCATGGATGTCCACAATGGTTTGTGTCATCCTGGCGTTACGCGCATGCTACATTTCGTACGATCACGGAATCTCCCTTTTTCCACTGGAGATGTAAAGAAAATATGCTCAGAATGCCGGCTTTGTGCGGAATTAAAACCTCAGTTCTTCCGCCCCTCAGATGGTATACTCATACATGCAACCCAACCGATGCAACGACTTAGCATCGATTTTAAGGGCCCAGTGCCCTCTTCAACTCGGAACACATATTTGCTCACCATGATCGACGAATATTCACGTTTTCCGTTTGCCTTCCCCTGCTCCAATATGCTGGCGTCCACAGTAATCTGCTGCCTTGAGCAGGTATTTTCTCTCTGTGGCATGCCGGCTTATATTCACTCAGATCGGGGTCCATCCTTTATGTCAAGGGAACTCAAGGACTACCTCTCAGAACGGGGAATTGCTACAAGCAAAACAACACCATACCATCCCATCGGAAATGGGCAGGTAGAGAGGTATAACGGTATCATCTGGAATTCCGTACGTCTCGCTTTAAGATCTCGGGGCCTACCAGACCAGCAATGGGAAACAGTGCTTCCGGATGCATTGCACTCTATACGGTCCCTGCTTTCTACAGCCACAAATACTACACCTCATGAGCGGTTCTTTGGATTCCAGCGTCGCTCATCTCATGGGACATCACTCCCGTCATGGCTAACTACTCCTGGACCTGTATTACTCCGAAGATACGTTCGGACGTCTAAAAATGACCCTCTTGTAGACGAGGTCGAACTAACCGATGCCAACCCCACCTATGCAAACATACGATATTCCGACGGCCGAGAATCTACCGTATCATTACGGGATCTGGCTCCCTGCCCACCAGGACCTAGTGGGACATCGGGTGATGGCATTTCACCAGGAAACTCTTGGGACCTATCGGGTACCCCTCTCCAGGATCCTGATCGGACACCAACTAGCTTGGTGCCGGTAGAACCCCGTGCTCAAGGTTGCGACCCTCCCAGTACCGCGCATGAAAGTACTGATCCGCCACAGACCAGCTCTGCACCTCCCTCTGAACAGAGGCAGTCCGACTTTGAACCTATTGGGGCTCGTACTCGAAGCCATGATCTCCCCGACCCTTCACAGGGCAATCCAGGCCACACAGACTCTGACCAATGGCCAACCGCATGTAAGCGGACCAGCGACCCTCTACGATGGGAAACCAAACGGGTGCGACTCTTCCTTGTTCGGCGGCTGCGGACCAAAAGGTAGACCACAGCCTCCTAATCCTGCAGGAGGGAAGAATGTGATAAAAATGATAACATCCGGGAAGTTATGTCATCACTTCCTGTGAACTATGAACTATGAACTGTGTACATACCTCACTTCCTGTCATATGTCACTTCCTGTTGGACTGGTATAAATACTGGTCTGTTCAGTATTGTAAGAGGCTTCTACCAGAGGCATGGTAAAGATCTCTCTTGTAAATAGTGTGTTTATAAGTTACTTAAAGCTTACTTTAAAGTTACTTGATGGTAAGTCTCCTTTTTCTTACATCAAACCCTTTAAGTAACGCTCCCCAATCCATCCTAGCCAACTCGCGCCTCATACTATCATAGCTTCCTTTATTTAAATTCAGATCCCTAGTCTGAGTCAACTACTTCACTCTCCATCTTAATGAAGAATTCTATCATATTATGATTGCTCCTCCCCAAGGGGCCTCACACAACAGCATTGCTAATGAATCCTTTCTCATTACATAATACCCAGTCTAAGATGGCCTGATCTCTAGTTGGTTCCTCGACATATTGGTCCAGGAAACTATCCCGTATACACTCTAGGAATTCCTCCTCCACAGTATTATTACTAATTTGGTTAACCCAATCTATATATAGATTAAAGTCACCCATGATAACTGCAGTGCCCTTATTGCACGCGTCTCTAATTTCCCACGTAATGCCAACCCCAACCTCAGCATTACTGTTTGGGGGTCTGTATATAACTCCCACTAACGTTTTCTGCCCTTTGGTATTTCTCAGCTCTACCCATACTGATTCCACATCATCAGAGCTAATATCCTTCCTTACTATTGCGTTAATCTCCTCTTTAGCCAGCAATGCTATCGCACCTCCTTTTCCTTTTTGCCTGTCCTTCCTGAATATTGAATACCTCTGGATGTTGAATTCCCAGCCATGTCTCCGTAATCCCAATTATATCATATCCGTTAACATCTATTTGCGCAGCTAATTTATCCATATTATTACGAATGCTCCTCGCATTAAGACACAAAGCCTTCATGCTTGTTTTTTTAACACTCTTAGTCCTTTTAGAATTATTATTTACTGTAGCCCTGTTTAATTTACACCCTTGATTTCTCTGCCTTCCACTTTTGCTTTTCCCCTTCCTGTCTTTTGCTTCTATCCTTGCTTCCCTTTCCTCTGGCTCCCTGCACAGTTTCCCAACCCCCTGCCATTTTAGTTTAAACCCTTCCCAACAGCACTAGCAAATACGCCCCCTAGGACATCGGTCCCAGTCCCGCCCAGGTGCAAACTGTCCAGTTTGTACTGGTCCCAACTCCCGCAGAACCGGCTCCAATGTCCCAGGAATTTGAATCCCTCCCCTTTGCACCATTCCTCTAGCCACGTATTCATCTGAAATATCCTTCTATTTCTACTCTGTGCAGCCTTTAGCTGTGGTGTGACCAACTCCCTAAACGTGCTATCCACGATATCCTCAGCATCGCGAGTGCTCCAGTATGTATCCATTTGCAGCTCCAGCACCGCAATGCCGTCTGCCAGTAGCTGCAGCTGGATACACTTCCCGCACACAAGTTCGTCAGGGACACAGGAAGTGTCCCTGATTTCCCACATAGCGCAGGAGGAGCATGCCACAGAACTGAGCTGTGCTGCCATTACTTACCCTTTAATTAATTTAAATTAAATTAAATCAAATCAATACCACTATTTACACTACAATTAAATGATATACTCAAGGGCCCTTGTTTGCTAGCCCTCCCCGCTACACAACAGAGACCTTAGAAACTATAACCACAAAAACTAAGACCTTCTAAACTTTATAAACTATTAACCTTATCTGTCAAACTATTAACCTTAACTATCAAGTAGTATAAATACTCACCTGACCGTACTCACCCAATCAGCTGCTTCCACTTGCCCATGTCACTTTTTGAATCGTGACATGGCTCTGGAACGCCACCGCCGGTCTGTGAGATTGGTAAGCCTCTGAGGAATAAAGCCCATGAAACTGAGTTGAAAAATTTACTGTCCCACCGCTCTCTCCGCTCCCGACACCAGCCTCTGAGGAAAAAAACCTGCGAAACTGAGTTTAAATACTTATTGTACCACCGCTCTCTCTGCTCCCGACACCAGCCTCACTGCAGCAACTCACCAAGGTTTCTTCGACAGCACCTCTGAAACCCGCGACCTCTACCACCTAGAAGGACAAGGGCAGCAGGCGCATGGGAACACTGCCACCTCCACGTTCCCCTCCAAGTCACACACCATCCTGACTTGGTAGTACATCGCCGTTCCTTCATCGTCGCTGGATCAAAAAGCTGGAAATCCATCCCTAACAGCACTGTGGGAGTACCTTCACCACACAGACTGCAGCTGTTCAAGAAGGTGGTTCACCACCACCTTCTCAAGGGCAATTTGGGATGGGCAATAAATTCTGGCCTTGCCAGTGACGCCTACATCCCATGAACGAATAATAAAAAAAACTATGTTTGAGATTATGTTGCACCTTGATGCATGTTGTTTCCTCCGAATATTGTGGGTTCATTTACACAATGGTGTCTTTCACAGGGATTTTTTAACAACCCCAGTAAGAAAAAAGGGCAGTAATGTATTGATGTATACAGAGAGGTAGATTTAGATATGATTATACACACACCAAAGCGGTATCCTGGTAGCAGGCTATCGGAATGTACAGCTTGGTAGTCCTACTACGAGGCCCAATCCGTTATGAGGAGCCAGACCTCATTTGTATCTGGGCCTTCAGAAGATAGGTTCCTGCAGTGGGGTGAAAGGGGGCTGGGTGGGCCTGATCTGCGGAAGAAAGAGGGAGGCAGAGCATTTACGTCTCAAGTTAGATTTATGAAGACTGGAGGAGTACTCCAGAACAACCACTTTCCACAAACATGGACAGGGAACGTCACTTTGGGATCCTCTTTCGCCGCACCACCACCTGATGCTGGTCGAAGTCTGCACAGAGCATGCTTCACCGAACTCTGTACAGAAATGACAGTCGATCTCCTATGTATGTCATAGGACCCAATTAGAATGTTAAATGAGCCTTCCACCTGGTCAGGGGACTGCTCCAGCTGACCAGCGATAGGCCCGAGGAACCATTACTCTAATTTAATTTACATATTGATTGGACTACCCAAATTAGTAAAAATTCTGAGGAGGAGGAATTCCTGGAATGTTTTCGGGACGGTTATCTGGACCAATATGTCGAGGAGCCGACTCGAGATCAGGCCATTTTAGACTGGGTATTGTGCAATGAGAAGGGACTTATCAGCAATCTTCTTGTACGAGGCCCCTTGGGTCAGAGCGATCATAATATGATCGAGCTCTCAGTCGAGATGGAGAGTGAGGAAATTGAATCAGAGACTAAGGTCCAGAACTTAAATAAAGGGAATTACGAGGGTATGAGACGGGAATTGGGTAAGATTGATTGGGTGGTGTTTCTGGGGGGATTGACAGTGGATAGACAATGGAAAGCATTCAAAGATAGAATGGAAGAATTCCAGAACATGTTTATACCGGTTTGGCATAAAAATAAACCTAAAAAGGTGACTCAACCGTGGATAACGAGGGAAATTAGGGACAGCATAAAATCAAAAAAAAGGGCATATCAACTGGCAAAAAAAAGCACCAGACCGGAAGATTGGGGGCAGTACAGGATACAGCAAAAGAGGACAAAGGGATTAATCAGGAAGGGGAAAATAGAATACGAAAGTAAACTTGCAGCAAACATAAAGACAGACTGCAAAAGCTTTTATCGGTATATCAGGAGGAAAAGACTGGTAAAATCCCAAGTCGGTCCCTTGCAGTCCGATTCGGGAGAATATATAATGGAGAATAAGGAAATGGCAGACCAATTAAACTCATACTTTGGTTCTGTATTCACAAAGGAGGACACAAATAACCTCCCAGGAATATCGGCAAACATAGGGACTAATGAGAGGGAGGAGCTGACAGAAATTAGTATCTCTAGGGATATGGTGTTGGGTAAGTTGAGGGGACTGAAGGCCGACAAATCCCCGGGGCCTGATAAACTACATCCTAGGGTACTTAAGGAGGTGGCCCTGGAGATAGCAGATGCTCTAAGGATCATCTTCCGGAACTCCATTGACTCGGGAACAGTACCCGTGGATTGGAGGGTAGCTAATGTTACCCCAATATTTAAAAAGGGGGGTAGAGAGAAAGCAGGGAATTATAGACCAGTAAGCCTTACATCGGTTGTGGGCAAAATGCTAGAGTCCATTATTAAGGATAAAATAGCGGAGCACTTGACAAATGGGGAAAGGATCGGACAGAGTCAACATGGATTTACAAAGGGTAAATCGTGTTTGACTAATCTGCTGGAATTTTTTGAGGAAGTAGCTGGTAAAATAGATGGGGGAGAGCCAGTGGATGTGGTGTACCTTGACTTCCAGAAAGCCTTCGATAAGGTTCCACACAAAAGATTATCATGCAAAATTAAGGCTCATGGAATTGGGGGCAAAGTATTAACGTGGATAGAGAACTGGCTGGTGGATAGAAAACAGAGAGTTGGAATAAACGGCTCGTTTTCGGAGTGGCAGGCAGTGACCAGTGGGGTGCCGCAAGGATCTGTCCTGGGACCCCAGCTGTTCACAATATATATAAATGATCTGGATCAGGGAATTGGATGCAATATTTCCAAATTCGCTGACGACACTAAACTAGGAGGAGGGGTGGGCTCTGATGAGGATGTCAGGAGGCTACAGTGCGATTTGGACAGGTTGGGGGAATGGGCGGATACGTGGCAGATGCACTATAATGTGGATAAATGCGAGGTTATCCACTTTGGGGGTAAAAACAGGAGGGTAGATTATTATCTAAATGGCAATAGATTGGGAGATGGGGAAGTGCAGAGGGACCTGGGGGTTCTTGTGCACCAGTCACTGAAGGAGAGCATGCAGGTGCAACAGGCGATTAAGAAGGCAAATGGTATGTTGGCCTTCATATCAAGGGGGTTCGAGTATAGGAATAGGGATACCTTACTACAGCTGTACAAGGTGCTGGTGAGACCGCATCTGGAGTATTGTGTACAGTTTTGGTCGCCCCATCTGCGGAAGGATGTTCTTGCCATGGAAAGAGTGCAACGGCGATTCACCAGCCTGATACCTGGAATGGCGGGAATGACCTACGAAGAGAGATTAAATAGTTTGGGCTTGTACTCACTGGAGTTTAGAAGATTGAGAGGGGATCTCATCGAAACATATAAAATTATGGCAGGCCTGGACAGGCTGAATTCAGAGAGAATGTTTCCAATGGCCGGGGAGCACAGAACCAGGGGCCACAGTCTAAAAATAGCGGGCAAATCATTTAAAACAGAGATGAGGAAGAATTTCTTCACTCAAAGAGTGGTGAGCCTGTGGAATTCCCTGCCACAGAGGGCTGTGAAGGCTAATTCAATAAATATTTTCAAGAGAGAATTGGATATATTTCTGAAGGCTAAGGGGATTAAGGGTTACGGAGAAAAGGCGGGGACGGGGTACTGAACTGGTAAGATCAGCTATGATCTCAGACGAAGATCAGCCATGATCTCATTGAATGGCGGAGCAGGCTCGAAGGGCCGAATGGCCTACTCCTGTTCCTATCTCTATGTTTCTATGTTACTGCGGCAACAACCTTCCCTGCTGTAATGATATCAGCAAATAGAGATGGTATTTGCCTGTTCGATTATGATGTCTTACCAGCATGATTGCATGTATTGATTGCTTGTGCCTGACCAGCAGAGGGCATGTGACAGAGACAAGCAAAGCAGTTCAGTTTAGTTTCAGTTTCGTTCTAGATGCATCACTAGCATGATGTCTCCTGTAAATGCTGTTAAAAGAGTTGAACAAGCTTTAGATTAAAAACTCATTCTCTTTCATAAATGTCTCATCATTGAACCCACAAAGAAATCAATACATGGCGTCAGAAGTGATTGAAAGAGATGAAGAGGAAAAATCTGAAGTTAAATCAGCTCTCCACAGATTAGCAAGCCAAAAGAGAACATCGTTACTTACCATTAGAGAATAGCTAACGAAGTGAAAAATGGAAGGTTTACTCCCACCGGCGATGCTTCAGTTGACAGGTAATGTGGCTGAAAATTGGAGAAGGTTCAAACAACGTGTGGGGTTGTATTTATCAGCAATCGGAGCTGATGAGAAAAGTAATAAAAGGAAATCGTCACTGTTCTTACATGTCGTGGGTGATGAGGCGCTGGAGGTGTATAATAACTTCACATTCGCTGCTGATGGAGACAAAATGAAGCTAGATAAAATAATGGAACAGTTTGAGGCCTACTACATACCTAAACGTAACGTGACGTTTGAGAGGCACAGATTTTTCACATGTGTACAGAAAACGGGTGAGACTATTGATCAGTATGTGACTGAACTGAGAAACAGAAGCAAATCGTGTGAATTTGGGGGACTGACAGACTCGCTGATAAAAGACAGACTGGTGTGTGGTATTCCAGATAATGGCCTAAGGGAAAGACTGCTAAGAGAGCAAGATCTAGACCTGGGAAAAGCCATAGCACTGTGTAGGGCTACAGAGACTGTGAAGTTGCAGGCAAAGGAGCTGTTCAGTGACAGTAGCTGCAACGTGGATGCAGTGAGAATGAACGGACACAAACCGTTTAACAAAAAGAGCGCCAATGTGAAAAAAGAGGCATGGCCAGCGAACAAAAATGAAAGGTGCAATCGAAAGTCATGTAGTCGATGCGGTACACAGCATACACCAAGAAAGTGTCCAGCATATGGTAAAACATGCAATAGTTGCAACAAAAACAACCATTATGCCCGTTGCTGTAAGAACCAAGCGCAACAAAGCAAGGTCCATGCAGTAGATGAAAGCGGGATAGAGGAGTTCAATGTGGATGTTGTGTCTGAAAACAAAAAAAGAAGAAAAAAGAGACTGGATGTTGACACTAAAAGTGAATGACATACATATTCCATTTAAATTGGATACTGGAGCATAAGTTAATGTGATATCAGAGACTGATTTTAAGAAAATTAGACCCAGACCAAAGATACATGGAATCAAAGTGAAAGTGACAGGATACTCAGGTACTGAGATACCAGTGAAAGGAAGATGCATTGTCAAAGTAACACACAAGGACAGAGAGCACACGCTACCATTAATCGTGGTGCCAAAGGATGTGCAAGCCATACTAGGTTTTAAAGCCTGTGAGAGACTGAACCTGGTAAAGAGAGTCCTCGTTGTGGAAAGCGAAGGAGAGACAGTCTATGATGAACTGAATGTTGCGTACACACCGGGTAAGCTGATGTATACAGTAGACACGTTGTCCAGAGCTGTTGACCCAGGAGAGCCCGCAAACACAGTGAAAAGACTGATGTACAAGGCAAAAGACAGTGGAACTGACTTCTACCAGAGCATGCTTGTATACCGCACAACACCGCTCGAGTGTGGTATGTCACCAGCCCAACTCCTTATGGGACGTCTGCTAAGGTCAAACCTACCCATCCCGGAGAACCTCCTGAAAACAAAAGAGGGGGAGAAAGTGAGGAAGTTCAAAGAACAACAGAAAGAAAAGCAAAAGTACTACTATGACAGAGGAACACAAAACCTACCTGAACTCCACACTGGTGACCAAGTAAGGTTCAAAGACAAAACAAACATATGGACTCAGAAGGGAACTGTCCTGAGTGAAGTTCAACCAAGATCATACACCATTCAGACAGATGAGGGTGCTGTTCTGAGAAGAAATCGTCGCGATCTTCTCATGGGACCAGCCACAGCAAGTCATAAGACTGATACTGTTGAACAACCTGATCACACAGCAGGTCAAGAGACTGATACTGTTGAACAACCTGATCACACAGCTGAGAACACATCATCTGAGGCAACAACTCAGATTCAAGGACAATCAATCAGAAAATCCTCAAGACACGTGAAGCCTCCTGAGAGACTCATTGAGCAAATTTAAGGACTATTGTTATAGAAGGAAGTAATGTTATCTTATTCTTTCTTCAAGTTCTAGTGTATTGACATATTTCATGTGAACACACAAAGCAAGGTTAAAAAACCTTGATCATGATAATGATAATGTAAGTTCATTAAGTGTTACAGTTAAAATGCAGATTAATACAAAGAAAACATGTTGTTAGTTAAAAGTAAAATACTTTTGTTTTAAGAAAAGGAGATGTAATGATATCAGCAAATAGAGGTGGTATTTGCCTGTTCGATTATGATGCCTTACCAGCATGATTGCATGTATTGATTGCTTGTGCCTGACCAGCAGAGGGCATGTGACAGAGACAAGCAAGGCAGTTCAGTTTAGTTTCAGTTTCATTCTAGATGCATCACTAGCATGATGTCTCCTGTAAATGCTGTTAAAAGAGTTGAACAAGCTTTAGATTAAAAACTCATTCTCTTTCATAAATGTCTCATCATTGAACCCACAAAGAAATCAATACACCTGCAACCTAAGGTCAGAAATGGGGATGTTCGCTGATGACTGCACAGTGTTCAGCGTAATTCACAACTCGTCAGATAATGAAGCAGTCCATGCCCGCATGCAGCAAGAACTGGACGACATTCAGGCTTGGGCTGATAAGTGGCAGGTAACATTCGCGCCACAGAAGTGCCAGGCAGTGACCATCTCCAACAAGCGAGAGTCTAACCACCTCCCCTTGACATTCAACGGCATTACCATCGCCAAATCACCCACCATCAACATCCTGGGGGTCACCATTGACCAGAAACTTAACTGGACCAGCCACATAAATATTGTGGCAACAAGAGCAGGTCAGAGGCTAGGTATTCTGCGGCGAGTGTCTCAGCTCCTGACTCCCCAAAGCCTTTCCACCATCTACAAGGCACAAGTAAGGAGTGTGATGGAATACTCTCCACTTGCCTGGATGCGTGCAGCTCCAACAACACTCAAGAAGCTCGACACCATCCAGGACAAAGCAGCCCGTTTGATTGGCACCCCATCCACCACCTTAAACATTCACTCCCTCCACCACAGGCGCACCATGGCTGCAGTGTGTACCATATACAAGATGCACTGCAGCAACTCACCAAGGCTTCTTCGGCAGCACCTCCCAAACCTGCGACCTCTTCCAGCTAAAAGGACAAGGGCAGCAGGTGCATGGGGACACCACCACCTCCAAGTTCCCTCCAAGTCACACACCATCCTGACTTAGAAGGATATCGCCGATCCTTCATCATCGTTGCTGGGTCAAAATTCTGGAACTCCCTACCTAACAGTACTGTGGGAGTATCTACACCACACGGACCACAGCGGTTCAAGAAAGCAGCTCACCACCACCTTCTCAAAGGCAATTAAGGATGGACAATAAATGCTGGCCTTGCTGCGACACCCACATCCCATAAACGAATAAAAAAAACAACAAGACGGTAGGCCATTCTTTACCATTTCCTGGGGGCTACTGTCCCGTTTCGACTGGGTGGGAGGCCTGAAAATTCATTCCTTTTCTTCCGAATTATTTTCATCATTTTTTTATTGTATGATTATTTGAAAAATATAATGGTGCTGAATGAACATATCTGAACCAATTAAAAAAACAAAGCAAAGGTGACAGTTTGAGGATTCATTTGTTAAATATGTTTCACATTGTTTCTAAGATTCTCTGTAAAAATATATAATGGCCTGGATTTTGTGGTCGGTGGCCTACCTACAGAGTACACCACCGGCATCCGAACAGAATGAGGACCCTTCTTCGCGAACATGCTGGCAGATGCTGCATATTAGAGGGCAGCATAAAGGCCCACGGATCCCGAGGTGCCCCGTGTGAGGATGCGTACCTGGGATCACGTGGGCTGGTGCTCCAATCAGGAAACAGAAGCAACATGTATTTGGAGAATTGGGCCGTGATTTTCCCTACACATGGCAGGTGATATAGGCGGCCGGTCCCGGCCTCCGACATGACTTTCCCCTGATTGGGCTTGTTAAGCCCACCCAGCAATTTTCCCAGCTGATTGAAGGAAGCGGGTCTGAAGACGTCATCTGATGACGCGTCATCAGCTGGGTTTTTTTAAAGGGACCATGTGCAAATTGATTTTGACATTTGTGCTGTCAGTGTTCTACAGCTTCGAGGTGCTGCAAACACTGACATACACTGCACAGAGGTGCATAGCTGCACCCTGGCTCTCCCATGACTCCCTCCATATGCTTATAGAGGGAGTCACAGCACGCAGGGAGGTTCTCTTCCCTTCCAATGGGTGGAAGAGACCTCCCCAGGAGACCAACACAGATCGGATGCACATTGCACAGGAGGGCACAAGCAGCGATGTCATCAGGAGGACCAGGTTGCAGTGGTGCATACCTTTCAAAGATTTCAGTAGATCATGAAACGTTACTGCAAAGCCGCACTCAACTTTATCCTGCTGTGCTACTCAACACATCCCCATCACTCTGCCTTCCCCACCCTAATATGATAAGGCAGGATCTTGCCAAATTAGACTGGGATCAGATACTTGTAGGAAAATCCACATCAGAGCAGTGGGAGTTTTTCAGAAAGGAAATAGAGAAAGTACAATGCCAACATATTCCCATAAAGGTCAAGGGTGGGAGCAACAAGCCCAGGGAATCCTGGATGTCAAGGGATATACAAGAATGGATTAGGAAAAAAATGGAAGCTTTTGGCAGATACAAAGGACTAAAAACAGTGGAAGCCCTAGAGGAGTATATAAAGTGCAGGGGGGTACTTAAAAACGAAATTAGGAGAGCGAAGATGGGGCATGAAAAAACACTGGCGGGCAAAATAAAGGAAAATCCCAAGGTGCTTTATAAGTATATTAAGGGCAAAAGGATAACCAGGGAAAGAGTAGGGCCCATTAGGGACCAAAGTGGCAATCTATGTGTAGAGCCGGAAAATGTAGGTGAGGGTCTAAATGAATACTTTGCATCTGTGTTCACTATGGAGGAGGACGATGTAGGCATAGAAATCAGGCAGGGGGATGGTGATATACTTGAACAAATTAGTATTGAGAGGGAGGAGGTATTAGCGGTTTTAGCGGGCTTCAAAGTGGATAAATCCCCAGGCCCAGACGAGATGTAACCCAGACTGCTGTGTGAGGCAAGGGAGGAGATTGCAGGGGCTCTGACAAATTTTCAAAACCTCTCTGGCCACAGGGGAGGTGCCAGAGGAGTGGAGGACAGCTAACATAGTACCATTATTCAAGAAGGGTAGTAGGGATAAACCAGGGAATTACAGGCCAGTGAGCCTAACATCAGTGGTAGTGAAATTATTGGAAAAAATTCTGAGGGACAGAATTAGTCTCCACTTGGAGAGGCAAGGATTAATCAAGAATAGTCAGCATGGCTTTGTCAGGGGGAGATCATGTCTAACCAATTTGATTTTAATTTTTCAAGGGGGTGACTAGGTGTGTGGATGAGGGTAGTGCAGTTGATGTAGTCTACATGGACTTCAGTAAGGCTTTTGACAAAGTCCCACATGGGAGACTGGTCAAGAAGGTAAGAGCCAATGGGATCCAGGGCAATTTGGCACTTTGGATCCAAAATTGGCTTAGTGGCAGGAGGCAGAGGGTGATGGTCAAAGGTTATTTTTGTGACTGGAAGCCTGTGTCAAGTGGTGTACCGCAGGGATCGGTGCTGGGTCCTTTGTTGTTTGTAGTGTACATTAATGATTTAGATATGAATATAGGAGGTATGATCAGTAAGTTCGCAGATGACACGAAAATTGGTGGAGTGGTAAATAGCGAGGAGGGAAGCCTCAGGCTACAGGACAATATAGATGGGTTGGTTAGATAGGCAGAACAGTGGTAAATGGAAGTTAACCCTGAAAAGTGTGAGGTGATGCATTTTGGGAGGACTAACAAGGCAAGGGAATGCACAATGAATGATAGGACCCTAGGAAGGACAGAGGATCAGAGGGACCTTGGTGTGCATGTACATAGATCCCTGAAGGCAGCAGGACAGGTAGATAAGGTGGTTAAAAAGGCATATGGGATACTTGCCTTCATTAGTCGAGGCATACAATATAAGAGCAGGGAGGTTATGATGGAGCTGTACAAAACGCTAGTTAGGCCACTGCTAGAATACTGTGTGCAGTTCTGGTTGCCACACTATAGGAAGGATGTAATTGCATTGCAGAGGGAGCAGAGGAGATTCACCAGGATGTTACCTGGGCTGGAGCGCTTCAGCTATGAAGAGAGACTGGACAGGCTGGGGTTGTTTTCCTTAGAGCAGAGAAGGCTGAGGGGGGACCTGATTGAGGTGTACAAAATTATGAGGGGCATAGATAGAGTAGATAGAAAGGAACTTTTCCCCTTAGTAGATGGGTCAATAACCAGGGGACATAGTTTCAGCATAAGGGGCAGGAGGTTTAGAGGGGATTTGAGGAAAAACTTTTTCACCCAGAGGGTGTTTGGAATCTGGAACTCACTGCCTGAAAGGGTGTTAGAGGCAGGAACCCTCACAACATTCAAGAAGCATTTGGATGAGTACTTGAAATGCCATTGCATACAAGGCTATGGACCAAATGCTGGAAAATGGTATTAGAATAGACAGGGCTTGATGGCCGGTGTGGATACGATGGGCAGAAGGGCCTCTTTCTGTGCTGTACAACTCTATGACTCTATGGCCTAGAAATTGGGTTGGGGCGCCAAAGTGGTGCAAAAGTCGCCTGAGCGCAGGATTTAGCGCAGCGATCGGAGTGATACCGATCGCCAGAAATTCAGTTTCAGTGCCCCTCGAGGGACACGGGGCGAGGCTCGAGGCACTCCGCGTCCCTCTTAGGACGCTGAAACTGATTATCACAGCGCAACGTGCCGCAGCGCCACATGCTGCAGCATGGCACGCTGCGGTACTGCAGGCCTTCCTCCCACTGTTAAGGGGGAGGTGCCTGCAACAGCGCGATCCCCGCTCGCGAGTGCCAGCAAATGAGCCCGGCACCAAGGAGAAGTGCTGGGCTCTTGGGAAACAGCCGGCAATGCCACGGGGGGGGGGGGGTGGTTAGGAGGCCGGGGACGGAGGTGCTGGCAGGTGGCCGCCGAAAAAGCGGCCGCCCCGCACCTCCACCTTAACTTGCGCCGCTGCCGGCACAGTAAGGCCCCGTGAACCAGGCGCGGGTAGCGAGCGGCGCAACTGCGGCGTTCACTACCAAATATCGCGAACGGGGCACGAATGGGGCACTGCGCACACCGATGACAGCCTCTTTAAACGCTAACAGATGGCGCTACTCACCCAATTTCTCCCCCTATGACTCTATCGGGCCGATTTTCCTGCAGGTGTGGGGAATTGTCGGGTTCCCCGAATGTCGGGGTTCCCACATTAATGTAAATGGGTCTGCCAGATTGATGCAATTTTCCCTCAATTGACCAATTCATTTCCAGCATGTGGGAACCCTTGCTAATTGATTATTTCCAGTCAGAAAATCGCACATTATGATGTCATCATTCGTGGTGCTTTTAAGGTCCACAGCAAGCATTGCTTCCTCTGCAGGCTTCCAAAAGAATCATACAGGATGGCAGAGGAGCCTACAGCAGCTGTGGGCAGTGCCAGACCCCAAGCTGCCACCAAATTCGACGAGGCTTCACTGCAGGCATTATTGGATGGGGTTAGGGCCCACAGGGAGGTCCTCTTCCCTAGGTCAGGGAGGAAGAGGCCTCCCACTGAGACCAAGGCTGCATGGATGCAGGTGTCAGCAGATGTCAACTCGCTGGGAGTCACCAGAAGAACCTGGATACAGTGTCGGAAATGATTCCATGACCTTCACCGTACAGGAAAAGAAAGTATGAAGTTTCCATCACCCTTAAACTGATCCCCATTGCCTTTCCCCACCAGCACTCAGCTTCTGCACTCTCTTCCTCCACATCCCATTTCACAGTCACATCCATGCACCCTTACCCATTCCCTCTCTCTCTATGCTCACATTCACATAACTATTCCACCATGCAGCCCCCACACTCCCTCTCACTCTGATGCTTTGAACACAACTGACAACACACAGGGAAGGCCTTTGGTCTTGCAGCCTCACACCATCTTTGTCTCCCTCTAAGTATCTATGCCATGCAATCTCTACACTCACTCCTTCCTTCTCACTCAAACTCCACTTGTCTCCCTCATTGCAGGAAAAGAGAGCTCACAACAACAGAGAGCGAGCCAGGACTGGAGGAGGCCCACCCTCAATAGCCCACCTGACCCCCTGGGAGGAAGGAGTGCTGGAAATTGTCAGGGCTGATGTGGCTGCGGAAGTTGGGAAAGGAGAGACAGGGGCAGTCCCGCAAGCTGGTGACAGAATAGTTTTCCATCTCTCTCATTGACATAGCATGAGTCGCTGTTATGATTCTGAAGCTACATCATTTGGATTTATGAACATCTGCAAAATCCAATGTGCATGTAACCTTGGCATCACATCTCTAACTCTTTCCTTTACTCCTCCACAGGACCACCCAGAGCCCCCATCCCCACTGCGGAGGAGGAAGAGGCTGAGCAGCCAGACTCCTCAGAGGAAGCTCCAACCTCTGAGGGCGCAGCGTCAGCAGAATTCAGCGCACCCAGCACCAGCACAGACACCCACACCTCAGTGGGACCTTCGCGAGATAGAGTAGTGTTGTCACCTGGTGTATCACAGCTCACAAGTGAGCATCAGCAGATGGTGGAGACAGGAACAGCAGTGGAGAGTCCTCGTCGGAGGGCGCAGGACTCTGCCAGCTCAGCTCAGCTGCATGTCGACCCTTTGCCTCTGGGTCCATCCGCAAGAGAAGAGGTGATGGATCTCCATGCACAGATGCAGGAGTCTCTGGCAGGTTTTGTCTCCAGGGTCGCTGCGAGTGTAGAGCGAATGGAGGAGTCCATAGCGAACATGAGCAGAGCCTTTGTGGAGTCATTGGCGCATGAACGCATCACCACGGAAAGGATGGCAACCTCCGTGGAAAGGATGGCTACAGTAGACGAGAGGATGGCTACGGCCATGGAGGAGCTAAGTCGCCAGGGTGTTGAAAACATGGTGAGTGTTCAGAATAGACTGACCTCTCTGGATGGGCAATGGTCAGCTATTGAACAGAGAAACCAGACCTTCATGGCAGGCCCTCTGAGTAGGACTGCCATTGTAGAAACGGGTCCCCATGGCCCCCCTGATGTGCAGCAAGCTGCTCTCAAGCCACTTGCAGGCACTGAGGGTACCTGACCCATGAGAGGGAGGTTGGTGGCAGACCTCAATGAAGTGGGGGCTCCTCTCCAAGCGCTCACACTTCCATGCCACTGCAGAGCCCTCGGTCAGAGCCCCGCTGGAGTCCACACCCAATGGAGATAGAGGTCTCAACCCCTGCACAGCTGCAGGAGCAGCTGACTGCTGGCGAGCCCTCACAGGCTCACCATTCCAGAGGACGCCCGCCAAAGGTGTCGAGACAGGAGCAGCAGGAAAGTGAGCAAGGGGCCTTCACATCAGCTGAAGCCACAGGGGAACCACTATGTAGGAGCACGCGTAAGAGGAAAATAAAGCACTAATAGTCACAAGGGTAGTCACTTGGGTGAAATGTGTTTATTTTTAAAATGCCATCAGTTGGTTATTGTAACTAAAATTTCTGATGGCAACTTCTGCAGTTGTGGCATGTATCATTTCGCGAATGGGGCTGGAGGTCCTCTAATGCCAAGAGGGGAAGAAAAAAAGGCCTCCCATGCTTCTGGTAGGTGCCTCAGTTGAGGAAGTGCTGAGTGAGGGTGGCGAAAGGGGCTTCCCAGGAGCTCACACTGGAGAAGTGTGTGAGGCTTCAACCTTCCACAGCTGTGCCTAAGCCTGGAACAAGTTGCCCCAAGCCTGAAACAACAATATCCTGCAGCCTACAAATGATGTCTGATTAAATCTCTTCTTTCCTGATTGACCTGCAGCTGATAGTCAGCAATCCGATATTGTTCACGCCAGGTTTCATCAACGGGGTTCCCACCAGGCGTCTTTAATGTGGGAAAAGGCTGAAAATAGCAAGGGCCCCTTAAAATGGCATTATAGATGCCAATTATTGGTGATTAAGGTGCCTGAAGACCAGTCCCACCTGCTGCGGGCGGGATTGATTCGGGTCGGCCAGAAACGCCTGGGTGAAAATCGGACGGGGCGGGGAATCAGGCGGGGGGGGTCGCGACCCCCTATTTTTGCGATTTTCCCCCCCCCACACGCCTGAAAGCCCGCCTGACGGCTCCAGGAAAATCGGCCCCTATGACTCTACTCCTGCACATCCTTACTCACACAAACTTACCTTGCATCTCCACCCATCCCTCTCTATCTACATTACCACATCTACATCTCCCCAGCTACCCCTCATACGCACCCTCATCCTAGTGCAATCTTACCAACTAACAACACACAAGGGTGGGCACTTGTGTGTTTTAGCTAATGTTCATGTGAAGTTTCTGTTAATACCCTGTCCAACATTGAAATCTTTATTTTGAACACTTTGCATTCTTGGACAGATTTGTGTGCACCTTTGGAAGTGGCTTAGTGCGTTGCAGTAAATGGTGAGACATAACGGTACCCCCTGCAATGCTAATGAGTGTGAAAGGAATGGCTTGGGCATTGTGGGATGCTTTATGTTGTTGTTGTGGGGTTGTGCCAACCTGGCGTATCATGTGGCAGCCAGGGTGTGCAGTATCAAGTGAAGTAAATGTTGCCATGGTGAGGCTATCCTGGGGTTCTGGGCAGCAATGTGGTCGGGAGGTGATTGCGGAGAAGGTTGGTGTGGTTGTTCATGCTGCTGGTGTGCCTGGTGCTGCTGGGGCTAATCTTGGTCAGATTCTGAGGACCAAGGTGAGAGAATATAAAGTGTGCTCATGCTGATGGAATAGATGGCAGGTGATGTAGAGATGACTGAAGCGATCTGTCAATGGTGGGAGAGGTAATGAGGTCAGGCTGCATGGAAAATTGTGTAAAGACTTGCAGCTTTCTGAATCTGCAGTGGAAATGCAGTTTAGGGAAGCTAGTGGTTAAGGAAACATTTCTTAATCTGCTGGGACCTTTGACTTGACATTTGAAGCTGTCAACTCATCAGCTGATTCGATGGCAGTGACCTCCCACCTCAGCTTCACAGATGAGGTCTAGGCACAGCGGGAAACTGGTGGGCGACCTGTCAAACTCAAAAAGCTGGGGGAAAAAATCATTGT
The DNA here is from genome assembly GCF_052327205.1 of Somniosus microcephalus. Classification (NCBI taxonomy): domain Eukaryota; kingdom Metazoa; phylum Chordata; class Chondrichthyes; order Squaliformes; family Somniosidae; genus Somniosus; species Somniosus microcephalus. The sequence goes on from NC_140991.1 coordinate 230,596,736, forward strand.
TAAGAGGCTGGAAACAAGCCACTAATGATTTGAATTGGGTCTCCCCTGCCCCTGCCTGTCGGGTCCGCTCAACGCTGGCAGACCCAACTACGGGAAATGCAGGTGTGCGCATTTTGACAGCGGGCTCCCGACCCGCTCTCAATCATTTTAAATTTCACAGCTGACCCGCCACCAATTGGATCCACTGCGCGCCGGCAAAATCGCGGCCTTGATCTTTGAAGCTTTATATTTGGAGAATTGGTCTTTGAAGCTTTCTCAGAGAAAGAATGAAAGGAAATAAAAGCAGGAAAATAATAAATAAATCCAAGGAAAAGAGGAGGAAGATTCCAGTAGTTTAATGGCACTCGGGAGAATCAGGGTGAAATTCAGTTAAATTAACATCTGCTACATTCCCATTTCTTTTAAAGAAACATAAATTTAACAACATCCACTAAGTTATTAGATGATTCTGTGTGTATGCCTGTCAATTTGTGCTAATATTCCACATTTTCTCCGGGTGCCGTCCCAAATGAGACACTCAGGTTCTACAAATTTATACATTCCTGAATGTCATCTAATTTTTTTAAAAAGCATTTTTAAAAATTCCAATACAGTAATAAAGCATCAGATGAAGATTTTTTATAGACAGGTATCCCCTTACACTGTTTCCACCAGCCGTAAATTGTTCATACGTGCTGGGCAGTTGGTGGGCAATTAGCTCAACTCTGCGCCAGCAATTAGGATTTCAATGTCGGTGCGGTGTCGGTGCAGCTGATCTGTCTAGTCGGAACTTGACAGATCACAAGTTCGGGATTTAGCGCATGTGTTTCCCGTTCTTGCTGTCCATTTCAAAGATGGCATGACGGCGTACTCTGAGAGTACGCCGTCATACCCATCACAGATTTGCCCCAATATTTAGAAACGTGTAGTAAATTATTTCCGTAACAGTTAAATATTCAAAATGATTTTTCCTTAAAGTTATTATTTTATGCCAAGAATGCTTCCCTATAATTAATTATGAAAATAAGTGAAATATTTTGACTCATTTTAAAAGTGAGCTTATATCACCGCTGGAGGTCTGTATTGCACACAAGATAAAGTAATCATAAAGCAAATGGATTGGTTTATTGAATACTTATGGTGGTCATTTTGATTTATGATAGTTTATTAAATATTTATACTTTAGCTTTCAAAACATCAGTAAATTTAAAACTGTTGCCAGAAAATTATCCAAATCATTCACCTTGACAATGCCACACCTAAAATATTGATGAAACCTCAGAAGTATGAAGCCACGAGCGAGAGAAAAATTCTGTACATCGATTTATGTGATTTATTTCTCCTCTCTCAGTATTCTTACGTGATGCACTATTCCCCAACTCATGGAGGATAAGTTCCCTCTGCGTACTATTTTTAGCACAATGGCTAAACTATTTACATTAACTTCCTGCATCTACCATGTTAAAATTGATGTTAATCTATTTAAAATAAACTGGTCAGTGATTGCATTAAAGTAGTAAAGACGGGGTAGTAGCACAAAACAGGGTGATAGTGAGTTGGCCACCCGTTTTACACCCCGCCCGATTTACTTTTCTATTAAGGTCACATGCCCACCTTGGAATGAAGATGATGGAGCCTCCCCTGACCACAGAAAGTCCACCACGGCCAACAGCAGAGGTTTCCCAGCAGCTGCTTTCGGTACTCACAGATTTTCAGCTCCTTAATGTATTCATCTTAAATTTGTTTCTCCATTATGTTAGCAGAGGCTTTCTGCTGCATAAAATAAATGGGTTAACACTTTCGCTAAAGAAGGGGAGGAAAGAATTTCAGACAAATGTGTGAAGTGTTTGTACACTAATATTTAGGGTCCTGGTGTAAAAGTGTATATTTAATGCTTATTTTGAATCTCTTTAAATGTAACATTTGTGTAATTTCACAGCAATATATTTTATGCACATATTCACGACCATCCCCTCGATCTTGCCATCTCACATGGCTTTTCTATTCCCATCCTCAGAGACAAGGGGGGAAAAATTTGGTTGGTTTGCGCTTCCCGTTAGCGCCTTAAGAGGGTGCTGATGGGGCGCAAAGCAACCAGCGCCCATGTGCGGCGATGTTTGCGCCGCTCATGAAATTAACTAGAGATTTTGAGGCGGCACTAAACACTACCGCCATGATCTCCTGCGCCGGCAGATCGTGACGTCAGTTGAGAGTGCAATGCCCCGGTAGCGCCCCAGACCGGATATTGAGTGGTACCCCCTGTCTTACCGCCTGCTGCTAGCAACGACAGGTTGAGGGGAGCGTTTTGCAGTCGCGAAGGGACTGGGGGAGCGCTATTTAAAAGCGACCGCTTCCTGCCTTTTTTTGTCGGCGAAATTTTTGCACCACACATTCTGAATAAGAGAGAGAGACTGCGGGAGATATTCAAAGCTGTGTTGAGGAGTTTTGGGTACTGAGCAGCACTTTGCAGGTTCTTTCTGATTTGATCTTCCTTGCATCGATTTAGAAGAGAATTTGGGGGCTGCACTCTGAGCTCTTTCCCTGGGCCTCTCCATTGTTCTTTCCAACAGATTTGATGTACAGGTCTCTCCAGGCCAAGATTCAAGACTGCAATGAGCAAGGTGTGGATGGAGAGCAAGATCGACCCTCCCCTTTAAGAACGGGCCGGCGCTATTGTGTCTGTATTCCATTGCTAACTGACATCACATGAGCTTCACCAGCGCTCTGAGGTAGCGCCTCGCTCCTCGGCCTTTGCGCCTTAAGATGTGTAACGCCTGATTTAGCGCTCCAATCACCTCCAGGGGCGATAAAAGCCAAGTTTGCAGTTGGAGGCGATAATTAGCATCAGGCGCTAATCTTTGCACCCCAAATGGGGTGATACTGAATTTCTCCCCCAAGGCCTTGTTTTATCACTTCCTTGTATCCCTCACCAATCACATCCTCCTTCCCCATTCAAACCCCAATTCCTTCTCCAACCGCCCCTGGAAAAAATGTCCCCCAAGTCACTTACAACGGCACTTTCAAACACCCTTGGGGCGAAATTGGTCTCGGTAGCGCCCATTTTTTGGGTTTGAGTGCATAATTTTCACAACATGGGTGCTGTGGACTGTTAAAGATTTCCTTTGTTTAACTTGAAGGTTAAGGCTCCAAAATGGCATCCGCGGCACATGCGCACACTTCTGACGTGAAGTGCGTCGGATGCCATATTGGTAAAGGGCTTAGCGCATGCGCATGCACCTAACATCCACCAGCAGCATGCAGAGCAGGCAGATCATGATGTCAATCAGTGTGCAACACTGATTTGATGCCAGCGCTGCCATTTTGGAGCTCAATGCTCCAGCTAACGACCTCTCTTAACCTCGCACAGCTGAGCAGACGTTCAACGAAATGAAGGACACCCCCACCAGCACTATTTAAAGGGCTCATCAACCACTTACAGGTTAGTTGTTGGTATATTTCTTCTGGCTGCTGCTGCAATTCTACATGTTTTGTGTGCTTCCTATAGTTGTTTAAAATTTCAAAGTCTACATGGGTGGTGTGGCAGATGCTGAAGTATTTTCTGCTGACTTCAAGGCTTCTGCACAAACCAGTTGCTTCACACATGGGTGCACTAGTAAGCTTTCCTCTTGGCATTGAGCATGACTGGGAGAATGAGCAGAGGTCACACAGAGCAGGAAAAGCTGCTAGAAGATGGAGGAGGAGGAGGGGGAGAAGGGCTCTCAACAGAGGACCATATCCACCCAGGGTGCTTAGGGAACAATTCTCCTACTTGAACTTTAACGACGACCAATGTTTGAGACATCTGCGGTTCACTAAGGAGGTCATTGCTGAGATCTGTCAACTGCTGCAGCCACTCCAACCTCAGACCAGGGCAATGACCGCATTGCCAGTAGCTGTGAAGGTAACCGTGGCTATGAACATTTATGCTTCTGGCTCATTCCAGGCTACTGCTGGAGATATTCACAACAGCTTGCAGTTTGCAGTTTAGTGCTGCATAAAGGAGGTCATTGAGGCTCTCTATTTAAAGAGAGATTGTGGCGGATCGCCACCTAAACGGGCGCAATCCACTTTTCCGTCCGTGGACAATAAATCGGGCACCTTGCCTTTAAGAAGCATGCTGCCTTTAAGGCATGACAAAGGAGCGGGCGTCGTCCTCGGTGTGTACACAAAAGCGCGGGCGTCGCCCTCATTCTGTTTTCGGGTTTAGCAGAGAGAAGAGCTGGGGCAGCCATCTCTCAAGAGAATGTAATAAAAAGCCATGTGTTCCTCAGATCGGTTCGGCCTCCATTCGTGTTCCGCGGCAGCCTCAACATTGGTGACCCCGATGCTCAGAACGTATTCCGAGCACTGCAATGGCGGACACGAACGCAGTTTCTGTGAAACTGCCGGAGTTTTGGGAAAACCAGCCCGAAGCCTGGTTCCTCCAAGCTGAGTCCCGATTCCAGCTGCGACACATCACCACAGATGGGACGAAGTATGACTACCTCGTCGCATCACTCGGTAGCTCCACAGTCACGAAGGTCTGGATAGCGCTGCAGAACTCACCAGAGGAGGGCAAGTATGCACATCTTAAGGCCGCGCTCCTTAAAAAATTTACGACCTCGACATACCAGCGAAACTGCCGCCTCCTCGACCTTCCAGGCCTCGGTGACGCCTCACCGTCAGACCTCCTCTCCCACATGCTCTCACTCACCGACGATAGCCCACCCGGGTCCCTCTTCCGTACGCTGTTCATCCGCCAGCTACCTCCCAGCATCCGCCCAGCGATCGTGGCGTCCGGCCTCACGGACCTAGAAGCCCTGGCCGACGAGGCCGACAAGCTGCTGTCCGCTCACTCCAGCCGCGACGTCGCTCCAGACCTGGCAGCCACAGCCTGGGCGCGCCCCTCACCGGCCACCACGCGGCCACAAGGCCCAGCCACGGGGCCCACGGGGCCTTCGCGCCCCACAAACCCGGGCTACTGTTACTACCACGCACGGTTCGGCTCCAGGGCACAACGGTGCACACCTCCCTGCTCCTTCAAGTCCACCCCCGTACCAGCCCCCGCGATGGCTGTGGGCCACGCGGGCTCCCTGCTGTACGTCATGGATGACAAAACCGGCCGCCAGTTCCTGTGCGACACTGGAGCTCAGCACAGCATCATCCCGGCCTCCGCCCTCGACATCCAAAAGGGCGAATGAGGACAGGCGCTGGCTGCCGCTAACGGCTCGGACATCTGGACGTACAGCACCCACACAGTCACCCTCGACCTCGCTGGTCGACGCTACCGATGGGAGTTCCTCACTGCCAAGGTACTCTCCCCTCTCATCGGCGCAGATTTCCTTTGCGCCCACAGTCTACTGGTAGACATCCCTCGACACCGCCTCGTGGACATGAACACCATGTCCCCCATCCTGGGCACCATGGCCCCCCGTCAACCCGCCGACATGGCGTCACAGTGCCACGCCCGGGCCACGGATGACTACTCGGCACTCCTGGCCGAATTCCCGGCCCTCACCAACCCGACCTTCTCCGCGGAGGTCGCCAAACACGGGGTGGAACACTTCATCCCCACCACAGGCCCCCCAGTGTACGCCCACGCCCGCAGGCTGGACCCGGCCAAACTGGAGATCGCGCGGACCGAGTTTGCCACTATGGAACAGCTCGGCATCATCCGCCGCTCCAACAGTCCCTGGGCCTCCCCACTCCACATCGCCCCCAAACCAGGCGGGGGTTGGCGCCCTGTGGGGTTTACCTCCGCCTCAACGACGCCACCACCCCGATCGGTACCCCGTGCCGCACATTCAGGACTTCTCGGCTAGACTGGCCGGCCGCTCAGTCTTTTCCAAAGTCGACCTGGTGCGCGGCTACCACCAAGTCCCCGTCCACCCTGCGGACGTCCCCAAGACGGCTGTAATCACCCGCTTCGGGCTTTTCGAGTTCCTGCGGATGCCCTTTGGCCTCAAAAACGCGGCCCAGGCATTCCAACGGCTCATGGACTCGGTCCTTCGGGACCTGAAGTTCCTGTTTGTCTACCTGGACGACATCCTGGTAGCCAGTTCCTCCAAGCAGGAACACCTCGAACACCTTTGCATCCTGTTTGGGTGCCTCAGCGACCACGGGCTTATCCTCAGCCCAGCCAAGTGCCAGTTCGGCCTGGACAAGATCGACTTCCTCGGCCACCACATCACCCATGCTGGGGCCATTCCCCTGCCCACCAAGGTGCAGGCCGTCCAGCAATTCCCCCGCCCCACCACCATCAAAGGACTCCAGGAGTTCCTCGGGATGGTGAATTTATACAACCGCTTCATCCCCAAAGCGGCATCCCTCATGAGGCCCCTGTATGAAGCCCTCTGGGGCAGGAGCGGCAAGATGGCGGTCGAATGGACGGCAGACGTATCAGCCGCCTTCAACTCCACCAAGACCGCGCTCGCCGACGCCACCCTGCTCGCGCACCCACGGCCCAATGCCAGAGTAGCGCTCACCATGGACGCCTCCGACCACGCGGTCGGCGCCGTGTACGAGCAGTGGGTCGACGGCGCCTGGCAACCACTTGCCTTCTTCAGCCGCCAACTACGCCCCCCCGGAGGTCAAGTACAGCACCTTCGACCGCGAGCTCCTCGCGCTGTACCTGGCGGTCTGCCATTTTTGGGTTTTGCTGGAGGGCCACCCCTTCACTGCGTTTGTCGACCACAAACCCCTAACATTCGCAATGGCAAAGACAACCGACCCCTGGTCTGCCAGGCAGCAGCGCCAGCTCGCGGCAGTGTCCAAGTTCACCACGGACATCCAACATGTCTCCGGCCGAGACAAAGTGGTAGCTGACTGCCTCTCCCACCCCGCCATCCACGCCGCACACCTGGCAGTCGACTACGCTCAACTCGCAGCAGAACAGCTCATGGACCCTGATCTGCTCTCCGCACCTACCAACCTACCAGGGCTACGCCTGGCCAACGTCGCCTGCGGCCCGACCGCAGTCACGCTCAAGTGCGACATATCCCTATCTCAACCTCGGCCCGTCGTCCCAGCGCCCTGGCGCCACCAGGTATTCGAGATTCTCCACAACCTCTCCCACCCCGGCGCCCGCGCATCCATCAAATTGGTAGCCAACCGCTTTGTCTGGCGCGGCCTTCGCAAGGATGTGCGTACTTGGGCCAACTCCTGCCTAGCCTGCCAACGGGCCAAGGTGCAGCAACACACGAAAGCACCCCTCGAGGAGTTCACCGTCCCTTCACGTAGATTCGACCACATCCACGTGGACATCGTTGAGCCCCTGCCGCCGTCGCAAGGCCACATGCACTTGCTGACGATCGTCGACCGCACCACGCGCTAGCCCGAGGCAATTCCACTGACCTCTACCACCACCGCCGACATCGCCAGAGCCTTCGTCAGCACCTGGGTCGCACGGTTCGGCGTCCCCTCCGACATGACGTCGGACAGAGGTCCGCAATTTACCTCTGAACTCTGGACCGCCATCGCACGCAATCTTGGGGTGACCATTCACCACACCACAGCATACCACCCCCAAGCCAACGGACTGTGTGAGCGGTTCCACAGATCCTTGAAGGCATCTCTTCGAGCCAGCCTCCAGGACGGCGCCTGGACCGACCGACTCCCGTGGGTCCTCCTCGGCCTGCGCTCCGCGGTTAAAGAAGACCTCCACGCATCGGCAGCAGCTGAGCTCGTGTACGGCCAGCCACTGCGCGTACCCGGCGAGTTCCTGCCCACCGCCACGACACCCTGGTCAGCCGACCAGCAACGCCACGACTTCGCCTCACCGGCGCTACAGTTCATCCCGGTGCCCATTGCCCGGCACGGCGAATCCACCTCACACATCCCACTAAGCCTGCACCAGGCACGGTTCGTCTTCGTCTGGCACGACGCCCACCGCGGACCCCTTCAACCCCCGTACGACGGGCCCTACAAAGTGCTACAGGCTGGGGACAAATTTTTCGCCCTACAAGTGGGCAACAGGACTGAAAAAGTGTCGGTTGACCGACTCAAGCCAGCAAACTCGGAGCCCGGTGAGCAGGTCCCAGTAGCTCATCCACCGCCACGCAGCCGACCAGCCCTCAAGCCAGTACACCCGGCTGCTCCACGCCAGGCTGTTCCACGTCCACCGGCATCCTACAAGAGCCGCTCCGGCCGGCCCATCAGACCGCTGCACCATCTCGTCCACACCTCCTAAGCGGATTCTGGGGGGAGCTGTGTGGCGGATCGCCACCTAAACGGGCGCAATCCACTTTTCCGTCCGTGGACAATAAATCGGGCACCTTGCCTTTAAGAAGCATGCTGCCTTTAAGGCATGAAAAAGGAGCGGGCGTCACCCTCAGTGTGCTCAAAAGCGCGGGCGTCGCCCTCATTCTGTTTTCGGGTTTAGCAGAGAGAAGAGCTGGGGCAGCCATCTCTCAAGAGAATGTAATAAAAGCCATGTGCTCCTCAGATCGGTTCGGCCTCCATTCGTGTTCCGCGGCAGCCTCAACAAGATAACTTAATTTAATTCCTTCTTGCCAGAGAGCAACAGGCAGAGTGAGCATAAGGGTTCGCAAGGATTACAGGCTTCCCCATGGTGCAGGGTGCCATTGAGTGCATGCACATTGCTTTGCGTGCACCTCATGTCAACTCTGCCATGTACATGAACCGAAAGGGTTTCCAGTCCCTCAACATGCAACTGGTGGGCAACATGCAGGTCAATGCCTGGTATCCTGACAGCAGTCATGATGCATTCTTTCTGTGGCAGTCCGCTGTGCCAGCTTTATTTCAACCATCATCCCAAACCAAATGGTGGCTACTGGGCGACAAGGCTATCTACCGATGACATTGCTCATGACTCCAGTCCGCAAGCCACGCACACGTGCGCAGCAGGCATACAACGAGAGCCATGCTGCCACAAGAAATCTAATGGAGCAGACCAGCGGCATCTTGAAGCAACAATTCTGCTGCCTGGACCACTCTGGAGGAGGCCTGCAGTACTCGACTTATCGGGTCTCAAGATTTGTGATGGCCTGCTGCATGCCGCACAACCATGCCATCATGAGGAAACAGCCCTTTCCACCACCTATCAGGCGAGAAGCTGTGGAGCAGGAGCACAAAGAGGATGGGCCGGAGGAGGAGAAAAAGCAGGAGGCGGAAGTGGAGGAAGGGAAGCTGCAACCTAAACAGCCCCTATCTTACTGGGCTGTAGTTGAACAACTAATTGAAGAGCAATACCAGTAACCTCAACCCTAATTCCCCATTCACCAACAGTCCCACACACCTTACCTTCCCTCTGTTACTGACCATCACATAAACCATGCCATATTGCATACAAAATAAAATGAATCACCCTTGTGCATTCCCTTAGTGCCTGTCTTCCGTGTGCCTTTGCCTGTCCTGGTGCTTCTATGAGGTTCTACCCCTGTGGCTGCAGCATGGCTGGTGGAAGGCTGCTGACTTTCAGTGAGGAGACTGCAGATGGGCTTGGAGGATGAACTTGAAGAGCTCTGGGCCTAGAGGGCCCGGCTCAGACTGTAACATCTCGGCATGGGCGGCAGCAGTCTGGGTTGGCTGGCTGACAGGCAACAGCAAGGACATTGGTGGAGTGGTAGTGGTTGGAGGAAGAATGCTGTCCTCCATGGAGCCACTGCCACTCTTCCAGGGCGGCACCTCAGCAATCCTAGAAATCTGTTGGGGAACAGATTGCTGGACCGCTGTGACACCCTGGAAGCCCCTTTGAACACTGGTATCCACAGCCATGATGGCAGCAGTCTGAGCTTCCACTGCAGCACTCAGGTGGCTGCTGCTTGTGCTGCTATGAAAGCTGAGGCATTGGGCATCATGGTTGGTTCCACAGGTGTGTTGATGGAGTTGGCCACCTGTTCCATGCTGGAAAGGATGGGCCCAAAGTTCTGTGTAATGCCCTGTGCCATGTTGGTGTCAGACTCCTCCATGCTCCTTGACATTGAACACAGGCTTTCTGGCAGGCTTCCCAATGCACCAAACATTTTGTTGTGTACACCCATCGGCCTTCTTCTGTAGCCTGGCCCATCGAAGTCCTCACCTGAGTCGCCTGCTGCAGAATTAATGTGTGACCTCGCCCTCCAGCAAGCTGGCTCCTGCACTCTCATTTCCCCCTGCCCTGGCTCCTGCGCACTTCTGCCCAGTGTCTCAGCAGGTGCAGATCCTGCCTCTATGCCATCATCTAAATTATGTGCAGTGTCAATATCTGAGGTGGCGGCTGCGACTGTGAAATCGAGTGACCGTGTGTCTTCATCTTTACTGTCCTCCTGCTCTTCCAAAACTGCCTAGATAGGTTGCAGTTCTTGGGTAACTGAAATGAAAAAGGGACAAGGGTTGGGTTGTGGTGAAGGGAGAGGAGAAAGTAAGAAGTGCGAGCTTACACCATCTGCAGCTTCTGAGTCAGAAGAAAGTAAGGGAGGATGGAGAAGTGGGATGTGAGAAAGAGGATTAGGCATGAGGATACTGTCATCTTCGATGGCTTCAGCCCCACCGGAGGCCATGGCCTCAGCACTGGCCCTTCCCATAATGGCCAGCACCATCTCCTCCATGGGGGTTAAAACATGTAGGCACGCCTCGCCCCCTCTGGTTAGCTCCTGCTAGGCCTCCGGTTGTGTGTCACCATCTCCTGCAAGAGATAGGGAAGTGTGTCAGTGAGTTTTGTGCAATCTGTTTGGGTGTTGTGGCTGTCATGGTTGAATAGCTGCTAGTGTGTGCAAGTTTTTAGATGTGGGTGTGAGGCTTGCAACAGTGCTAAGTGTGTGAGGGTGAGATGAAGCATATGAATGTTAGGTATGATTCCTGATTGATAGCGATTGTTGGTAGGTGAGTGATAGGCGTGTGGTGAATTGAGCAGTGGCTGAGGCTAATGGTGCAGTTGGTAGGATATGGCATTTGAAGATGCATTCACTGACCTTGACCACTCGTGCAAGGTCATTAAACTTCTCTCGGCACTGCATCCAGGTCCTTGGGGTTAGACTCCTGGCATTAACCGCCACAGCTATCTGTCCACACTGCCTTCTCATCGTGTGTCTGGAGGGTGCCTGCCCCCCTGCAGATACAGAAGATCTCTCCTCCTTTCCATCCCCTCCACCAAGACCTCTAGTGCAGTGTCCAAAAACCTTGGGGCCCACTCAGCCATTGATCTCTCTTTCCCAGGTCAGATTGCAGAACGATTGCCAGCACCTGCTCCAGCCATAATGCACCTCCCCTTTAAGAGATGCAGGCTAGCTTTAAGTAGTGCAAGTTAGTAATGATATTGGGCCCCCAATTCAAAACCCTCATTTCCTCTCGCTTCTCTCCTATCTCCCATTATTCACTCTCTGAGCTCATGCTGCCCATGAGACTCAACTCCCTCCATGACCAACATGCACCCAGCATTTTATTTGATCCTGCATTGAGTTTCCGACCCCATATCTTCTCCATTACAAAGACAATCTACTTCCACCTCCGTAACATCATCCACCTCTGCCCCTGCCTCAGCTCATTTGCTGCTAAAAGCTTCATGCATGCTTTTGTTATCCCCAGTCTTGACTATTCCAATGTTATCCTGGTCAGCCTCCCATCTTCCCCCTTCCATAAATTAGAGCTCATCCAGAACTGTGTTGCCTGTATCTTAACTCACACCAGGTCTCACTCACTCACCACCCTTCTGCTCACTGACCTTCATTGGCTTATGGTGCACCAACTCCTCCTGCTCAAATCCCTCCACAGCCTCATCCTTCCTTATCTCTGTAACCTCCTCCAGCCCTACAACCTTCCAAGACCTCTGCGTTCCTCCAACTCTGGCCTCTTGTGCATCCCCCACTCCCTTTGTCCCACCATTGGCAGTCGTGACTTCAGCCAAAGAGGCCCCAAGCTCTGGAATTCCTTCCGTAAAACTTCCACTTCTTCACCTCTCTCTTCACCTTTAAGACCTTTCTTAAAATCATATCTTAGATCAAGCTTTTAGTCACCTGTACTAATATCTACTTCTTTAACTCACTGTCAATTTGTGTCTGGCTATGCTCCTGTGAAGTGCCTTGGGACATTTCACTATGTTAAAGACTCTATGTAAATGCAGGTTGTTGTTGCTGTTGTTGTCTTTTCATTCAACTTCAAGGGATTTTGGAAGATGATTTCAGGCAGCCAGTGGAGGGCCAGAATCCTGGAGTAGAAACCTTCGCAGTCAGACAAGAAAAAATTGGAATGCGGAGGGCTTCTGCTATCAGGATAGGAACAATCAAAGTGGTGAGGAAGTCGAATGATTCACATTTAATTAAGCCTAGCTGACATCATCATTATAAGCTGTGGCTCAGTTGGTAGCATACTCACCTCTGAGTCAGAAGGTTGTGGGTTCAAAGACCCATTCCAGGGACTTGAGGACATGAAGCTAGGCTGACATTCCAGTGCAGTATTGAGGGAGTGCTGCACAGTTGGAGGTGCCGTCTTTCAGATGAGATGTTAAACTGAGGCCCCGTCAGCTCTCTCAGGTGAATGTAAAAGATTCCATGGCACTATTTCAAAGAAGAGTAGGGGAGTTATCCCTGGTGTCCTGACCAATATTTATCCCTCAACCAACATAACAAAAACAGATTATCTGGTCATTATCACATTGCTGTTTGTGGGACCTTGCTATGTGCAAATTGGCTGCCATGTTTCCTGTAAAGTCCGCGCCTCAATAATACACGGACTTCGGGAGAACAGTTTAACAGGTACTTTACTGAACAGGAGGGTACTCTTTTGTTTGGACCCAAAAAAAACCCAAAACAAATTGGACTGTAAATTAACAAAGTTCAACTAAAACTTAACAAATCAAATTAAAATTTGGTTTTCCGGGTTGATGATGCACTCCAGTCCCAGCGGCGCCCACTGGTCGCGGAAATACTCAAGCGTGCCGGCGGACACCGCGTGCTCCATCTCCAGGGCCACCCGGGCGCAAACATGGCCGTGGAAGAGAGGCAGGCAATCCGGACGGACGACCCCCTCGACCGCCCGCTGCCTGGACCAATTGATGGCTCTTTTAGCCAGGCCCAGGAGCAGGCCTACAAGGAGGTCCTCCAACCTGCCCGCTCCCCTCCGCACCGGGTGACCGTAGGTCAAGAGCGTGGGACTGAAGTGCAACCAAAAATCGAGGAGCAGCCCCTTCAAGTAGTGAAAGAGGGGCTGCAACCTCTCACACTCGACATAAATGTGAAACATGGACTCCTCCAGGCCGCAAAAAATGCAGGCGGACTGGGAGTCCGTGAACCTACTTAACACCATATTGCACGGGACCGCTCCGTGCAACACCCTCCAGGCCAAGTCCCCGATGGAACAAGGGAGGACTCCCGCATAGAGAGCCCTCCATTGGGGACCTCTGCCTCCCCCGAGGGGAGTTTCGGGGCCGGGCGCCGATGAGGAATTCCGTCCGAACGGGGGTAAGTTCGGACGGGATCACCCCACGTGCTTGAGCCGCCTCGATTCACCTAGTGGAGTCGGGGCCCAGTGCCACTTTCACCGACTCGATGGCTTCGACCGCGAGCCGGATGTTAGCCCAGGACAGGCGCCGCGGCTGCTCCTCCGGCGCCATCCAGCCCGCTCCTCCGCCATCGAGCAGGTCCCCGACTCTGGTCACCTTGCCAGGCACAGCCCTGCCCTCCGCCAGCCGCCTGAACCCGCAGTCGTGGAGGTGCGGATTCCTGAACAGCGGCTCCCGAAGGAGAGCCGCCGCTCCTGACGGGGTGAGCTCCGCCTGGAAGCGACGTAGTTCCAAACCCATAGCAGTTCCTGGTAGAAGACAGGGAGGCCGGCACGCCTGCAGCCCACTTTCACAAACAGGAGCTGCGTGTCGTAATTGAGGCCGTGAAGCTGGCGGAAGAAATACGTCGCCAGCGCACACCATCTCGGAGGATTCTCGACGTACAGGTATCTCTGCAGCGTCTCACCCCTCTCTCCCTTTCCTGAATTGGAGGCCAATTTGGGGAAGCAGTGATAGGAAAGGCCTCTCCCCTGGTTGATGTTGTTGCTGGCCTCCCTTCTCCTTCTCTTCCTCTGTCCTCTCTCTCCAGGCACCTCTGTTGATGTGATGATGGTGGTGGTGGTGGCCTATCATTGTCCTCCTCTTCCTGGACAGGAGACCACCACTTTCCACTCTCCTGGTTTGGCTGCTCGTTCTCCTCCTGCTGACTGAGGCAGCTGCACAGCCAGAAATGCTTGAACAGGAGGGTACTATTTTTGTTTGAACCCAAAAAAAACAAAAACCCAATCGGACTGTAAATAAACAAAAGTTCAACTAAAACTTAACAAATCAAATCAAAATTTGGTTTTCCGGGTTGATAATGCACTCCAGTCCCCGCGGCGCCCACCGGTCGCGGAAATACTCAAGCGCGCCGGCGGACACCGCGTGCTCCAACTCCAGGGCCACCCGGGCGCGAACATGGCCGCGGAAGAGAGGCAGGCAATCCGGCTGGATGACCCCCTCGACCGCCCGCTGCCTGGACCAATTGATGGCTCCTTTAGCCAGGCCCAGGAGCAGGCCCACAAGGAGGTCCTCCAACCTGTCCGCTCCCCTCCGCACCGGGTGACCGTAGACAAAGAGCGTGGGACTGAAGTGCAACCAAAAATCGAGGAGCAGCCCCTTCAAGTAGTGAAAGAGAGGCTGCAACCTCTCACACTCCATATAAACGTGAAACACGGACTCCTCCAGGCCGCAAAAAATGCAGCGGCCTGGGAGTCTGTGAACCTACTTAAAACCTTATTGCACGGGACCGTTCCGTGCAACACCCTCCAGGCCAAGTCCCCGATGTAACAAGGGAGGACTCCCGCGTAGAGAGCCGTCCACTGGGGACCTCCGCCACCGCCAGTCGGCAAGACGCCACACCAAGGCATGTCCGGACGGTAGACGAAGATGGCAAAGTGGAGAGTGTGCAGGAGCAGCCCATACAGGAAAATCCTCCACGCAGAATGAAAAGGCACGGAGGGTATTTCCTCGAGACGGCTCAAGTTGTGAGGCGCCGGTTCCCGAGGGGAGTTTCGGGGCTGGGCGCCGATGAGGAACTCCGTCCGAATGGGGGTAAGCTCGGACGGGATCGCCCCACGTGCTTGAGCCGCCTCGATACACCTAGTGGAGTTGGGGCCCAGTGCCGCTTTCACCGATTCGATGGCTTCGACCGCAAGCCGGACGTTGGCCCAGGACAGGCGCCGCGCCAGCTCCTCCGGCGCCATCCAGCCCGCTCTTCCGCCATCGAGCAGGTCCCCGACTCTGGTCACCTTGCTAGGCACAGCCCTGCCCTCCGCCAGCCGCCCGAACCCGCGTTCGTGGAGGTGCGGATTCCTGAGCAGCGGCTCCCGAAAGAGAGCCGCCGCTCCTGACGGGGGAGAGCTCCGCCTGGAAGTGACGTAGTTCCAAACCCAGGTAGTTCCTGGTAGAAGAGAGGCAGCTCCCGCAGGCCGGCACGCCTGCCACCCACTTTTGCAAACAGGAGCTGCGTGTCGTAATTGAGGCCGTGCAGCTGGCGGAAGATAAACGTCGCCAGCGCACACCATCTCGGAGGATTCTCGACGTGCAGGTAGCTCTGCAGCGTCTGAAGACGGAAAGTCGCTGCCTGGGTGTGAAGGCACACCAGCGCCTGACCGCCCTCCCTAAGCGGGAGACACAGAACCGCGGCAGAGACCCAGTGCTTCCTTTTGTCCCAGAAGAAGTCGAAGAGCTTCTTCTGCATTTTGGCGACAAACGCAGGGGGAGGGATCAAAGTGACCAACCGGTACCACAACATGGCGGCCACCAGCTGGTTTATGACCAGCGCTCGACCCCTGTAGGACAACACTCGGAGCAGTCCTGTCCAGCGTCCTAGGCGAGCGGTGACTTTGGCCTCCAGCTCTTGCCAGTTTGCCGGCCAGGCGTCCTCGGCAGGGCTAAGGTAGACTCCCAAATAGAGGAGGTGCGTGGTGCTCCAGGCGAAAGGCCTGAACTCCTCCGGCAGGGAGTCCACCCGCCACTGACCCACCAGGAGTCCGGAACATTTCTCCCAGTTGATCTTGGCGGAGGATGCGTCCGAGTACATCTGCTGGCATTCCCGCATCCTCCGCAAGTCAGCGGGATTCGTGACTCTGAGGAGCACGTCATCGGCGTAAGCCGAGAGGACCACCTCCACGCCCGGCCCTTGCAGAGCCAGTCCCGTCAACCTCTTCCGCAAGAGGCGCAGGAATGGCTCCAGGCAAACAGCGTATAACTGACCGGACATGGGGCATCCCTGACGCACCCCCCTCCCGAAGCGAAGGTGCGCCGTCAAGGACCCGTTAACTTTAATCAGCCCGGCACGTACTCCTTTACCCCCAAGATCTCCGGCTGAAAATGCGGGGCCAGCAAGATAGCCACCCCGCTGGAATTGTTGGAGAGGTGACTCATGCTGACCCCTCCTTGCCACTCCAGGAGCCACGTGGCTTCGTCTCCCGGAACGGTGTGGGTTTCTTGCAGGAAGCACACCATATACTTCCCGTCCCGAAGGACCGAGAAGTTATTGAATCTGCGGCGCGCCTCCCTGCTGCCGTTGATACTTGAGGCTGGCTATGGTTATCTTCATGTCAGAAGCATAGTGCAACCTCTACCTACACCTAACGGGGGGAGGAAGCGCAGCCGCTGGTCAGCCGCCACCTCCTCAGCAGCCCAGTGAGGAACGTTCTGAGCCGACGAAGCTTGAGCGGGTTCACGCCCTCGTCTGTGCCCATGATCTTAACGGCGGTGCGGACGGACATGATGAGCAGTGCCAGCTCCGACCACCTGTCAGGGGCCAGCCGGACCTTATTGTGCCGACCCAGGCACGTGGCCATAAAATCCCGGAGTTCCCTTACGGGAATGAGGGGAGACTCGGCAAGGGGCACGAGGTCATCCATCGCCTCGTCGGCGCTGGAGTCCGAATCATCCTCCGTGCCCATCACAGAGTCCCCATCCTGCTCCAGGGGGTCGTCACTAGCGGCCGACCCATCCGGCACGCAGTGCGCAGCGAACGGCTTGGCCGCACCAGCCAGCCCCGCCTCCGCCCGGATCCCACCCCCAGGATCGGCGGCAGAGGATTCCTCCCTGGGCTCCTCTAGGGGTGCCGGGCCAGAAGACGGTGGCGGTTCGGAGTCCCCCCACGCCTCAGACGCCAGAACGACCGGAGAAACCAGGGAGAGAACAATTCCCAGCTCCTCCAGTACGTCCGGCACCAGAGACGCAGCCAGGGGGCCATCCTCCTCCCCGCCACCCACCTCCAACCCAGCGGATGGGGTGTTTTCAATTAAAACCTCCACTGGGATGAGCAGCCCCTGGAAGATGTCCGGGTCGCATTGGGCGAGCTCATTTTCCTCGAGCTCGCCCGACCCAGACCCCAGGCCGCCCAACCCGGCGAGGGGTAACGGCACCGATAAAATGTCAATCACCGCCGCGGGTTGTCCCGTGCCCACCCCCACAGGCAGGGTCTCGTCCCCATCCCCGGGAGGCACGTGCCGGACAGACCCATCTGCCTCAGCCTCCCGAGGGACAGGCGACCCCTGCCGATTGCCGGTGGTAATGACAGCGGGGGGGGGGCGCAGTACCCGTGGCGGGCGATGACTCCCCCTGCTCGAAGGGACCTTCCTCCTCACGGTCCTCCTCCTCTTGCAGGGGGTCGCGCCTTCTTTTTAACGCGGAGGGAGTGAGGGAGACCTCCATGTCTGCAGGGGCCTCCTCGTCCGCTCCCTCCGGCGGAGCAGGTTTGTCGGGTTCCTCGGGCCCGAGCCCGGCCGCAGGTATTGGTGTTTCCGCTACGGCGGTTGCGGCCACAGGTTCGGGCACGAGGCCCCTCCCACTCGCGTCTGCCCCGATTAACTCCGCGAGAAGCGCGGGTTTAAGGGGCTCAAGGGGCAAGGGCTGGTCCTCCACGGGGGGACCCGCCCTAAAGTGTTTAGTTTTATTCCGCGCCTTCCTTCTGGCCGGACGCGCTCCCTCCCCCCCGCCGGAGGCCTTGGTGGCATGGGCGTGATCCTGGTTGATGTTGTTGCTGGCCTCCCTTCTCCTTCTCTTCCTCTGTCCTCTCTCTCCAGGCACCTCTGTTGATGTGATGGTGGTGGTGGTGGTGGCCTATCATTGTCCTCCTCTTCCTGGACAGGAGAACACCACTTTCCACTCTCCTGGTTTGGCTGCTCCTTCTCCTCCTGCTGAATGAGGCAGCCGAACAGCCAGAAATGCTTGAACAGGAGGGTACTCTTTTTGTTCGTACCAAAAAAAAAAAAATTGACTGTAAACAAAAGTTCAACTAAAACTTAACAAATCATATTAAAATTTGGTTATCCGGGTTGATGATGCACTCCAGTCCCCGCGGCGCCCACCGGTCACGGAAATACTCAAGCACACCGGCAGACACCGCGTGCTCCATCTCCAGGGCCACCTTGAACAGGACGGTAACGTCAGACTGAAATACAGAAGCCTGCTAGGGCCTTTTATACAGGGGTGGTCACTGCCGGTACTGCAGTCTAAAAGCAGTTCTTCCCTTAAAGGTACATACACAACAATTCCTCCCCTTTTAGATAAACAGTACATAACATTCATTTAACAACTAAATAATAATGAATTACAATTACAATTTTCTCGGTACTATATACATCAACTGAAATAATCATTTATAAGTTCAGTCTTTGAGGAGGCTTCCTGATCCTGACTGGATAGCGCCTTTCTCGAGTATTCTGTTCTTGCGGTGGAGTCGATTCTGGCTCATTGTCATTGGTTGGTTCGTCAACTTCCAATACCACTGCTTCTGAGGTAGACGCAATCTGTACTTCGGGCTCATTACCAGGTGCACATGCTCGTGGTATAGGTTTGGCTTGTTCCTGTGACTCTAGAATCTGGTCAGCATGGCGTCTCACGATGCTCTCTCCAACGTCCACTGTGTACATTAGTGGTCCCTGCAGTGTGCATATCGTTCCTGGCTGCCATTTTTCTGTTCGGTAGTCACGGGCCAAGACTGGTTGCCCTATCTTGAAGCTCCTGGTTGGCTTCTCATTTATGTGCTGGAACTGCTTATCCTCACCATCTCGTCTTATTTTGGTTTGAGCAAATCCAGGCGACATCTTAGCCTTCGGTTGAAAAACAGTACGGCTGGAGCTTGATTGGTTACTGCATGTGTCGCATTCCGGTAAGCAAACAAGAAATTATCCACCTTGTGTTGTAGTGGTATGTCGTCATTTTCCATTGCCTTGATGGCCTTTTTAAAGGTCCGAACAAACCTCTCAGCCAATCCATTTGTGGCTGGATTATATGGGGCAGATGTGTAATGTTTCACCCCATTATTCTTCAGGAACCTCCGGAAATCCTCAGACACAAACTGTGGCCCATTGTCGGAGCAAATCTGTTCTGCCAACCCATTCCTGGTGAAGATGGTCTGTAGGACTGCAATAGTTTTCTCCGTGGTGGTGGAGGACATTTTAATGACCTCTGGCCATTTCGAATGGGCATCCACAGCGATTAGAAACATTGAGTCCATAAATGGACCAGCAAAATCAATGTGTACCCATTGCCATGGAGATGAGGGCCACTCCCATGGATGTAGCGGGGCCTGTGGTGGAGCGTTTTGGACCTTCTGCCATCCTGTGCATCTCTTGGTCATATCCTCGATTTCTTTATCGATTCTCGGCCACCACACAAATGCCCTGGCTAGGCTCTTCATTTTTACCCCTCCCAGATGACCCTCATGAAGCTCATTGAGCACTCTATCTCTCAACTTGGGTGGAATTACCACTCGGGATCCACACATCAAGGTCCCCTGGCACACTGACAGCTGTTCTCTCCTTGGCGAGAATGCTGGCAACAGTGAGTCGCCATGTGCTGGCCATCCCTTCACCGTCAAATCATAGACCCGAGAGATTGTCGGGTCATTACGGGTTTCCTTCTCTACACTTGAGTTTGTAACAGGCAAACATTCGACTATGGTCGCATGGAATATCTCAACAGGGTCCACTGCAGGTGCTTCTTCTACCATAGGCAACGTTAGGCGCGACAGCCCATCAGCGTTTCCCTGCTGTTTCGTACCCTTGTACTCTATGTCGTACTGATGTGCCCCTAGAAAAAGTGACCATCTTTGCAGCTGTTGCGCCGTCATCACCGGAACGCCCTTCTTTGGGTTAAAAATGCAGACCAGGGGCTGATGATCGGTCAGTAGGGTGAATTTCTGCCCGCGCAGATAGTGATTGAACTTCTTCACCCCCACACCAGGCTGAGGGCCTCCCTGTCAATCTGGGCGTCGTTACGCTCAGCTGAGGTTAGCGAGCGCGACGCAAAGGCTATTGGCCTCTCTGAACCGTCAAGGAATTTGTGTGACAGCACCGCTCCAATGCCGTAAGGTGACGCATCACATGCCAACCGAATCGGTAGTGTTGGGTTGTAGTGGGCCAATACTTCTTTTGAAGTGATTAGGCATTTACATTCCTGAAAGGCACGCTTACACTCATCACTCCATTTCCATGGTACTCCAGTTTGCAGCAGGGCGTTCAGTGGGTGCAGAATTGTAGATAAATTCAGCAAGAACTTATGGTAGTAGTTCACCAACCCGAGGAACGACCTCAGTTGTGACACATTTTCCGGTGCTGGAGCCTTGACTACAGCCTCAATCTTGTCCGGCGACTTATGCAACCCTTCCTCATCAATCATGTGGCCACAATACGAGATTTGTCTCCTGAAGAACTCACATTTGGGGCGGTTGGCTCGTAGCCCATATTCCTGTAATCTCGTGAGCACCTGCTCCAGGTTGGCAAGGTGTTCACTGTCATTTTCGCCCGTAACCAGGATGTCGTCCAAATAACAGTGGGTCCCCGGGATCCCTTGCAGGACTTGTTCCATCGCCCTCTGCCAAATAGCCGGGGCTGATTTTACCCCGAATACCAGTCGATTGTACTGGTAAAGGCCTTTGTGAGTGTTTATCGTGAGGTATTTCCTAGATGCTTCGTCCACCTCCATTTGTAGATACGCTTGGGCCAGATCAATCTTTGTAAAACGTTTCCCTCCAGATAGTGAGGCAAAAATATCTTCTATCCGCGGAAGTGGATATTGTGCTGTGTGCAGGACTGGTTTCACAGTCACCTTGAAGTCCCCACAGATGCGAACCTTCTTCGGCTCCCCAGGCATGCTGCTCAATGCTTTCTTCATTACAGGAATGATGGGTGTGGCCCACTCGCTCCAGTCCACCTTGGACAGCACACCCGAACGCTCCAGACTCTCCAGTTCAGCTTCAACGGCTGGGCGGATCGCGTATGGCACTGGTTTGGCCTTAAAAAATTTTGGGTTTGCATTATCTTCAATCTTTATGGTTGCCTTTACTCCTTTTAGAGTCCCAAGTCCTTGTTGGAACACCTCTTCCGCGTCAGGTAGAATTTGTGACAGACGTCCAGGGCGACGTCATCATCCTTTTTGTCAGTTACAGTTAGCGCCTGAATGGAATGCCAGTCCAATTGTATTTTTCGGATCCATTCACGTCCCAATAATGGTGGTCCTCCATCTCTTAGTATATACATATATAGTTTCTGTGTTTCCTTGCCGTTATATTTAACTGGCACCCTTATTTTTCCTCTGGGGTAGACCTTTTGCCCCGTGTATGTCTTCAATACAATAGACGTGTCCTTTAAGGGTATGTGTGAGAATAGCCGCTCATAGTCTCGTCGATTCATGACAGTTAGGGCTGATCCTCTGTCCAATTCCATCTTTACTGGGGACCCTGCTATCATGAGGGTGACCCAAATGTTTCGGTGATCCTTCTTTGCGATCACGTTGTGTAACTTTAGACAACTTAGTCTCCTGCTCCCGGAGTCCTTATCACTCTCCTGATCTTCCGAACTACTGTCTGTCAGTTTCTTTACTTTCTTGTACTGTTCCTTAGTAGTTCTTGTCGTGTTGGTTTTCTTTCCTGACCTTCAGACTCTTGCTATGTGTCCCATTTTTCCGCATTGCCTGCATACTTTGTCCTTAAACCAGCAGTCCTTCTGCTCATGGGTTGTTCTGCCGCAGCGATAGCACTTTTCTGCTCCATACGCCATTTCGTTAGCGCTGTATTCTTGTGGTTTCTGTTGTATTTCCGCAGCTCCCCGTGCTGCTGCTTCGTAGGATACTGCCACACTGAAAGCCTGTTCTAGCGTCAGGTCCTTTTTCGAAAGTAGTCATTTCTGGGTTCCTTCACTCTGGAGCCCGCAGACAAACTTATCCCGTAAGGTGTCTGCCAATCCTGCTCCGAACTGGCAGTGCTTCGATAACTTGCGTAGTTCCGTAAGATAGTCAGCATTGCTCTCATCTTTGTGCTGGTTTCTTTTATGGAACTTGAATCTTTCTGCTATCAGCAGCGGTGTAGGGTTTAGGTGTTCCTGTAAGATATTAACAATCTCCTCAAAACTTTTCTCCATCGGTTTAGCTGGGATAATTAAATTCCGCAATAGGCCGTACGTACTCGCGGCCATCAAATTCAATTATACCGACGCCCTCTTTCCATCAGCCACCTCATTTGCCTTGCAGTACACTTCAATTCTTTCCACATACGTGGTGCAGTCTTATACCTCGTTGTCGAAAGCAGTGATACTGCCACTTTTCCGCATCTTGGGTGATTTAAAATGGCGCCTCCCGCGCTTTTGCTTCTTCCCCAATGGAATAAAATGGCGCCTCCCGCGCTTTTCCTTCTTCCCCTTGCTGCCACGCTGCTCCTAACGTTCTACAGGGTAATGGCGGCGACCCGCGGCTTCAGCGCGTCTCGCTTTCCTTCCCCCGTTTATTTTCTCTCCGCTGCCCGGTTCTTGAGCTCCGACCACGCCCTGTGCGCTCCACCCTCTCTCTCTCTTGTTTTCTTTCCCCGGCGACGCTGCGCAGCCCATTTTGTAGAGCTGCTCGATCGAGCTTGAGCCCGCCACAGTCCGGAAAGATCAGCGCACTACCTGCTACCAGCACGATTTGCTGGAACACCTTAACTGGGGAGCCAAGCACAGCTCTGCACAGCCTCTCCCGCAATTCTCCAAACACCGATGAATTCTTTGGGCGGTTGCCCGCGGTCGACGCCCGTTGCTCAGACTACGACCTCCAAGAAACCTCCTCTCAGGGTGAGATCCCCGTGAGATGATGCCACACTGCAGGTGAGTTCGAACTTACTCGTCGCCACTGTAAAGTCCACGCCTCAATAATACACGGACTTCAGGAGAACAGTTTAACAGGTACTTTACTGAACAGGAGGGTAACTTCAGACTGAAATACAGAAGCCTGCTAGGGCCTTTTGTACAGGGGTGGTCACTGCCGGTACTGCAGTCTAAAACCAGTTCTTCCCTTAAAGGTACATACACAACATTTCCCACATTTCAACAGTAACTCTACTTCATTGGCTGTAAAGCATTTTGAGATGTCCGGTGTTCATGAAAGGCGCTATATCAATGCAAATCTTTCTTTCTTTATAATAGTCTACCAGGTAAACGGGGTATTTCTGGGTCCTATGTTTGTAATGAACTAATTCACAACATCATCAGACACAAGAGGAACTATCAGACTGAATCCTGGCCACAGCTCACAATTAGGTGCAAAATCTGGACATCATGGCCTAGAAATTGGAACGATCTCTGTGCCAGAAAGGATAGGCCCAAGCCCACCCAATATTGGACCTCAGGTCTTATTTAAATGAGACCAGTTATCTGTGGATGCATGCTGGCCATTACCAGGTAGCTCACCAAAGAATCAACATTGGATATCAGGCCGCTGTGTTGCCAGCAGTGGCCCTCAGGGAGAGGCAATTGATTGGGAGCAAGTGATCAGGAGGGGGCTGAGCAGAAGCCACCAATGGTCTTCAGCACTACAGTGTAGCCGGGAGGAGCACTCCTGCACCTCCCTACTCCACATTCAGGTAAGTATTTTCCACAAAATTACCTTTCGGCGGAGGCCTCCTCAGTTCATTTAAGGAACGCTGGTTATTCCGCATGTAAACCATGTTTTCCTGAATGCAGCTGTACCAAGCAACCCAATTTTTGGAAAGGGGCATATGCAAAAGGCTTAATGCCTGTTTCAGGTACAGGCCCTGGAAGCCTCTTTTTCTGTCTTTACCAATATTGTGGGTAACGCACTTCCGGTGCAGACTGTACGCACGTACGTCGTCTGCCATATTGGATGCTTTAGTGCCTGTTAAAGACATGCGGTGTCAACCAATTTCTAAGCCCATGGGCTGGATTTTCATTGATGAGGCAGGTAGGAGGCGGGACTACAACTTTCAGGGTTGTAGTCCTGCCTCCATTGAGTTCTAGCCAACCCACGCGATTTTGACTTGATTGACCTTGTTGAGTCCGCCCAGCAGGCTCAGCAGGCCAATTAAGGGCCACCCGGCAACAGGTGACGTCACAGATTGATATTTCATCTGTCAAGGGTTTTTGACAGATGAAATATCAGTGTTCGACAGCTGTTTGAAGCTGTCAAACACTGACAATCTGTACTCCAAGTTAATTCCTTCCTCTCAGGATGATTTAGAGATCTTTCTGGAACAGAAAGCTGAATGCTGCAATTTTTGACAGATCGCAGCCTTTCTGCTTTCTGTGCCAGTGAGATGAGGGCTCCTGAGACCTGAAGGAAGGAAGGCTGTAAAGGTAAGTAAAACTTATTTAAACACTTTAAGCACACCAAACACACTTACCTCTGCACTCATGCACCCATCACTCACCTGAATACCGGACATCTCGACCCCTCCAAGCCCTTCATCCCGACGGCCCGCCTTGCTAACTTGGCGTGGCTTGGAGCCATCGGGAATCCCACATTTCACCAATGAAAATAGGGATTAGGCTAAAAACTGCCTGTTAACTATCTGTTAACAGGCAGTTAATTGGCACTAATCCCCTTCCCGCCTCAGGGAGGCGGGTCCCAGTGCGGGTCAGGTACCCGCCTCCTTTGAAACTGGCATGGAGGCAGGTTGGGGGCAGGATGGGTTCGTGCCCCCCCAATTTCGGGATTTTAACCCCCCACACACCTCCAATCCCGCCTCCACAGCCCAATGAAAATCCTGCCCCATGTGTCTCAAAAATGAATCAGAAGGCACTGTCTGAATTATCAGAACAATACCTTTATTGTTCAACAATTAATAAATATGTTTCAAAGAATATTCTATTGTTTTCTCTTTCCCAGCGTAACTATACCCTTGAAGAAACTTTCTTCCCATTAAACATTTATACAACCCACATGTTCACGCAGATTTTCCCTGTCTAGCTGTTGAGTGGTTAAAGGTTGTAAGTCTAATACAGAATAGTTTGATCTCTGATTTAAACCTTTCAGCAGAGAGATTTATTCCGTATGCATAGAACTTGCTTATGCAGCAACTAAAAGTGAAAGTAAACAAGCTTTACATTAATTACTACTGAATGAAGACTTGATTTTACCTTTTTATAAAATAAGATGGAAACTTTGAAAGCTATCTCTAAGTAATAATATTACAGTCCCATTTGAGTTTTCTCCTGAATGTCTATGGGTTTTATGCTTGGCTACTATCCTGCACTAGAAACAAAAATGGGCTAATAACTTTATAAATGCACACAAGAATTTCACAAATACATGTTGACTACTGCAGTAAAATATTGTATAGAGGAACTTCACTCCAAATGGAGCAAGAAACATCAGCTGCTGAAAAAATTGGTCAGCCATTTGGAGTGTCTTCCTGGCTGGCTGGCGCCATAGTGGATGATTCTTTGGCTACTTACCTCCTTCCATATGCTTCTAATGTACTGGAAAGCCTTCCGCACTGAATGCTTTTGCTTGCATCTCAGGACATCCAGGGCTGCCGAATGTTCCAAGTAGAACAATCTTGCCTTCTCTTGTAAAAACCCTCTGGGCTGATCATTGTCAAGTTAAGTTATGTTTTAATAGCAAGCACATCAATGCTAGGTTTGTGCACAGCTGTGTTAAAATCAAGAGGCCTAAATAAGCAGTAAAGCCACCAGAGTCTTTCCATTTATCAAAGCCTTCTGACAGAAACTCTGACAGACTAGTTTGTGCTACTGTGCACTCCATGCCAGGATATTCCCAGAATCCATTATTCCCAGGTCAGTGAATATATCTTCTAAATGGTGCAATAATTAATGAAACATTTGAATTTTTCTCTTCCATTGACTTCATGTGCAACCAAGCTGAGAATCAAGAGACAAGACAAACTACTATTCACGACAGATGGCAGAGCTGAAGAATTCAACCATACTTTTTTCTTCTTTCTAAAGTAAATGCAACAGCATAAATGAGGTTTGGCTGAAGCCAACGGTGGTTAGATTTTTTTTCCATTCAGACGTTAACATTTCTTTCCATGTGGATATGACATTTTCTGAGTGCACTTGAAAAACTTGTGTGTATTATTTTTGCACTTCAAAGATGGAATGTCGTGGTGGTTTCCAAGTGGAAAGCAACAAACCAACAACAGTTACATCCCTTATTCAGAAACACTGAGAGTCAAAGGCCACATCTCAAGACAACAGTTGATCATTGTGATACTCCCTCACAATCAAAGGATAATACCTGAAGGACAAAGCAACTCATTTTCCACAGGATCTTAAATCATACTCTTGGATATTGTGGAATGTTGGGCAAATGGAGGTAAGATTCAGTTGACACTGGTGAAGTATGTGTTGTTCTGTCAAAAATATATCATTTTAAATAACAAATTTGCTATTTTTTAATCTATCGATATATTCTATGCCTTCACTGTGTTTCAATTCAAGAAAATATAAAACATGCACCAGAGGGAACAGTTGGATGGAGACGATATACCATAGAGATCAGTAGAACAGAGAAATGTCAAGTGAAATAGTAGGGTAAAGAAGAGACATCACAGGGAATGCTGGGATACCAAGGTTATATTGGAGATTCCAATATTATTTCAGATTTCCAGCATCCGCGGTATTTTGCTATTGTATTACATTGGAGAACATTGGGGCAAATAGTATGCAATATGGGCAAAGCACGAGAAAGAAAGAACTTGTATTTATACAGCATCTTTCACAACCTCAGGACGTCCCAAAGTGTTTTGCAGCCAATGAAATACTTTTGAAGTGTAGTCACTGTTGTAATGTAGGAAATGTGGCAGGCAGTGTGTGCTCAGCAAGCTCCCACTAACAGCATTGAAATAAATGGCTAGATCATGTGTTTTTAGGTGTTGGCTGATAATTTTGGCCAGGACACCAAGAGAACTCGCGTGCTCTTCTTCGAACAGTGACATGGGATCTTTTATATCTACCTGGGAGGGCAGATGGGGCCTCAGTTTAATTTCTCAACTGAAAGACAGCGGGCTCAATTTTCCATTCCCCGAGGAGGCGGGTTTGGAGGCGGGAGTGGTAGGAAAATTGCAGAATCGGGGGGCAGGAACCCATCCTGCCCCCAACCCACCTCCGTGCCAATGTCCCAGGAGGCGGGTACCCGGCCTGTGCTGGGAGCCGCCTCCCCGAGGGGATTAGTGCCAATTAACTGCCTATTAACTGGCAGTTTTTTGTCTAATCCCTATTTTTAGCCCTGAAGTGTGGGCTGTCCGACGGCTCCGAACCACGCCAAGTTAGCGAGGCGGACCGTCGGGCTGCAGGGGTTGGAGGGGTTGAGATGTCCGTTGTGCAGGTGAGTGATGGGTGCATGTGTGCAGAGGTAAGTGTGTGAGGTAAGTGTAAAGTGTTTTAATAAGTTTTACTTACCTTTACTTCTTCCTGCAGGCTTCCTTCCTTCAGTTCTCGGGAGTCCCTCAGTTCAGGCACAGAAAGCAGAATGGCCGCTGAGATGTCAAAAGCTGCAGCCTCTGCTTTCTGGTCTGGAGAGATCTCTAACTGAGTCTGAGTAGAAGGATTCAAGTTAGAAGACAGATTGTCAGTGTTTGACAGCTTCACAGAGCTGTCAAACGCTGATTTTTCATCTGTCAAAAGCTCTTGACAGATGAACTGTCAATCGTTGACATCACCAGTAACCAGGTGTCCCTTAATTGGCCTGCTGAGCCCGCTGGGTGGGCTTAACAAGGTCAATCAAGGGAAAGTAGTGTGGGTTGGCCACAAGTCGATGAAGGCAGGACTCCAACCCAAAAAGTGGGAGACCCGCCTCCAAAAGCTCCCCATTGACAAAATCGAGCCCAGCATCTCCGACAGTGCAGCACTCCCTCAGTACCGCAATGAAGTGCAAGCCTAAATTATGTATTCAAGTCTCTGAGGTGCGGCTTAATTCCACAACGTTCTGACTCAGATGCAAGAGTGCTACCACTGAGCCACAGTTGACATGCAAATCCTATGTACTTTTGAGAAGATTGGAATGGAAAGGATGTACATTTGAGTATAGTATGATAGAAGAGAAATAATATGGGGAAATTGTTGTTCCAAGAGGATGTATCATGGCAATAGTGGGATTCTGAGGATCCACGGATCCATTATCCTAGGTCAACCTGCAAAAATACTGCATTAAAATGGATACACAAATGGTTCCTCTTTGCGGCTCTGCATGTACAGTCAATTAATTAATGATGAAGGCTTCAGAATTCATGAGTGATAGGGCTCGATTTTATCTCAGTTGAGGGGAATTGGGGGGTTCCCCAAATTTAGTGATTCCCACACGATTCTAAATGGGTCTATGAGATTGATGCAATTTTAACTCAATTGGCTAATTGATTTCCAACGTCCACGAAAAAGGCAGGTATAGCTGGGACCCATGCGGGCTCCCATAGCAACATGTTTTATTTGGAGGAAGTGAGTAGATTCAAAGGAGAAGTTGTTCAATGTGAGAACAAGTTCAGCCAGGCAGAGGAGGGTGATGGTGGATGGGAATTGGTTGGGCTTCTCTTCAAGGAAGAAGCGGAGCGCCCTCAGGCCATCCTGGTTTGGGATGGAGGTATAGAGGGATTGGACTTCCATGGTGAAAAGGAGACAGTTAGTGCCAGGAAACTGGAAACAGTTGAAGTGCCAGAGTATGTCGGAAGAGTCGCGGATGTAGGTGGGAAGTGGCTGGAAAAGGGGAGAAAAAATAGTCGAGATAAGAAGAAATCAGTTCTGTTGGGCAAGAACAGGCTGACACGATGGGTCTACCAGGGTAGTCCTGTTTGTGGATCTTGGGAAGGAGGTAGAAGCGGGCTGTGCGGGATTGGGGGACTATTAGTTTGGAGACCATGGAGAGATCTCCAGAGGAGATGAGGTCAGTAACAGTCTTGGAAACTATGGCTTGATGTTTGGTAGTGGGGTCATGGTCCAGTGGGTGGTAGGAAGAGGTGTCAGAGAGTTGGCATTTAGCCTCCGCAAGGTACAGGTCAGTTTGCCAAACAACAACAGCGCCACCCTTGTCAGCACGTTTGAGGACAATGTTAGGGTTGGATCTGAGAGAACAGAGGCGAGGGATAAAATGGAACTGCTGAACAGGACAGCTTTGAGGTAAAGTGAATCGGTACTGCTGAAGCGAGAGGTCGAGAACATGAATGTGGCGTCGAATGGCGTTGAGCATCGATCTCAGGTTGTGGCGAGTGCAGTGGTTCAAGGAATGCTAAATATCTTGGATATATCTGTAATCCTGGGTGGATCCAAAACATGAAGGGTGGAATTTTAGTTTGAATCCATGTTGCTGAGGAACGAGATGGGGCTGTGAAAGAGAGTTTTGTTAAGATACCTGATCTAACAAATAAATTGTATGTGCCATTATAAAAAAGGAAACTTACTTAAATAACGTACGTGGCCAGAACTTCGGGTCCCCACGGGTGAGTACGCGCTGGGTACTCACGCGTAGGCCCAACGAAAGTGCCGGTTTCGTGCATACACTGTGCATGCGCGGGAAACTGGAACTTCCATTCCCTTAAAGGAAGGGGTTCACAGGTCGAACGCGTGCGCCGGAGAGGCAGCGTGTATGCCTGAAACTTCCGTTTTTTTTGCAGGTTTCGCCAGGAGGGTAAGTCTCCAGGAGCTATGCTTTTAAAAAGCAGTCGCAAGGCCTGCTTTTGACAAGGTAAGTGGAGAATTAAGTAAAATTAAAACATTTTTTCCACAGGTTTATTATTTTTAAATACTTTAAAGAAAGGTAAGTTTATTTTTAGCCCTGTTAGAAACTGTAATTATTTTTTTCAAAAATTTAAATTATTGTTTAAAATAGTTATTTTATGTAATTTATAGTTATTTTAAAAATGTGATTTAAAAAAAAAAATTATTTGAAGTTTTAGTTATATTTTGGGGCTGAATTGTATTCATAGATTTGACAGGTCTTCCTGTCAAATCTATGAATACGGATTCCCTGCGCCCAGTGGCTCTCCATGGCCCACGTGATCCCAGGGGACGCTTTGAACTAACTGCGCCCCTGGGATACGCAAGCACTGCACGCCAGCAATTGGAGCAGGCCCAGGAACGGAATCCCACGCGGGCCCACAGCACAATGGTCGGCACGCTAGGTAAGTGCAGGTCGGAGGCTTGCACCCGCGGGAAGCCTCCGACCCTAATTTCTGGGCCATTATTTTGTTAAATAACCATGTGTATGCTTATGGTGAATCACAATGCCTTGACCTTACGCTTCCTACCGCTTCTACATGGGTGCAGCCCATGTGACTTCAGCAGAGGTAGAGGCAGATTGCTCAGATTACTGCCCTATCTGCTGAGATGCTCTTGGTCTACACCCTCTGGGTTTCAGAGCCCCTGAGGGCCCCACCAAAGACTCCTCCACTTGAACCTGTGCAGGAGAAGACTCGGCCTTTGGGAGAGGAGACAGCATGTTGGGTTTTCGCTAAGGGAGGGACAAAGGGTGAGCAATGGAAGTGCTTTAAGTGGAGTTCCCACTTTCAGGTCCCCTTTCGCCATCAACCCTCTTCTGGGCCAGCACCACATAACTCCTACCATTCTGGTGCAGACCAGCTTACTGAAGAACAGTGACGTGTTGTACGGCCACAGATAAGGTATCTGTCATCCTGTTTGTAAGATTCGCAAAATTCCCACATTCCCCCAAAGTTATTAATAAAAGGGACCCTGCATGGACATTTTAAAAAGGGTACCCAAAAGATGGCGTCCGCACCTCGTGGCCAAAAGCCTGCAAGATTTTAAAAAGCTTGGACTTTGTGGCAGCACAAGCAGCTTTTGGGGAAATCGAAACCTAAAATGCAGTTCCTGTGAAAAAGGACTTTGTATTTTGGAAAGCAGACAGCAAACATTGAATATGCATTAAGCCAGATCGTAGACAGATCAAAACCAGTTAGGCCTATACTTGAGGCCATCAAGTTGTCTGCATAAATAATCGGAAACAGCTTATGAGAGCCATCAAGGCTGGACAGGTCGATTAGAATGCATTAATAACAATACAGCTTGGACATCAGGCCATTAGGTGCGATAAACAGCCATCTAAAAAGTTAGTTTAGATTCCTACAATCATTTAAACCAGCCCACCAAAATTGGAACAATGAACTAACCTGATTTGGTGCGCAGATAAGGGCCCATTCGAAAGGAGTATAATTGCAGGCCCCGGGTAGCAATCGCTCTCTTGCCCTTGTTCCTGCTCTCATGGCTCCAGCCTCTTCGGCTGCCGCCGCTCATACTCGTGCCCTGGACTCGTGGCGGGTTCTCTCCTCGCTCCCCATAGCAGAGTTTTCAGCAACCGATTACACCATACCAATCGCGGGGAAGGGGGACGAGACCCGAGTCCCTATTCATCCGGGACGCCCAGGCCGAAAGAGGGGGCGAGACCAAGATGAGCAGGTAGCCCAGGACTTGTATGGTAGTCCAACGAGGCGAGGCGAATCGAGACAAAGAGTAAGGTAGCCCCAACGAAGAGCAGAGAAGGGCAGCAGAAGACGTATTAATTAAGACCGAGCGCCGAGTTATAAGCTGACGCTCGGGGAAGAAAGTATTTAAGGACGGTGAGGCAAGACGTCTTGTTGAACACTGCGATAATGCAGGTGCCTACGCCACAACGAATATACTGGAATTTGACGCATGGGTAATAAAATCTAAATGGTAAAGACTGCTAACTGTCCGATAAACATAACGTTACCGCCGACAACCGCCTGAGGGAGAAGAAGAGGAGAACCCATCGAGATGAGATGACGACGGTAGCTGAAGAGAAGAAGGTGTGTTGCAGTAGCAGCTCCAGCACCGTGCCCTGAGACCACATGGCGACGGGGTACCTAGAAGGACCAAAGACCAAACCTCAAAACCTGCATTCGTCAAACAGTTGCCTTTATTGTGGATTGGTGAGCATGAATTCTGGCCCCTCATAGCTTAATCTAGTTAGGTATAGGGGGTGGGATAAGGATAAGGGGATTGTTAATTTTCCCTCAATGTGCCGTGTGTTCCCCATTCCCTGTATAAGTATAGTTATTTTGTATTTGCCTGTATTTTAATACTGGTAACTTCTCGTAAGACTGTTTTAATTTTTGTCTTAATAAAATCTTGGTTTTCTTACATCCACTGTCTACTCGAGTTTTCTGTATCGCCGCCAGTACCTAAGTCCAGTGTCTAGAACCCAGGGGCGTGGGAGCGATTCGAACCACTCACAAACAGTCAGGGGCATAACTGACTGGGCGCACGCGCCACACCCGCCACCCACCTACAGTTTAAGGCGGCAGACTTGTTGGAATCCAAAGTCTGCACAGCCGTGTTAATGGCCTGTATGGACTCATTTGAGAGCTGTGATTGAAGCTCCATGGAGGCGGCCACTCTCTCCATGGCAAACATTCTCACAATTACCTGTGTCACCAATCCACCAGCGATCGAGTTGGACTCCCCCAGCCTCTCCACTATTGCATGTAGAGCCGGAAGATGTAGGTGAGGTTTTAAATGAATATTTTGCATCTGTGTTCACTATGGAGAAGGACAATGTAGGCATAGAAATCAGGCACGGGGATTGTGATATACTTGAACAAATTAGTATTGAGAGGGAGGAGGTACTAGTGGTTTTAGCAGGCTTAAAAGTGGATAAATTCCCAGGCCCTAACGAGATATATCTCAGGCTGCTGTGTGAGGCAAGGAAGGAGATTGCAGGGGCTCTGACACAAATTTTCAGAACCTCTCTGGCCACAGGGGAGGTGCCAGATGACTGGAGAACAGCTAAAGTAGTACCATTATTCAAGAAGGGTAGTAGGGATAAACCAGGGAATTACAGGCCAGTGAGCCTAACATCAGTGGTAGGGAAATTATTGGAAAAAATTCTGTGAGACAGAATTAGTCTCCACTTGGAGAGACAAGGATTAATCAGGGATAGTCAGCATGGCTTTGTCTGGGGGAGATCATGTCTAAACAATTTGATTGAATTTTTCGAGGGATGACTAGGTGTATGGATGAGGATAGTGCAGTTGATGTAGTCTACATGGACTTCAGTAAGGCATTTGACAAAGTCCCACATGGGAGACTGGTCAAGAAGGTAAGAGCCCATGGGATCTAGGGCAATTTGGCACATTGGATCAAAAATTGGCTTAGTGGCAGGAGGCAGAAGGTGATGGTCGAAGCTTGTTTTTCTGACTGGAAGCCTGTGTCCAATGGTGTACCGTTGGGATTGGTGCTGGGTCCTTTGCTGTTTGTAGTGTACATTAATGATTTAGATATGAATGTAGGAGGCATGATCAGTAAGTTTGCAGATGACACAAAAATTGGTGGAGTGGTAAATAGCAATGTAGGGGGTGGTGTTTGGGGTCAGCTTCACCTCTGACTTATGAGCTGTTCGAATCACTCCCACTCCCTTGGTTCTAGACCTTGGACTTATTTGGGGGTTGTGATAAAAGTGCAGCAGACAACTGGTTTTGGTGCAAGAACTTTGAATTTTATTTGAGAAAGAAAATAAAACACAATAATCTTAACACGCTAATAAAATGGGGAAATGCTTCGACATGCACGAGGGAAAAATTACAGTAGACAAATATCTCACCCCTCCCAATCCCACCTTACTAGCTAAGTTAGGCTCTAAAGGACCAGGGATAATGCTCACCAAACGACTCCTTGACAGTTGAGCTGGTTCGTGATTTCAGGGTTCACTAGATGTGTCGGTTGGGGCCTGCCATACCCCGGACACGGTAGAGGGCTTCACCTGCATATCTGGTCAGTCTTCATGAGTCCGCTGATGCGGTAGGATGCGTATTGGACCTATCAGGTGAGTACCCAATTTTCTTTGGTTAGAAATAGGGCTTAGAGTTTTTTTGAATAAAATCTTACCGAGGGGTAAGTCAGAATAGTTTGTAGAGTGGAAAAAAACTTGTGGATCTTCGGTTTCTTCCGAGTTGGTTTTCTGTTGGACGCGATGGCCCAATATTACCCGGTTGGCTGAGGGTAATATTCGGTTGGTTGCTTCGTGGGGCCCTTGGTGCTGTGAGGTGTCCAATGGTGTGTTACTTCTTCTTCTTTGAGAGAGAGAGAGAACAGCTTCAAGATGCTTGCTCCTTGATCTTGATGTTACTCGATGATGGCTCTTCTTGAACTTGTACTTGGAACTGTTTTCGATTCTTTGAACTGTTTTACTTCTTGAACAGGCCTCCAATTATACTAATCGAGGCCTGCTAATCTGCACGCCAAATCAGTTTAGGTTTATTGTTAGATTTTGGCGGGCTCGTTAATATTGTTAAGCAGTTTCGGGATGGCTCCCTGAGCTGTTGAAGTTGTTTAAAAATGTGAGAAGTGGTTTCGGGATGGTTTCCTGAGCTGTTGATCTCTTATTTAATTATAGTGAAATGTCCTCAGTGTTTGAGTTTCCCGTGGCATCTGAGATTCTTTGTAGGTTGGTGAAGCGATTTGTTTTATGCATGTTTTTGGATGGGTCCTGTGAGGCTGTTCTTCCGTGGGTCTATTGTTAGAATGTAAATTTCTTGATAGGGGCTGAGTGATGTTTATTGTTCCCCCAGACAGTTTGACTATCTTGAATACTCACACTGTCTACTGCAGAGGTAGATCCCAAATTTTGTAACAGCCTTTTTCCTTTAGAAGCCCAAACATGCTTTTTTTTTAAATACCAAAATCTTGGTTTTTGACCTTGACCTTCTGTTAGGCCCAATATTTTATCACCCTGAAGTGGTTAGAAAAAAGAGTCCAAAGTCCTTTTCTTTAGGGTTTTTCTCTGAGTTTTGGGGAATCTGTGAATTTTGAGAATCTTACAGCGAGGAGGGAAGCCTCAGGATACAGGACAATATAGATGGGTTGGTTAGATGGGCAGAACAGTGGCAAATAGAATTTAACCCTGAAAAGTGTGAGGTGATGCATTTTGGTAGGACTAACAAGGCAAGGGAATACAAAATGAATGGTAGGACCCTAGGAAGGACAGAGGATCAGAGGGACCTTGGTGTGCATGTAAATAGATCCCCGAAGGCAGCAGGGCAGGTAGATAAGGTGGTTAAAAAGGCATATGGGATACTTGCCTTCATTAGCCGAGGCATAGAGTATAAGAGCAGGGAGGCTATGATGGAGCTGTACAAAATGCTAGTTAGGCCACAGCTGGAATATTGTGTGCAGTTCTGTTGGCCACACTATAGGAAGGATATAATTGCATTGGAGAGGGTGCAGACGAGATTCACCAGGATGTTACCTGGGCTGGAGCGCTTCAGCTATGAAGAGAGACTGGACAGGCTGGGGTTGTTTTCCTTAGAGCAGAGAAGGCTGAGGGGGGACCTGATTGAGGTGTACAAAATTATGAGGGGCATAGATAGGGTAGATAGAAAGGAACTTTTCCCCTTAGTAGAGGGGTCAATAACCAGGGGGCATAGTTTCAAGGTAAGGGGCAGGAGGTTTAGAGGGGATTTGAGGAAAAACTTTTTCACCCAGACGGAGGTTGGAATCTGGAACTCACTGCCTGAAAGGGTGGTAGAGGCAGGAACCCTCACAACATTCAAGAAGCATTTAGATGAGCTCTTGAAACACCATAGCATACAAGGCTACGGACCAAGTGCTGGAAAATGGGATTCGAATAGACAGGGCTTGATGGCCGGCGTGGTCACGATGGGCCAAAGGGCCTCTTTCTGTGCTGTATAACTCAATGGTTCTACCTCTAGTGTGTGTGGCAGGTCTGTCAGTACCTGGCTAAGTTGCTGATGCACCTGTAGCATTCTCCTTCTCAATGATGGCCCCTGAGGTTCAGCATCTGTGTCCAGCTGAGCAGAGCTTGGAGAGTATTGGGCCCCCCAACGTGGACTCTCCACAGCTGCCCCTGACACCATTGTCTGCTCATGCTCCCTAGTGAGATATGAATCGCAAGGTGAAAATGCAACAAACTCTCTAACTAGATTCACCAAAGTGCGAGTATTTATGCTGCTGCATGGCTGTAGGTATTGTGGTGGTGAACCCTCAGAAAGAATGAGGCCCTTTGAGGAATCATCCTCATGGATATCCAACAACACTTGCTGTACACGTGAAGGCCCTGGAAGACAAAAAAGAGAGATATGAAATAGTCGTGGCAAAGTAAAGATCTTGACGATCATCATACTCCAGCTTCTCATAGTTCAATCATTGATGAAATAAAGTCAGCATATGTGTCAGAGACATTTGTAATTCAGTCACCAGGTATCAGCGAGTTCCCAGTCTCTCCATCTCCAATTGAGAGGGATACAGATGTGTCACTTCTCTCTGTGGCATCCTCCTCTGCATCTATGAGCTGCACAATTTGTGGTGGGCCACCTTCAGTCCTCTCCTGCTCCCTTGCGTTTTGCGCTCTCTTCTCCTTCTCCCTCTTTCACCCCCTACCTCTCTCCCTCTCACTTTCTCTCTCTCCTCTCCCTCTTCCCTGCCTCTCTCTCTTCCTCCTCCCTCCTCCCCTCTCTCTCTCTTTCTCCCTCTCTCCCCCTCCCTCTCACTCTCTCCCCCTTCTTCTCCCCCTCTCCCTCTCTCTCCCCTCCCCCTCTCTCTCTCACCCTCCCTTCTTGTAAAGGCAGTGGGCATGACTGAAGTACCAAATGAGTACTCTGCATCTGTCTTAATTAGAAAAGAGGATGCTACCAATGTAGCAGTAAAGGAGAAGGTAGGAGTGATATTCAATAGGATAATAATAGATCAAGAGGCTGTACTTAAAAGATTGGCTGTCCTCAAAGTAGAAAAGTCACCCGGTCCAGATGGGATGCCTCCCAGGTTACTGAGGGAAGCAAGAGTGGAAATTGTGGAGGCACTGGCCACAGTCTTCCAATTCTCCTTGGATATGGGAGTGGTACCAGAGGACCGGAGGATTGTAAATGTTAAAACCCTGTTAAAAAAGGGAACAGGGATGAATCCTGCAACTACAGGCCAGTCAGCCTAACGTCGGTGGTGGAGAAACTTTTAGAGACAATAATCCGGGGACAAAGTTAATTACCATTTAGAAAAGTATGGGCTAATAAATGAAAGTCAGCATGGATTTTTTAAAGGCAAATCATGTTTGACTAACTTGATCAAGTTCCTTGATGAAGTAACAGAGAGGGTTGATGAGGGTACTGCGGTTGATGTTGTATGTATGGACTTTCAAAAGGCGTTTGACAAAGTACCACATAATAGACTAGTTAGCAAAATTAATGCCCATGGGATTAAAGGGACAGTGGCAGTATCGATACAAAATGGCTAAGGGACAGAAAGCAGAGAGTAGTGGTGCATAATTGTTTTTCAGACTGGAGGGAGGTATACAGTGGTGTTCCCCAGGGGTCGGTATTAGGACCATTGCTCTTTTTGATATATGTTAATGACCTGGACTTTGGTATACCGGGCATAATTTCAAAGTTTGCAGATGATACGAAAATCAGAAATGTAGTAAATAATGAGGTGGGTAATAACAAACTTTAGAAGAACATAGACAGACTGGTGAAATGGGCAGACACATGGCAGATGAAATTTAACGCAGAGAAGTGATACATTTTGGAAGGAAGAATAACGAGAGGCAATATGAACTAAATGGTGCAATTTTAAATGGGGTGCAGGAATAGAGAGACCTGGGGGTGCATGTACACAAATCTTTGAAGGTGGCTGTTAAAAAAGCATATGGGATCCTTGACTTTATTAACAGAGGAATAGAGTACAAAAGGAAGGACGTTGTGCTAAACCTTTATCAAACACTGGTTAGGCCTCAGCTGGAATACTGCTTTCAGTTCTGGGCACCACACTTTAGGAAGGTGTCAAGCCCTTGGAGAGGGTGCAGAGGAGATTTACTAGAATGGTACCAGGGATGAGGGACTTCAGTTATGTAGAGAGACTGGAGAAGCTGGGGTTGTTCTTCTTAGAGCAGAGAGTGTTACGAGGAGATTTGATAGACATGTTCAAAATCATGAATGTTCTTGATAGAGTAAATAAAGAGAATCTGTTTCCAATGGCAGAAGGGTTGGGAACCAGAGGACACACATTTAAAGAAAGACTTGAAAGACTTGCATTTATATAGCACCTCTCACGACCACCGGACATCTCAAAACGCTTTACAGCCGATGAAGAACTTTTTGAAGTGGAATGACTGTTGTAATATGGGAAATGGGGCAGCCAATTTGCACACAGCAAGCTCCCACAAACAGCAATGTGATAATGACCAGATCATCTGTTTTTGTTATGTTGGTTGAGGGATAAATATTAGCCAGGATACCAGGGATAACTCCCCAGCTCTTCTTCAAAATAGTGCCATGGGATATTTTATGTCCACCTGAGAGAGCAGACGGGGTTTCGGCTTAACGTCTCATCCGAAAGACAGCACCTCCAACAGTGCAGCACTCCCTCAGTACTGCACTGGAGTGTCAGCCTAACTTTATGTGCTCAAGTTCCTGGAGTGGGACTTGAACCCACAACCTTCTAACTCAGAGGCGAGTGTGCTACCAACTGAGCCACAGCTGATTTAAGGTGATTGCCAAAAGAACCAGAGGTGATATGAGGAAACATTTGTTTACACAGCGAGTTGTTGTGATCTGGAATGCACTGCCTGAAAGGGTGGTGGAAGCAGATTCAATAGTAACATTCAAAAGAGAATTGGTTAAATACTTGAAGGGAAAACAATGATAGAGCTATGGGGAAAGAGCAGGGGAGTGGGATTAATTGAATTGCTCTACCAAAGAGCCGGCACAGGCACAATGGGCTGAATGACCTCCTTCTGTGCTGCATCATTCTATGACTCTAAAGGGTGAAGAAACAGAACTGTGCGTGAGTAAAGATCAGGTATTCACCCGATTAATGCAGTGTTAGGGTGACTGTGAGACAGATGCATCACATTGCATAAGGATTGGGGTGAGTGGCAACGGTGGATGGATAAATGGGGAACTAATGAAGTGCATAGAAAGGGAAGGCTGGGTGCTGCTATAGGTGAATCAGCAAATGTACTCACTTTTCCTGACTTGGTTAGGTCACTAAGATCGGCAGGGCCTCCACGTTCCCGAACTCTCTGTGTGTGCCGCCCGCTATTGGGCTTGTGCACTCTGTTCCAGTCCCCCAGTAAAGAACAATCAATTCCTTTATTCTAATTTTATATTTTTTTTAATTGACACAGCTGTACCCTTAAAGGATTAAAACTGCTGTGAGACCCCAAACCATTCTGGTCTGGATCTCTACTTTTTGCTTAGTGTGCCAAGGTTGAACTACACTGTAAATGAAACTATTCAAATAAGCATCTGTTTTTTGTGCTTCATGGGTTAAATCAAAGCTGCCAAAATGAAATGCACACTTAAGAAATTTAATTTTTTATCAAAACTTCAGCATCCAAAAAGGGCTCCATGGAAAATAATTGACTTAAGTATAAATTATTGTCCTGCCTTGATTTCTGGATAGAGTGTTTCCATTTATTTTGGTGCTCTGATGTAACTTGGCTGATTGCACTGACTGAAATAATTTAGCTGATGTAATATTAGCAATGGGTGTTGTAAATAAGTATTGTGAGTTTATGGAGGTAAACAGCGCAATGTGAAGCAATTCGACACAGCTTCTACATTACACATAATTGCACATTTAACATTTTCTATTTGATTAAACAATTCTTTACTTGGATTAAGCTAATTGAACTCTCCCACCAATCGACTTGTTTACTTAAAATGCCGATCAACGGCTAATCAATTTGCTGTAAGAGATTGCTTTCAAAGGATTGATGTAGATGATGGAAGATTTAAAACAAATAGAACGTCTTCATCCCCACTACAGTTCTTACACACACACAGATGATTTACTTTTAAAGCAATACCCAAATGACTCTGAGATCAAACCTACAAAGTTGAGGGCCTTAAAAACTCCAGGAGTCATGTATAATATAATTTCAATTAGCTGTACTGTCTTGTGACTCAGCATGGGGTGAACCTCTCTGCCTTCTGAAAATCCCATTTCAAGGAAGTTAAGGCATTAAAAAGGCTTACAATGAAGTTATTCAATAAAATGTATGGTTAATGCTTTTATAAATGATAAATATTAAATACCATCTAATTACTCTCTTTCTTGAGGCAATTCAAGAATATGCTTTCTCCATTGTTAGGGAAGAAATGAGTTGGTTTAATGCTGTAAAATCTACAATAGAAAGAAAGAAGTAAGTTGACAAGAGCACAAAAAAGATCAGGGAGCACCTCTAAACCAATTAAATCCAGATTTAGAAAGTTAAGCTGCTGATTATCAATTAAAACTACACCAAGTGAAATCGCTGACAGCATGAAGCAACCAATAACACAAGAGCAAGCAGAGTGCGCCAAGATGCCTCGGAGTTTATAGAGCATTAATAGGCAGGCCTTGCCAGTTTTATCAATTACTTAATCTTCTAGTCTCGTCAACAAATGAATGTCACAGTTCTAAAGTAACATATGTATAGCGCTCAGTATGAAATCTTTGTTTTTAAAGGCACCGTGCTCTCTGCTGTTAACAGGAGCATGAACATTCTTGAAAACAAGTAAACAAACCAAAAACCAAATTACATTTACTCTGCTAGACTGAACAACATTCCAGAATGAGATGTGTGATGTTTTCCACGGTGGAATCCTCCAGGGTGTAGTCATGCTGCCTTTTGGGGTTACAGTTTCTAGTCAGCCACAGCAACAGGATGACATTCTCTGGAACGTGAACCTCCTGTCTGGGCAAATTGTTGTGAGCTTTATCACAGTGTAAAGACAGAAGATTATATGGATGGTTTTACTGAGAGATTACATTGATTGCGGTTAGTATAAAGGTTTCCTTTGACAACATATTTTGCTTGCTTCAAAAATACATGCACACACACAAAAAAGAAAAAGCTTCCCTGATAGGTAATCCTTCTCTCACCTCTAACCTCCAATCTCTGTCTCTGTGTCTGTCTGTCTGCCTCTCTCTCTGCCATAACCTTTCTTGACTCTCTTCTATTTTATTGATAATATAATGGTCAGTTTTCCTCTGAGGTTTCCTCCCTTATTCCCTCTAAGCCACAAACACACTATGTTACACATTTATTCTCTCCTTACATATTCACTGTGTTGGGGCATAATTTTAATTTAACTCACCAGGCGGGAAACCCATGGGATCGGGTGGAGCGCTGGTTTTACACCCTGCTCAATATTATTCTCCATTGACTACAACAGAGAGTAGAATCAAGCAGTGTATAAAACCAACATTGCACCCAATCCCATCAGTTTCCCGATGGACGGATTAGGTTAAAATTACCCCCCAAGATGTACAGTACTATCTCCTACACTTAATTCATTCATTTCTGGGACACCCAAGTTGTGGAGCTCCTTCCTCCCTCAGTCTTTCCTTCTTTTTTACACTGTTGAACCTTGGTGGTGTCTTGCATTATAATCTGTGGCCCTTCACCGTGGCTTCTCAATAGAAGAAGGTGTTACGAACATAAGAACATAAGAAATAGGAACCAGAGTAGGCTATACATGCCATCGAGCCTGCTCCGCCATTCAATAAGATCATGGCTGAATTTCAACATCAACTCCACTTTCCCGCCCTATCCCCATATTCCTTGATTCCCTTGGTGACCAAAAATCTAGCGATCTCAGGCTTGAATATACTCATCGACTGAGCATCCACATCCCTCTGGTGTAGAGAATTCCAAATATTCACAGCCCTCTGAGTGAAGAAATTTCTGCTCATCTCAGTCCTAAATGGCCAACCCCTTATCTGAGACTATGACCCCAGTTCTAGACTTACCGGCCAGGGGTAAAAAATCTCTCAGCATCTACCCTGTCAAGCCCATGAAGAATTTTATACATTTCAATGAGATCACCTCTCATACGTCTAAATTCCAGAAATTATAGGCCCATTCTACTCAATCTCTCCTCATAAGACAATCCCCCA
The DNA here is from genome assembly GCF_052327205.1 of Somniosus microcephalus. Lineage (NCBI taxonomy): Eukaryota > Metazoa > Chordata > Chondrichthyes > Squaliformes > Somniosidae > Somniosus > Somniosus microcephalus. Next base: position 230,638,775 of record NC_140991.1, read on the forward strand.
TCCCAGGAATCAGTCTGGTGAACCTTTGTTGCACCACCTCTAAGGCAAGTATATCCTTCCTTAGGTAAGGAGACCAAAACTGTGCACAGTACTCCAGGTGTGGTCTCACCAAGGCCCTATAGAATTGCAGAAAGACTTCCTTACTGTTGTATTCCAACCCCCTTGCAATAATGGCTTACATATCATTTGCCTTCCTAATTGCTTGCTGGACCAGCACGTTAACATTCTGTGATTCGTATACAAGGACCACTAAATCCCTCTGAATGTCAACATTTATTATTCTCTTACCTTTTCAAAAATATTCTGCTTTTCTATTCTTCCTACCAAAGTGGATAATTTCACACTTCCTCATATTATACTCCATTTGCCACCTTCTTACCCAATCACTTAACCAGTCTGTATCCCTTTGCAGCCTCTTTGTGTTCTCTTCACAGCTTACTTTCTCACCTAGCTTTGTATCATCAGCAAAATATATTATTATTGGTCCCCTCAGGTAAGTCACTGATATGGAATGTAAATAGCTGAGGCCCAAGCACTGACCCCTATGCCACTCCACTAGTTACACCCTGCCATTCTGAAAATGACCCCTTTATTCCGACTTGCTGTTTTCTGTCCATTCTTCTTCTTCTTAGGCAGTCCCTCGGAACCGAGGATGACTTGCTTCCACATTAAAAATGAGTTCCCAGGTGACTGATAAGTCCAATGTGGGACCTACAGTCTCTGTCACAGGTGGGGCATGTAGTGGATGTACCTTTAAGAGAGAACTACTTTTACAGCTCCTGTATACTGTAGTACCGGCAGTGACCACACCTGTATATAAGCCTTGAGCATGCCTCTGTACCCCAGTCTTGAGACTACCCTACTCCAGTAAATACCTGTTGATTGTTAAGTTACAGCATCCGTGTGGTTATTGAAAAACATCATACTCTCAGAATCACGGATCTAACAGTGGCGACGAGTGTCGATTCGAATCTACCTGCAACTCTGCATTTCCCTTCGAGGATTCGCTCCGGGAGGGCGGTGGAAGAAAGTCGAGGCCAGAAACACGGGCGTCGACCACGAGCAACCGCCCAGTCATCCGGCAGAGAGTGAACATCGCAGGGGAGGCTGTGGAGAGCCGGGCTTGGTTCCCCAGCCACGATGATCAGCAATAGACTGACGACAGGTACAGCGCAGACCCTTCCCAGACAGCGGCGGCTGGAGCCGACTGACGGCAGAGAGAAAGCCGAGCAGCGTCAACAGGGTAAGACAGAGGGTGAAGCACACAGGGCGCAGCCGGGGGTTAAAAACCGAGCGGTGTCAAGGAAAAACAAAATGGAGAGAGAGAGGGTAAAGCAACAGCCGGGTTCAGGACCGAGCGGCGGAAACGGGAAAGGCGCACAAAAAAAAAAGAACGCGCAGAGCACAGCCAGGGCTCAAGGGCTGAACAGTGTCCATGGGGAGAAGAAGGGAGAGCGCGGGAGACGCCATTGAGCCGCGGAGAAGAAGAAAGAGCGCGGGAGATGCCATTTTTAGAAGCCACAGCGGAGAAGAAGGGTGAGCGCGGGAAGGAAGGAAAGCGCGGGAGATGCCATTTTGTGCCAGCAGAGAAGAGGGGGAAGCACGGGAGATGCCATTTTTGACAATTAAATCACACCCAGGGATGCCGAAGAGTGGCAGTATCTCTACGTTCGACAATGAAGTCGAAGATTGGGCGACATATGTGGAACGTATTGAGGTGTATTGCAGGGCGAATGAAGTGCCAGATGCTAGGAAAGCACTGGTTTTGTTAAATTCCATGGGTGCAAAAACTTATGGGTTACTGCGAAACCTAATAACCCCAGAGATGCCTGTGAACAAGAATTTCAAAAGCATAGTAGAAATCCTACAGGACCACTTAAACCCCACACCGCTGCTGATAGCAGAACGATTTAAGTTCCATAAAAGGAACCAACACAAAGACGAAAGCAATGCTGAGTACCTAACGGAACTGCGCAAGCTATCGAAACACTGCCAGTTTGGAGTGGGACTAGCAGATATGTTAAGGGACAAGTTTGTGTGTGGGCTGCAAAGTGAAGGAACCCAGAAACGGCTTCTATCAGAAAAGGATCTTACGCTGGACAAGGCTATCAGTATGGCAGTATCACATGAAGCAGCCGCAAGGGGCGCTGCAGAGATACAACAGAGACCGCAAGAATATGGCACCAATGAAATGTCCTATGGAACAGGGAAGTGCTATCGCTGTGGCAGAACAACACATGACCAGAAGGATTTTTGGTTCAATGACCAAGTGTGCAGACAGTGTGGAAAAGCAGGACACATAGCAAGAGTCTGCAGGTCTGGTAAGAAAACCAACAGTAAGAAATCTCCACAGGAGAAGTACAAAAAGGTACACCAGGTGATGGACAGTAGTTCAGACGAACAGAAAAGTGACACAGACTCCGGAAGCAAGGAGCTGGGTTGTCTGAAACTACATAAGGTAACCAAAATGGAGGATCACCAGGCTATCTGGGTTACACTCAAGATAGACGGAGTCCAAGTGAAAATGGAATTGGACACAGGATCAGCCCTAACAGTCATAAACCAAAGGGACTACAAGCGGCTATTTTCACATATACCCTTGAAAGCTACAGAGATTGCCTTGAAGAGGTACACTGGGCAAAAAGTCTACCCCAAAGGAAAAATAAAGGTGAAAGTGATATATAAAGGCCAGGAAATACCTAAAATGGATATATATGTATTGCCAGATGGAGGACCACCACTGCTAGGAAGTGAATGGATCCGGAAGATACAATTAGATTGGCATTCCATACAGGCACTGAAGGTTGAGGCCAAAAAGGATGACGACGTCACACCTGGACGACTGACAAAAATGCTAACTGACGCAAAAGAAGTGTTCCAGGAGGGACTCGGAATACTAAAAGGCATAACAGCAACAATTAAAATAGAGGAAAATGCAAGCCCAAAGTTTCTTAAGGCCAGACCAGTGCCTTATGCGGTCAGACCAGCTGTCGAAGCAGAGCTGGAAGGGTTGGAACGTTCAGGAGTACTGTCCAAAGTAGACTGGAGCGAGTGGGCTACACCCATCATTCCTGTAATGAAGAGGTCGTTGAGTAATACGCCTGGGGAACCAAAGAAGGTCCGCATCTGTGGGGACTTTAAGGTGACAGTGAACCCAGTCCTTCACACAGTACAATATCGGCATCCACGAATTGAGGATATTTTTGCCTCGCTATCTGGAGGTAAACGCTTCACCAAAATTGATCTAGCCCAGGCATACTTGCAAATGGAGGTAGAAGAAGCCTCAAAACTATACCTTACGATTAACACTCATAAAGGTCTTTATCAATACAACCGGCTGGTGTTCGGGGTAGCATCGGCTCCGGCTATTTGGCAAAGGGCGATGGATCAAGTCCTGCAAGGGATTCCAGGGACCCAGTGTTATTTGGACGACATCCTGGTCACGGGCGAAAATGACAGTGATCACCTCGCCAACTTGGAGAAGGTGCTCACCAGATTAAAGGAATATGGGCTACGAGCTAATCGCCACAAGTGCGAGTTTTTCCAGAAGCAGATCTCGTATTGTGGCCATGTCATCGATGAAGAGGGGTTACATAAGTCCCCTGAAAAGATTGAGGCAGTAGTCAAGGCTCCAGCACCGGAAAATGTGTCACAACTGAGGTCGTTCCTCGGGCTGGTAAACTACTACCATAAGTTCTTACCAAATTTGTCCACGGTATTACACCCACTGAACACCCTACTGCAAAGAGGGGTACCATGGAAGTGGAATGACGAACGTAGACGAGCTTTCCAGAAGTGTAAAGAATTGATCACATCAAAAGAGGTGTTGGCCCATTTCAACCCAGCACTACCAATTCATTTGGCATGTGATGCATCACCCTATGGTATTGGAGCGGTGCTGTCGCACAAATTCCCAGACGGGTTGGAGAGGCCAGTAGCCTTTGCGTCTCGGTCACTAACCTCAGCCGAGCGCAACTACGCACAGATTGACAGGAAGTCCCTTAGCCTAGTATGGGGAGTAAAAAAATTCAACCACTATCTGCATGGGCAGAAGTTCACCTTGCTGACTGACCACCAACCACTTGTCTCCATCTTTAATCCTAAGAAGGGCGTTCCAGTGATGACGGCACAACAGTTACAAAGATGGTCCCTGTTTCTCGGGGCGAATCAATATGAAACAGAATATAAAGGCACGAAACAGCATGGAAACGCTGATGGGCTATCGCGCCTGCCACTGCCTACTGTGGAGGAAGCACCAGCAGTGGACCCTATCGAGATATTTTATTCGTCAATAATTGAACGATTGCCAGTAACGAACGTGGATATAGAGAAGGAGTCCCGCAATGATCCGACACTGTCTCGGGTATATGATTTGATGGTGAGGGGATGGCCAACACATGGCGACTCACTGTTGCCAGCATTCTCATCCAGAAGAGAACAGCTGTCAGTATGCCAGGGGACAGTGATGTGTGGATCCAGAGTGATGATTCCACCCAAGTTAAGGGAGAAAGTGCTAATTAAGCTACATGAAGGTCATCTGGGGGGAGTGAAAATGAAAAGCCTTGCTAGGGCTTATGTGTGGTGGCTGGGAATCGATCAACAAATCGAAGACCTAACCAAGAACTGCTCAGGATGCCAGAAGGTCCAAAATGCACCACCACATGCCCCTCTACACCCATGGGAGTGGCCCTCCTCTCCATGGCAATGGGTGCATATTGATTTTGCTGGTCCATTCATGGACTCAATGGCCCAGAACTTGGTGTCGGGGGCTTGCCGCGCGTGCAAGCCTCCGATGTGCACTTACCCAGCGCGTCGACATCTGAAACCTGGCCCGCAGTGGATTTCCTGTCAGTGGCCCGGTTCTGATGTCGGCGCGCTGTGCTAACCTGACCCAGCGGCGTAGTTAGTGCGATGTGCCGGCTGGGATCAGGTGAGCACTGTTCAGCATATCAGGGGAGGGGAAACTTCATTCATAAGTTTGAGAGTAAGAACTGTCAAACTCATGAGAAGTACTGCACCCTAAAACACTACTTAAACTTTAAATAAAATTTTAAAAAACATCCCAATCATTAAATTATCTATAAATAAGTTTAAAAAAATAATTTAAACAATAATTTTTTTTTTGAAAAAAATAAATTTTTAATAAAAAGGGTCTAAAACTAAACTTACCTTATTGTAGATTCTTTAAAATAATAAACCTGTGGAAAAAAAAATTCTAAATTGCACTAAAACACCACTTACCTGTAAAAATAAATACTGACGTGTGCTTTTTACAAGCGTAAAGACCGGAGGCCTTTACACATGTGCAAATCCCCCAAAACAGAGGAAATCCAAGACGCACGCGCTGCCCCCTACAGCGCACGCACTAGCCTCTTCACCTCTTGGGTTAGAGGAGAGGAAATGCCGGTTTTCAGCGCATGCGCTGTGCATGCTGAAAACCGGCATTTCCTCCGGCCAGACGCGTGAGTACCCCTTCCGTACTCACGCGTTTGGGGAGGAATTACTGCCCCAATGTTCTTAGTAGCAGTGGAACCCGATGAACTAACCGATGAAAAGGGGCCAGAATCACCTCTGCACCAAGAACAAGAACCTCAGGAAAGGCGTTATCCCGAAAGGATCAGGAAGCCGCCCCAAAGACTGAATCTATAAATGGACTATTGTTGTTTAATGTACATGTTAAAGTGTTAATTGTTATTTGATTATTATGGGTACTGCTAATCTAAAAGGGGAGGAATTGTAGTGTATGTACCTTTAAGAGAGAACTACTTTTACAGCTCCTGTATACTGTAGTACCGGCAGTGACCACACCTGTATATAAGCCTTGAGCATGCCTCTGTACCCCAGTCTTGAGACTACCCTATTCCAGTAAATACCTGTTGATTGTTAAGTTACAGCATCCGTGTGGTTATTGAAAAACATCATACTCTCAGAATCACGGGTCTAACAGGGCAGACAGTGGTTAAAGGGGCGGGTGGGAGGGGTGCTTGGGTTGATGTGCGCTCCTTGTGCTGCTTGCGTTTGGCTTCCGCTTGCTCCCGGCGAAGAGACTCGAGGTGTTCGGCGCGTTCTCGGATGCTTCTTCCAATCCTCAATCTATGCTAATATATTACCCCCAATTTCCAGAATTCTAATTTTGTGTAACAACCTCTAGTGTGGCAACTTATCGCACGCCTTCTGAAAATCCAAATATACTACACCCAGTGGTTCCCCCTTATCTACCTTGATAGTTACACCCTCAAAAAACTCTAGTAGATTTGTCAAATACGATTTCCCTTCCATAAAACTATGTTTACTCTGCCTAATTATATTGAGATTTTCCTAGTGCACTGTTAACATGTCCTTAATAATAGATTCTAGCATTTTCCCTACTACTGATGTCAGGCTAACTGGTCTAGAGTTCCCTGTTTTTTAGCTCCCTCCTTTCTTGAATAGCGTGGTTACATTTGCTACCTTCCAATCAACGGGGACTGTTTTGAATCTCGAGAATTCTGGATCAAAACCAATGCATCCACTATCTCTGCTGCCACCTCTTTTAATACCCTGGGATGTAGACCATCAGGTTCCGGGGATTTGTCGGCCTTTAGTCCCAGTAATTTCTCCAGTGTTCATTCACATCCTGGAGGAGACGGATAATTTGGGGGTAATTTTAACTCCCCATGGCGGGTGGGAGAGAAGGCAGGTGGGGGATAAAAATTATAAAATGTGCAACAGGACCAAAACCCGAATCCAAGCTGCCCACTTCTGGTATTAACGGAGGCTGGTTGGTGGCAGGTGACCGTTCTGCTCTCAGGAGGTGGGTCAGTCACTAATATATTTTAAAGGGGCTGCGTTTCTCCATTATAACTAATGTTTTACTTTTAACTTCTGCATACTGGGGCCTGGATATTAACAGGGGTGGATTACGTAGGCAGGCAGGTGAGGAGGGGGGTGGGCGTGGACTTCCAGACAGGGATTCCGGAGTCTGGGTTTCCAACAGGCTTTTAACTCCACAACGTGTGTCTTCAGTCCTTGACAGGTTCCCCGCCCGGAAGTCACTCTTATTGACAGGCTTGGGCTTCCAGTCGGGCGGGGAGGACTCCGGACCAGGCCGCAGGAGCAGGTAGGTCCAAGGGGCCGAGCCCGGGGGAGGTGGAAGGGTTCCAATCTCGGGACAGGGGGGTCTGATGTCCATCAGCGGAGGGGTGTCCAATCTCAAGGGGAGGTCTTGTATGGGGGATGGTCTGATGGGAGAAAGCTTGTGGAGCTGGGGGAAACACTCCTGCTCCTCCTGGCTCACAAGCACTGCTGTAAAGAAACATAGAAACATAGAAGATAGGAGCAGGAGTAGGCCATTCGGCCCCTCGAGCCTGTTCCGCCATTTAATGAGATCATGGCTGATCATCCAAATTAAGTACTTGTCCCTGATTTTTCCCCAAATCCTTTGATCACTTTAGCCTTAAGAAATATATCTAACTCCTTCTTGAATATATTTAATGAATTGGCCTCAACTGCCTTGTGTGGTAGAGAATTCCACAGGTTCACCACTCTCTGGGTGGAGAAATTCCTCCTCATCTCTGTCCTAAATGGCTTACCACTTATCCTTAGATTGTGACCCCTGCTTGTGGACTCACCCGCCATCGGGAACATCCTTCCTGCATCTACTCTGTCTAGTCCTGTTAGAATTTTATAAGTTTCAATGAGATCCCCTCTCATTCTTCTAAACACGAGCGAATATAAGCCTAATCGACCTAATCTCTCCTCATACATCATTCCTGCCATCCCACGTATCAGTCTGGTGAATCTTCGCTGCACTCTCTCCATGGCAAGAACATCCTTCCTCAGATAAGGCGACCAAAACTGCACACAATACTCAAGGTGTGGTCTCACCAAGGCCCTGTACAACTGCAGCAAGACATCCTTGCTCCTGTACTCGAATCCTCTCGCTATGAAGGCCAACATACCATTTGCCTTCTTAACTGCCTGCTGCACCTGCATGCTTACCTTCAGCGACTGGTGCACAAGGACACCCAGGTCTCATTGCACTTCCCCTTTTTCCCAATCTATTGCCATTCAGATAATAATCTGTCTTCCTGTTTTTGCCACTGAGGTGTATAACCTCGCATTTATCCACATTATACTGCATTTGCCATGCACCTGCCCAATCACCCAACCTGTCCAAATCACACTGGAGTTTCTCTGCATCCTCCTCACAGCACACACACCCACCCAGCTTTGTGTCCTCTGCAAACTTGGAGATATTACATCTAGTTCCTTCATCTAGATCATTTATATATATTGTGAATAGCTGGGATCCTAGCACCGATCCCTGCGGTACCCCATTAGTCACTGCCTGCCACTCAGAAAAAGACCCATTTATTCCAACTCTTTGCTTCCTGTCTGCCAATCAGTTCTCTATCCAAGACAGTACCTTACCCCCAATCCCATGTGATTTAACTTTGCACGGTAATCTCTTATGCGGGACCTTATTGAAAGCCTTCTGAAAGTCCAAATACACCACAACCACTGGTTCTCCCTTATCTATTCTACCAGTTACATCCTCAAAAAATTCCAGTAGATTAGTCAAGCATGATTTACCTTTTGTAAATCCATGTTGACTTTGTCCGATCTGTCACTGTTTTCCAAGTGCTCTGTTATTACATCTTTTATAATGGACTCTAGCATTTTCCCCACTACCGATGTCAGGCTTACTATAATTCCCCGTTTTCACTCTACCACCTTTTTTAAATAGTGGGGTTACATTAGCTATCCTCCAATCCATGGGAGCTGTTCCAGAATTTATAGAATTTTGGAAGATGACCAGCAATGCATCTACTATTTCTAGGGCCACTTCCTTAAGTACCCTAGGATGTAGATTATCAGGCCCTGGGGATTTATCGGCCTTCAATCCCATCAATTTTGCTAACACCATTTCCCTACAAATACTGATTTCATTCAATTCCTCCCTCTCATTAGACCCTGTGGCCTAGAAATTCAGTCGCGTTTGCACCCACTTATGGGCTATAGAGTGGTTTGCACCGGAAGTTTTTTCGCGCCCGAAATTCAGTTGGTCCGTAACATCGACGTTAGCCGGTAGCGCTGCGCCGGCACCGATGACGTCATCGGTGTGTGCAGCGCCCCGGTTCCAATGCAATTCCGGTCCGACCGCCAAATTCAGTTGCGGCCGCCTCTCCCGTGGCGGCCGCAAACAGCGTTTGCAAAACGGTGCCTTGCAGCTCCGAGAGGCCGGCGCATAAAGGTGGAGGGGCGGCCGGCCGCTTTCCCGGCGGCCGCCTGGCCGCTCCTCCCTCCCCGGACTCCTGCACCACCCCCTCGCGGCATTGGTGTGTCACTCCCGCGAGCCCGGCACTTCTCCGTGGTGCCGGGCTCATTTGCCGGGGGAATCCAGCGGCGATCTCACGGCTGCAGGCAGCTCCTCCTTAAGAGAAGGAGGAGGCCTGCAGTACCCCAGCCTGCCACACCGCATCGGGTGCCGCAGCGGCAGCTGGACGCCTGAAACTGACATTCTTCGCCCCAAACGAGGCGGCCAAACCCTCCAATAGCGCCCGCCTCCGTGTTGGGGCGGCGCAACTGAATTTCAGGCGGGCGCTACGGAAATCCGGCCGAGCGCTAAATTTCGGGCACTAAAGACCTGGCGGGGCTATACCTAATTTCTAGGCCTGTGTTCCCCGACATCTCTGGGAGGTTATTTGTGTCCTCCTTTGTGAAGACAGAACCAAAGTATGTATTTAATTGGTCTGCCATTTCTTTGTTCCCCATTATAAATTCCCCTGATTCTGACTGCAAGGGACCTATGCTTGACTTCACCAATCTTTTTCTCTTCACATCTCTATAGAAGCTTTAACAGTCAGTTTTTATGTTCCCTGCATCATCTATTTTCCCCCTCTTAATTAATCCCTTTGTCCTCCTTTGCTGAATCCTAAACTGTTCCCAATCCTTAGGATTGCTGCTTTTTTCTGGCCAAATTATATGTCCTCTCCTTGGATCTTATGCTATCCCTAATTTCCCTTGTTAGCCACAGTTGAGTCACCTTTTTTGTTTTATTTTTATGCCAAACAGGGATGAACAAAATCTGTAGTTCATCCATGCAATCTTTAAATGTTTGCCATTGCCTATCCACCAGCAACCCTTTAAGTAACATTCCCCAATCCATCCTAGCCAACTCGTGCCTCATACCATCGTAGTTTCCTTTATTTAAATTCAGGACCCTAGTCTCTGAGTCAACTACTTCACTCTCCATTTTAATGAAGAATTCTATCATATTATGATCGCTCCTCCCCAAGGTGCCTCGCACAACAAGATTGCTAATTAATCCTTTTTCATTACAGAATACCCAGTCTAAGATGGCCTGATCTCTAGTTGGTTCCTCGACATATTGGTCCAGGAAACTATCCCGTATACACTCTAGGAATTCCTCCTCCACAGCATTGTTACTAATTTGGTTAGCCCAATCTATATGTAGACTAAAGTCACCCATGATAACTGCTGTGCTCTTATTGGACACGCCTCTAATTTCCCATTTACTGCCATCCCCAACCTCAGCATTACTGTTTGGGGGTCTGTATACAACTCCCACTAACGTTTTCTGCCCCTTGGTATTTCTCAGCTCTGCCCATACAGATTCCACATCATCAGAGCTAATATCCTTCCTTACTATTGTGTTAATCTCCTCTTTATCCAGCAATGCTACCCCACCTCCTTTTCCTTTTTTCCTGTCCTTCCTGAATATTGAATACCCCTGGATGTTGAATTCCCAGTCTTGGCCACCCTGGAGCCATGTCTCCGTAATCCCAATTATATCATATCCGTTTACATCTATTTGCGCTTACCTTCTCCCCGAAGTTGTCCCCGACTCCCTTCAGCTGCCGTGTTTCCCAAGGCCTGGGAAACCCGGCCGCACTGTGTAAAACCTGCAAAGCAGGTTAAAACAGAGGCTGCCAACCTCATTAAAATATTAAAATTGTCAACCTGCCTCCTGGGGGCGTGTTGGCTGCCCGCCCTTTGTCCGGCCTCCATTAAGCTCGGAAGTGGGTGGGTTGGAGGTAGGCTGATGTCGGGTTTCAGGTTTTTAAAATTTTAACATCTGACCCAACCCCATCCCACCTGTTTTTGGGTGCTAAAATTCACCCCCGGTTTTCCCGGGACTCAGTAAACCCAAAAGATGAAAGGAGGCGAGAAGGGCCGGATCCATGAAGTAAATGCTTTTTATTACACTGCTTTTGGGCCAGGAGGAGCAGGAGTGCTTCCCCCCACACCCTACCCCTGCCCACCAAGCTTACCTTTTATTCCTGATTCCAGCCGACCGCCAACCCCGCCTGATGTTCGCTCCCATCCACGATGTCCGATCCCCCCACCCCCCTGCGATGTCCAATTTCCCCATGATGTCGGACTTACCTGCCATCCACTCCCTGGCTACTTTCCAGCCTGACAACAACCAGAGTCACAGACTGCCGGGTGGGAAACCAGTTGAGTTAATTGAAGCCAGGTCCCGCCGTTATATTTGGTAGGACATGCGGGAAACCCTTACTTCCTGGTTTCCTATCTGCAAATCCTCACCCCGCTCTCTTCCCGATTCTGAGCTATTATCAGGCCCTCTGTATCCCTTACAGATATACATCTCTTAAATGGGTTTTAGTAAAAAGTGCAATTATCCATGACTTGTCTCTCACATGTTTGACATAAGAGTGCCTCGCTTTATAAAGTCTAATTTCCAGACATTTTCAGGCAACCAAGTAGGAAGTTGTAAGCCAGTTAATGAATGTCTTGCATTGAGTCTACTATAGATGGTGTAAGTAAGCTGGAGATCTGGTAAAACATTTCATTCTGTAGGTACAGTCCACAGAAGTGTGGTCTTCCAGCAAAAGAAAGAAGGTTCACATTACGTGTGTGTGAAATATCACATAATAATGAACAACACAGGCACTGACCCCTTCAACTTCTTCAGCTACTATCTGATGTTTTTATTCTTTTTACAATATTTACTGACCTATCTTTCTCTGCCACATTTTCTCATTTTTTTCTAAAATTGATCAACTCAGCTGGAGGGATCTCACACCTCAGGGCTTTGGTGCACTCAGTAGTCAGATTGAGATTATTCTTCCACTTTTACATCGATGTGCACCCTAAAAGGACCATGCATCAATGCAAAAAGTGCCAGTATAAATGCAGCCAAGTGAGACGTGTGAGCTCCATTTCAGAATCACACACACATGGCTGTAACCTCCCTGAGTGCCCTCCCTCCCCATCGCCTCTTACATTGTCTGTTGGGACTGGGACGGATGATTAGGTGAAAAACATGACTGAGGAAAAAAAGGCAAGCGAAATGGAGAACAAACACTTCACTTGTAGCAAGTACTATGTATGATTAATTAGGAAAGAAAATGACTAGAAGTCTCAGCCAGGAAATGTACAGGTGGGAGAGTTGAGATGGGAGAAAGTCACCTCAAGATAAATAAAGAAAAAAAAATTACTGTAAAAGTGAACAGGTACTAGCAATTAAATAAATGCATTTTGAGAAAATACTAATGGTTTGTCACGTAATAAAAATTAATGTGATTTTTAAAGAAAAAATCTAATTTAGTTAAGAAGGAAAAAAGCTGTAGATGTCGGAAATTTTCAGACTTTATGGAAAGTGGAAATATAGGAAGAATACATACCGCCACCTGAAAAATATGGATTTTACAAGATTTCACTGTTTTAGTGTACAGTGACATAATAGCCCAACAGAGAAAAGAAAAGTGCAAAACCAATGGCCAAGATTCATGCTTTATTATAGTTACTATATATAATTAAATATAAATTTTACCTTTACTCTATAATCTCCCATCATTTTCATAAAGGTAAAGAGAAGTGTGTGGGTTCATTTTCGTGTTATTTTTTGGGTATATGCTTAGTACAAAAATCTGACAATTTTGGAAAGCTGCACAGATGGTCCTGTGTCTTGCTTTCACAGAATCACAGATCACAGAATCTACAGTGCAGATAGAGGCCATTTCGGCCCATCGAGCCTGCACCGACACATATCCCACCGTAACCCCACGTATTTAATCCCCTAACACTAAGGGTCAATTTATCATAGCCAAATCAACCTAACCTGCACATCTTTGGATTTGTTAAATGGTTCGTGAATATGTGTAAACTCAAGCAACTCCATCAAAAATAGATTGGTCGGTCACTCATCTTATTGCTGTTTGTGGAACCCTTGTCAAATGCAAAACAGCTGTGCATTCACCTACACAGCAATAGTGACTACACTTCAAAAATAAATCATTGTATGTAACATGCTTTGGAATGTCCTGAGGGACATGATAAGGCATGAATAAATTGTGTTCTGTTAAGTTCTTTATTCCTAATCTAGTAAATGCACATTAGCACCTTCTGACGAAAGGTCATTGACCTGAAACATTAACTCTGTTTCTCTCTCCACACATGCTGCCTGACCTGCTGAGTTTTTCCAGCATTTTGTGTTTTTATTAGCAGCTAAACTCCGTGCTTGAATCTCTCCAGTCCAGCTTCCACTAAAGTCATGAACAAACTTTCATTTACACAGCGCCTTTCACTTCCACGGGCCATCCCAAAGCGCTTCACAGTCAATTAAGTACTTTTGAATATAGTTACTGTTGTAATGTAGGCCAATGCATCAGACAACTTGTGCACAGAAAGGACCCACAGAGAGCAACCGATGAATTTATTTTAGTGATGTTGGTTAAGGCATGAATGTTGGTCGGGACACTGGGAGAACTTCCCTGCACTTCTTCAATAGTGCTATGAGATAATTTACAACCACCTAAGAGAACAGATAGATCCTTGGTTTAACATCTCATCTGAAAGGCGGTACCTCTGACAGTGCAGCACTCCCTCAGTACTACACTGAAGTGTCAGCCAAGACTATGTGCTTAAGTCTCTGGCATGGGGCTTGAACCCACAAACTTCTGACTCAGAGTTGAGAGTGCTACCACTGAGCTTAGGCTGACATCTAAAAGGGAAAGAGAAAGAGATGCACACATACATGCAAGAACAATAACTTGCAAGTATATAGCACCTCTAATATAGAAAAATGTCCCAAGAGGTCTAATCGAAAAAAGTGGCTTCACAGAGGCATCATCAAAAAAATGGATGCCAAGCCAAAGAGGGAGATAGTAGATGGGGTAGCAATAAAGCTTGTTCAAATCGGTGAGTTTTAAGGAGGGTATTAAAGGAACAGAGGGAGGTGGAGGGGATTATGAAGGGAATTTCAGATATGGCCATTGGTGAGGTGAAGACACGACACAGGGAGATGCACAAAAAGCCAGAGGAAGAACAGGTGAGTTTGGGAGGGGTTGTAGAGCTAGAAGAGTCACAGAGGTAGGGAGGGGCAAGGCTATGTAGGGATTTAAATATGGCACTGAGACTGCCCTGGCCAAAGTCATGAATGGCATTCTCTGACTGTGACCTTGGTGTATTATGCTTCCCTATCCTCTTTAATATTTCTGCAGAATTTGACATCTTTTGACACCTTTGATCACGGTGTCCTCCTCCATTGCCTCTCCTCAGCTGTTAAACTCTATGCAACTGCCCTTTGATAATTTCACTCTTACTTATCCAGACACATCAGCCGTGATTTTGTAATCCGTGGCGAGTTCGGTGCGGCCACAGCAGACAGCGGCTGTAAACTCCGCACCCATCTTCATCCCACCTCCTCCGAGTGATTTTACCCTGATTGGGCTTGTTAAGCCCACCCTGCGAGGTTCCCAGTCAATTAAAAGGAAGCGAGTCTGATGATGTCATTTGATGCATCATCAGCCGGTTTCCTTAAAGGGGCCATGTCCAAAATGATTTTGACGGTTGTGCTGTCAGTGTTCTACAGCATTGAGGTGATGCAAACACTGACAAGCACTGCACAGAGGTGCACGGCTGCACCCAGGCTCACCCATGACTTCCTCCATATGCTTATGGAGGGAGTCACTGCATGCAGGGAGATCCTCTTCCCTTCCAATGGGCGGAAGAGACCTCCCCAGGAGATCAACGCAGCCTGGTTGCACATTGCACAGGAGGACACAAGCAGGGATGACATTAGGAGGACCAGGCTGCAGTGGCGTAAACTTTTCAGTGATCTCAGTAGATCACAAAATGTTACTGCAAAGCCACACTCAACCTCATCCTGCTGTGCCACTCATCACATCCCCATCACTCTACCTTCCCTACCTCCTGCACATCCTTACTCACAACAACTTACCTTGCACCTCCACCCATCCCTCTCTATCTACATTATCACATCCCCATCTTACTAGCCACCCCTCACACTCACCCTCATCCTACTGCAAGCATACCAACTAACAACACGCAAGGGTAGGCACTTGGGTGGTTTAGCCAATGTTCATGTGAAGTTTCTGGTAACGTGCTGTCAAACATTGAAATCTTTATTTTCAACACTTCTTGGACAGATTTGTGTGCACCTTTGGAAGTGTCTTAGTGAGTTGCAGTAAATGATGAGACATAATGTACCCCCCCTCCCCCCAATGATGATGAGTGTGAAAGGAATGGCTTGGACGGTGTAGGGATGCTTTATAGTGTTGGCGTGGGGTGGTGCCAACCTGGTGCATCATGTGGCAGCCAGGGTATACAGTGTTAAGTGAAGCTAATCTGGACATGGTGAGTCCATCACTGGCATCCCGGGCAGCAATGTGCACATGTGATGATGCCTTATGTCCAGTGCAGCATCAGTTGATTGCGGAGAAGGTTGGTGTGGATGTTGGTGCTGCTGGTGTGCCCAGTGATGCTGATGTTGGGGATGATTGTGTCGGGATTCTGAGGACCAAGGTGAGATTTTTTCAAGAGCTCCGATGTTGATGGAATAGATGGCAGGTGAGGTTGAAATGACAGAAGTAATCTGTCAATGTTGAGATAGGTTGTTCCAAGGAGGTGACAGTGGATAGAGAGATTACTCTAAACACTTCAAAAGTGCATAAAGCTCAAAAGTGGGTTCTAAATACTGAAGGCTGAAGCTTCTGAGATTGGAAACTGACCTGCTGTAAAATGGCAGGTTTTAAACCATTTTTGCAGCTGTCACCTAATGAAAGAAATGGAGAGTTGTTCAGAACCCGACACGCTTACCTGGCATGATTCCCCGAGTGACGGGAACCTCGTGCAAAACTTGGGATAATGCTTTGGAACTGGAAAAATGGGAATTTAATTACTTTAAGCACAATTAAATGACCCACCGCTTAGTGCCATGTCTGCAAAGCGCAGGCAGAAACAGCACTTGGGAAACTGACAAGGAGGTGGGTTGAGAGCGAGACACCGGCCCGCTGTCAATCCTTTTGATTTTGAGAGCAAACCCACCTCCAAACCCGCCCTCTGAGCACCAGCAAAGTTCAGCCCATCTAGTCCATGTCTTTCAACAGTATTCCAGCTTTAAAACTCTAGCTTTACAGTCACCTGATGCATTTAGAAAACTTCAGGCTAAGCAACTTTCATTTTACGGTTCGTGCATTTATATATTACTTAGCAGGTTAAAATAGCTGAAGTGTTTCACATAACCAATTATTTTCGAAGTGCAGTGACTGTAACATGGGCAAACGCAGCAGCCATTCTGTACCAACAAGCTCCATGGAAAATAATTAGATGAATGATCAGTTAATCTGTTTTGAAGTGGTATTAGCTGAGGGAGGAACGGTGGCTTGGACATCAAGTGAGCTCCTTGCTCCTCTTTAAATAGTGGCATGTGATTTTTATTGTCCACCTGAATTGTCACATGGGATGTTCATTTGATGTTTCACCTGAAGAAGAGTACCACTGATAATCTGGCACTCCCTTAGTATAGCACTGGAGATGCAGCCGTATTATGCAATCAAACTGTGATGTGGGCCTTAAATACACAATTTTATGACTTAGTGGCAAGAATGCTACCACCTTTCCCAGATGACACACTATGCTAAATTAAGTGTTGCATAATGCTGTTTATTAAAGGTCAAAGTGAAATTTAAAGACTTCCTCCTGATATGAAACTATTTTAAAGCACATATGTTGTAATCCAATGCACCTCCTGTAATTCAGAATAGAGAACAGCAACTAACTGTTAGATCTTCATGTTTGTTGCTCTTGAGCTAGCTGCTGGGGGGTGCCTAAGAGTGTCGCAATGACAAGCTCCAATGTAAATGATTTGGACTTGGAAGTCGGAAGTGCAACTTCAAAATTTGCGGATGACGCCAAATTGAGGGATATAGTTAATACTGAGGAGTACATTGATAAACTTTGCGAATGGCCGTGTAATTAGTAAATTAATTTCAATATCGATGAATGTGAGGGAGTGCATTTTGATAGGAAGAATAAGGAGGCCATATACTCCTTGGACAATAAGAGTTTATCTGGGGTAGAGGAGCAAAGGTGTCTAGGGGTACAGATACACAAATCACCAGAAGTAGCAACGCAGGTTACTAAGGCCATAAAAAAAGCAAACAAAGCACTGGGGATAGAATTGAAAAGCAGAGAAATTATGTTAAATTTGTATAGAACCTTGGTTAGACCACACTTTGAGTACTGTGCACCGTTTTGGTCTCCATTTTATAAAATGGTATTGACCTGACCTGGTAGAGATCTTTAAGATTATGAAAGGGTATACGAACATACG
Source organism: Somniosus microcephalus (assembly GCF_052327205.1). Classification (NCBI taxonomy): domain Eukaryota; kingdom Metazoa; phylum Chordata; class Chondrichthyes; order Squaliformes; family Somniosidae; genus Somniosus; species Somniosus microcephalus. The sequence goes on from NC_140991.1 coordinate 230,656,380, forward strand.
AACAATGATGGACAGGTAAAGACTGTCTGGCCCATTGAACCTGTCCCACACATTTGCGATACCTTGTGTATCACAATATATACACTCCAACCCACCCAAAACCATGTGATCTCCCAGGAGAGTCAAAAAACCAGGTAAAAAACCCAGGCCAATTTGGGGCAAAAAAATTCTGGTAAATTCCTCTCCGACCCATCTAAGCAATTAAAACTAGTCCAGGAGCTCACTCTGGCCCTGAATTCCCTGCAGTACCTACCTTCTGTAAGAGGTGATCTCCGTCCCAGCCAGAAATAGGCCCAGCTCTCGTTTGAAGGAATTTAGCGAATCAGCATCCACTGTACGAGATGGCAGCCTATTCCAGAGGTCCACTTGGAAAAGAACCACCTCCTGACATTTAACCTAGATCTGGTCTTTTACAATTTAAATTTGTGACCACTGGTCTTCCCTAAACTATTTAATTGGAACAAACTGTCAACTGGAACACAATCTATTCCCTTCATTATCTTATAAAACTTAATCCAATCCCCCCTATGTCTATGCTTCTATAAGGTATACAGTCCCAACTTTTTTAACCTATCTTGATAACTAAGATGCTTTAGACTGGGAATTAGTCTAGTGACCCTCCTTTGTACCATTTCCAACACCTCAATATCACCCACCATGTGAGGAGACCAAAACTGGACACAGTATTCCAAGTGAGGCCTGACCAAAGTCTTGTACAAGGATAAAATAGTATGCCTCATTTTGTACTTGATTGTCCTATGGATACACCCCAACACCCTATTTACTTTAGCTATTGCTTCACGGCATTGCTCATGTACCTTTAGAGAAGTATGCACTAGAATGCCCAAATACTTTTCTATCTCCACCTTCTTTAATGCTTTTCCCTGAAGGGTGTATGAATGTTGAGCATTTTTCCTGCCCACATACATAACACTATACTTATCCAAGTTATACATCATTTGCCAGTCATGAAACCAAAGTCCCAACACATTAAGATCTGCCTGAAGCAGTCCTAACACTCTCACAGATCTTAGTATCATCTGCAAATTTGCAGATCATGTCCCCAACACCCACATCCAGATCATTAATAAAAATAGTAAAAAGCAACGGTCCCAACACCAATCCCTATGGGACACCTCTGGTGACCGGTCTCCAAATACTGTAGATCCAAATCCATCTATAATTACTTTTTGCCTACGTCCTGCCAGCCAGTTCTCAATCCAGCTCAATATATTACCACTAATACCAGACAGATGCTTCGATCTTATAGTGAAGCCTTTTGTGCAGTACCTTATCAAAAGCTTTTTCGAAGTCTAATTGGACTTCGAAAAATACCTCATCCACTAATTAGTAACTTCTTCAAAAAATACAATTAGATTTGTAAGATATTACCTTTTTATGAAGACATGTTGGTTGTCCCCAGTATGTCCCTCTCTATTCAAGCATTTATATATTGCATCCCTAATGATTCCCTCAAGCATCTTACTTATTATTGATGTCAAACTAATAGCCCTATAGTTAGCCGGGTCAGTCTTATCTCCTTCTTTAAATATGGGGACTACATTAACCTCTGTCCATTCTACGGGAACCATTCCAAAGTGCAGTGAGCTAATATTAATGGCCCAGAACTTCGGGTCTCCACGGGTGAGTACGCATGGGGTACTCACCCGTAGGCCCAATGGAAGTGCTAGTTTCCTGCATGCACTGAGCATGCACGGGAAACCGGCACTTCCGTTCCCCTGAAAGAAGGAGTTCAGAGTTCGAATGCGTGCGCAGCAGACGTTGCGCGTGCACATCGAACTTATGTTTGTTTTGCAGGTTTTCCTGGGAAGGTAAGTCTCCAGAAGTTAAACATATAAAAAGCAGGTGTAAGGCCTGCTTTTTACAAGGTAAGTGGTGAATTAATTAAAATTAAAACATTTTTTTCACAGGTTTATTATTTTTTAATACTTTAAAGCAAGGTAAGTTTATTTTTAGACCCGTTAGAAAATTAAAAAAAAATTCAAAAATTTTAATTATTGTTTAAAATAGTTATTTCATGTAATTTATAGTTTATTCAAAAAAGGTGATTTAAAAAAAAATTATTTGAAGATTTAGTGATGTTTTGGGGCTGTAGTATTTATAAGTTTTGATAGCCCTTCCTGTCAAACTTATGAATGAAGCATTCCCTGCTCCAATTGGCTCCCCATGGCCCACGTGATCCCAGGGGACCCATCGAATTAACTGCGCCCCTGGGATTCGCAAGCACTGCGCGCCGGCAGTTGGAGCAGGCCCAGGATCGGAATTCCACGGGGGCCCACAGCTCAATGGCCGGCGCACAAGGTAAGTGCAGGTCGGGGGCTTGCACCCGCGGGAAGCCCCCGACCCGAATTTCTGGGCCAAATTAAAAATATAGGCTAGGGGCTCACACAGCACATGCCCCATCTCTCTGAGGAGCCTTGGATGGATATCATCCCCTCGGGTGGATATCATCCAGCCCAGCTGCTCTATCTATTTTCAAGTTCTTAATTCTTTCTAAAATAATATGTTCAACTATGTTAATATTAGTTTTGTCAGTAACATTAAATTCTAATAGACGAGAAACATCTTTAAGGGTGAAGACCCATGCAAAGTACTCATTTAATATTTCCGCCATAGAAACATAGAAGATAGGAGCAGGAGTAGGCCATTCGGCACCTCGAGCCTGTTCCGCCATTCAATGAGATCATGGCTGATCATCCAAACACAGTAACCTGTCCCTGCCTTCTCCCCATATCCCTTGATCCCTTTAGCCTTAAGAAATATATCCAACTCCTTCTTGAATATATTTAATGAATTGGCCTCAACTGCCTTCTGTGGTAGAGAATTCCATAGGTTCACCACTCTCTGGGTGAATAAATTCCTCCTCATCTCTGTCCTAAATGGCTTACCACTTATCTTCAGACTGTGACCCCTGGTTCTGGACTACCCTGCCATTGGGAACATCCTTCCTGTATCTAGTCTGTCTAGTCCTGTTAGAATTTTATACGTTTCAATGAGATTCCCTCTCATTCTTCTAAACTCCAGCGAGTATAAGCCCAATCGACCCTGTGGTGTATGTAACCTGTTCCACCTTAAGAGAACTTAAGCCTGTTCCACCTTAAGAGATGTACTACTTTCTCTGGCTGCTGTATACGTAATACCGGTGGTGACCACCGGTATATAAGTACTGTGTAGTGATATTATATTTAGTATAGTCCTGACCTCCAACTAGTAAAGACCTGTTGAACTTTATTCTTGTAGTCTGTGTCAGCAATTAATCTTAATACAACTGGAACACACAGACTTAACAGTGGCGACGAGTCCGATTCTTACCCTGCGGCAGTTTATATCCACGGCGGCTTCGTCCACAGAACGGGCGTCGAAGAGAGGCATCCACCCTCATCACCCTGCTGGAAGACACGTCGCATGGCAGGCATCGATAAACCACTTTTATCATTCACTATCGTTACACTATGGTTATCACTGTTTATATCGTTACACTATGGTTATCACTGTTTACACTGTTGTATCACTACACAAGGTCACCTCTTGTCACGCTGTTATACCTGGGCTGACCACAGCTGACTCCGCCCATGGCTCCGCTTGCTTGCCCAGGTATAAAGGTGGTCGACTGGCTGGTATTCCTCCTTGTTGGACCCGATCACCCATGAGGGTGGGCTCTGTTATTTAGCCAATAAAAACCTGTAGTTACTATCTTAACTCGTCGCTTTTCATTGGATGAATTGATAGGTATATCAATTTTATTGGCTAAATTTTGAAATGAGTGGATCGGAGCAGCCAAACGACCAGCCAAACGGCCAGCTACAACAGCCACAGCAGCCGGCCTGGCTGCGAGCCCTCCGACCGCCGTACCTGGATCTAAACCCTCAGGCAGCGAACTCAGCCCTTGACTTCGAACACTGGCTGAGCTGTTTCGAATCCTACCTGGGAGAATCCGGCATGCCTCCGGGATCCAAACTAAGAGTTCTGACCGCCCAAGTGAGCCCTAAAGTATTTGCATTCATCCGGGACCTTGCTACATACGAGGACGCCCTCAACCTGCTGAAAGAGCAGTACCGGAGCCCGGTAAATTCTATGTATGCCAGACATCTCCTAAGATCCCGCTTGCAGCAGCCAGGAGAGTCTGTAGATGAATTTTTACGGGCGCTACAAACACTCGGCAGGGACTGTGACTTTAAAGCTGTAACGGCTGCAGAAAATACTGAAGGGAATATCCGCGATGCCTTCGTGAAAGGCCTTCGGTCCGACTACTCACGGCAAAGACTGCTCGAATCAAAGGACCTCGACCTGAATACAACTGCAGCCCTCGCTCGCTCTCTGGAAGTGGCCCATCGGGACCTCGAGGCGTACTCCAGGTACTGTGCTGCGCGACCCTGGGACTCGGGCCCGACCCCGGCCGCAATATCCCTCGCACCGCCGCCTCTGGGACCTACCTCAGCGTCGGCGTCCCAGAACCGATCGGGACCGCCACCCCCGGTACTGGCTGCGACATCGGAGCCCCGCGATCGGGCCGCCGGCTGCTTCTTCTGTGGCCAGGCGAAACATCCGAGGACGCGCTGCCCTGCAAGAAACGCGACCTGCTCCGACTGCCACAAGAAAGGCCACTTCGCGAAGGCCTGCAGGGGGAGAGCCACAGACGCCAGCAGTGCCTCATGCGAGTTGTGGGGGCGGCCATCTTTCATCAAGGCCACAGATGCCAGTACCCCATCGTGTGAATCGTGGGGTGGCCATCTTTGATCAAGGCCACCGACGCCAGCAGTGCCTCATGTGAGTTGTGGGGGCGGCCATCTTCTCCGCCATTTTATTCAACGTCGTGGGCGCCGCCATTTTGTCCGCCACACTCGACCGCCACCTTGTCTCCAGACCTGACCACCGCCTCACCCGCAGGCTACAGCAGCTCGCTCAGCCATACACTAGCCTCCGTCACACTGGACCAAGCTCGCCCGCATCACCTGTCCAAGTCCATGATGGACATCAAAGTAAACGGCCACGCCACGACCTGCCTGTTCGACAGCGGAAGCACGGAGAGTTTCATCCATCCAGACACGGTGAGCCACTACTCCCTCACTGTCCGGCCAACGCGCAACCGGATCTCGATGGCGTCGAGGTCCCATTCTACAGACATCAGCGGCTACTGTGTTGTGACCCTGTCGGTTAGGGGCACGGAGTATAAAAATTTTAAACTCCTCGTCCTGCCCCAGCTCTGCGCTGCCGTCCTATTAGGGCTGGACTTCCAATCCCACCTTCAAAGTGTCACTTTGGCATACGGTGGACCCCTCCCCCCACTCACAGTCGACAACCAGCAGCCTTTAAACCGCCCACCGTGTACCACCTGCGGCCTATCCACCCTCAAGGTCCCGCCCCCTCCCTGTTCGCTAACCTCACCCGCGACTGTAAACCCGTCGCCACCAAGAGCAGGCGGTACAGCGCCGGGGACAGAGCTTTTATTAGCTCTGAGGTGCAGCGTCTCCTGAAGGAGGGCATCATCGAGAGGAGCAACAGCCCCTGGCGTGCCCAGGTCATAGTCGTTAAGACCGGCAATAAAAACCGCCTGGTCATCGACTACAGCCAAACCATAAACCGGTACACCCAGCTGGACGCATACCCCCTTCCCCGCATATCTGATATGGTCAATCAGATTGCACAGTACCGGGTATTCTCTACCATCGACCTTAAGTCGGCCTATCACCAACTCCCTATCCGCCCCGAGGACTGCCAGTATACCGCCTTCGAGGCGAATGGCCGCCTCTACCACTTCCTTAGGGTTCCCTTCGGCGTCACCAACGGGGTTTCGGTCTTCCAAAGGGAGATGGACCGGATGGTTGACCAGAACGGGCTGCAGGCCACGTTCCCTTATCTAGATAACGTCACCATCTGCGGCCGCGACCAGCAGGACCACGATGTTAATCTGGAGAAATTCCTCCGTACGGCCGAACGGCTGAACCTCACTTACAATAAGGAGAAATGTGTGTTTAACACCCCGCGTCTTGCCATCCTCGGCTGCATAGTAGAGAACGGAGTCATCGGCCCCGACCCCGAAAGAATGCGCCCCCTTATGGAGCTTCCCCTCCCCCACTGTCCAAAGGCGCTGAAGAGAACCCTGGGGCTCTTCGCCTACTATGCCCAATGGGTGCCAAATTATGCGGACAAAGCCAGACCCCTCATGAAGTCCACCTCCTTCCCCCTGACGGCAGAAGCGTGCGCAGCCTTCTCCCTCATAAAGGGAGACATTGCTAAGGCCACAATGCACGCGGTGGATGAGTCTATCCCTTTCCAAGTGGAGAGCGATGCATCCGACTTCGCCCTAGCTGCAACCCTTAACCAGGCGGGGAGACCTGTGGCCTTCTTCTCAAGGACCCTCCAGGGCCCTGAGATCCGACACTCTTCGGTCGAGAAGGAGGCCCAGGCGATCGTGGAGGCAGTACGACGCTGGAGGCATTACCTGGCAGGCAAACGATTTACCCTCCTCACCGACCAGCGTTCGGTCGCTTCTATGTTTAATAACAAGCTGAGGGGCAAAATCAAGAACGACAAGATCTTGAGGTGGAGAATCGAGCTCTCCACCTATGATTATGGCCTGGTAAACTGAACGAACCCCCAGATGCTCTATCACGAAGTACATGCGCCAACGCGCAAATTGAAAGACTGCAGACCCTCCACAACGACCTCTGCCACCCCGGGGTCACCAGACTTTACCACTTCATTAAGGCCCGCAACCTGCCCTACTCCATCGAGGAGGTCAGGACCATGACCAGGAATTGCCAAACCTGTGCCGAATGCAAACCGCACTTCTTTAGGCCGGACAGAGCAAGCCTGATCAAGGCCACCCGCCCCTTCGAGCGCTTGAGCATCGATTTTAAGGGGCCCCTCCCGTCCTCTGACCGTAATGTGTACTTCCTCAACATCATTGACGAGTACTCCCGTTTCCCCTTTGCCTTCCCCTGCCCAGACATGACCAGTACCATGGTCATCAAATGCCTGAACGACCTCTTCGCCTTGTTCGGGTTCCCGAACTATATACATAGCGACCGGGGCTCATCCTTCATGAGCGAGGAACTTCGCCAGTTCCTACTAGCGAGAGGTATTGCTGCAAGCAGGACCACCAGCTACAACCCCCAAGGGAACGGCCAGGTGGAAAGAGAGAACGCGACTGTCTGGAAGGCCGTTCTCTTAGCCTTAAAGTCTAAGGGCCTCCCAACCTCGCGCTGGCAGGAAGTCCTCCCGGCAGCGCTGCATTCCATCCGGTCACTGCTTTGCACGGCTATTAATGCCACCCCCCATGAACGAATGTTTGTTTTCCCCAGGAAGTCGACTACGGGAACCTCGCTACCAACATGGCTGACTTCTCCGGGGCCCGTCTTGCTGCGAAAGCACGTGAGGGCCCATAAAACAGACCCCCTGGTCGAGAGGGTGGACCTCCTGCACGCCAACCCCCAGTACGCCTATGTGGCATACCCAGACGGGCGGGAGGACACAGTCTCCTTACGAGACCTTGCACCCTCGGGCACCCCTGAGACACCACCGTTACCCCCCACCACTCCCCCAAATCCAGCCCAGGTAGACGGCATGCCGGAACTCCACGAGCCTTCGCCGACCACGCAGACACCAGCATTAACATCGGATACTGCACCACCGCCGCCGCTGCTGCGCCGATCAGAAAGACTTACGAGGCCTCCAGACAGACTGACATACCCGAACTGGTAGTACACTTCACCCCGCCGGACTCAAATCTAAACAAGGGGTGAATGTGGTAAACCACTTTTATCGTTCACTATCGTTACACTATGGTTATCACTGTTTATATCGTTACACTATGGTTATCACTGTTTACACTGTTGTATCACTACACAAGGTCACCTCTTGTCACGCTGTTATACCTGGGCTGACCACAGCTGACTCCGCCCATGGCTCCGCCTGCTTGCCCAGGTATAAAGGTGGTCGACTGGCTGGTTATCCTCCTTGTTGGACCCAATCACCCAGGAGGGTGGGCTCTGTTATTTAGCCAATAAAAACCTATAGTTACTATCTTAACTCGTCGCTTTTCATTGGATGAATTGATAGGTATATCAGTGATATTGTATTTAGTATAGTCCTGACCTCCAACTAGTAAAGACCTGTTGAGCTTTATTCTTGTAGTCTGTGTCAGTAATTAATCTTAATACAACTGGAACACACAGACTTAACAGTGGCGACGAGTCCGATTCTTACCCTGCGGCAGTTTATATCCACGGCGGCTTCATCCACAGAACGGGCGTCGAAGAGAGGCATCCACCCTCATCACCCTGCTGGAAGACACGTCGCACAGCAGGCATCGAGAACCCGGAGTGCAGAAGACATCCTGAACTCGAAGCCTCCATCAGCGGCAGTCAGCTATCTTCTTTCTACCTCAGTGGTGGGTGAGCCGGTCAGCGACGCGAGCAGAAAGTCGGCCGCGTTGTCTGTACAGACGGGGGAGGAAGACGGAGGAATAAGGGCGGTGAGATCGATCGCGACCGGAGATAAGGGCTGGGCCGCAAGGCGCAGCGCAGGGACATCGATCGCGGCTGGTGATAAGGGCCGGGCCGCTTTCGGGCCAAAAAGGCACAGCATCTGGGGCGACTGAAGGCGCGAGAGCCGTGGTGAAGGCGAACGCAGCCGGTGCTAATAACCGGGCTGCAAGAAGAGCTGCGAGGTGCGACATCGGGGAAGCGCGAATGCCCGAGGGAGCCGCGGTGAAGCGGAGACAGCGTCGGGGGAGTTACTAACCGCTGGGAAAGGGGAGCAGCAGCGGCACGCCAAACGCCATTGCAGCCAGTGGGTGAAGACCGCCAAGCGCGGGAAAACCGCCATTTTGTAGGCGGAGGACGAAGACAAGAGCGGGAAGCTGCCATCTTGGGATAAAATAAATTGCAACGATGCCTAAACATGGGAACATTGATACCTTTGATGGCGACATCGAAGATTGGGCCATGTATGTAGAACGCATACAAAATTATTGTAAAGCAAATAAAATCCCAGATGCAGAGAAAGCACTAACGTTATTGAACTTAATTGGTGCGAAGACATACGGGCAATTGAAACACCTTTTATCACCAGATGAACCGGCGGATAAGATGTACGAGGAGATTGTTACTGTCCTGAAAAATCATCTAAACCCCACGCCGCTGATGCTAGCGGAACGATTTAAATTTTACAGCAGAAGGCAGCTGAAGGATGAAAGCAATGCTGAATATTTAATGGAATTGCGTAAGCTAGCAAAGCACTGTCAGTTTGGAACGGGACTAACAGACGCGCTAAGAGATAAATTTGTGTGTGGATTATTAAAAGAAGATACACAAAAGCGACTGCTCGAGGAGAATGAGCTGACGCTTGATAAAGCGGTCACTATGGCAGCAGCACACGAAGCCGCAGCGAGAGGCACGGCAGTAATGCAGCTACGGTCACCGGAACACAGTACAAATAAATTGGGTTTGAGTACTGTAAAATGTTATCGTTGTGGAAAGACAACACACGATCAGAACCAGTGTTGGTTTAAAAACCAAGAATGCAGAACGTGTGGCAGGCTTGGCCACATAGCTAAAGTATGCCGGTCAGGAAAGAAGACCAGCAACAAAAAGTCACCGCAAGGAAAATACATAAAGGTGCACAAGGTGACAAAGACCAGTTCGAATGAACAGAAGTCAGATTCAGACGCTAGCAGTAATGAACTGGGTAGCTTAAGAGTACACAACGTTGGTAAGGATGCAGATCTCCAGACAATTTGGGTCACTCTTCAGATAGCAGGAGTCCAAGTAAAGATGGAATTGGACATTGGATCGGCATTGACGGTCATGAATAAGAAAGATTACAAAAGGTTATTCCAACATATTCCCCTACGGGATACGGAGATTATATTGAAAACATACACGGGGCAAAGAGTGTACCCCATCGGAAAGATAGAGGTAAAAGTGGTCCACAAGGGCGAAGAAAGCCAAGTAATGGACTTATATGTGCTACCTGAAGGAGGTCCACCACTACTGGGACGGGAGTGGATTAGGAAAATGAATATGGACTGGCACTCCTTAAAAGCACTAACGGTAGATTCCGGGGAAACAGATGTCAAACCTAAACGATTGTCCAAAATATTGGATGATGCTAAAGAGGTGTTCCAGCAAGGACTGGGAACACTGAAAGGAATTACGGCAAACATCAAGATTGATGAACATGCACAACCAAAATTTTTCAAAGCCAGACTGGTACCCTATGCAATACGACCTACTGTAGAAGCGGAACTGGAAGCGCTAGAACGTTCAGGTGTACTGTCTAAGGTAGATTGGAGTGAGTGGGCTACGCCCATTGTTCCCGTTATGAAACGTCCTTCGAGCAACAAGCCAGGAGAACCCGGGGAAGGTTCGCATCTGTGGAGATTTCAAGATCACCGTTAATCCGGTGCTTCACACGGTGCAGTATCCGCTTCCGCGGATTGAGGATATTTTTGCTTCGTTGTCTGGCGGGAAACACTTCACCAAGATAGACCTGGCGCAGGCGTATTTGCAGATGGAGGTTGATGAAGAGTCACGCCAGTACCTCACAATCAACACGCATAGAGGTTTGTACCGGTATAATAGGCTGGTTTTTGGAGTGGCATCGGCTCTGGCAATTTGGCAGAGGGCCATGGAGCAGGTATTACAGGGAATTCCAGGCACACAATGTTACCTGGACGATATTCTGATTACAGGTGATGGTGATGAAGAACACCTCGCAAACTTGGAACTGGTGCTCAACAGACTGAAAGAGTATGGACTTAGAGTTAATCGGCAGAAATGTGAGTTCTTTCAGAAGCGGATCTCGTACTGTGGTCATGTCATTGACCGGGAGGGGCTTCATAAGTCTCCTGACAAGATAGAGGCAGTTGTAAAGGCTCCTGCTCCGGATAATATCTCTCAGTTGAGGTCGTTTCTGGGATTGATTAACTATTACCATAAGTTTCTACCGAATCTATCCATGGTACTGCACCCGCTGAATGCTCTTTTACAGAAGGGGGTACCATGGGAATGGAGCGAAAACTGTAAGAAGGCATTTCGCAAAAGCAAAGAATTGATCACCTCAGAGGAAGTGTTGGCTCACTTCAACCCGACACTGCCTATTCGGTTGGCTTGTGATGCTTCGCCATATGGTATTGGGGCAGTACTCTCATACAAGTTGCCAAATGGCATGGAAAGGCCAGTCGCGTTTGCATCCAGATCATTGACCTCCGCTGAGTGCAACTATGCGCAGATCGATAGGGAGGCTCTCAGCCTTGTATGGGGAGTGAAGAAGTTTAATCATTACCTGCAGGGCCAAAAATTCACACTTCTGACAGACCATCAGCCGTTGGTATCCATTTTTAACCCTAAGAAGGGTGTTTCGGTGATGACAGCACAGCGACTCCAGAGATGGTCCCTTTTCCTAGGGGCGCATCAATATCAAATAGAATTCAAAGGTACAAAGCAGCATGGCAATGCTGATGGGCTGTCGCGCCTGCCACTACCTGAAGCAGATGAGACGACGAAAGTTGACCCTGTTGAGTTATTTCATTCGACCACCATCGAGTGTTTACCAGTCACCAATGCAAGTATTGAAAGAGAAACCAGGAATGACCCGACACTGTCCCGAGTTTACGAGGTGACAGTGAAGGGATGGCCAACACATGGTGATCCTCTGTTACCGGCATTCTTGGCAAGGTGAGACCAGCTGTCCATCTGCCATGGTACTTTGATGTACGGGACAAGAGTGATTATTCCTCCCAAGTTACGGGAAAGAGTTCTAAAGGTCATCTGGGGGGAGTTAAGATGAAAAGTCTTGCTAGGGCTTATGTATGGTGGCCGGGCATTGACCAACAGATAGAGGAGTTGACAAAAAGCTGCGCTGGGTGCCAAAAAGTGCAAAATGCACCTCCGATCGCACCGCTACACCCATGGGAATGGCCTTCAGCCCCATGGCAACGTGTACATATTGACTTTGCTGGTCCATTCATGGACTCCATGTTCCTAATTGCGGTGGACGCACATTCCAAATGGCCAGAAGTGATCAAGATGAATACCACTACTTCAGAAGAGACAATTGCGGTGTTAAGAACAATATTCGCAAGGAACGGATTGCCAGAACAGGTATGTTCGGACAACGGACCACAGTTCGTGTCGGAAGAATTCCAAAAATTCTTAAAGAAGAATGGGGTGAAACATTATACCTCTGCCCCATATCATCCGGCGACAAACGGGTTGGCCGAGAGATTTGTCCAAACATTCAAAAAGGCAATAAAGGCCATGAACGATGATCAGATTCTGTTACAACACAAGGTGGACAATTTCCTAATGGCATATCGAAACGCCGCTCATGCAGTGACTAACCAAAGTCCTGCCATGATGTTTTATAACAGGAGGTTGCGGTCCAGGTTGGACTTGTTAAAACCAAATGTGCGGAGGGAAGTGGAAAACAAACAGTTCCGGCATATTAATAACAAGTCCACTCGAAGTTTCGACGTAGGACAAACAGTGTTGGCAAGGGGCTATGGAAATGAAAAATGGCAGTCCGGAACAATTCGGGCCAGACAAGGACCTCTGATGTACACAGTAGATATTGGTAACAATGTGATAAGGTGTCATGCGGATCAACTGGTAGAATCAAGAGCAAGGGTCGAACCCATGGTTGCGACAGAGACAACTGTGGAAGACGTTAATGAACCTGAAGCATCTACCTCGGCAGGGACTGTACCTGATGATGACGTCCAATACATAGGAAACCAACAAGAAGAGTCACCTCAGCAACAAGAATCAGAGACCACGGAAAGGCGTTATCCAAACCGAATCAGAAGGCCTCCTGAGAGACTGAACCTTTGAACTGTTTATACCTGAAGTTATATATGTATATATGTTGTTATGTTATGTTAAATGGGGATATGACTGTTAAGCTAAAAAGGGAGGATTGTGGTGTATGTAACCTGTTCCACCTTAAGAGAACTTAAGCCTGTTCCACCTTAAGAGATGTACTACTTTCTCTGGCTGCTGTATACGTAATACCGGTGGTGACTACCGGTATATAAGTACTGTGTAGTGATATTGTATTTAGTATAGTCCTGACCTCCAACTAGTAAAGACCTGTTGAACTTTATTCTTGTAGTCTGTGTCAGTAATTAATCTTAATACAACTGGAACACACAGACTTAACAGACCCAATCTCTCCTCATATGTCATTCCTGCCATCCCAGGTATCAGTCTGGTAAATCTTCGCTGCACTCCTTCCATGGCAAGAACATCCTTCCTCAGATAAGGCGACCAAAACTGCACACAATACTCAAGGTGTGGTCTCACCAAGGCCCTGTACAACTGCAGCAAGACATCCTTGCTCCTGTACTCGAATCCTCTCACTATGAAGGCCAACATACCATTTGCCTTCTTAACCACCTGCTGCACCTGCATGCTTACCTTCAGCGACTGGTGCACAAGGACGCCCAGGTCTCGTTGCACTTCCCCTTCTCCCAATCTATTGCCGTTCAGATAATAATCTGCCTTCCTGTTTTTGCCACCAAAGTGGATAACCTCGCATTTATCCACATTATACTGCATTTGCCATGCATCTGCCCAATCACCCAACCTGTCCAAATCATACTGGAGTTTCTCTGCATCCTCCTCACAGCACACACGCCCACCCAGCTTTGTGTCCTCTGCAAACTTGGAGATATTACATCTAGTTCCCTCGTCTAGATCATTAATATATATTGTGAATAGCTGGCGTCCTAGCACCGATCCTTGCGGTATCCCACTAGTCACTGCCTGCCACTTGGAAAAAGAGCCGTTTATTCCAACTCTTTGCTTCCTGTCTGCCAACCTGTTCTCTATCCAATTCAGTACCTTACCCCCAATCCCATGTGATTTAACTTTGCACGGTAATCTCTTATGCGGGACCTTATCGAAAGCCTTCTGAAAGTTCAAATACACCACATACACTGGTTCTCCGTTATCTATTCTACCAGTTACATCCTCAAAAAATTCCAGTAGGTTATCAAGCATGATTTACCTTTTGTAAATCCATGTTGACTTTGTCCGATCCTGTCACTGTTTACCAAGTGCTCTGCTATTGCATCTTTTATAATGGACTCTAGCATTTTCCCCACTACCGATGTCAGGTTTGCCAGTCTATAATTCCCTGTTTTTCCTCTACCACCTTTTTTTAATAGCGGGGTTACATTAGCTACCCTCCAATCCATGGGAACTGTTCCAGAATCTATAAAATTTTGGAAGATGACAAGCAATGCATCTACTATTTCTAGGGCCACTTCCTTAAGTACCCTAGGATGTAGATTATCAGGCCCTGGGGATTTATCGGCCTTCAATCCCGTCAATTTCCTTAACACCATTTCCCTACAAATACTGATTTCATTCAGTTCCTCCCTCTCATTAGACCCTATGTTCCCCGACATCTCTGGGAAATTATTTGTGTCCTCCTTTGTGAAGACAGGACCAAAGTATGTATTTAATTGGTCTGCCATTTCTTTGTTCCCCATTATAAATTCCCCTGATTCTGACTGCAAGTGACCTACGCTTGACTTCACCAATCTATTTCTCTTCACATATCTATAGAACCCAGTGAGTGCTTTGTAACCCATCCTTGAACATCCTTCAATGGCCCAATACAGTCTTTGACAGTTCTCTGACTCTTCACATAACCGAAAATTATTTTTCCCATTACAGTACTTCCACAAATATCTAGGATCCTCTTTTCCTTTAGCCTTTTAGCTAATCTAACAGCAGCCTTTGTTTTCTTTTGTCATTCCTTGTACTCAACTCTGTTTAGTTGAATATTAAATGCCTTTAATTTATAGAAACTTACTACGTTAAAGGCGCCACACAAATACAAGTTGTTTTGTTGTTGTTGAAACATTTCTGTTTATATCTTGATAGGGTAGATGTAGGGAAGACACTTCCACTTGTGGGGGAGACCAAAACTTGGGGCCATAAATATAAGATAGTCACTAATAAATCCAATAGGGAATTCAAGAGAAACTTCTTCACCCAGAGAGTTGTAAGAATGTGGAACTCGCTACCACAAGGAGTAGTTAAGGTGCATAGTGTAGATACATTTAAGGAGAAGCGAGATAAGCACATGAGGGAGAAAGAAATAGAAGGTTATGCTGATAGGGTTAGATGAGGAGGGATGTAAGGAGGCTCGTGTGGAGCATAAACATCAGCACAGACCTGTTGGGCCGAATGGCCTGTTTCTGTACTATATATTCTAAGTAATTCTATTTTGCTGCACTTTCTGTCATGAAGAAAACTCCTGTTATGCTTTGTGCCTTTCCATGGTGGATGAATTGAGGATTGAACCCATACCCTGTTGTTCTCTGGCACCATGCATTGGTTTTGCAGTGTGGCATGGGACCACTGAAATGATACATTTGTAATAAAAGAAAGTGTACAGTAGGAGCATTTGCACATGCTTAATTGTCAGACAGCTTGTTCTTCAACTTAAATGCGTATTATCGACAAAAAAACAAAATATGTATGCAATTAAAGACTTGTTTACATTGGAAATATAATTAATTAATCGTCACCAATAGGAAAATTGATTCCTGGAGTCAAACTTGTTATACACAAGGTAAGAACGATTAAAACAAGTATGACAAAATAAGCACAAATCAATTATGGGGGAGGTTAATAATGTGGTAAAGAGACAGACTGCAGATTCGAGAAGTGTGGGTGGTAATAAGGAATGTAATGGTGACAGTAATGATAAGTTAGTGAAGATTTAAGGAGTTATAATTTGATAATAAGCAGCAGTGGAAATATTATTAGTGTTGCACATTTCAGGACACGCCATTTTACATGCAATCATGGTAATGAGCTATGTTTACTTATACATCCAATCATGCAAAAACACCTTCCAAACTTTCCTGTAATGCTTAATGAACTGTTGGCACAAAATATTTATCTGAACTGCAAAAGGAAGAAATCTATGCTCACATGGCTAAATATCACACTACCAGTGTCCAAGAAATATCTGAAATGTAATAGTTTGAGACTATCACAAATGCTTGCTTTGTGTCTTCTATCATTCACATTTAGATAAGGAACACTTTGCCAAAGTTCAACCACGAAACAGAACTGTACACCCGTAGAGTTTGTATATTTCATACCCCTGATATAGTATAAAATTGTAAATAAATTATGTTGCTGATATGTTTGTTAATATGCTGATCGTCATCTGTAAATTTCAGGTTATTTTCAATGGGACTTTGCCTTTGGTGGGCTTGTCTTAAATAGAATCAAAGGCTGTGATTTCGCCGACCGAAGCGGGTCCAGGGCAGCCGGGATCGGTGTCACAGTCCCAGCCCGCTGCCTACTGCAGCCCGCACTCTCCAAATGATTTCCCATTGATTGCTTGTTAAGCCCGCCCTGTGAGGTTCCCAGCCAATTAATAGGAAGCGGGTCTGATGCCATCATTTGATGACGCGTCATCAGCCAGTTTCCTTGAAGCAGCCATGTCCAAATTGATTTTGACAGTTGTGCTGTCAGTGTTCTACAGCATTGAGGTGCTGCAAACACTTACAAGAACTGCACAGAGGTGCAGGGCTGCACCCAGGTTCTCCCATGACTCCCTCCATATGCCTATGGAGAGAGTCACAGCATGCAGGGGGGTTCTCTTCCCTTCCCATGGGTGGAAGAGACCTCCCCAGGAGATCAACACAGCCTGGTTACACATTACACAGGTGGGTACAAGGAGGGATGTCGTCAGGAGGACCAAGCTGCAGTGGCGCAAGCCTTTCAATTATCTCATTAGATCATGAAAAGTTACTGCCAAGCCACACTCAACCTCATCTTGCTGTGCCACTCATCACATCCCCTTCACTCTGCCTTCCCTACCCTACTACTGCACATCTTTTCTGACACCAACTTACCTTGCATCTCTACCCATCCCTCTCTATCTACATTATCACTTCCCCAACTCACTAGCCACCCCTCACACTCACCCTCATCCAAGTGTATTTCATACCAACTAACAACACAAAAGGGTAGGCACTTGGGTGTTTTATACAATGTTCATGTAAAAAAAATGTAATTTGTTGTGAAACATTGCCATCTTTATTTTCAACACTTTACCTTATTGGACAGATCTGTGCTCACCTTTGGAAGTGTTTTAGTGAGTTGCAGCGAATAACTCCCCACCCCCACCCCAATTGTGATGACTGTGAAAGGAATGGCTTGGACATTGTAGGGATGCTTTATGGTGCTGGTGTGGGGTGGTGTCAACCTGGCGCATCATGTGGCAGCCAGAGTGTACAGCATCAAGTGAAGTAAATCTGGCCATGGTGATGCCATCGCTGGCCTCCCGGGTAAGAATTTTGTCGGGTGCTGATGCCCTGTGTCCTGTGCAGCATCAGGTGATTGTGGAGAAGGTTGGTGCTGTTGTTGATGATGTTAGTATGCCTGGTGATGTTGGTGTTGGAGCTGATCGTGGAGGGATTCAGAGGACAAAGGTGAGATATTTTTCAAGGGCACCAATGTTGCTGGAATAGATGGCAGCTGAAGCTGAGATGACAGAAGCGATCTGTCATTGTTGA
This sequence comes from Somniosus microcephalus, assembly GCF_052327205.1. Taxonomy (NCBI): domain Eukaryota; kingdom Metazoa; phylum Chordata; class Chondrichthyes; order Squaliformes; family Somniosidae; genus Somniosus; species Somniosus microcephalus. The sequence continues at coordinate 230,673,955 of NC_140991.1, forward strand.
GAGAGCTTACTCCAAGAAGGAGACAGTGGATAGAGAGTTTACTCCAAACACTTCCAAACTGCATGCAGCTCAAAAATGTCTTCCAAGTCCTGAAGGCTCAAGCTCCTGACATTGAAAAGCGAACAGCTGTGAAATGGTAGCTTTTATAACACTTTTGCAGCTGTCAACTATTCACAGCAATGGGGAGACATAGAGAATCCGATCTACTTACCTGACGTGATCTCCAGACGACCGGAGCCTCATTAAAAAGTGATAAAATAGAAATAGGCTTGCAAAATAGTAGTTAGCAAGCATTTAGCAAGCAGTTAACTATCTTATATGCCTCCACCGCCGCTTGTTGTCGGGTCTGTTCTGAAATCGCAGACCCGACACTTTGGAAACTTACATGGCGGCGGATTTGGAGCGGGCTCCCAACCCACTGTCAAACATTTCGATTTTGACAGCGGACCCGCCTCCAAACCCACCCTCTGAGCACCAATAAAATCGTGGATTCATAGAATGGTTACAGCACAGAAGGAGGCCATTTGGCCCGTCGATCTTGTGCCAAGTCTCTGCAACAGCTTTTCAGCTTGTCCCACTCCCCTTTCCTCTCCCCTTCACCTGCAATTTTTCCTTCAGGTACTTATCCAATTCCCTTTTGAAAGTCATGATTGAATCTGCCCCCACCACCCTTTCAAGCAGTGCATTCCAGATCCAAACCACTCGCTGCGTAAAAAAGTTTTTCCTCATGTAGCCTTTGGTTCTTCTGCCAATCACCTTAAATTGGTGTCCTCTGGTTCTCAACCCTTCCATCAATAGGAACGATTTCTCTCTATCTACTCTGTCTAGACCCCTCATGATTTTGAACACCTCTATCAAATCTCCTTTCAATCTTCTCTGCTCTAAGGAGAACAACCCCAGCTTCTCCAGTCTATGCACGTAACTGAAGTCCCTCATTCCTGGAATCATTCTCGTAAATCTTTTCTGTACCCTCTCTAAGGCTGTCTCATCTTCCTAAAATGCAATGTCCAGAATTGGACACAATACTCCAGTTGAGGCCGAACAAGTGTTTTATAAAGGTTCATCATAACTTCCTTGCTTTTGTACTCTATGGGGGAAAAATTCGGTTGATTTGTGCCTCCCATTTGCACCCTGAGAGGACACTAAAGGGGTGCAAAGCAACTAGCACCCGGGCGCAGCGCCGCTAATGCCTCCCGTGAAATTCAGTGGGAGGTTAGCGGCGGTGGTAACCGTTAATGCTCCATGGTGCTGCGGCTCCGCCGATGATTTCATCGCCATGCATAGCGCCCCGCTCGCGATCTTCGGTAGCGCCTCCTGACTTATCGCTGGACGGTATGTCCGACAGGGTCAAGGGGGCCTACCGGCGGCCGGGGCGGCGCAAATTAAAGGGGAGGTGTCTGGTGGACATTTTTGTTGCTAATCGTTTGCCAGCACCTGCCCCCGTTGCTGTCCCGGGCACTCCAATTCCTGGTGGCCCAACTGAGTCCCGGGCCCCTCCCCTTTAATAAGGGGAGGAAGGCCTGCAGTACCACGGCATGTAGCACCGCAATATTCACTCGTAGCGCCCAAGAGTAGGCGGGGCGCTTCCAATAGTGCCCCGCCTCCCTCTTGTGGCACTACCAGTGGATTTTGGGTGCTGGGGCGCTAATCTTTTCATGGCGCTAAAAGTAGCGCCCCAGCAAAGTTAGCACCCCAAAGGGGGCGCAACCCAATTTTGCCCCCTATGCTGTTATTTTATGCTTTTTTAACCACTTTCTCAACCTACCCTGCCACCTTCAATGATTTGTGCAGATATACCCCCCCCCAGGTCTCTGTTCATGCACCCCCATTGTACCCTTTAGTTTATATTGCCTCTCCTCCTTCCCACCAAAATGTATCACTTCACACTTACCGCGTTAAATTTCATCTGCCATATGTCCGCCCATTCCACCAGCCTGTCTATGTCCTCTTGAAGTCTATCACTATCCTCCTCACTGTTCACTATACATTAAAGTTTTGTGTCATCTGCAAATTTTGAGATTGATCCCTGTACACCCAAATCCAAGTCATTAATATATTTCAAGAAAAGTAGTGGTCCTAGTACTGACCCCTGGGGAACACCACTGTATACCTTCCTCCAGTCCGAAAAACAACCGTTCACCACCACTCTGTTTCCTGTCACTTAGCCAATTATGTATCTATCAAATCAAATCAAATCAAATCAACTTTTATTGTCATTTTATTCCATGGGCTTCAGCTTTGCTGGCAAGCCTATTATGTGGCACTTTATCAAATGCCTTTTGGAAGCCCATGTACACCACATGAACTGCATTGCCCTCATCAACCCTCTCTGTTACTTCATCAAAAAGCGCAATCAAGTTAGTTAAATACAATTTGCCTTTAACAAATCCATGCTGGCTTTCCTTAATTAATCCACACTTGTCCAGATGACTGTTAATTTTGTCCCTGATTATTGTTTCTAAAAACTTCCCCACTACCGAGGTTAAACTGACTGGCCTTTTATTGCTGGGTTTATCCTTACACCCTTTTTGAACAAGGGTGTAACATTTGCAATTTCCAGTCCTCTGGCACCATCCCTGTATCTAAGGAGGATTGGAAGATTATGGCCAGTGCCTCCACAATTTCCACCTTAACTTCCCTCAGCATCCTAGGATGCATCCCATCTGGTCCTGGTGGCTTATCTACTTTAAGTACAGCTAGCCTTTCTAGTACCTCCTATTTTTCCATTTTTATCCCATCCAGTATCTCAACTACCTCCTCTTTCACTATGACTTTGGCAGTATCTTCTTCCTTGGTAAAGACAGATGCAAAGAATTAATTTAGTACCTCAGCCATGCCCTCTGTCTCCATGCATAGGTCTCCTGTTTGGTCCCTAATCGGCCCCACCTCTCCTCTTACTATTCATTTACTATTTATATGTCTATAGTAGACTTTTGGATTCCCTTTTATGTTAGCTGCCAATCTATTCTCGTACTCTCTCTTTGCCCCTCATTTTCCTTTTTCACTTTTCCTCTGAACTTTCTATATTCAGCCTGGTACTCACTTGTATTCTCAACGTGACAACTGTCATACACCCCCTTTTTCTGCTTCATCTTACTCTCTATCTCTTTCATCATCCAGGGAGCTCTGACTTTGGTCATTTCCCCCGAGCGGGAATGTACCTCGACCGTACGCAAACCATTTCCTCTTTAAAGGCAGCCCATTGTTCGACTACAGTTTTGCCTACCAATCTTTGATTCCAATTTACCCAGGCCAGATCCGTTCTCAACACACTGAAATTGTCCTTCCTCCAATTAATTATATTTAATCTTGATTGCCCCCTATCCTTTTCCATTGCTAATCTAAATCTTATCATACTATGATCACTGTTCCATAAATGTTCCCCTACTGACACTTGCTCCACTTGACCCACCTCATTCCCCAGAACCAGATCCAGCAATGCTTCCTTCCTTGTTGGGATGGAAACATACTGTTCAAAAAAGTTCTCCTGAACACACTTCAGAAATTCTTCCCCCTCTCTGCCCTTTACACTATCACTATCCCAGTCCAACCAATTACCGCCCCATCAGTCTACTCTCAATCATCAGCAAAGTGATGGAAGGTGTCATCGACAGTGCTATCAAGCGGCACTTACTCACCAATAACCTGCTCACTGATGCCCAGTTTGGGTTCTGCCAAGACCACTCGGCTCCCGACCTCATTACAGCCTTGGTCCAAACATGGACAAAGGAGCTGAATTCCAGAGATGAGGTGGGAGTGACTGCCCTTGACATCAAGGCAGCATTTGACCAAGTGTGGCATCAAGGAGCCCTCGTAAAGCTGAAGTCAATGGGAATCAGGGGGAAAGTGCTCCACTGGCTGGAGTTATACCTAGCACAAAGGAAAATGGTTGTGGTGGTTGAAGGTCAATCATCACAGCCCCAGGACATCACTGCAGGAGTTCCTCAGGGCAGTGTCCTAGGCCCAACCACCTTCAGTTGCTTTATCAATGATCTTCCCTCCAACATAAGGTCAGAAATGGGGATGTTCACTGATGACTGCATAGTATTCGGCGCCATTCACAACTCCTCAGATAATGAAGAAGTCCATGCCCGCATGCAACAAGACCTGGATGACGTTCAGGCTTGGGCTGATAAGTGGCAAGTAACATTCGTGCCACAGAAGTGCCAGGCAATGACTATCTCCAACAAGCGAGGGTCTAACCACCTCCCCTTGACATTCAACGGCATTACCATCGCTGAATCCCCCACCATCAACATCCTGGGACTCACCATTGACCAGAAACTTAACTGGACCAGCCACATAAATACTGTGGCAACAAGAGCAGGTCAGAGGCTAGGTATTCTGTGGCGAGTGTCTCACCTCCTGACTTCCCAAAGCCTTTCCACCATCTACAAGGCACAAGTTAGGAGTGTGAAGGAATACGCTCCACTTGCCTGGATGACTGCAGCTCCAACAACACTCAAGAAGCTCGACACCATCCAGGACAAAGCAGCCCGTTTGATTGGCATCCCATCCACCACCTTAAACATTCACTCCCTCCACCACCGGCTTACTGTGTCTGCAGTGTGGACCATCTACAAGATGCACTGCAGCAACTCGCCAAAGCTTTTTTGACAGCACCTCCCAAACCCGCGACCTCTTCCAGCTAGCAGGTGCAGGGGAACACCACCACCTCCAAGTTCCCCTCCAAGTCACACACCATCCTGACTTAGAGTTATATCGCCGTTCCTTCATCATTGCTGGATCAAAATCCTGGAACTCCCTAACTAACAGCACTGTGGGAGTACCTTCACCACACGGACTGCAGCAGTTCAAGAAGGTGGCTCACCACCACCTTTTCAAGGGCAGCTGGGGATGGGCAATAAATGCTGGCCTTGCCAGCGATGCCCAGATCCCTTAAGCGAATTAAAATTAAAGTTGAAGTCCCCCATTATCACTACTCTATAGTTCTTGCACCTCTCTGTAATTTCCCTGCAAATTTGCTCCTCTATATCTTTCCCACTAGTTGGTGGCCTATAGAATACACCTAGTAGTGTAATGGCACCTCTTGCTTCTTAACCCTAATCAAATAGATTCTGTCCTTGACCCCTCCAGGACATCCTTTCTCTCCAGCACTGTAATATTCTCCTTAATCAATACTACCAGCCCATCTCCTTTCTTTCCTTCCCTATCTTTCCTGAACACCTTATATCCAGGAATAGTTAGGACCCAATCCTACCCTTTTTTGAGCCAGGTCTCCGTTATCGCCACAATATCATATTCCTATGTGGCTATTTGTGCCTGCAGCTCACCAACCTTATTTACCACACTTTGTGCGTTTACACACATGCACTGCAAACCTACCTTAGACCTTCTTATATTCTCTCTTAGTCTGGCCCCACCTAATACCGTACTATTTCTTACTCGAGTGCTATCTGTCTCTCCCAATCCTTTGTGCACTTTGCTTCTAATATTACATCCTGGTGCCTATCCCCCTGCCAAATTAGTTTAAACCCTCCCCAAAAGCACTAGCAAACCCACCACCCCCTCCCCCAACACCGCGAGGATATTGGTCCCGGCTCGGTTGAGGTGCAACCCGTCCACTACAGGTCCTACCTCCCCCAGAACCGGTCCCAAAGCCCCAGGAATCTGAAGCCCTCCTTCCTGCACCATCTCTCCAGCCACACATTCATCTACTCTATCCTCCTATTTCTATACTCACTAGTGTTAAATCCGTGAATCTTAAGGTATGGTGTTCTTCAATAAATAGACGGAGGCTGCAGATTAACAATCAACAGGTGTTTACTGGATGAGGGTAGTCTAAAAACTAACAGTACAGATCCCTGCTCAGGGCTTATATACAGGTGTGGTCATTGCTGGTACTACTGTATACAGGAGCTGTAAAAGTAGTTCTTTCTTAAAGGTACATACACTACAATTCCTCCCCTTTTAGATTAACAGTACCATAATAATCAAATAACAGTTAACACTTTTAACATGCACATTTAACTGAAATAGTCCATTTATAGATTCAGTCTTTGGGGCGGCGTCCTGATCCTTTCCGGATAGCGCCTTTCTGGAGTGCCTTGTTCTAGGTGCAGAGGCGATTCTGGCCCCCTGTCGTCGGTTAGTTCATCAGCTTCCGAAGCTACTGTTTCTGGGGTAGATGCTACCGGTATGTCGGGTTCATCACCAGGTACGCGAGACATGGGGTTGACTCATTCCTGTGACGCTAGGATCTGGTCGACATGGCGTCTCACAATGTTCTTCCCAACATCCACTGTGTACATTAGTGGCCCCTGCCGTGTGCATATCGTTCCGGGTTGCCATTTCCCTGTTCGGTAGTCGCGGGCCAAGACTGGTTGTCCTACATTGAAGCTCTTTGTCGGCTTCTCATTGATGTGCTGGAATTGCTTATTCTCAACATTTCTTCGCACATTTGGTCTGAGCAAATCCAGACGAGATCTCAACCTTCGGTTAAAGAACATCATGGCCGGGGTCTGGTTGGTAACTGCATGTGTCGCATTTCTGTAGGCTAAAAGGAAATTGTCCACCTTATGCTGCAGTGGAATGTCGTCATCGCACATGGCCCTTACTGCCTTTTTAAAGGTTTGTACGCACCTCTCAGCCAATCCATTTGTGGCTGGATGATACGGGGCGGATGTGTAATGCCTTACCCCATTCCTTCTCATAAATTTCCGAAACTCTTCGGACACAAACTGTGGTCCGTTATCAGAGCAAATCTGCTCTGGCAAGCCGTTCCTGGCAAATATGGTCCGTAGGACTGCAATCGTTTTCTCCGTAGTGGTGGAGGACATTTTGATCACATCAGGCCATTTCGAGTGCGCATCCACTGCTATTAAGAACATTGAGTCCATGAATGGACCAGCAAAATCAATATGCACCCGTTGCCATGGAGAGGAGGGCCACTCCCATGGGTGTAGAGGGGCATGTGGTGGTGCATTTTTTACCTTCTGGCATCCTGAGCAGCTCTTTGTTAGGTCCTCGATTTGTTGATCGATCCCCGGCCACCACACATAAGCCCTAGCAAGGCTTTTCATTTTCACCCCTCCCAGATGGCCTTCGTGAAGCTCATTGAGCACTCTCTCTCTTAACTTGGGTGGAATTACCACTCGGGATCCACACATCACTGTCCCCTGGCATACTGACAGCTGTTCTCTACTGGATGAGAATGCTGGCAAGAGTGAGTCACTATGTGTTGGCCATCCCTTCACCGCCAAATCATATACCCGAGACAGTGTCGGATCATTTCAGGTCTCCTTCTCTATATCCGCGTTAGTTACCGGCAAGCGTTCAATTATAGACGAATAAAATATTTCGACCGGGTCCACTGCTGGTGCTTCCTCCGCAGTAGGCAGTGGCAGGCGTGATAGCCCATCAGCGTTTACATGCTGTTTCGTGCCCTTATACTCGATTTCATATTGGTTCGCCCCTAGAAAAAGGGACCATCTTTGTAGCCGTTGCGTAGTCATTACCGGAATGCTCTTCTTTGGATTAAAGATGGAGACAAGTGGTTGGTGGCCAGTCAGCAAGGTGAACTTCTGCCCGTGCAGATAGTGGTTGAGCTTTTTTACTCCCCATACTAGGCTGAGGGCCTCCCTGTCAATCTGGGCGTAGTTGCGCTCGGCTGAGGTTAGTGACCGAGACGCAAATGCTACTGGCCTCTCCAACCCGTCTGGAAATTTGTGCGACAGCACCGCTCCAATACCATAGGGTGATGCATCGCACGCCAACCGAATTGGTAGTGCTGGGTTGAAATGAGCCAACACCTCTTTTGATGTGATCAATTCTTTGCACTTCTGGAAAGCTCGTTTACTTTCGTCATTCCACTTCCATGGTACCCCCGTTTGCAGTAGGGTGTTCAGTGGGTGTAATACTGTAGACAAATTTGGTAAGAACTTAAGGTAGTAGTTCACCAGCCCGAGGAACGACCTCAGTTGTGACACATTTTCCGGTGCTGGAGCCTTGACTACTGCCTCAATCTTTTCAGGGGACTTATGTAACCCCTCTTCATCAATAACGTGGCCACAATACTAGATCTGCTTCTGGAAAAACTCGCACTTGTGGCGATTAGCTCGTAGCCCATATTCCTTCAATCTAGTGAGCACCTGCTCCAGGTTCGCGAGGTGATCAGGATGTCGTCCAAATAACACTGTGTCCCTGGAATCCCTTGCAGGACTTGATCCATTGCCCTTTGCCAAATAGCCGGAGCTGATGCTACCCCGAACACCAGCCGGTTGCATTGGTAGAGACCTTTGTGAGTGTTGATCGTGAGGTATTGTTTCGAGGCTTCTTCTACCTCCATTTGCAGGTACGCCTGGGCCAGATCAATCTTAGTGAAGCGTTTTCCTCCAGATAGTAAGGTGAAAATATCTTCAATCCGCGGAAGCGGATATTGTACTGTGTGAAGGACTGGGTTCACTGTCACCTTAAAGTCCCCACGGATGCGAACCTTCTTTGGTTCCCCAGGCGTATTACTCAATGACCTCTTCATTACAGGAACGATGGGTGTAGCCCACTCACTCCAGTCCACTTTGGACAGTACTCCTGAACGTTCCAAACCTTCCAGCTCTGCTTCGACGGCTGGGCGGATCGCATAAGGCACCAGTCTGGACTTAAAAAACTTTGGGCTTGCATTTTCCTCTATTTTAATCATCGCTGTTATGCCTTTTAGTGTTCCGAGTCGCTCCTGGAACACTTCTTGTGTGTCATTTAGCATTTTTGACAGTCGTCCAGGTCTGACGTCGTCATCCTTTTTGGCCTCTACCGTCAGTGCCTGTATGGAATGCCAATCTAACTGTATCTTCCGGATCCATTCACGTCCTAGTAGTGGTGGTCCTCCATCTGGCAATATATATAGGTCCATTTTTGGTATTTCCTGGTCGTTGTATATCACGTTCACCCTTATTTTTCCTTTGGGGTACACATTTTGCCCCATGTACGTCTTCAAGACAATCTCTGTATCTCTCAAGGGTATATGTGAGAATAGCCGCTTGTAGTCCCTTCGGTTTATGACTGTTAGGACTGATCCTGTGTCCAATTCCATTTTCACTTGGACTCCATCTATCTTGAGCGTGACCCAGATATTTTGGTGATCCTCCATTTTGATTACCTTATGTAGTTTCAGACAATCCAGCTCCTTGCTTCCGGAGTCTGTATCACTTTTCTGTTCGTCTGAACTACTCTCCATCACCTTATGTACCTTTTTGTACTTCTCCTGTGGAGATTTCTTGCTGCTGGTTTTCTTCCCCGACCTGCAGGCTCTTGCTATGTGTCCTGCTTTTCCATACTGTCTACACACTTGGTCCTTGAACCAACAATCCTTCTGGTCGTGTGTTGTTCTGCCGCAGCGATAACACTTCCCTGCTCCATATGACATTTCATTGGTGCCATATTCTTGCGGTCTCTGTTGTATCTCTGCAGCGCCCCGTGCGGCTGCTTTGTGTGATACTGCCATGCTGAAAGCCTTGTCCAGCGTAAGATCCTTTTCTGATAGAAGCCGTTTCTGGGTTCCTTCACTTTGAAGCCCACACACAAACTTGTCCCTTAACGTATCTGCTAGTCCCATTCCAAACTGGCAGTGTTTCGATAGCTTGCGCAGTTCCGTTAAATACTCAGCATTACTTTCGTCTTTATGCTGGTTCCTTTTGTGAAACTTAAATCATTCTGCTATCAGCAGCAGTGTGGGGTTTAAGTGGTCCTGTAGGATTTCCACTATGCTTTCGAAATCCTTATCCACTGGCTTCTCTGGGGTTATTAGGTTTCGCAGTAAGCCATACGTTTTTGCACCCATGGAATTCAACAAAACCAGTGCTTTCCTAGCATCTGGCATTTCATTCGCCTTGCAGTACACCTCAATGCGTTCCACATATGTCGCCCAATCTTCGACTTCATTGTCAAACGCTGTGACACTGCCACTCTTCGGCATCCCTGGGTGTGGTTAGACTGGCTAAAATGGCGTCTCCCGCGCTCTCCCTTCTTCTCCGCTGGCTCAAAATGGCGTCTCCCACGCTTTCCTTTCTCCCCGCGCTCGCCCTTCTTCTCCGCTGCGGCTTCAAAAATGGCGTCTCCCGCGCTCTCCCTTCTTCTCCGCGGCTCAAATGGCATCTCCTGCGCTTCCTTTTTTACCCCGCGGACGCTGCTCAGCCCTTGAGCCCTGGCTGCGCTCTGCGCGTTCTCCTGTGCACTTCTCTCGTTGCCGCCGCTCGGTCCTGAACCCTGGCTGTGCTTTACCCTCTCTCTCTTTTTGTTTTCCGTCGACGCCGCTTGGTCTTCAACCCTCGGCTGCGCCCTGTGCGCTTTACCCTCTCTCTTACCCCATCGACGCTGCTCGGCCCTTTCTGTGCCGTCGGTCGGCTCCAGCCGCCGCTGTCCGGGAAGGGTCTGCGCTGTACCTGTTGCCAGCCTGTTGCTGGATCGTCGTGGCTGGAGAACCAAGCCCAGCTCTCAACAGCCTCCCCTGCGATGTTCACTCTCTGCCAGATGACTGGGCGGTTGCTCGTGGTCGACGCTCGTGCTTCTGGCCTCGACTTTCTTCCCTGTCCTCCAGGAGCGAATCCCTGGGAGGAAATGCAGAGTTGCAGGTATATTCAAATCGACCTCGTTGCCACTGTTAAATCCGTGAATCTTAAGGTATGGTGTTCTTCAATAAATAGACGGAGACTGCAGATTAACAATCAACAGGTGTTTACTGGATGAGGGTAGTCTAAAAACTAACAGTACAGATCCCTGCTCAGGGCTTATATACAGGTGTGGTCACTGCCGGTACTACAGCATGCAGGAGCTGTAAAAGTAGTTCTTTCTTAAAGGTACATACACTTCAACTAGCTTGTGACACCGGGAGTAATCTGGAGATTACTACCTTTGAGGTCTTGCATTTTAATCTTTTTCCTAGCTCCCCAAAATCTGCCTGCAGGACCTTATCCCTCTTTCTACCTATATCATTGATACCGATATGGACCACGACCTTTAGCTGTTCACCCTCCCACCTTAGAATGTCCTGCAGCCACTCAGTGACATCCTTGACCCTGGCACCAGGGAGGCAACATACCATCCTGGAATCACGTCTGGGGTCACAGAAACGCCTGTCTGTTCCCCTAACTATTGAATCCACTATCACCATTGCTTTCCTGATCTTCCCCCACCCGCCCCGCCACCACCCCTGTACAGCTGAAGGAACCATCGCCCTGACCCGTACCGGTTAGAGAGTGAGATGCACTCAGGGGACTCCTGCACTATCTGCCTGATCCTCCTCGTCTGTCTGACAGTCACCCTTTCCCTCTCTGCCTGCACACTTTTACGCTACGGTGTGACCACCTCCTGAAACGTGCTATCCACGAAGCTCTCAGCCTCATGGATTACCTCAGTGACGCCAGCTGCTGCTCAAGCTCTGAAACCCAGAGCTCAAGCTTCTCCAGCTGACGACACTTCCTGCACATGTGGTCATCTAGGACACTGGAAGCGTCCTGGAATTCCCACATGGCACAAGATGTGCATTCCATGGGACTGAAGTGCTCTGCCATGCCTCTATAGACTATTACTTAACTTAACAGAAATAAACTTAAGACTAAAAGTCTTAAAAGTTGGGCCTACCTTTATCTCCAGCTGCTCCTCTCGCTCTCACGCAGGACTGCTCTTCTTAAAAAAACATAAACATAGTTTTCTATTGGCTATTAAGGTGACAATCACATGATTCTGCTAGAAGATAAAGGCCTAGAAATTCATTTGTTAGCGCCAGCCGCTAGCACCTTAGGAGGAGGAGAAGTGGGGCGCTAAGCGGCTAGCGCCCGGGCGCGGCGCGATCAGTGCCTCTCACAAACTTCACTCAAGATTTAACGGCGGTGCAAAACCACAGCGCCCGCTCAGCTGCGCGCGCAGATCCTGACGTCATTTCATGGTGCACTTTCGGAGCGTGCAATGGGATTTGGAAGAATAGCGGCCTTCTCCATGGTCCTGGGCGTAGAACTGATGAACCAGCAATGGTCAGGCCTTGCTTCAGGGCTGCAGTGTGCAGGGCGTGGTAGCCAAACAAATCGACCCTCCCCCTTTAAGAGCTGACTGGCGCCAGCGTGTCTGCCTTCAATCAGCAACTCGCCGCACCTGCGCTGCGCCCGCCCTCGGTGTTAGCGCCTCGGCTCGCCGGCTTTGTGCCTTATGATAGTCGTGCATCGCCTGCTTTAGTGCAGCAGCAACCTCTTGGGGCGATGCAACTCAATTTCGGCGAAGGTGGCACTAAGTTGCGCCGGGCGCTAAATTTAGCAAACGCCCGGCTGTAGCGCCCCAAACGTGGCGATATTGAATTTCTAGGCCAAACTGTTTTAAATTCAAAAGCAAAACAGAATGCCCTTTGATAGTACATGAGATGGTGGAAAATATTTAACTGGTCTCCATTTATCTTGTAAGACAACCAATGAGGAGTACCTATGCTGCATTAACATAAATACAACATTCTTCAAACTATTTTGCCAGCACAGAAACGATGAGCTGAATGGCCTCCTTCTGTGCCATAAATTTCTATGATTCTATGATATTGGCCCAGAAATTCGGGTCCCAACGCGTGAGTACGCACGGGGTACTCACGCGTGGACCCGATGGAAGTGCCGGTTTCTTGCATGCACTGCGCATGCGTGGGAAACCGGCACTTCCATTCTTCTGAACGATGGGGTTCAGAGGTCGAACGCGTGTGCGCGGGAGTCTGCGCGTGCGCTTTGAACTTATGGTTTTTTTACAGGATTTTCCGTGAGGGTAAGTCTTTAGATTTTAGAAATGTAAAAACCAGGCGTAAGGCCTGCATTTTAAAAGGTAAGTGGTCAATTAATTAAAATTAAAACATTTTTTCCACAGGTTTATTATTTTTAAATACTTTAAAGCAAGGTAAGTTTATTTTTAGCCCCGTTTTTTTATAAAATTATTTTTTTCAAAAATTTAAATTATTGTTTAAAATAGTTATTTAATGTAATTTATAGTGTGATTTAAAAAAAAAATTATTTGAAGGTTTACTGTTATTTTGGGGCCCGTATATTCATAAGTTTAGACAGGTCTTCCTGTCAATCTTATGAATGGACTTTTCCCTCCTCTGATTAGTTGCCCATGGCTCACGTGATCCCAGGGGACGCATCACACTAACTACGCCCCTGGGACATGCAAGCACAGCGCGCCGGCAACTGGGCCAGGCCCCAGAGCGGAATTCCACGGGAGCCCAGAGCTCAACTGCCGGCGCGCAAAATAAGTGCAGGTCGGGGGCTTGCACCCGCGGGAAGCCCCCGACCCGAATTTCTGGGCCATTATCCTGGCCTCCAAACAAAACCACAGAAATATGTGACAGCCTTGTCCTGTGAGCTCAGGCTCGCTGAAAACTCCACTGTAACCAAAAGGCACTTTTCAATCATTATTCAGTGAAAGAGCAGTCGCTCTCCTTTGTGGATTAAAGACCACAGCTTAGCCCTGCCTATTTCAGTTAGTATTATAACTGTACCCACATGGTGAGTGTCAGCCAAAACAGGCACATAGTATAAAATTGTGGGCATAGGTAGGACCTGTTTAGACTGCAGGGTGTAATTTTAGAACAATCTGCATGGTGGGGCTGGTTCAAGTCGGACATCCGTTTTACACCCCACCCGAGTATACACTCCATTGACTTGCTCTACCGGGCGGGTTTAGTTAAAATGACCTTCCATCATTATCTCAGCAATAACCTTAGTTTTATATGTTTAAGGAATATCAGAAACATGCACAAAAGTGTGATATTCACCAGATTTTATAGTGTTACATTTTAGTACATTATACAGAACATAATAATTTTTGGGAACAGAAAAAGGCCATTAGATCTAACAACTCTGTCCCTTTTCATTGATCAACTCCATCTGCCTTCCTTCTTACCAAATCCCTCCAGCCCTTCTCTATCTAGAAATGTCTCTTGAACCAATTTACCCTGTCTACTTCAATGGCCTTCCTTGGTAAATTATTGCACAACTCTATTACCACTTTCCTCTATCTTAATGATTTTAGACCATGTCATAATGAGCAAAAGGTGAATGCATAGTATCCTTACCCACAATACAATAATTATCAACAGACGTCCTACTGAATCAAGAGAGGAATTCAGCTCTCCAGAGTCATTTATTGAACATGAATCAAATTTAAAGTAAGAAATGGATTTAAGCAAGCAGTCTATGTGTACAAACATTTTGCCTGGTATCAACAGAACACAGAGTAGGTTCTGGTGGGATATTCACATTCATGAAAAAAACCTTGATAACATTTACAAGGTATATTCAATAACTGCTGATCCCTGGGTGTGCCTGCAAGGATGAAACGATTAGTGAATTTATAATCCCATTTTAATAACCTGTAATCATGTTTTGCATGTGTTTGATTTTAAGTCTACATGATTCTAATTCAAGGGTTTTTTTTACAAATAGATAATTATGCCCTTAAGTAACTCAACATGTCTTAAATCATGTTGTGCAGACTTGTCAACCCTTCTTCTCTTTAGGAAAACCTTTCAGTGTGTATGTTTGTAAAGTATGATAAAACAAAAATGGGAAACTTTCCCTTGAAAAGATACTTTGTGCCTCAACAAACAACATTCATACTCTACAGCATATTTATTCTTTTAATGTAGCTATACATTGTATTCTTTTATGGACTGCAATAAAATCACTTAACAACTAGTCATAAAATCTTACAATAAATTAGCGTTAAAAGTGTCATTGCTCAGTGAGGGCCAACAAAGCTCTTCCAGTTACCCCAATTTGGATTTTTTTTTTAAAGATTAGTGAAGAATTGTGATTCCTGTCCCTTATTTTTTTCTGTTAAACCACTTGGGGCTGGATTTTAGTGGTATTTGCTGCTGAAGGCAAGTTTTACTCAGAACTGCATCACCAGTGCTGCTCCTCTTGCTGCTCCGTACTGTCATACTTGAAACTTCTGCTGTTTCCAAACACTGGCATTTCTTCTGGCACAAACATATTTTAGCTCAACTTCCTGCAATGTTTTGCAACTTCTGTCATTAATATCATTAAAGAATTAGTTCTCCTCTGGCCAATGTAACCAGACTGACTGGCTATTATGTTGAGGAGATAATAGTTGTATTTGTTTCATAACTCATTTCGCAACATCATTATTGGACAAGTACCTAATTACTAGGAATGCATTATTGTGCAAAGCCTTCATTCCAGGATGGTGATATCCTAATCTGTCTTAATAGCAATTGTAAATCAATTTGTTTTGTTTATTTCGGTTCTGCAGCAATAACTATGAATAAATGTGATACAATTGTATTAGTTCATAAACTCTATGCTTGATGTATAAGTCAACAGTTTTGGAATACACCCCTGAACATCATGGCTTGCAATCTCACATTTCTATGGACACCAGGTTGAATCCTGTCCAAGAACCATTTGAACACACAGTCACATCTCAGCTCATTTAAAGGTGTCCATCAATGATGATTTATAGCAAAGGGATGCTAGCTTCATAAATTGTTTTCTAAATCATTTTTTAATTGGGGAGGGAGATGAATTAGATGATTTAGGTGTAATTTTTAATAATAAAATTGTGCTTAAGTGGCACAAAGATCTGTTTGATGGAATTTATGTCATTAGATTGCATGGGCTAGAAATTGGTAACCTTAGCACCTCCCATTAGCGCCTCTGGGGGGGCACTAACGGGGCGCAAATGATTTCTCGCCTGGGCGTGGTGCAGCTAATGATGCCCGCTAAATTCAGCGGGAGTTTAGCGGAGGTGGTAACCAGTAGCGCCCTGCTCCGCTGTGCAGGTGATGACGACGTCATCAGCATGCACAGCGCCCCGTTTTCGTCCCCTGAATTTGCACCGGGCGATGACAGCAACTGATTCAGGGGGTGGGAACGAAGCGGCTGGAGGCTCAAACTGAATTTCGCAGTCGTCGGCGCTAATTAACGCCGGGCGCTAAAGTTAGCACCCAGGTGATGTTAACGACCCAAAATGGTCGATAACTAATTTTTCCCCCCATGTTTCTAAACAAGTGAAAAATGAGTGTTGCCAATCACCTCTTCATGAATGTAGAGTCTCTTTAACACTCCCATTTGATGTTTCCTTACAGTCTCATTGATCTTAAAAACTGAAAGCAACTGCTGGTGACTCATCTACTGCGTTGGATTGTGGGTAAAATGCAAAACAACCAGCTTATTGTCTTGGTTGAAGGACATCACTAAAACCATATGTAAAGAAGAAAAGTGCTAAACATTTGAGGGAGCTTGAACAGTTATAGAATGACTGTGTATGCCATGAATATCTCAAGATTTGGATGATCATCTGTCAAATAGCAAGTATGGACAACTTTTGCACTAGCAGTATCTAGGACAGAATGCCTTCCAAAAATTGCTGATAAAGAATACATTAACTAAGGTAGCGCCATCCAATTTTACACTCTAAGTTGAAATAAATCATGATGGATGAAGCAAACAATTGACAATTTGAAGAGCAACCTAATTATTAAACATAATTTTAAAAAGCCAGACAATTGTACTGTATTGCTGGTTGTCCCAAGAAATACATTGAACTGCAAAGAGAATGCAAAGAGTATTGAACAATTAACATCAGCACTAATTCATGCCTTTCTCACAGGCAGTAAAGAATGCATCAAAGACAGAGGGCTAGATTTTCAGTTGCTTGCGCCAGCAGTTAGCGCCTTAAGAGAAGTGATTTCCGGGCGCTATGCGTGTAGCGCCCGGGCGCAGCGCAGTTTGCGCCCCGCCCCAAATTAAGTTGCCCGTTAGCGCCGGCGCAAAGTTTAGCGCCCGCCCGGATGCGCGCGCAGAAAATGACGTCACATCCTCGTGCAACGCCCTTTGGCCGCCCCGATTGCAAACTTCAGTCGGACCGCCCCATTGTGCGGCGGGCGGCCGGAGCGTTTGGAAAAAGGAACGCAACACAACCAGCGCGGGCCCCGGGGGGCGCTAATTAAAGGGAACGTCCTCTCCAGTATAAAGGCCATCCTTTTTTCAGAAAACAGTCTTGTGCAACGCATTTCTGGAGACACAACAAGGAGGATAGCTAACTGGTTTCAAGCAGCAAGAGCCAGGTATTTTTGGACTCAGGCAACAGCGCTGCAAGTGGCCATTTGGAAATTAGAGTGTTTTCCAGGATTTGATGGGGGTTGCATGGGGTGCCAACGCGGAGCTGCAGCTCCATGTCCGTAGGGCTCGCAGACGCATTGTGAGAGGGGCAGCCCTGGCTAGAGGCAGAGGGGGCTACAGGCGTCGGCCACGTAGGCCTTACCCAGTCAGGCTATACCGCCAGCAGCGCTCCTACCTAAACATGAGTGCCGCGCGATGTGTTAAAAGGCTCCGATTCCGAAAGGGGGTGATTGCAGAGATCTGCCACCTGCTTCGCCGAGATCTGCGGCCAAAGCTCAGGTGCAGGACGTCTCTGTCGGTGGAAGTGAAGGTGACGGTGGCATTGAACTTCTATGCCACCGGCTCCTTCCAATACGCTGCTGGGGACATAGCAAACATCTCCCAGTACGGCGCGCATCGCTGCATCCGCCAGGTGACCGAAGCACTGTTCAGAAGGAGAAGCCAATTCATCTCCTTCCCCATGGCCCTGGAGAGCCAGCATCAGCGCGCATTGGGATTTTCCAGACTCGGGGAATTCCCCTTGGTGCAGGGCGCCATTGACTGTACGCATGTGGCTTTGCGGGCCCCTCTGGAGCATGGCGAGCAGTATCGCAACAGGAAGGGCTACCATTCTCTGAATGTGCAGCTGGTCTGTGACCACAAGCAGCGCATCATGGCAGTCAATGCCAGCTTCCCAGGCAGCAGCCACGATGCCTTTATCCTGCGGCAGAGTACTGTGCATGACATGTTCCAGGCACAGCCTCCCCCAAGAGGATGGCTACTCGGGGACAAAGGCTATCCTTTGTGCACCTGGCTCATGACCCCGCTCCGCGCGCCCAGGACCGCTGCTGAAGAGGCCTACAACGAGAGCCATCAAACCACCCGCAACATCATCGAGCTAACTATTGGGGTCCTCAAGCAGCGGTTCCGCTGCCTTGATCGCTCCGGAGGAGCTCTCCAGTATTCGCCGGACCGGGTCTCCCAATTTGTGGTGGTTTGCTGCATGCTACACAACCTGGCTATCCGCAGGACTCAGGCACTGCCACCTGACGTTGGACCAGCACCTCAGGAGGAGGAGCAGGAGGAGCATGAGGAGGAGGAGGAGGAGGAGCAGGAGTACGTTCCCAGGAGGGAGCGACCAGGGCCAAGGGCCGCACGACGCCACCTTATTACACGGTACTTCTAAGCCCCCTGTCAGGGAATGGCCAGGGGCCATGAGGGAAGATGAATGCAGCCGCTCCGCAAGCCCTCAGCCGGCGAAGCCAACAAACACTAAGAAGAACAACCATGGAGACTGCATGAATAAAGATAATTTTTTATTACACAAAAATGAAAAGCCCTTCCCACATGAATCCCCAAAAACAATAAACGGGCCCCACAAAAAGCCCAACAAACGACTCACTCCCACAAACTGGGGAGGAGCCACTCCACCTTTATTGAAACCGGGCCTCAACGTCGGCCTAACGCAAAAAAAAAGCCCTCCAAAAGCACAACCATGGGCAAAATAAAGATGGCCACCGCCATATTAAAGGAAAGCTGGCCACACCCTCTACTGAGTGGCCCGCGAGGGCGAGACCTTGGCCAGCATTTTGCCTCCCCTGCCCTGCCTGCTGCTCCTTCGCAAGCTCTGCCCAGTGGCTGCTGCGAGGCTGGCGGAAGGCGCCTGAGGCTCAGATGCCCTTCCGCCAGATGCCGCTGGGGGGCGGCCTACACGGCGTTTGGGCCTCGAGGGGCCGTCTCCTGAGTGGCGCACCTGAGCCTGGCCACCATCAGCTGCAGCCGCTTGCCCTTGACGCCCCAGAGGGGGAATGGCGGCGACGGATGGCGCAATGTGGGCCAGCTGGCGTCTGGGATGCGCTGGCTGGTGCTGTGGCGCGGTGGCACTCGGCCGGGCCCGCACTGCAGGATCCGCAGCAATCAGCCGACGGCCGGCTTGCTGGGATGGTCCAGCGCGGCGCCTGCCCTGGCGATGCCTGCCTGAGACAGCGCGTGTGGCAGCAGTGAGTGGCCCTGTGGTCCTGGTGTGCGCGCGCATCACATCCGCCAGGGTCTTGACGGCATCAGTTAGCATGCGGCCAGTCACGGCAGTTGCTGCCCCGAACTCGCGCACACTGGTCGCCAGCGACTCGATGGCCTCAGGCATGCGCCCCACCACGCTCATGAGCTCCGTGTGGCGCCGGTCCGAGTCGTCGGCCATCTGATCGAGCTTCCGCACCTCCTCCGAAGTGAAGGTGTCCGGACTGGAGTCGCGACTCTCCCGCTGGGGAGGAGGGGGCCGAACTAGGGGACCCTTGCCGCGTTGGTGACGGCGAGTGTGCCGAGCAGCAGCACTCCCCTCTGATCCTTCCCCCCTTTGGGGGGAAGGCCGCGGGCCACGCGCACGGCTGCTGGGTGGCTGGACGCCACTGGTCCCAGAAGCTGCATTGCCCTGCGACAGTTCCTCCAGGCACTCGTCCAGTGAGGAGGTGTCGAGCATTTCCTCCTCTCCTGCGGGACGTGACTGTTCCCCCGAAGGTCCGGCTTGCTCCTCCTCCTCCTCCTGGTTGGAGGTGCTGTCACTGGCAGCCTCAGGGTCCTGGTCGTCACCAGCTGAAAGCAGGAATGCACAAGAGTAGCTTCAGAGTGAGGAGACGGCGTCAGCGAGGGAGTTAGGACTGGTGGGATTCAGCGCATTGGTGGGACAGTGGCAAAGGAGGTAGCTCGGATGGGCCAGTGCGACGCGAGAGGGCCAAAAGGCGAGGTCCTTACCATTGCCGGGCAGTGGAGGGTCGGATACACCGCACGCTGTGGGGACAATCACACGTGCTCCCATGAGCACACACACGCGCTCCTCCAGCCGAGTGAGCTTCTGCAGCTTGGCGCGGCCACCCCTGGCACGGGCCTGGCGATTAAACGCTACTTTAGCCTGCAAGAGAAAGGACGGGCTGTAAGTGCGCAGTGAAGCCCTGATGTAGTGTGCACTGCCTCCCATGGTGGAATAGCTTGGACAGAGTGAAGCCCTGATGTAGTGTGCACTGCCTCCCATGGTGGAATAACTTGGGCAGAGTGAAGCCCTGATGTACTGTCCACTGCCTCCCATGGTGGAATAGCTGGGCCAAAGTGTAGAGTGCCGAATGGCCATTTGATGCTCATGACTGTCCCAATGCTGCTGGCTGAGGGCTGGCCAAAAGGACTTTCAGGTCCCTTTGCCCATCATGTCAGGTGTACATGCAAGAATGAGGAGGAGACTGGAAAGGCTACTCACCCTCACAATCCTGGTCAGATCGTTGTATTTCTTACGGCATTGTGTGTGGGTCCTGGGGGCCTCGCCGGTGAACGTCACCCTCTGGGCGATCTGCTTCCAGGCTTTGGTGTAGTCGTGGTGGGTTGGATTCCTCCCACTCTCTGGAAACAAGATCTTGCGCCTCACCTCCAGAGCTGTGACCATTATGTCCAGATCACCCTCTGAGAAGCGCAGGGCACGCTGACGGGCCTTCTCTGGCGTTGCCATGACTCCCTGGGGCTGAGCAGTAGTGTTGAGGCCTCTTTGCAAGGCTGCAGTGTGCAGGGCGTGGCAGCAGACCAATTCGTCCCTTCCCCCTTTAAGAGCTGGTCGGCACCACGGGGTCTGCTGTCAGTGCAAAAATGACCGCACCCGTGCTGCGCCCCGCCTGGGCGCTATCCCTCTGGACCGCCGGCTTAGCGCCTAAAGAGAGTAGTGGAACGCCTCTTTTAGCGCTCCACCAACCTCTTAGGGCGAAGCCACTGAATTCCCGGCAACGGGGCGCTACTTTGGGGCGGGCGCTAACTTCGGGCGGGCGCTAAGGTTAGCGCCCCAAAACTGCCTATACTGAAAATCTAGCCCAGAGAAACAGGTATCTTTTCTTCCTTTGACTTCACTCCTCACAACACAGATTCACTTGTTGTAACAGAACTTGTGTTCAGCTTATTCACAACTGAATTGAGCAATAGGGGAACTATAGTAACCAATAATCTTTTACACTTCAATGGAAACTATGTATGTTGGTGGACAAAACGTTGGTTGAACACAGAGGCCTAGAAATTGGGTTGGGGCGCCAAAGTGTCGCAAAAGTCGGCGGAGCGCAGGATTTAGCGCAGCGATCGGAGTGATACCGATCGCCAGAAATTCAGTTTCAGTGCCCCTCGAGGGAGATGGGGCGAGGCTCGAGGCGCTCCGCGTCCCTCTTAGGGCGCTGAAACTGATTATCGCAGCACAACGTGCCGCAGCGCCACATGCTGCGGCACGGCACGCTGCGGTACTGCAGGCCTTCCTCCCACTGTTAAGGGGGAGGTGCCTGCAACAGCGCGATCCCCGATTGCGAGTGCCGGCAGATGAGCCCGTCACCAAGGAGAAGTGTCGGGCTCTCAGGAAACAGCCGGCAATGCCGCGGGGGGGGGTGGTTAGGAGGCCGGGAATGGAGGTGCTGGCAGGCGGCCGCCGAAAAAATGGCCGCCCCGCACCTCCACCTTAACTTGCGCTGCTGCCGGCACAGTTAGGCCCCGTGAACCAGGCGCGGGTAGCGAGCGGCGCAACTGCGGCGTTCGCTACCAAATATCGCGAACAGGGCACGAATGGGGCGCTGCGCACACCGATGACGTCATCAGTGGCGGCGCAGCGCAAATGCCTAACGCCACCATTAGCGCCCCTACTGAATATCGCCGGAGACGCAGCCAGTGGTGCTACAGCCACTGACTGCCTCTTTAGGCGCTAACAGGTGACGCCACTCACCCAATTTCTCCCCCAGAGTGGCCTTGACAAGAGGGTCTAAAGGCATGTGGCCCATACTTTATTCATTCTTTTCTCGCTGTAACTATTGGCAGTTACTCTACATGATGCTAAAGGAATGCAGCTCATGAAAACCATAAATGTGATTGTATTCAAAAGCTGTAGCACGTAGCAAGTGTATTTTACCTGACTTGTACCATGGCATGAAATGATGATTTTATTCTTTATCTGAGTGTACTGCAGAACAAAGAGTGATTGGAACACATATGCAGAACTTTATAAACAGACCAGCTGCCCAACCTCTTGGTTAAGGAACAGTATGACATGCAGTCGTGCGTGAAAACAGATTGTGAAAAAGTTATTAAAATAAGAATTAAAATATAACTAGTTATTTAGAAACATAAGCAGAGTGCAAGTTTCTTTGTGTACATAGTCACTGTTTTGTAGGAACTGTGATTTGCTTCTGCTGAGTACTGGGACTAATCTGCCTTATTGGTGGTTTGTTTCTTTAAGAGAAACAAAATGTATCAATGATATAGGACTCAAATCTTATGAATGGGGCAGGATGTCTTACAATGTTGATGGACCAAGATGTCCTACAATGTTGATGGGGCAGGAGATCCTACAGCACCAAAGGAGTAGCAGTGCCTATGTCGTTGACAAGGCAAAGGGGTTCTTGGGATCAAATAGGGTACCGAAGTTGCAAATAATCTGGTTCAGGCTGAGACAGGGGCATGGAATCAATGATAAGGGTATAGCGTTTGAGACTGAGGGGGAGAAATTCGGTATCACCCCATTTGGGCCGCAATTATCGGCCGGGCGCAAAGATTAGCGCCTGGCGCTAATTATCACCTCTGACTGCAAACTTGGCTTTTATCGCCCCTGGAGGTGATTGGAGCGCTAAATCAGGCGCTACACATCTGTCTTAAGGTGCAAACGCCAAGGAGCGAGGCGCTAACTCACAGCGCTGGCGAAGCTCATGTGATGTCAGTCAGCAATGGAACACAGACACACTGGCACCAGCCAATTCTTAAAGGGGAGTTCTGATGAATGGTCATCGACCTGAAACGTTAACTCTGTTTCTCTCTTCACAGATGCTGCTTGACCTGCTGAGTTTCTCCAGCATTTTCTGTTTTTATCTTAAAGGGGAGGGTTTATCTTGGTCTCCATCTACATCCTGCTCATTGCAGCCTTGAGTCTCGGCCTGGAGAGGCCTGTACATCAAATCTGCTGGAAAGAACAATGGAGAGACCCAGGGAAAGAGCTCAGAGTGCAGCCCCCACAGCCTCTTCTAAATAGATACAAGGAAGGGCAAATCAAAATGAACCTGCAAAGTGCTGCTCGGTACCCAAAACTCCTTCACACAGTGTAGAATCTCTCCAGAAGTCTCTCTCTCTCTCTCTCAGAATGCATGGTGCAAAAATGTCACCAACAAAAAAAGGCAGGAAGCGGTCGCCTTTAAATAGCGCACCCCAGTCCCTTCCCGACTGCAAAATGCTCACCTCAACCTGTCGTTGCTAGTGGTAGGCGTTAAGGCAGGGGGTGCCACTCAATTTCCAGTCTGGGGCGCTACCGGGGTGTTGCGCAGTCGACTGATATCACGATCTGCCGGCACAGGAGATCGTGGCGGTAGTGTTTAGTGTCGCCGCAAAATGTCCGGTCAATTTTGCGAGAGGCGCAGATATCGCCGCGCCTGGGCACTAGTTGGTTTGCGCCCCACTTAGCGCCCTCTTAAGATGCTAACGGGTGGCGCTACCAACTGAATTTTTCCCCCAGAGTCTATGGACAAAGGTTTTAGTCTTCCAATTTATTTAACTGGAAGAAATTGTGGCCTATATAAGACTGGATGTCGGACAGGCAATCTGACAGTACAGAGGCAGTGGAGTGATCAAGGATGGTGGTAGACAGGTAGAGCCAAGTGACGTTGCCATTGTATATTTTTGGATGATATCACCAAGGGATGAATGTAGAAGAGGAATAGTTCAGGTCAAGGTCAGATTTGTGAGGGACTCCAGAGATTACGGTGTCATAGTGGGATGAGAAGTCGTTGCTGGGGATGCTCTAGCTATGATCAGATAGATAAGACTGGAAGCAAGCAAGGGCATTCCCACTGGGTTGGACAACAGAGGAGAGGTGTTGGAGAAAGATGGTATGGTCAAACGTGTCAAAGAATACAGAGAAGTTGAGTAGAATTAGAAGGAAAATGTACCATGTTCACAGAGGATGTCATTTGTGACTTTGCTTAGGGCCATTTCAGTGTTATGGGACGCAAGGAAAGCTGATTGAAGAGATTCAAACATGTTTGTATATTCATAGCTGTGGAAGAGATGGGAAGGTACAACGGGCTAGATTTTCAGTTGCTTGCGCCAGCAGTTAGCGCCTTAAGAGAAGTGATTTCCGGGCGCTATGCGTGTAGCGCCCGGGCGCAGCGCAGTTTGCGCCCCGCCCCAAATTAAGTTGCCCGTTAGCGCCGGCGCAAAGTTTAGCGCCCGCCCGGATGCGCGCGCAGAAAATGACGTCACATCCTCGTGCAACGCCCTTTGGCCGCCCCGATTGCAAACTTCAGTCGGACCGCCCCATTGTGCGGCGGGCGGCCGGAGCGTTTGGAAAAAGGAACGCAACACAACCAGCGCGGGCCCCGGGGGGCGCTAATTAAAGGGAACGTCCTCTCCAGTATAAAGGCCATCCATTATTTCAGAAAACAGTCTTGTGCAACGCATTTCTGGAGACACAACAAGGAGGATAGCTAACTGGTTTCAAGCAGCAAGAGCCAGGTATTTTTGGACTCAGGCAACAGCGCTGCAAGTGGCCATTTGGAAATTAGAGTGTTTGCCAGGATTTGATGGGGGTTGCATGGGGTGCCAACGCGGAGCTGCAGCTCCATGTCCGTAGGGCTCGCAGACGTATTGTGAGAGGGGCAGCCCTGGCTAGAGGCAGAGGGGGCTACAGGCGTCGGCCACGTAGGCCTTACCCAGTCAGGCTATACCGCCAGCAGCGCTCCTACCTAAACATGAGTGCCGCGCGATGTGTTAAAAGGCTCCGATTCCGGAAGGGGGTGATTGCAGAGATCTGCCACCTGCTTCGCCGAGATCTGCGGCCAAAGCTCAGGTGCAGGACGTCTCTGTCGGTGGAAGTGAAGGTGACAGTGGCATTGAACTTCTATGCCACCGGCTCCTTCCAATACGCTGCTGGGGACATAGCAAACATCTCCCAGTACGGCGTGCATCGCTGCATCCGCCAGGTGACCGAAGCACTGTTCAGAAGGAGAAGCCAATTCATCTCCTTCCCCATGGCCCTGGAGAGCCAGCATCAGCGCGCATTGGGATTTTCCAGACTCGGGGAATTCCCCTTGGTGCAGGGCGCCATTGACTGTACGCATGTGGCTTTGCGGGCCCCTCTGGAGCATGGCGAGCAGTATCGCAACAGGAAGGGCTACCATTCTCTGAATGTGCAGCTGGTCTGTGACCACAAGCAGCGCATCATGGCAGTCAATGCCAGCTTCCCAGGCAGCAGCCACGATGCCTTTATCCTGCGGCAGAGTACTGTGCATGACATGTTCCAGGCACAGCCTCCCCCAAGAGGATGGCTACTCGGGGACAAAGGCTATCCTTTGTGCACCTGGCTCATGACCCCGCTCCGCGCGCCCAGGACCGCTGCTGAAGAGGCCTACAACGAGAGCCATCAAACCACCCGCAACATCATCGAGCTAACTATTGGGGTCCTCAAGCAGCGGTTCCGCTGCCTTGATCGCTCCGGAGGAGCTCTCCAGTATTCGCCGGACCGGGTCTCCCAATTTGTGGTGGTTTGCTGCATGCTACACAACCTGGCTATCCGCAGGACTCAGGCACTGCCACCTGACGTTGGACCAGCACCTCAGGAGGAGGAGCAGGAGGAGCATGAGGAGGAGGAGGAGGAGGAGGAGGAGGAGCAGGAGTACGTTCCCAGGAGGGAGCGACCAGGGCCAAGGGCCGCACGACGCCACCTTATTACACGGTACTTCTAAGCCCCCTGTCAGGGAATGGCCAGGGGCCATGAGGGAAGATGAATGCAGCCGCTCCGCAAGCCCTCAGCCGGCGAAGCCAACAAACACTAAGAAGAACAACCATGGAGACTGCATGAATAAAGATAATTTTTTATTAAACAAAAATGAAAAGCCCTTCCCACATGAATCCCCAAAAACAATAAACGGGCCCCACAAAAAGCCCAACAAACGACTCACTCCCACAAACTGGGGAGGAGCCACTCCACCTTTATTGAAACCGGGCCTCAACGTCGGCCTAACGCAAAAAAAAAGCCCTCCAAAAGCACAACCATGGGCAAAATAAAGATGGCCACCGCCATATTAAAGGAAAGCTGGCCACACCCTCTACTGAGTGGCCCGCGAGGGCGAGACCTTGCCCAGCATTTTGCCTCCCCTGCCCTGCCTGCTGCTCCTTCGCAAGCTCTGCCCAGTGGCTGCTGCGAGGCTGGGGGAAGGCGCCTGAGGCTCAGATGCCCTTCCGCCAGATGCCACTGGGGGGCGGCCTACACGGCGTTTGGGCCTCGAGGGGCCGTCTCCTGAGTGGCGCGCCTGAGCCTGGCCACCATCAGCTGCAGCCGCTTGCCCTTGACGCCCCAGAGGGGGAATGGCGGCGACGGATGGTGCAATGTGGGCCAGCTGGCGTCTGGGATGCGCTGGCTGGTGCTGTGGCGCGGTGGCACTCGGCCGGGCCCGCACTGCAGGATCCGCAGCAATCAGCCGACGGCCGGCTTGCTGGGATGGTCCAGCGCGGCGCCTGCCCTGGCGATGCCTGCCTGAGACAGCGCGTGTGGCAGCAGTGAGTGGCCCTCTGGTCCTGGTGTGCGCGCGCATCACATCCGCCAGGGTCTTGACGGCATCAGTTAGCATGCGGCCAGTCGCGGCAGTTGCTGCCCCGAACTCGCGCACACTGGTCGCCAGCGACTCGATGGCCTCAGGCATGCGCCCCACCACGCTCATGAGCTCCGTGTGGCGCCGGTCCGAGTCGTCGGCCATCTGATCGAGCTTCCGCACCTCCTCCGAAGTGAAGGTGTCCGGACTGGAGTCGCGACTCTCCCGCTGGGGAGGAGGGGGCCGAACTAGGGGACCCTTGCCGCGTTGGTGACGGCGAGTTTGCCGAGCAGCAGCACTCCCCTCTGATCCTTCCCCCCTTTGGGGGGAAGGCCGCGGGCCACGCGCACGGCTGCTGGGTGGCTGGACGCCACTGGTCCCAGAAGCTGCATTGCCCTGCGACAGTTCCTCCAGGCACTCGTCCAGTGAGGAGGTGTCGAGCATTTCCTCCTCTCCTGCGGGACGTGACTGTTCCCCCGAAGGTCCGGCTTGCTCCTCCTCCTCCTCCTGGTTGGAGGTGCTGTCACTGGCAGCCTCAGGGTCCTGGTCGTCACCAGCTGAAAGCAGGAATGCACAAGAGTAGCTTCAGAGTGAGGAGACGGCGTCAGCGAGGGAGTTAGGACTGGTGGGATTCAGCGCATTGGTGGGACAGTGGCAAAGGAGATAGCTCGGATGGGCCAGTGCGACGCGAGAGGGCCAAAAGGCGAGGTCCTTACCATTGCCGGGCAGTGGAGGGTCGGATACACCGCACGCTGTGGGGACAATCACACGTGCTCCCATGAGCACACACACGCGCTCCTCCAGCCGAGTGAGCTCCTGCAGCTTGGCGCGGCCACCCCTGGCACGGGCCTGGCGATTAAACGCTACTTTAGCCTGCAAGAGAAAGGACGGGCTGTAAGGGCGCAGTGAAGCCCTGATGTAGTGTGCACTGCCTCCCATGGTGGAATAGCTTGGACAGAGTGAAGCCCTGATGTAGTGTGCACTGCCTCCCATGGTGGAATAGCTTGGACAGAGTGAAGCCCTGATGTAGTGTGCACTGCCTCCCATGGTGGAATAGCTTGGACAGAGTGAAGCCCTGATGTAGTGTGCACTGCCTCCCATGGTGGAATAGCTTGGCCAAAGTGTAGAGTGCCGAATGGCCATTTGATGCTCATGACTGTCCCAATGCTGCTGGCTGAGGGCTGGCCAAAAGGACTTTCAGGTCCCTTTGCCCATCATGTCAGGTGTACATGCAAGAATGAGGAGGAGACTGGAAAGGCTACTCACCCTCACAATCCTGGTCAGATCGTTGTACTTCTTACGGCATTGTGTGTGGGTCCTGGGGGCCTCGCCGGTGAATGTCACCCTCTGGGCGATCTGCTTCCAGGCTTTGGTGTAGTCGTGGTGGGTTGGATTCCTCCCACTGTCTGGAAACAAGATCTTGCGCCTCACCTCCAGAGCTGTGAGCATGATGTCCAGATCACCCTCTGAGAAGCGCAGGGCACGCTGACGGGCCTTCTCTGGCGTTGCCATGACTCCCTGGGGCTGAGCAGTAGTGTTGAGGCCTCTTTGCAAGGCTGCAGTGTGCAGGGCGTGGCAGCAGACTAATTCGTCCCTTCCCCCTTTAAGAGCTGGTCGGCACCACGGGGTCTGCTGTCAGTGCAAAAATGACCGCACCCGTGCTGCGCCCCGCCTGGGCGCTATCCCTCTGGACCGCCGGCTTAGCGCCTAAAGAGAGTAGTGGAACGCCTCTTTTAGCGCTCCACCAACCTCTTAGGGCGAAGCCACTGAATTCCCGGCAACGGGGCGCTACTTTGGGGCGGGCGCTAACTTCGGGCGGGCGCTAAAGCTAGCGCCCCAAAACTGCCTAAACTGAAAATCTAGCCCAACATGTTCAACAACTTTAGAGAAAAAGTGTGATTGGAGATGGAGTGGTTATTTACAAGATTGGAAGGGTCGTGGGTGGGTGTTATGAGCAGGGCGTGGTGATGGTAGTTTTGAAAGGAGGAGGACAGTGTCTGAGAAGAGAGAACCATTTAATAGAATGTGGCTAGGAAGGAAATCTGGGTGGTCAACAGTTTAGTGGAAATGGGGTCAAGGGAGCAGGAGATGGGTATCATGGACAAGAAGAGTTCAGAGACAGCATGAGTGAAAATGGGAGAGCAACTAAAGAAAAATGCAGGCTTAGGGCTAGGATAGGAGGGAGCGTTGGGGGAGCTTTGGCTTGGTCGGCAAGGGGAAAGGGGGGAAGCAAGAGAGGCAGCAGGATGACTGGTTTCAATCTTCATCACAAAGAAGTCCATGAGCTCCTTGCACATTGTTGGAAGTGTGGGTGGCGGGGGCAGTGGAGAATGGTGCCAGATATTCTCAATTCTGTGCCTATTGAACTTGAGATAGTGAAGATGGGTGTCAAACAATCAGGATGGGAGAGGCTAAACATTTTTTTGGTTCTAGGGCATCAAAGGTAGAGGTGAGGTAGTGGTTGAGCAGATGGATAGCAGCAGAAGTGTCATGGTGAATCATAGGCCAAAGGCTAGACAGTTGGCAGCTTGAAAGTGCAAACAGTGGGATACATTTTAATTTTTACTGCTGGCAGTAACAGATTGGCCACTCATTACACACCTTCAGTGGAAAGGAAAATTGGGCAGAGTACATAATGGGCAGCCAATCCACTACCACCGTTATTGCAACTGGGGGCGAAAGTTAAAATCTGCCTCAGTCTCTTTCCAAAATTCAGTGAGAACAATCACTTTCTAAGAAGCAGGCAGCAGTTATTCCCTCTTAGCAGAGCTCTAAGATAGTGACAGATAGGAATAATGCATCGTAAGCCCTGTTGTTTTTAAAATGATTGACCATTTTATGTAATATTTATCCTTACATCTATTCAAGTCCACCTCCCTAAACCAGACAGCATTTCTTGACCAAGAACATGGATAGTTTATTGTTCTCGAGCCATTTGCAGATTTGCTCTGTGGACAAATACTAGGAAATACGTGGAAGCATTTTTTTTAAAGATATATACATTGATGTATTGCACCCTGACTACACTACTCCCTGCCTGTTTAATCCATGCTGGAGAATCTTGGATGTTGTAGCACAAAGAGGTAATAATAAAGTCACCTACCAATGTGCAAAACATTCCCACCCTGCAGAAATTCATGACCACTCACTCCCTTAAATTGTTGTGTTGCTGGTTCACAGTGAGCTAACTGATTAGAAAATAAAATAAAATCACCGCAATTTGTATATGAGCATTGCACAAACTACACCTTGCGTTAACCTCAGGGTATTAAAGCTGAACACTTTCTCTGGTACAGTGGCAGCTGAAATGAGAATGAATAGAAAGAATATAAATCTCTTTTCTATACCGACACTTTAAAATTTTTTTTTACTGAAAACATCTTTATGCTGTGTTGTCAAAGTGAAGACAGTTTTAAAGACTTTGCAGTTAGCTACTGTGAGTTCCTATGACAGCTGGACATAAAAAGCAAAAACAGTAGGCTAATGCACAAGTCTAGTTTTTTTTTGTTTCTCAAACAAAGTTTTTTTAAAAAAAACTAATCTCCCATTTTCTTGAAAGGTTTTGCACTCTTGTCTGTCAGAGCTATTTTTTATTTTTGCGAATTTCAGGAAACCTATGACTGCTGTCCTCAGAAATCCTTTGATCGCTCTTAGACTTAGAGTGAAAATGTTAAACAAGTGAATAATGTTTAGAAAATAGCACAGCCAACCATAGTGGCCTTTTATCTTCTTCATCAGAATCAGTGTAGAATAAGTACACCAATAGCATTAGGACATACTTTCATGGTAATGTCCATTTTAAGTGCAATACAGGAAGCTCTTTGGTAGCTGGCACCGACGGGATCGGCGTGTTGCCGGTTGATCAAAAATTCTGGATGACGGAAAGGGTTATCTACCAAGGCTATTTTTAACAAAGAAAAATAAAAAAAATCAAGAAATGTGCAGTATACAGTAATTGGGTACTCACCTACAGAATGT
The DNA here is from genome assembly GCF_052327205.1 of Somniosus microcephalus. NCBI lineage: Eukaryota > Metazoa > Chordata > Chondrichthyes > Squaliformes > Somniosidae > Somniosus > Somniosus microcephalus. The sequence goes on from NC_140991.1 coordinate 230,704,610, forward strand.
TGTGTTAAATGGATGGTGGAAGATGCTTGATTAAGTACAGTACTGCCAGTTGAGGGTACTCCATAACTCTTTAATTACTTAACAGTAAAACAAAACTTATAAATGACTGTACAGTGTTGACTATACACTTAGACCAAGTCAGCTGGTTCATCAGGAATATCCATGCCAGCTGGATCATCAGGATCATGCACTTCAACAGATTCTTCAGGCACTTCCACTGCTTCAACTCTTTTGGAAGCTTTCCTAAACATGTCCCAGATGTCTGCTTGCTTAGTGGACTCTTGCCTTTTTTGTAAAAAGGTGGAATGCAGAATATGGAGGTGCGTAACTTCTTGGGCAAATTTGAGGAATAAAGCAAATCCTTCTGCAGCTTTAGCCCAAGAAATCTTCTTTTCTTCAGAAATCTCATCCTCTTCACTTTCCATCTCACTTTCCTTTTCTTTCTTTGGATTCAAAACAGTCTCAATTATTTCATCATCACTTAGCATATGCACAACAGCAACTTCTCTATCTGCATCAACCCATTGCTCAATATCACTTTCACTGAGTGTAATAATGATAAATAACTTCCGGATGAAGTTATGTGCATGTCACTTCCTGTGAACTGTGAACTCTGTGCATACATCACTTCCTGTGCATACGTCACTTCCTGTGTTTGGACTAGTATAAATACTGAACTGCTCAGTATGGTAAAAGGGCTTCTCCTAGAGGCATGGTGAAGACCGCTCTTGTATATAGTATAATTATAAGTTGCTTAAAGCTTACTTTAAAGTTCCTTGATGTGTGAGACTCCTTTTTACATCACTGAGGTTACGTCGTATCCCGTGCCATAACTTGAAGCACGTTAGCCATCCCTCGGAGAAAGCACACTTGTCAGTGAGCTCCATCTTCACGCAGAAATCCTTCGCATTCTCGATTAGCATGGTTCCGGAAATTGGAACACCCTCTGAACGCTTAATTGAAAACCACTCATAAAGCATGGTATCCAGCTCTTCAAGCTTAGGCTTACAAAGCGTACACCATTTCTCTGCACTCATAGATGTCTCCGAGCTTGAATAAAACTTGAGCAGCTTATCCTTCTGCAATTTGATGTCGTAGATTGTTGACGAACCAATTTTGAATTCATTCATAATGTTGATACGCTTCTCTCCCCTTTCTAGTCATTGGCATATGTCGATTTTCTGTTTTAAAGTTAACACCACTCTCTTCCTTTTGCTTGGACCAACTTTTGGGATTTCCATAATGCAATGCATTAACTACCAGCAGCTTGGGAGACACACAGTACCCCTGTAATATGGCGGATCAGAAGAGACTACCGGCAGCGCGGGAGAGTCAGCCTCCTGTTACAGGGGTTTTGAGGTGTTCCGACTTCCGACAGCGCCAAGAAGCCGAGTAGTGGCAGTTTGGAGAACTACGCCCACTGACTAACTCGGCCACCGCGGGAGACTCGGACTCGGCAACATTTCCGGTTGTTGAGGTGTTGTTTTCAGAGCGAGAATTTTGCCGGTTAATAGGTGCCATTTAAATGAGAGTTTCCTGTATTACAATGTGATAATACATATCACTATATCGCGCACAATGAAAATCTATGTCTAACCCTCAGAATAGTTCTTTTTTGCTGAATCTGGGTTCAAGATTCCTGAATACAACAACAACAACTTGTATTTATATAGCACCTTTAATGTAGTAAAACATCCCAAGGTGCTTCACAGGAGCGTTATCAAACAACATTTGACACAGAGCCACCGAAGGAGATATTAGGGCAGAAAGAGGTAGGTTTTAAGGAGCGTCTTAAAGGAGGAAAGAGAGGTAGAGAGGTGGAGAGATTTAGGGAGGGAATTCCAGAGTTTAGGGTCCTGGCAGCTGAAGGCACGGTGCCAATGATGGAGTGATTAAAATCAGGGATGCTCAAGAGGCCAGATTTGGAGGAGTACAGATATCTTGAAGGGTTGTAGGGTTGGAGGAGATTACAGAGATAAGAAGGGGCGAGGCCATGGAGAGATTTGAAAACAAGGATGAGAATTTTAAAATCGAGGAATTATTTAACTGGGACCCAATGTAGATCAGTGAACACAGGGGTGATGGGTGAACGGGACTTGGTGCGAGTTAAGACACAGGCATCAGAGTTTTGGATGACCTCAAGTTTACGGAGGGTGGAAGCTGGGAGGCCAGCCAGGAGTGCATTAGACTAGTCAAGCCTCGAGGTAACAAAGGCATAGGTGAGAGTTTCAGCAGCAGGGGGGCAGCCGGGCGGTGTTATGGAGGTGGTGGAGTGGATATGTGGTCGGAAGTTCATCTCGGGGTCAAATATGACACCAAGGTTGTTAACATTCTGGTTCAATATTGCATCTTAACTAAGATTACTCATGTTGCATTTCAACTTGTGCAAAGTACTTTGAGATCTTGTACTGACATGATAAGACGCTATATATGTGCAAGTATTTTATATCAGTGTAGTTGCATCATAGGCTAAAATTATACTACACCAGGTATAAAGCTCAGATGGCATAAGACTAGCTCCTGGATGTGTTCTCACACCTCTTCCTTAAGTGCACTCTGGATAACTTCTACTGCAAATTATATTACATAGTTTGCGTTTATGCAAAGCTCAAGCAGCTTCTCGTTGAGACAATTAAAAAGTAATGAGTGGTAAGTTCTCACTAATCTAATGCTTAATGTGTTTCCACATGGGATTTTGGAGTGTGCAATGTCAATCTATCGATATATTGTACAACTGTGTTAGTTATGGAAGAACATGTCTTGTTTATCAGAAGCTAATTGAAGTGTTGGTGTTTTTTTGTTTTTCACATTTTTACTTAAAATCCAGAAACAAATTCCTGCCTTTTATTCTTATATATTTAAAATAAAGGAACTCAACCAAGCTGGATAGTAATCAAGACTGGAGTTTTTTAATCGCAAAGTATCTATTCAATTTTCCATCTCTGAGATTCCATGAGGTTTTAGTTAAACATTAAAGCACTGGAGGCTGGTCATACTTTAAACTACTAGAATAGGCTAAGCCTCCACATTGGCTAGCTGAGATATCAGCTATAAGCTGACAAGTAATTAAACCAGCATATCTTTAACAACTGTCATCTTTCATTTCTGTGTAGCTTGGATGTAAAGCAAAGGCAAGGGAGCCAAAAAAAAAGACTTTACATTACTGGGCAACTGCTGAGTGTCTCCTGCTGAACAGTTTAGCAGACTTGGGCATTTAGAGGATTGTGGCAAGATCAAAAGGGTCAGAGATCCCTTTACCAATTAACAGCAGGAAGAAAAACATCAAATAAGGTGTAAATTTCAGCTCTGCAGTCTTGAGTAAGTCAAGCGTGAAATGCATTCTAATACTCTCAAGTGGCAGCAGTTTTGGACCATCGGTGATGTCACTGTTGCACGGGAGGAAGCTTGCTCGCACTGAAAGAAACCATGCCGCAATCCTGCACCACAACTCGGTGTTAAAGCCTGCTTCTTGTCTCTGTGATAACATATGAGCGCAGCCATTTACCACAATCGCAAACTTCTGGCAAGATCAGTGAGGTCTGCCAAAACCTTGCAACTGACAACAAAGAACAGCAGCTAGTGACCAGCCCAGCAATGTTGTCTTTTGAACAGCGAGTCTACACAGACAGAAGTAAATGACAGTTAATTACAAATTACATTCTGATCAGGACTGTGGGGACCCACAGCTTGAATAACAATCAGAGCCTGAGGCGCTCACCTGCTTGTAAAAAGAACATACGGAGACACAAGCTGGGGCGCTATACAAGTTCCAAAACAAGCTGCTGTGCACAAGAACTGATTGGATTACAGAGATTTTAGGGGGGGGGAAGCATTCAAATTTCTACTTTAAAAAGTTTGACCACTGATTGTAGATTATTAAAGTCACTCTCTTCTGAAAGATTTGGGACTTTTAGAGTGCCAGCAACAATAAGCAAGGACAGTCTGTAGATAAAACAAACTGTGAGAGGTATGTATAAATCCAGGATAGCCTGAGGCATCTAGTTGTAAATTCAAAGATGGTCAAGCATATTCAAGAAGAACAGGCATTATTAACATAGCTCAGGGGCCATTCATTGACGGTTCTAGCCCACTATATTGTTACTCTAGATTAAGCTGCTTATGTAGATAAGGCATTTCAGTAATGATAATGTGTTGAGAAGGTGCGTGTGTTACTGTTGATGATCATTCAATAGGTTTGGGTGTATATTAAATCTCAATAGTATTTTGCAGCAACCTAATCCTAATACCTATTGTAAATGTATTTTCACAACTATGGCATAATCCACATTGTTCTGTCTTCAGTATTTTTGCTGAAGCTGTCAATTTAATTTTCAAAATGAAGATGCATAAATGGCACAAATGTCAAAATGACAACCAAGGCTCATCATGCGGGAAACATTGTTATGGACTGTTCATCAGTCTCAGTCAGCTCTCCTTTGTTCTCTTCCTCCTCCTTTTCCTCGTACTCGCCTGTAGACCAAGGTGCAAACCCACCTTCCGGCTCTTCCAGCTGCACGGGTTACTCATTACGACTAGTGAGTAATGAAATATACAACAGACGCACACAACCTTGGGAACTTGCTTGGTGCTGCGGAATAGGATCCCACCTGATCATTCCAGGCAGTGGAAGTTCTGCATTCTACCAGTATTCAGATGGAGGCACGAACTCTGCCTTGATAATAGCAGTTCCTGGATGTTGTTAATAGCCAGAGCAGCAAAGGGTAGCCTTGGTCACACAATAGACATCCATTCTGTCTGCCTGCTCCTTCAAATATTGTGGCACCTTAGACCTTTACAAGATGAAATGATCATGGCTGCTTTCGGGGTATCTTGCAATTACCTGCATATTCTGTTGTGGTGGTCTTTGACCACCTGGATGTTGATAAAATGGAATTTATTGTGATTTATATATGCCATAGGGTTGTTAGGCATTCTGATGGCTAAATGGGTGCCATCAATGACACCCTGAATTTTTGGGAACCCAGCAACTTGGTAGAAGTGCTGTGGCCTCTTCAGTTATTACTAGGGTTGCCAATCCTCCTGGATTGTTCGGATGTCTCCAGGAATGGAAGATGAATCTCCCGGGCACTGCTGTTAGCAACCAAGGAGAAAAGTAGCACTTCGCTTCTGTAGCTTGCGTCTGTGCACTTCCTTCATCGCTGAGCATGACTTTCACAACCTCAGGACGTCCCAAAGTGCTTTACAGCCAATTAACTTTTTTGAAGTGCAGTCACTGTTGTAATGTATATCTAGCTGCAGACGTAGTTGATCTCACAAGAAGAATTATTCCCCACCACCACAGTTACAGCCGGTGCACTGAGGAGTTAAAGTGGATGACCTGAATGACCCTCCCCCTCCCTGTTATTATCCTGTGATTTTCTGAAAATTGATCTTTTCAAAACAATAAGAAATTTAAAAAATGCTGAAGCCTTTCACATAGACAGGTTTGCTGTTGTTTTCACCAGATACAGAAGAGGCTTACTGATGACAGCAAGAATTTCAGCTACAGTCTGCAGGCAAGCCAAGCTAAATGGTAGTGTCCCTTTTTAACTGGCCAACAGACAAAATATCTATAGATATTGGGCCGGAATTTGTGATCGGAGGCTTCCCGCGGGCGGATGCCTCCGATCATCAAATTTTTTACGCATGTACCTGGTGGTCCAGGAGATATGGGGGCTTGCGATCCTGGGCCTCTCCTGGTAGAAATGCGTAGAGGCCCACGTATCCCAGGGGCGCATGTGTTGATACTGAAGAAGGAAGCTGTAGACTGCAGGAAGATATGAATAAATTGGTCAGGTGGGCAGAACAGTGGCAATGGAATTCAATCCGGAGAAGTGTGAGGTAATGCATTTGGGGAGGGCTAACAAGGAAAGGGAATACACATTAAATGGTAGGACACTGAGTAGTGTAGAGGAACAAAGAGACCTTGGAGTGCATGTCCACAGATCCCTGAAGGTAGCAGGCCAGGTAGATAAGGTGGTTAAGAAGGCATACGGAATGCTTGCCTTTATTAGCCATGGCATAGAATACAAGAGCAGGGGGGTTATGCGTCAACTGTATAAAACACTAGTTAGGCCTCAGCTAGAGTACGGCATGCAGTTCTGGTCACCACATTACAGGAAAGATGTGATTGCACTAGAGAGGGTACAGAGGAGATTTACAAGGATGTTGCCGGGAGTAGAGAATCTTAGCTATGAGGAAAGACTGGATAGGCTGGATCTGTTTTCCTTGGAACAGAGGAGGCTGAAGGGAGACCTTATTGAGGTGTATAAGATTATGAGAGGCATAGATAAAGTGGATAGAAAGGAACTATTTCCCTTAGTAGAAGGGTCAAAAACCAGGGGGCACAGATTTAAAGTAATTGGTGGAAGGTTTAGAGGGGATTTGAGGGGAAATTTCTTCACCCAGAGGGTTGTGGGGGTCTGGAACTCACTGCCTGAAAGGCTGGTAGAGGCAGAATCCCTAACCATATTTAAAAAGTACTTGGATGTGCACTTGGGATGCACTAACCTGCAGGGCTATGGACCAAGAGCTGGGAAGTGGGATTAGGCTGGATAGCTCTTTGTTGGCCGGCGCGGACACGATGGGCCGAAATGGCCTCCTTCCGTGTTGTAACTTTCTATGATTCTATGTGGTTCGCAAGTGCCCTGGGATCACCTGGGCCAGCCCAACCAATGAAAAAAGGGAATTCCCATTCATACTTATGCGAGTTCCGTACGTACGGAACTGTCATAAGTATGAATGGGGATGCCTTAAAAAATACACGAACACATGAAATAAGTTTTTTTTAATTACATATGTAAAATTAATTAAAATGGCATTTAATTAAATATTTTAAACGTTGGATAGGTTGAAGGGCCATTGTCACTCAAGTCATCTAGCCGGTTTTCATGCTCCCTATTTGTCAGCACATCAATCAACACTACCCCGTGATGCTAAACTTGCAACAAACCTTAGTAAGACCACACTTGGAGTACTGTGTACAGTTCTGGTTGCCATATCATAAAAAGGATATAGAGGCACTAGAGAGGGAGCAAAACCAATTTCTAAGGTCGATGCCAGAAATGCAAGTTATACAGGAAAGGATAAATAGGCTGGGTCTCTTTTCTCTTGAAAAGAGAAGGCTGAAGGGTGACCTAATAGAGGTCTTTAAAATTATGAAAGGTTTTGGTAGAGTAGATACAGAGAAAGTGTTTCCACTTGTGGGTAAGAGCAAAACAAAAGGCCCATCAATATAAGATTCCAAGAAATCAAATAGGGAATTCAGAAGAAACTTCTTTACCCAATAGTGGTGAGAATGTAGAACTCGCTACCACAGGGTGTAGTTGAGGCAAATAGTATAGATGCATTTAAGGGGAGGCTAGATAAGCATATGAGGGAGAAGGGAATAGAGTGTTGATCTGATAGAGTTAGATGAGGAAGGATTGGAGGAGGCTCGAGTGGAGCCTAAACACCGACATAGACTGGTTGGGCTGAATGGCCTATTTCTGTGCTATATATTCTATGTAATGCTATGTAAAATCAGGCCATCAAGTTAGCAACACACACACACACACACACACACACACAAATGAGACCTGGTCAGATTTGGCCAGAATCACAGGCCTAAATTTCCATTCATTATTATAAATCCAAATTTTCAAGTCCCGATTTTCCCGGAGCCGTCGGGCGGGGTTTCAGGCGGACGGGGGCTGAAAATCGCACAAATAGGGGGTTGCGACCCCCCCGCCCGATTCCCCGCCCCGCCCGACTTTCGCCCCCGTCTTTCAGCGCGACCCGAATTAGTCCCGCCCGTCGCAGGCGGGAATGGTCGGCGGGAGCCTAATGACCAATAATTAGCATGTTTAATCCTATTTTCAGGGGCCCTTGGAATTTTCAGCCTTTCCCCACGTAAAACACGCCAGGTGGGAACACTGCTGATGAAACCTGGCATGAACAATGTCGGCTTGCTTGCTTTCAGCTGCAGGTCAATCAGGACTGAAGAGATTTAATCAGCCAGCATTTGTAGGCTGCAGGACCTTGTTGCTGAAGGCTTGGGGCAACTTGTTGAAGGCTTAGGCACAGCTGTGGAAGGTTGGAGCCTCACACACTTCTCCAGTGTGAGCTCCTGGGAAGCCCCTCTCAGCACCCTAACTCAACGCCTCCTCAACGGAGGCATCTGCCAGAAGCATGGGAGGCCATTTGTTCCTTCCCTTCTTGGCATTAGAGGATCTCCAACAGCACAGGAGGCTGCAGCAGATCCAGCAACAACAGCAGATCCAGCAGCAACAGCAGATCCAGCAACAACAGCAGATCCAGCAGCAACAGCAGATCCAGCAACAACAGCAGCAGCACCAGCAACAACAGCAGGAGCAACAGGCTGCGGCTCAGCCACCTGAGGCAGCACAGGCCAGAAGGGGCCAGCGCATGGAAGGCTGTTGGCGCAGGAGATACCCCCCAAACAGGGTCTACAGACACAGGGTGAGCTACCTCAACATGACTGAGCAGCAGTGCCAGAGGCGGCTGTGACTTCCGCGAGAGGTAGTGACTGACATCTGCGCAATGCTGCAGCAAGACCTGGAGCCCAGAGCACCAGGTCGACACTCCTTACCAGTGGCCATCAAAGTCACCACCGCACTCAACTTTTATGCCTCAGGCTCCTTCCAGGGATCAGCAGCAGACATCAGCGGCATCTCCCAGACGGCCGCACACACTTACATGAAGCAGGTCACCGATGCCATCTTTGCCCTCGTGTAACAATCACATCCATTTCACCCGGGATCGCGCAAGTGTGAGGGCGCGAGCGCTTGGATTAGCTCAACTGGCAGACTTTCCAAGGGTGCAGGGCATCATTGACTGCACACATGTGGCCCTTAGGGCACCCCACCACAATCCAGGAGTTTTTGTCAACCGCAAGGGCCTCCACTCCCTTAACATTCAGCTGGTGTGTGACCACAAGAAGGTGATTTTGCATGTTTGTGCCAAGTACCCTGGCAGCTGCCATGACTCCTTCATACTGCGCCAGTCTACTGTGCCTCCGCTATTCAGTCTGCCAAATTAACTTCAGGGATGGCTACTTGGAGACAAGGGATATCCCCTGCGCTCCTGGCTAATGATGCCATTGAGGAGACCAGCCAATGAGGCTGAGGAGCGCTACAACTCCAGCCACATTTCCACCAGGTGCATTATCGAGCAAGCCATCGGATTGCTGAAGATGCGCTTCAGATGCCTCAATAGATCAGGGGGAGCCCTACAGTACTCATCAGCCAGGGTCTCCAAAATCATTGTGGTATGCTGTGTGCTTCACAACATGGCACAGCATCGTGGCTTGCCGATTCAGTAGGACCAAGAGGCTCCTCACAGAGCCTCCGCGGATGAGGATGATCCTGAGGATGATGCTGAGGAGGAGGAAGAGGAGGAGGAGGAGGAGGAGGTGGAGGACGGGAACGAGCATCCTGCAGTGGGCCACCAACCAGCGGCACCAGTGCGCGAGAACATTGCTGGGCGACATGCAAGAAACGCACTCATCCTGGGCAGATTTGCCTAGCCTGGTACATCAAACACTGCAGCCTCACTGCTTCTTAACTGACCATGGACAGTAGCCCATGCCTGCGCATTTCTGCCTATTTGACCAGCTTGCTTACATCTGCAAGTTATCCTAAGGCCTCAATGTGATATCCCATTCGCCAAATGACAGACGCCATAACTGCTGCAGCTGCCACCAGATTTTTTATGTCCAAGAAAGTGATGGCATTAAAAATATTTACAAGACTTTTCACCCAAGTGGCTACCCTTGTGATTAGTGGTGCTTCATTTTTCTCTTACGTGTGCTCCTACGTAGTGCTACACCTGTGGCTTCAGCAGATGTGGAGGCCCCTTGCTCACTTTCCTGCTGCGCCTGTCTCGACACCGTTGGTGGGTGTCCTCTGGGGTGGCGAGCCTGTGAGGGCTCGCCAGCAGTCTGCTGCTCCTGCGGCTGTGCAGGGCTTCAGGCTCCTATCTCACTGGGGTGTGGACTCCGGCGGAGCTCTGACCGAGGGCTCTGAAGTGGCATGGAAGTGCGAGCGCGTGGTGGGGAGACCCCACTTCCTTGAGGTGTGCCAACAACCTCCCTCTCATGGGTCAGCTCCCCCTCAGCGCCTGCAAGTGGCTGGAGAGCACCTTGCTGCACATCAGGGGGGCTGTGGGGACCCGTCTCTGTACTGGACGTCCTGATCAGAGGGACTTCCATGAAGGTCTGGTCTCAGTGCTCAATAGATGCCCATCGCTCCTCAAGAAATGTCATTCTATTCAGAGCACTCACCATGTTTCTGATACCCTGGCGACTAAACTACTCCATGGCCGCAGCCCTCCTCTCCTCGGCTGCAGCCAGCATTGCCACGGACGCAGCCATCCTTTCCGTGGTGAGGTTTTGATGCGCCAATGACTCCAATAAGGCTCTGCTCATGCTCGCCATGGACTCCTCCATTTGCTCCACACTCGCAGCGACCCTGGAGACAAAACCTGCCAGAGAAACCTGCCAGAGACTCCTGGATGAGCTACAGAATTTGTTCATCCCAGTTTGGCATAAAAATAAAACAAAAATGGTGACTCAACCATGGCTAACAAGGGAAATTAGGGATAGCATAAGATCCAAGGAGAAGACATATAAATTGGCCAGAAAAAGCAATAATCCTGAGGATTGGGAGCAGTTTAGGATTCAACAAAGGAGGACAAAGGGATTAATTAAGAAAGGGAAAATAGAATATGAGAGTAAGCTAACAGGGAACATAAAAACTGACTGTAAAAGCTTTTATAGATATGTGAAGAGAAAAAGATTGGTGAAGTCAAGCGTAGGTCCCTTGCAGTCAGAATCAGGGGAATTTATAATGGGAAACAAAAAAATGGCAGACCAACTAAATTCATACTTTGGTTCTGTCTTCACAAAGGAGGACACAAATAACCTCCCAGAGATGCCGGGGAACATAGGGCCTGATGAAAGGGTGGAACTGAAAGAAATCAGTATTTGTAGGGAAATGGTGTTAGGAAAATTGATGGGACTGAAGGCCAATAAATCCCCAGGGCCTGATAATCTACATCCTAGGGTACTTAAGGAAGTGGCCCTAGAAATAGTAGATGCATTGCTGGTCATCTTCCAGAACTCGATAGACTCTGGAGCAGTACCCATGGATTGGAGGGTAGCTAATGTTACCCCACTATTCAAAAAAGGTGGTTGCGAAAAAGTGGGGAATTATAGACCGGTAAGCCTGACATCGGTAGTGGGGAAAATGCTAGAATCTATTATAAAAGATGTAATAGCAGAGCACTTGGTAAGCAGTGACAGGATCGGACAAAGTCAACATGGGTTTACAAAAGGTAAATCATGCTTGACTAATCTACTGGAATTTTTTGAGGATGTAACTGGTAAAATAGATAAGGGAGAACCAGTGGATGTGGTGTATTTGGACTTTCAGAAGGCTTTCGATAAGGTGCCACATAAGAGATTAGCGTGCAAAATTAAGGCACATGGGATTGGGGGCAAGGTATTGACTTGGATAGAGAACTGGTTGGCAGACAGAAGGCAGAGAGTTGGAATAAACGGTTCGTTTTCCGAGTGGGAGGCAGTGACTAGTGGGGTACCGCAAGGATCGGTCCTAGGACCCCAGCTGTTCACAATATATATTAATGATCTGGATGAGGGAATTGGATGTAATATCTCCAAATTTGCAGACGACACAAAGCTGGGTGGGAGGGTAAGCTGTGAGGAGGATGTCGAGAAAATCCAGTACGATTTGGACAGATTGGGTGATTGGGCAGAAACATGGCAAATGCACTATAATGTGGATAAATGTGAGGTTATCCACTTTGGTGGCAAAAACAGGAAGGCAGATTATTATTTGAATGGCAATAGATTGGGAGAAGGGCAAGTGCAAAGAGACCTGGGTGTTCTTGTGCACCAGTCGCTGAAGGTAAGCATGCAGGTGCAGCAGGCGGTTAAGAAGGCAAATGGTATGTTGGCCTTCGTAGCAAGAGGGTTCGAGTACAGGAACAAGGATGTCTTGCTACAGCTGTACAGGGCCTTGGTGAGACCGCACCTTGAGTATTGTGTGCAGTTTTGTCGCCTTACCTGAGGAAGGACGTTCTTGCCATGGAAGGAGTGCAGCGAAGATTCACCAGGCTGATACCTGGGATGGCAGGAATGACATATGAGGAGAGATTGTGTCGATTGGGCTCATACTCACTGGAGTTTAGAAGATTGAGAGGGGATCTCATTGAAACCTATAAAATTCTGTCAGGCCTGGACAGACTAGGTGCAGGAAGGATGTTTATGATGGCCGGGGAGTCCAGAACCAGGGGTCATAGTCTAAGGATAAGGGGTAAGCCACATAGGACTGAAATGAGGAGGAATTTCTTCACCCAGAGAGTGGTGAACCTGTGGAATTCTCTGCCACAGAGGGCGGTGGAGGCCAGTTCATTAAATATATTCAAAAAGGAGTTGGATATATTTCTTAAGGCTAAAAGGATCAAGGGATATGGGGAGAAGGCAGGGACTGGGTACTGAATTTGGATGATCAGCCATGATCTCATTGAATGGCGGAGCAGGCTCGAAGGGCCGACTGGCCTACTCCTGCTCCTATCTTCTATGTTTCTATGTTTCTATCTGTGCATGGAGATCCATCACCTCCTCTTTTGCGGATGGACCCAGAGGCATAGGGTCGACATACAGCTGAGCTGAGCTGGCAGAGCCCTGCACCCTCCGACGAGGTCTCTCCACTGCGGTCCCTGTCTCCACAATCTGCTGATGCTCACTTGTGAGCTGTGATACACCAGGTGACAGCTCTACTCTATGTCCCAAAGGTCCCACCGAGGTGTGAGTGTCTGCGCTGATGCTGGGTGTGCTTACTTCTGCTGACGCAGCACCCTCAGAGGCTGGAGCTTCCTCTGAGGAGTCTGGCTGCAAAGCCTCTTCCTCCTCGGCAGTGGGGATGGGGGCTCCGGATGGTCCTGTGGGGGAGTAAAGGAAAAAGTTAGAGATGTCATGCCAAGGCTACTTGCACATTGGATTTGGCAGATGCTCATAAGTCCAAATGATATGGCTTCAGAATTATATCAGCAACTCATGCTATGTCAGTGAGAGAGATGGGAAACTTTTCTGTCACCAGCTTGCGGGCTTGCTCCTGTCTCTCCTGCCCCAGCTTCCTCAGGCACGTCAGCCCCAGCAATCTCCAAAACTGCTTTTTCCCAGGGGTCTGGTGGGCAAGTGAGGGTGGGCCTCCTCCAGTCTTCGCTCGTTCTCTCCTATTTTGAGCTCTCTTTTCCTGCAATGAGGGAGACAAGTGGAGTTTGAGTGAGAATGAAGGAGTGAGTGTAGAGATTGCACAGCAAAGATACATAGAAGGAGACAAAGATGATGTGAGGCTGCAAGACCAAGGGCCCTCCCTGTGTGTTGTCAGTTGTGTTACAAGCATCAGAGTGAGAGGCAGTGTGAGGGCTGCATGGTGGAAGAGTTATGTGAATGTGAGCATAGATAGAGAGAGAATGGGTAAGGGTGCATGGATGTCTGTGAAGTTGGATGTGGAGGAGTTGATAGCTGAAGCTGAGTGCTGTTGGGGAAAGGCAATGGGGAGCAGCCTGAGGGTGATGGGAACTTCATACTTACTTTTCCTGTGCGGTGTAGGTCATGGAAGCGCCTCCTGCACTGCATCCACGTACGACGGGTCACTCCCACAGAGTTCACCTCTTCAGCCACCTGCATCCAGGCAGCCCTGGTCTCTTTGGGAGGCCTCTTCCTCCCTGAGATAGGGAAGAGGACCTCCCTGCGGGCCCTAACCCCATCTACCAATGTCTGCAATGATGTTTCATCGAATTTTGCGGCAGCTCGGCCTCTGCCGCTGGCAGCAGCTGGTGCAGGCTCCTCTGCCATTCTGATAGACTGAATGGGAAGCCTGCAGAGGTTGAAATGTTTGCTGGACACTTTAAAAGCACCACGAATGATTACATCATACGTGGGGCTTTCTGACTGGAAATGGACAATTAGCAAGGATCCCCACACGCTGGAACTTAATTGGCCACTTGAGGGAAAATTGCGTGCAGCTGGCTGACCCATTTATATTCGGGTCGGAACCCGACGTTCGCGGAACCCGAAAATTTCCCGCGCGATCAGGAAAATCGGGGCCTCAGTTACTGTATATATAAAATACAACAGACTGAATCGCTATTTCAATGATATAAACAAACATTTACTTAAGCTTACCAAAATAGTGGCTGAGGTCCCAGACTCTCAGGAATCTTTGGGGGTGAAATTCGATTAGGCCCAAAAATGGGCATGTGGAGCGCATAGCGTGATCTGCCTGTACCCGTTCAAAGTGCTGCAGACAGCACGCAAAGTTCATGCTGCCTGCTCATTTACATGATTGGAGCGCTGAGCTCAGCACTAAATGCACTGCTGGTTGGCTCAGCAATCAAGAGAGGGGCCAATATCAGGTGCAGTCTACTGGCCAAGAAAATTTTGCCTAGGCTCTCTGCACTTTTTTAAAGGGGAGGTGCTTTGTTGCAGAAGCACCTCATTGTCACTTTGCATGTAGCCATGGCTGAACAGGGAAGAGAATGGGCAAGGAGATTCTCTGCTGCAGCACTGGAGGTCTTGGTCCTGGGGGACCCAGAAGAAGAAAGGTCCTGGCAGGAGACCACCCAGACAGCACGCCAGAAGGCAGTGGGAGGAGATAGCAGAAGCCGTCAGTGCCAAGTGTGTTGCCCCCAGCGTCTGGATCCAGAGCCGTAAGAAGATTAATGATCTCACACGAGTGGTCAAGGTGCGTAAATGTATCTTCAAATGCCATATCCCAACATGCCTCACAGCGCCAGGGACCCGGGTTCGAATCCGGCCTCGGGCGACTGTCTGTGTGGAGTTTGCACATTCTCCCCGTGTTTGCGTGGGTTTTCTCCGGGTGCTTCGGTTTCCTCCCACACTCCAAAAATGTGCGGGTTAGGTTGATTGGCTATGATAAATTGACCCTTAGTGTTAGGGGGATTAAGTACGTGGGGTTACAGGGATAGGGTGGAATATGTGTTGGTGTAGGGGTTACGGGGATCGGGTGGGATATGTGTCGGTGCAGGCTCGATGGGCCGAAATGGCCTCTATCTGCACTGTGGGGTTTCTGTGATTCTGTGATTCTGTGAACTGCACCACTAGCCTCACACACTGCTCAATGCAATATACCCCCATCACTCACCTACCAACAATCTCTAGAAATCACGACTCATACCTCACAATCATAGCTTTACCTCACCCTCACACACTTACCACTGTTGCAAGCCTCACACCTACATTTCACACCTTGCACACACCACCAGCTATTAAACCATGACAGGCACATCACCCAAACATTTTGCACCACAATCACTGACACACTTCCCTTTCTCTTGCAAGCCAAGGTAGCGCATAAAATACATGAGCAACAACAGAAAGGGGGAGGGGAACCACATCTTCAGAAACTCACTGAGCTGGAGGAAACAGTGCTGGAGATGATTGGAGTGGCCGTCACTGAGGCCATGGCAAGCGTCGAGGTTGAAAGCATTGCTGATGATGGTATGCTCATATCTAATCCTTCTTCTCATATCCCACTTTCCCCTCATTGCACAATCTCTTCTCACTTATAAGCTGCTGATGGTGTAAGCATGTTCATCTTGCTTTACCCCTTCCCGCACCACAACCCGACCCTTGTGCCTTACTCCTTTCAGATACGCAATGACTGCCAGCAGTTCAGCCTAACCCCGAACTAGTAAAGGAAGAGAGTGAAGGAGAAGAAGAGGCACCATCACTCGATCTGACACTCCCAGGCACCAGCGCAGAAAATGGCACTGTGCGTACTATAGAGGGTAGTGTAGAGGCAGGATCTGCATTTGGTGAGTCGCCGGGCACAGTTGGGCTGCAGCCAGGCCAGGAGGAATGGATAGCGCAGGTGCCAGTTTCCCAGAGGGCCAATTCGCGCACAAGTTCTGCTGCACAGAAATCAGATGATGACTTCGATGGAGCGGCCTTTAGAAGAAGGGTGATGGGCATGTACACAGAAATGCTTGGTGCAATGGCAGGCCTGCCAGCGAGCATCTTGTCAGGGTCAAGGAGCATGGAGGAGTCCAGCTCCAATATTGCACGGAGTTTTATGCGGAGCTTGGAGCCCATGATTTCCAGAATGAAAGTGAAAGGTGTATTGTTTTCTATGTGGGTTCAATGACGACACATTGATGAAAGAGTATGGCCTAGAAATTCAGTTGCATGCGCCAGCCGTTAGCGCCTTAAGAGGAGTAGACTTCGAGCGCTAGGCACTTAGCGGCCGGGCGCAGCGCGATCTGCGCCTACGCCCAACTTCAGTAGACATTTAGCGCCGGCGCAAAGTGTTTGCGCGCGCTCAGCTGCGCGCGCAGCTTATGACGTCATTTCGTCGTGCAACGCCCTTTGTGCGCCCCAAACCGGAACTTCAGTCGCGCCCGCCCAATGTGGGCGTGGCGGTGCTAAGAACTGTGAAGTGGAACGCAGCAGAGGCCCTGCGGGCCTCGGGGAGCGCTAATTAAAGGGCACTTACACTGAACTATAAAGGCCAGCCATTTTGCTGCAATGACTTTTGTGCAACGGATTTCTGGACAGAGACCAAGGAAGAGACCTTACTGATTTGGCCCAACATAGGAGAGGTATTTTTGGCTTCTGGCCAGAGCTTGGCAATTTGCCTCATTGTGATTTCATTGTTTGCCAGTATATTATGGGGGCTGCATGGGGTGCCAACCCTCAGTTCCAGCATTATGTGCGAAGGGCTCGCAGACGCTGTGTGAGAGGGGCAGCCATGCTTAGACGCAGAGGGGGCATCAGGCGTCGGCAACGTAGGCCTTACCCACTCAGGGAATACCGCCAGCAGGTGTCCTATCTCACCATGACTGCCGCGCAGTGTGTTAAGAGGCTGCGCTTCAGAAGGGAGGTGTTTGCAGAGATCTGCCAGCTGCTTCACAGAGATCTGCGTCCACAGCTGATGTGCAGAACGTCTCTGTGGAAGTGAAGGTCACGGTGACTCTGAACTTTTATGCAAGCGGCTCCTTCCAAGCCGCTGCTGGGGACATAGCTAACATATCCCAGTTCGCCGTGCATCGCTGCATCCGGCAGGTCACCGATGCCCTTTTCACAAGGAGACACCAATTCATCTCCTTCCCCATGACCCTGGAGAGGCAGGAGCAGCGTGCAGTCGGATTTGCGAGGATCGCGGACTTCCCCATGGTGCAGGGCGCCATTGACTGCACGCATGTGGCTTTGCGGGCACCTATCGACAATGCCGAGGATTACCGCAACCGGAAGGGCTACCATTCCCTCAATGTACAGCTGGGGTGTGACAACAGGCAGCGCATCCTAGCTGTCAATGCCCGCTTTCCAGGCAGCAGCCACGATGCATTTATCCTGCGCCAGACTACTGTGGCTGACATGTTCCAGGCACAGCATCCCCCAAGAGGATGGCTTATCGGGGACAAAGGCTATCCTTTGTGTACATGGCTCATGACCCCGCTCTGCGCGCCCAGGGCCCCTGCTGAGGAGGCATACAACGAAAGCCATCAAGCCACAAGGAACATCATAGAGCAAACGATTGGCGTCCTCAAGCAACGGTTCCGCTGCCTGGATCGCTCCAGCAGATCTCTGCAGTATTCGCCGGATAGAATCTCCCAGTTCGTCGTCGTTTGCTGCATGCTGCACAACCTGGCTATCCGCAGGACTCAGGCACTGCCACCTCACGTTGGACCACCACCTCAGGAGGAGGAGCAGGAGGACCATGAGGAGGAGGAGGAGGAGGAGGAGGAGTACCAGCCCAGGAGGGAGCCACAAGGTCCAAGGGCCGTCCGTCGGCGGCTTATTGAACGACACTTCTAGGCCCCCTGTCAGGGAATGGCTTGTGGCAATGAAGGGACATGAATGCAGCCGCTCCGCAAGCCCTCAGCCGGTTAACGCAACAACCACTTCAAACATCAAACATGGACAAGCTGAATAAAGAAAAAGCTTTATTGAACAAACTCAGGGCCCTTCCCACATGAAACCCAAAAACAGACAACACCCCCAAAAAACAGTCAAACACATGACTCACTCCCACAACCTGGGGAGGAATAACAAAACTTTTCCATCCAAAGGGCCTTCATCCTCGGCCTTACCAAAACAACCACCCCCATAGACAACACAACCACCCCCATATAAAAAAACATTTGGCAACACACTCTACTTTGTGTGCCGAGAGGGCGAGTCCTTGTCCAGCCTTTTCCGGCACCTGGCCGACCTGCTGCTCCACCTCAACCTAGGCCCTGTGGGTGCTGCAAGGCTGGGGGAAGGCTCCTGAGGGGCACATGGCGTGACGGCAGATGCCCTTGGGGGTCGGCCTAGACGAGTTCTGGCCCTCGAGGGGCCAGCTGCTGACTGCTGCAGCTGTGGCTGGGCAGCATCAGTCTCTCCAGCAGCTCGTGGCAGCTTCACTGGGGGAGTGGCAGTGGCGGCTGCAGCAATGGGGGCAAGCTGGCTGATGCCAGGTGCTCGCTGCTCGCCTGAGACACTGGCACTCGGCCGGGCTGGCACTGCAGCAAGCGCAGCAATCTGCTGATGGCCAGACCGCTGTGCTGCTGCAGCGCGGCGGGTGCCCTGGCGATGCCTGGCTGACACAGCGAGTGTGGCAGCAGTGAGTGCCCGTACTGCCCTGGTCTATGCCCGCATCAGACCAGCCAGTGACTGCACGGCACCACTGATCAACTGGCCACTCGCTGCCTGTGCTGCCCTGAAGTCGCCCCGACTCGCGTCCTGTGCTGCCCTGAATTCGGCCCGACTCGCGTCCTGTGCTGCCCCGAATTGCTCGAAACCCCTAGCCTGTGCTGCCCCGAGTTGCTCGAAACCCCTGGCCTGTGAGGCCCCGAAATCGGACACACTATGAGCCAGGGACTCGATGGCCTCAGGTAACCGTGCCACAACCCCCATGAACTCGGTGTGCCGGCGATCCGAGTCCGCGGACATTTGATCGAGGAGGCGCACCTCCTGGGCGAGGACCGTCTCCGGACTGGAGGCCGGACTCTCCCTCTGGGGAGAAGGCCGCCGAGCTGCCCGACCCTTCCCGCGTGGCTGGACGCCACTGGGCCCAGCAACTACACTCCCCTGCAACACTTCCCCCCTTTGGGGAGAAGGCCGCCGAGCTGCCCGACCCTTCCCGCGTGGCTGGACGCCACTGGGCCCAGCAACTACACTCCCCTGCAACACTTTCCCCCTCTGGGGAGAAGGCCGCCGAGCTGGCCGACCCTTCCTGCATTGCTGGACGCCACTGGGCACAGGAGCTACACCCCCCTCCGACACTTCCCCCTGGCTCTCCTCCAGGGAAGACGTGTCCCCTCCATTGCCATCCCCTGGCGCGGATGAGGGTTCCTCCGATGGGCCGCCTTCCTCTTGCTCCTCCTCGTCCTCCTCTTCCGAGGGACTGTCACTGGCAGCTTCAGGGACCTCCTCCTCACCAGCTGAAAGCAGGAAGGCACAAGAGTAGCTTTAGAGTGAGGACAGGGCGTCAGCGAGGGAGGCATGAGTGGTGGCATTCAGCGCATTGGTCGGACAGTGGCAAAGGATGTAGATCTGAAGCGCAAGGGGAATGAGAGAGGTCCAAAAGGTGATGTCCTTACCATTGGGGCCCAGCACAGGGTCGGCATCTCCACATGCAACGGGGCCAATCAGCCGGCCACCCATGAGTCGACCCACGCGCTCCTCCAGGTCACTGAGCTGCTGGAACTGGGGATGGCCGCCCCCGGTGTCAATCCGGCTCCTCAGATTCTGGGCCAGCTTGGCCTGCAAGAGAAAGGACGGCCTCTAAGTACAGTGTGGTGCCCTGTTGTTGTGTGCACTGCCTCCCATGATCGAATAGCTTGGCCAGTGTGGTGCCCTGTTGTTGTATGCACTGCCTCCCATGGTCGAATAGCTTGGCCAGTGTGGTGCCCTGTTGCTGTATGCACTGCCTCCCATGGTCGAATAGCTTGGCCAGTGTGTAAAGTGCAGAAAGTGCAATTGATGTTCATGCCAGTGCCATAGCTGCTGGATGAGGGCTGGCCATTAGGGCTTTGAGGTCCCTTTGCCCATAATGTGAGGTGCACATGCAAGGATGAGGAGGACACTGGAAAGTGTACTCACCCTGACAATCCGAGTGAGGTCATTAAACTTTTTCCGGCATTGGACACCAGTCCTGGGGACATCGCAGGTGGCTGTGACCCTCTGGGCGACATCCCTCCAGGCTTTCCTGTACACCCTGGTGGCAGGCTTCTTGCCACTGTCCGGGAACAAGATATGGCGTCTCCTCTCCAAAGCCCTAACCAGCACCTTTAAATCATGGGCAGAGAAGCGCTGCGCTCGCTCACGGGCCCTTTGCATCCTTCCTGGCGCTATTTCTCTCCAGCAGCAGTGTTTAGGCCTAGCTGGAGGGCTGCAGTGTCCAGGGCGTGGCAGCAGACGAACTCGACCCTTCCCCCTTTAAGAGCTGGCCGGCGCCAGGGTGTCTGCTGTCAATCAAGAAATAACCGCACCTGCGCTGCGCCCGGCCTTGGCGGTATCACTCTGCACCGCCGGCTTAGCGCCTAAAAATAGCCGTGCATCGCCAGTTTTAGCGCTCGAGCAAACTCCTTGGCCAAAGCTACTGAATATCGGCGAAGTGGCCTCCACTTTGCGCCGGGCGCAAACTTTAGCGGCCGCCCGACTTTACCGCCCCAAAAGTGGCTATACTGAATTTCTAGGCCTATGTCTTTTAATCTAAAGTGTGTTCAAGTAAATTAACTGCTTTACAGGAGACACCATCTTAGAGATCCATTCAAAAACGAAACGAAACTGCCTCTCTCACATGCCCTCTGCTGGTAAGGCATAAATAATCAAACAGGCAAATATTCTGGTAAGGCATAATAATCAAACAGGCAAATACCATCTCTATTTGCTGGTATCATTACATCTCCCTTTCTTAAAACAAAAGTATTTTACTTTTATCTAACAACATGTTTTCTTTGTATTACTCTGCATTTTAACTGTAACACTTAATGAACTTACATTATCATTATCATTATCAAGGTTTTTTAACCTTGTTTTGTGTGTTCACATGAAATATGTAAATACACTAGAACTTGAAGAGAGAATAAGATAACATTACTTCCTTCCATAACAAGAGTCCTTAAACTTGCTCAATGAGTCTCTCAGGAGGCTTCACGTGTCTTGAGGATTTTCTGATTGATTGTCCTTGAATCTGAGTTGTTGCCTCAGATGATGGGTTCTCTGCTGTGTGATCAGGTTGTCCAACAGTATCAGTCTTTTGACCTGCTGTGTGATCCGGTTGTTCAACAGTATCAGTCTTTTGACCTGCTGTGGCTGGTCCCATGAGAAGATCCCGACGATTTCTTCGCAGAACAGCACCCTCATCTGTCTGAATGGTGAATGATCTTGGTTGGACTTCACTCAGGGCAGTTCCCCTCTGAGTCCATATGTTTGTTTTGTCTTTGAACCTTACTTGGTCACCAGTGTGGAGTTCAGGTAGGTTTTGTGTTCCTTGTCATAGTAGTACTTTTGCTTTTCTTTCTGTTGTTCTTTGAACTTCCTCACTTTCTCCCCCTCTTTTGTTTTCAGGAGGTTCTCCGGGATGGGTAGGTTTGACCTTAGCAGACGTCCCATAAGGAGTTGGGCTGGTGACATACCACACTCGAGCGGCGTTGTGCGGTATACAAGCATGCTCTGGTAGAAGTCAGTTCCACTGTCTTTTGCCTTGTACATCAGTCTTTTCACAGTCTGTACCGATTTTTCCACTAGTCCATTGGACTGTGGAAAGTGAGGACTTGACGTTGTGTGGACAAAGTCCCACTCGTTGGCAAAGTGTCGGAAACTTGCATTGTAAAACTGGGGTCCGTTGTCTGTGAAGACCTCGCTTGCCACACCATGTCTGGAGAATATGGCTTTCATACATGTTATCACAGCATCTGCAGTGGTGGTGTACAGTCTACAAACCTCTGGATACAGGGAGTAATAGTCTGTGACTACAAGATAGTCCTTCCCTTGACATACGAATAGGTCAGTGCCTATCTTCTGGTAAGGTCTGTCTGGCGCTGGGTGTGGCTTTAGTGGTTCTACAGGATTGCTTGCTTGATATTTCAGGCATATTGTGCAGTTTGACACCTCATTTGTCACATCTTGGTTGATTCGTGGCCAGTACATCACCTCTCGTGCTCTTTTCTTACACTTTTCGATTCCCAGATGTCCTCCATGGATCCTTTTTAGCATCTCTTTTCTCAGACTCTTTGGGATAACTATTTTACTTCCTTTGTAGATGATGTCTTCGACCACTGATAGTTCCGCCCTACAGTTCCACTACTCTGCCATGTCAGGTGAGCAGTCTTGCTTCATGTTGGGCCATCCATCCAAGATGCTTTTCCTCAGTCGTCTCAGTGTTTCATCTTTGTTTGTCTCAGTCTTTACGAGCTCCATTTTTGCATCTGCTATGGGCAGTGCACTTGTGATCATGTCCACGTAGGCGTTCACGTCTTCATCCATTTTGGTGTTTGCGGGTTCTCTTGGGTCAACAGCTCTGGACAACGTGTCTGCTGCATACATCAGCTTACCCGGTGTGTACGCAACATTCAGTGTATAGCGTTGCAGCCTGATCATCATTCTTTGTATTCTAAGCGGACAGCCATTTAGTGGCTTTTGGAACAATGCAATCAAGGGCTTATGGTCAGTCTCTACACTGATTACTTGTCCTGACACAAACTGGTGAAATCTTTCACAGGCGTATGTGATGCTGAGCAGCTCCTTTTCTATTTGAGCATATCGCATCTCCGCGTCTGTCATTGAGCGCAATGCATATGCAATAGGTTGCCAGTCGTCATATTTTTGCAGAAGAACGGCACCGAGCCCACTCTGTGATGCATCTGATGATATCTTGATGGGTCTCGCTGGGTCATAAAACATCAGAACTGGTTCCTCTGTGAGCAGTTTCTTTAGATCGCTCCATGACTTCTCATGCTCATGATTCCATTCCCATTCTATGTTCTTTTCAGTTAGTCGTCTCAGTGGCGCCATCTTTTCTGAGAGGTTGGATATGAATTTACCCATGTAGTTGATCATTCCATTAAACCTCTGCACGTCCTTTTTGCATTGTGGCTTTGGCATATTCTCAATGGCAGACACCTTTCTGGGATCTGGTCTGATGCCCTCACTGCTAAGGATATCTCCCACGAATGTCAGTTCTGTCACCCCGAGCTGGCATTTCTCTCTATTCAGCTTCAGGTTTGTTTTCCTTGTTGCTTCCAGCACTTTTTTCAGTCTCTCGTCATGCTCAGTTCTCGTGGTTCCCCATACTATGATGTCATCCATTGAGGTATCAACTCCCTCCAGGTGCTCATAGATCATATGGATAGTTTTGTGATACACTTCAGGAGCTGAGGCAATGCCAAATGGTAACCTTAGAAATCTGTATCTGCCAAATGGACTGTTGAACGTGCACAGTCTTGAACTTGCCTCATCCAGTTTCATCTGCCAAAATCTTGATGATGCATCTAAATTGCTGAAATACTTTGCATTTGCAAACTGTGACATGATTTCCTCACGTGTAGGAAGCTTGAAGTGCTCTCTCTTTATTGCTCTGTTTAGATCTCTTGGATCCAGGCAAATTCTGAGCTTTCCATTCTTTTTGTCCACAACGACGAGGGAACTCACCCACTCAGTTGGCTCATCTATCTTCTGAATCATGTTCAGGCTTTCCATCCTGTCCAACTCTGCCTTCAGTTGCTTTTGAAGAGCAAACGGAACTTTTCTGCATGGATGTATGACCGTTGGCATACTTTTATCTACTCTGATCGTGTGTTCTCCTGGAAGGCAGCCTAGACCCTGAAATAGGTCATTGTACTCTTTCATGAGTTCATCATAGACTGTCTCTCCTTCGCTTTCCACAACGAGGACTCTCTTTACCAGGTTCAGTCTCTCACAGGCTATTAAGCCTAGTATGGCCTGCACATCCTTTGGCACCATGATGAATGCTAGCGTGTGCTCTCTGTCCTTGTGTGTCACTTTGACAATGCATTTTCCTTTCACTGGTATATCAGTACCTGAGTATCCTGTCACTTTCACTTTTATTCCATGTATCTTTGGTCTGGGTCTAATTTTCTTAAAATCAGTCTCTGATATCACATTAACTTGTGCTCCAGTATCCAATTTAAATGGAATGTGTATGTCATTCACTTTTAGTGTCAACATCCAGTCTCTTTTTTCTTTTTTGTTTTCAGACACAACATCCACATAGAACTCCTCTATCTCGCTTTCATCTACTGCATGGACCTTGCTTTGTTGCGCTTGGTTCTTACAGCAACGGGCATAATGGTTGTTTTTGTTGCAACTATTGCATGTTTTGCCATATGCTGGACACTTTTTTGGTGGATGCTGTGTACCGCATCGACTACATGACTTTTGATTGTCCCTTTCATTTTTGTTCGCTGGCCACGCCTCTTTTTTCACATTGGCGCTCTTTTTGTTAAAAGGTTTGTGTCCGTTCTTTCTCACTGCATCCACGTTGCAGCTACTGTCACTGAACAGCTCCTTTGCCTGCGACTTCACAGTCTCTGTAGCCCTACACAGTGCTATGGCTTTTCCCAGGTCTAGATTTTGCTCTCTTAGCAGTCTTTCCCTTAGACCATTATCTGGAATACCACACACCAGTCTGTCTTTTATCAGCGAGTCTGTCAGTCCCCCAAATTCACACGTTTTGCTTCGGTTTCTCAGTTCAGTCACATACTGATCAATAGTCTCTCCCGTTTTCTGTAAACATGTGAAAAATCTGTGCCTCTCAAACATCACGTTACATTTAGGTATGCAGTAGGCCTAAAACTGTTCCATTATTTTATCCAGCTTCATTTTGTCTCCATCAGCAGCAAATGTGAAGTTATTATACACCTCCAGCGCTTCATCACCCACGACATGTAAGAACACTGACGCTTTCATTTTATCACTTTTCTCGTCAGCTCCGATTGCTGCTAAATACAACTCCAAACGTTGTTTGAACCTCTTCCAACTTTCAGCCACATTACCTGTCAACTGAAGCTTCGCCGGTGGGTGTAAACCTTCCATTTTTCACTTCGTTAGCTATTCTCCAAAGGTAAGTAACGATGTTCTCTTTTGGCTTGCTAATATGTGAAGAGCTGATTTCGCTGGGTAGCTTACTTGCCACGGCTCCGTTCACTGTCTCGTCGAGTTGCTAACTTCAGATTTTTCCTCTTCATCTCTTTCAATCCCTCTTCTGACACCATGTATTGTTTTCTACGTGGGTTCAATGACGACACATTGATGAAAGAGTATGTCTTTTAATCTAAAGTGTGTTCAAGCAAATTAACTGCTTTACAGGAGACACCATCTTCGAGATCCATTCAAAAACGAAACTAAACTGCCTCTCTCACATGCCCTCTGCTGGTAAGGCTTAAATAATCAAACAGGCAAATATGCTGGTAAGGCATAATAATCAAACAGGCAAATACCATCACTATTTGCTGATATCATTACAAAAGGCAACTCCATTTGAACATATGTGGACCCAACCATGATGCTGGCTGTGAGAGGTGATGTCGCTTCAGTACAAGTGGAAACGACCCAACGTCTGAGT
Organism: Somniosus microcephalus; assembly: GCF_052327205.1. Classification (NCBI taxonomy): domain Eukaryota; kingdom Metazoa; phylum Chordata; class Chondrichthyes; order Squaliformes; family Somniosidae; genus Somniosus; species Somniosus microcephalus. The sequence goes on from NC_140991.1 coordinate 230,730,229, forward strand.
GCTGCACTGGACGCTCCGACTGCAGGCTCAGCTCGCTGCCACACAAGTTCAGACTGATGCCATCCTGGCTGGGTTTACGAGTGTGGAAAGGGGCTTGCAGGGTCTCACAATAGTCCAGCAATCTGTGCTCCAAAACATAAGAACACTAGCTGAAGTGCCCGGCGGTGCCGAGGCTTTTTCGAGGGAATGTTGTTGTTGGAAGAGAGAGAGAGAGCGACTGGGGGGAAGAGAGAGCGACTGGGGGGAAGAGAGAGAGCGACTGGGGGGAAGAGAGAGAGCGACTGGGGGGAAGAGAGGGAGGGGAGGGGTGGGGGGAAGAGGGGGAGGGGAGGGGGAGGGGAAGGGAGGGCGGGGGAGGGGGGAGGGGGAGGGCGGGGAAGGGGGGGAGGGCGGGGAAGGGAGGGCGGGGGGAGGGGAGGGGGGAAGGAAGGGAGGGAGGGGGGGAAGAGAGGGCAGGGGAGGGGAAGGGAGGGAGGGGGGAAGGGAGGGCGGGGGGGAGGGGAGGGAGGGGAAGGGAGGGCGGGGGAGGGGAGGGGGGGATGGAGGGCGGAGGGGAGGGAGGGCGGCGGGCGCCCCCCCCGAGGGTCGCGGCCCCCGAGGGTCGCGCCCCCCCCCCGGAGGTGAAGATCGCCGATTGCGCGCGCAGCAGGAGCTGAGACGCGGCGTCTCTCTCGGCCGGCGGGCCCGGTTGCCAGGGCAACCGTGACGCTGACCAAGCCAGAGATAGAGACGCCGCGTCTCAGCTGCTCCTGCTGCGCGCGCGGCCCCCCCCCGAGGGTCGCGGCCCCCCCTGAGGGTCGCGGCCGCCCCCCCCTCCCCCCGAGGTGAAGACCACCAATTGCGCCCGTTGCCAGGGTAACGCTGGACGCTCAGCAAGCCCCGGCAGAGAGAGACGTCTCAGCTCCTGCTGCGCGCGCACCCTAGCGGCGCTGGGCTGAGGCTCGGCCCTCCAGCCTTCGAGTGGGGCCGGGAGGTGCCTAGCTCGGGCGTGGGTGCGGAGGAGACGCCGAGGCTTCTAGGCCTACCTGGAAAAACGGGGAAAGGTAGGAAAATTAATGAGATTAGATAAGTTAATTACTTTCTAAATCATTTTTTTAATAAACAATATGTGTTTTAAAAGCAACGTTTTTTTTTAAGACGCAGAAAGCGGGAAAAAGAAAGGAAAAGTTTGGAATCAAGATGGCGGCGACTCACCTCGGTTCAGAACGATAAAGCCCGGCCACACGCGCACCGATTGGCCCGGCGGCACACGCCAGCAACCCGGCGTATGATTGGTCGAGCTCGAGGTCACTCTGTCGCTAATGAGCGGATAATGAGATGCTAATGAGCGGAATGTTGAAGGTTTTTGGGATACCGCGGGCGCAATTTTAGCCTGGCCGAAACGTAAATACGCTTAAAACCGTCTCGGAAGCGTAAGCTTTCTTTGGAGGTAACGCGCGCATAGGTACGCCCTGTAACTTTCGAGTGCATACCCGCAACGCACACGCGATGACAGACAGATAGACAGATAGACAGATAGACAGATAGAAAGACAGAATGACAGAAGTACCGATTTATATATATAGATAAGAATTGGGAGCAGGAGTAGGCCATACAGCCCCTTGAGTCTGCTCTGCCATTCAATAAGATCATGGCTAATCTTTGACCTCAATTCCAATTTCCCACTTGCTCTCCGTATCCCTTGATTCTCCTGGAGAACAAAAATAGATCTATCTCAGCCTTGAATATACTAAACAATTCAACATCCACAGCCCTTTGGGGTAGAGAATTCCAAAGATTCACAACTCTCTGAGTGAAGAAATTCCTCCTCATCTCAGTCTTAGATGGCCGACCCCTTATCCTGAGATGAAGTCTCCTAGTTCTAGATTCTCCAGCCAGCGGAAACAACTTCTCAGCATCTACCCTGTCAATCCCCCTTAGAATCTTATATGTTTCAATGACATCAGCTCTCATTCTTCTAAACTCCAGAGAGTATAGGCCCAATCTACTCAAACTCTCCTCATAGGACAACCCTCTCATCCCAGGGATCAATCTTGTGAACCTTCATTGCACCCCCTCTAAGGCAAGTATATCCTTCCTCAGATGAAGAGAATAAGACTGTGCGCAGTACTCCAGGTGTGGTCTCACCAAAGCCCTGTACAATTGTAGCAAGACTTCCTTACTCGTGTACTCCAACCCCCTTGCAATAAAGGCCAACATGCCATTTGCCTTCCTAATTGCTTGCTGTACCTGCATGCTTACTCTGTATTTCCTCAACAAGAACACCTAAATCTCTCTGAACTCCAACATTTAATAGTTTCTCACCATTTCAAAAATATTCTGTTTTTCTATTCTGCCTACTAAAGTGAATAACCTCACATTTCCCCACATTCTACTACATCTGCCACCTTATTGCCCACTCAATCAACCTGTCTATACCCCTTTACAGGCTCTTTGTGTCCTCCTCATAGCTTACTTTCCCACCCAGATTGGTATCATCAGCAAACTTGGATACATTGCACTCGGTCCCTTCATCTAAGTCATTAATGAGGCCTAAGCACTGACCCTTGTGGCACCCGACTAGTTACAGCCTGCCAACCGGAAAATGACCCGTCTATCCCTACTCAATGTTTTCTGTCTGTAAACCAATCCTCTATCCATGCTAATATATTACCCCCAACCCCATGAGCCCTAATCTTACTTAGCTACCTTTTGTGTGGCACCTTATCGAATGCCTTTTAGAAATTGAAATATACTACATGCTATAGACAGGACTAAGCGATCGCACAATCAACGGATCAGATCAAAGCTCTGCAGTCTTGCCACATCCAGTCATGAATGGTGGTGGACCATTAAACAACTAATGGGAGGAGGAGGTGCCATGAATATCCCGAACCTCAATGACGGTGGAGCCCAACACATGAGTGCAAAAGACAAGGCTGAAGCATTTGCAACCATCTTCAGCCAGAGTTGCCAAGTGGCTGATCCATATCGGCCTACTCCTGAGGTCCCCACCATCACAGAATCCAGTCTTCAGTCAATTCAATTCACTCCATGTGATATCAAGAAACGGCTGAGCGCACTGGATACAGCAAAGGCTATGGGCCCCGACAACACCCCGGCTATCACGCTGAAGCCTTGTACTCTAGAACTAGCTGCACCACTAGCCAAGCTGTTCCCATACAGCTGCAACACTGACATCTATTCGACAATGTGGAAAACTGTCCAGGTATGTCCTGTCCACAAAAAGCAGGACAAATCTAACCCGGCAAATTACCGACTCATCAGTCTACACTCAATCATGAGCAACGTTATGGAAGGTGACATCGACAGTGCTATCAAGCGGCACTTACTCAGCAATAACCTGCTCACTGATGCCCAGTTTGGGTTTCACCAGGACCACTTGGCTCCAGACCTCATTACACCCTTGGTCCAAACATGGACAAAGGAGCTGAATTCCAGAGGTGAGGTGAGAGTGACTGCCCTTGACATCAAAGGCAGCAGTTGACTGAGTGTGGTATCAAGGAGCCTTAGTAAAACCACCACCCCTTGACATTCAATGGCAATACCATCACCGAATACCCCACCATCAACATCCTGGGAGTCACCATTGACCAGAAACTTAATTGGACCAGCCACATGAATACTGTGGCTAGGGGCTGGATTTTCCAAGCCCCGAGGAGGCGGGCATGGAGGCGGGACAACCAGTAAATTTGGAGAAATTGGGGGCTGATAGTGATAATCAGGATAATGAAACAGTTTGGGTGGAGGTAAGGAATAATAAGGGGAAAAAAACACTAGTGGGCGTAGTCTATAGGCCTCCGAACAGTGGCAACTCTGTTGGACGGAGTATCAATCAGGAAATAGTTGAGGCTTGTAATAAGGGAACATCTATAATTATGGGGGATTTTAACTATCATATTAATTGGACAAATCAAATTGGGCAGGGCAGCCTTGAGGATGAGTTCATTGAGTGTATTAGGGATGGGTTTCTTGAGCAGTATGTAACTGAACTGACCAGGGGGCAAGCAACCTTAGATCTGGTCCTGTGTAACGAGATGGGATTAATTAAAAATGTCCTAGTAAAGGATCCCCTTGGAATGAGTGACCATAACATGGTTGAATTCCATATTCAATTAGAGGGTGAGAAGGTTGGATCTCAAACAAGCGTGCTAAGCTTGAATAATGGAGACTATGATGTGCGGGTTAGGTTGATTGGCTATGATAAATTGACCCTTAGTGTTAGGGGGGATTAAATACGCGGGGATAGGGTGGGATATGTGTTGGGGTTATGGGGATCGGGTGGGATATGTGTTAGTGCAGGCTCGATGGGCTGAAAATGGCCTCTATCTGCACTGTGGGGTTTCTGTGATTCTGTGATGAAGGTATGAGAGCGGAATTGAGTAGAGTGGATTGGGAAAATAGATTAAAGGGTAAGACGATACATGATCAGTGGTGTACATTTAAGGAGTTATTTTACAACTTCCAAAAAAAATATATTCCACTGAGAAGAAAAGGGTGTAAAAGAAAAGACAGCCATCCGTGGCTAAGTAAAGAAATTAAGGATAGTATTCGACTAAAAACAAGGGCATATAAGGTAGCCAAATCTAGTGGGAGGATAGAGGATTGGGAAAACTTTAAAAGACAGCAAAAAATGACAAAAAGATTGATTAAGAAAGGGAAGATAGATTATGAAAGTAAATTAGCAAAAAATATAAAAACAGATAGTAAGAGTTTTTATAGTTATATAAAAAGAAAAAGGGTGGCTAAAGGAAATGTTGGTCCCTTAGAGGATGAGACCGGGAAATTAATGGTGGGAAATATGGAGATGGCAAAAACACTGAATGAATATTTTATATCAGTCTTTACAGTAGAGGACACTAAGAATATCCCAACACTGGACAAACAGGGGGCTATAGGGGGGAGGAACTAAACACAATCAAAATCACTAAGGAAATGGTACTCGGTAAAATAATGGGACTCAAGGCGGATAAATCACCTGGACCTGATGGCTTACATCCTAGGGTCTTGAGGGAAGTGATGGTAGGGATTGTGGATGCATTGGTAATAATTTTCCAAAACTCCCTGGACTCGGCAAAGGTCCCGGCAGACTTGAAAACTGCTAATGTAACACCCTTATTTAAAAAGGGCAGTAGACAGAAGGCTGGAAACTATAGACTGGTTAGCCTAACATCTGTGGTAGGTAAAATTTTGGAGTCCATTATTAAGGAGACAGTAACAGGACATTTGGATAATCATAATTTAATAGGACAAAGTCAGCATGGTTTTATGAAGGGGAAGTCATGTTTGACAAATTTGCTGGAGTTTTTTGAGGAAGTAACGTATAGGGTGGATAAAGGGGAACCAGTAGACGTAGTGTATTTAGACTTCCAAAAGGCATTTGACAAGGTGCCACACAAAAGATTATTGCTTAAGATAAAAAATCATGGGATTGGGGGTAATATTCTGGCATGGATAGAGGATTGGCTATCTAACAGAAGGCAGAGAGTTGGGATAAATGGTTCATATTCAGACTGGCAATCAGTAACCAGTGGTGTTCCGCAGGGGTCAGTGCTGGGTCCCCAACTCTTTACAATCTATATTAACGATTTGGAGGAGGGGACCGAGTGTAACATATCAAAGTTTGCAGATGGTACTAAGATGGGAGGGAAAGTAGTGAGTGAGGAGGACATAAAAAACCTGCAAGGGGACATCGACAGGCTAATTAAGTGGGCAGAGATTTGGCAGATGGAATACAATACTGGAAAGTGTGAGGTTATGCACTTTGGCAGGAAAAATCGTAGAGCAAGTTATTATCTTAATGGCAAGAAACTGGAAAGTACTGAAGTACAAAGGGATCTGGGGGTCCTGGTGCACGAAACTCAAAAGATTAGTATGCAGGTGCAGCAAGTGATTAAGAAGGCCAATGGAATGTTGGCTTTCATTGCTAGGGGGATAGAATATAAAAATAGGGAGGTATTGCTTCAGTTGTACAAGGTAATTATGAGACCGTACCTGGAATACTGCGTACAGTTTTGCTGTCCATACTTAAGAAAGGACATACTTGCTCTCGAGTCAGTACAAAGAAGGTTCACTCGGTTAATCGCGGGGATGAGGGAATGGACATATGAGGAAAGGTTGAGTAGATTGGGACTCTACTCATTGGAGTTCAGAAGAATGAGAGGCGATCTTATTGAAACATATAAGATTGTGAAGGGGTTGGATCGGGTGGATGCGGGGAAGATGTTCCCGATGATGGGTGAAACTAGAACTAGGGGGCATAGTCTTAGAATAAGGGGCTGCTCTTTCAAAACTGAGATGAGGAGGAACTACTTCACTCAGAGGGTGGTAGGTCCATGGAATATGCTGCCCCAAAAAGCTGTAGAAGCTACGTGATTACATAAATTTAAAACAGAAATAGACAGTTTCCTAGAAGTAAAGGGAATTAAGGGTTACGGGGAGCAGGCAGGAATGTGGACATGAGTCTAGGTTCGGATCGGTCATGGCCCTGTGGGCTGCGGAGCGGGCCCAGGGGCCATGTAGCCTGCTCCTGCTCCTATTTCGTGTGTCTAATTCTGTTAGATTCAGGAGATGGTTCTGTGATAGTGGATTGGCGGTTAGGATCAGATCAGCCATGATCTTATTGAATGGCGGAGCAGGCTCGAGGGGCCGATTGGCCTACTCCTGCTCCTATTTCTTATGTTCTTATGTTCTTATGTAAACCCGCCCCAATCCCGCCTCCGTGCCCATTTGCCAGGAGGGGGGAAGATGTGTAGCTTCGGAGCCCATCTCCTGGAGGCGGAAAAGGCATTTAATCCTTTTAACTGCCTGTTAACATGCAGTTAACAGACAGAAAAAAGGATTAGTGCCATTTTACCTTCACAGCTAAAGGCTTCCCGACCTCGGAGAACCCCGTCGGGTTGGATGAGGCGTGGAGGAGGTCTGTGGTGGTCGGGGGCACCTGGAAGTAAGGTGTAGAGGTGAGTGATGGGTGCAAGTCTGGAGTGGTAAGAATGCAAGGTGAGTGAGAAGTTTAAAAAAGTGTTCACTTACCTTGTTTTCCTTCCATAGCCTTTAGCCGCGCTGGATGGGGAGAGTGGAAATCCTCCTTGTCAATTTCAGGTAATGGCTGATGGACCCTCCGATCCATCAGACATCTGAAATTTACAAATTTGCAATGTTTGATGAGTCCTCACCAAAATGATTTATGTATCACTGCCCAAAGCACTGATTTTAACACTGTGGAGAAAACGCTTTCTGAGGCCTTGGAGGGACTAAAATCCTACTATGAAGAAAACCACCTTCACGCAAACCCATCAAAAACGCAAGTTTGTGCACTCCACCTCAGAAACCGTGAAGCCAAACGCCAGTTGAAAGTAGCCTGGTGTGGAGCAACACTGACGCATTGCGAGCACCCTATCTACTTAGGAGTCACCCTTGACCGATGCCTCACCTTCAAGAACCACATCGAGAAGACAAAGGCAAAAATGAGCGCACGAAACAACATCCTGAATAAGCTCACTAACACAAGATGGGGATTGCAGTGTATGTACCTTTAAGAGAGAACTACTTTTACAGCTCCTGTATATTGTAGTACCGGCAGTGACCACACCTGTATATAAGCCTTGAGCATGCCTCTGTATCCCCAGTCTTGAGACTACCCTACTCCAGTAAATACCTGTTGATTGTTAAGTTACAGCATCCGTGTAGTTATTGAAAAACATCATACTCTCAGAATCACGGATCTAACAGTGGCGACGCATGTCGATTCGAATCTACCTGCAACTCTGCATTTCCCTTCGAGGATTCGCTCTGGGAGGGCGGTGGAAGAAAGTCGAGGCCAGAAACACGGGCGTCGACCACGAGCAACCGCCCAGTCGTCCGGCAGAGAGTGAACATCGCAGGGGAGGCTGTTGAGAGCCGGGCTTGGTTCCCCAGCCACGACGATCAGCAACAGACTGGCAACAGGCACAGCGCAGACCCTTCCTGGACAGCGGTGGCTGGAGCCGACCGACGGCAGAGAAAAAGCCGAGCAGCGTCGATGGGGTAAGAGAGAGGGTGAAGCGCACAGGGCGCAGCCTGGGGTTGAAAACCGAGCGGCGTCGAGGAAAAACAAAATGGAGAGAGAGAAGGTAAAGCAGCAGCCGGGTTCAGGACCGAGCGGCGGAAACGGGAAAGGCGCACAGAAATAAAAATGCGCAGAGCACAGCCAGGGCTCAAGGGCTGAACAGTGTCGGCGGGGAGAAGAAGGGAGAGCGCGGGAGATGCCATTGAACCGCGGAGAAGAAGGGCGAGCACGGGAAGAAAGGAAAGCGCGGGAGACGGCATTTTGTGCCAGCGGGGAAGAAGGGAGAGCGCGGGAGACGCCATTTTTGACAGTTAAATCACACCCAGGGATGCCGAAGAGTGGCAGTATCTCTACGTTCGACAATGAAGTCGAAGATTTGGCGACATATGTGGAACGTATTGAGGTGTACTGCAGGGCGAATGAAGTGCCAGATGCTAGGAAAGCACTGGTTTTGTTAAATTCCATGGGTGCAAAAACTTATGGCTTACTGCAAAACCTAATAACCCCAGAGAAGCCCGTGAATAAGAATTTCAAAAGCATAGTAGAAATCCTACAGGACCACTTAAACCCCACACCGCTGCTGATAGCAGAAAGATTTAAGTTCCATAAAAGGAACCAACATAAAGATGAAAGCAATGCTGAGTACTTAACGGAACTGCGCAAGCTATCGAAAAACTGCCAGTTTGGAGTGGGACTAGCAGATACGTTAAGGGACAAGTTTGTGTGTGGGCTTCAAAGTGAAGGAACCCCAGAAACGGCTTCTATCAGAAAAGGATCTTACGCTGGACAAGGCTTTCAGCATGGCAGTATCACACGAAGCAGCCGCAAGGGGCGCTGCAGAGATACAACGGAGACCGCAAGAATATGGCACCAATGAAATGTCCTATGGAACAGGGAAGTGTTATCGCTGCGGCAGAACAACAGATGACCAGAAGGATTGTTGGCTCAAGCACCAAGTGTGCAGACAGTGTGGAAAAGCAGGACACATAGCAAGAGTCTGCAGGTCTGGGAAGAAAACCAACAGCAAGAAATCTCCACAGGAGAAGTACAAAAAGGTACATAAGGTGATGGACAGTAGTTCAGACGAACAGAAAAGTGATACAGACCCCGGAAGCAAGGAGCTGGGTTGTCTGAAACTACATAAGGTAACCAAAATGGAGGATCACCAGACTATCTGGGTCACACTCAAGATAGACGGAGTCCAAGTGAAAATGGAATTGGACACAGGATCAGCCCTAACAGTCATAAACCAAAGGGACTACAAGCAGCTATTTTCACATATACCCTTGAAAGCTACAGAGATTGTCTTGAAGACATACACGGGGCAAAAAGTCTACCCCAAAGGAAAAATAAGGGTGAAAGTGATATACAAAGGCCAGGAAATACCTAAAATGGACCTATATGTATTGCCAGATGGAGGACCACCACTACTAGGACGTGAATGGATCAGGAAGGTACAATTAGATTGGCATTCCATACAGGCACTGAAGGTTGAGGTCAAAAGGATGATGATGTCACACCTGGACGACTGTCAAAAATGCTAACTGACGCAAATGATGTGTTCTAGGAGGGACTCGGAACACTAAAAGGCATAACAGCAACGATTAAAATAGAGGAAAATGCAAGCCCAAAGTTTCTTAAGGCCAGACCAGTGCCTTATGCGATCCGACCAGCCGTCGAAGCAGAGCTGGAAGGGTTGGAACATTCAGGAGTACAGTCCAAAGTAGACTGGAGCAAGTGGGCTACACCCATCGTTCCTGTAATAAAGAGGTCGTTGAGTAATGCGCCTGGGGAACCAAAGAAGGTCCGCATCTGTGGGGATTTTAAGGTGACAGTGAACCCAGTCCTTCACATGGTACAATATCCACTTCCACGAATTGAGGATATTTTCGCCTCGCTATCTGGAGGTAAACGCTTCACCAAAATTGATCTAGCCCAGGCGTACTTGCAAATGGAGGTAGAAGAAGCCTCGAAACAATACCTCACGATCAACACACATAAAGGTCTCTACCAATACAACCGGCTGGTGTTCGGGGTAGCATCGGCTCCGGCTATTTGGCATAGGGCGATGGATCAAGTACTGCAAGGGATTCCAGGGACCCAGTGTTATTTGGACGACATCCTGGTCATGGGCAATAATGACAGTGATCACCTCGCCAACTTGGAGAAGGTGCTCACTGGATTAAAGGAATATGGGATACGAGCTAATCGCCACATGTGCGAGTTTTTCCAGAAGCAGATCTCGTATTGTGGCCATGTTATCGATGAAGAGGGTTTACATAAGTCCCCTGAAAAGATTGAGGCAGTAGTCAAGGCTCCAGCACCGGAAAATGTGTCACAACTGAGGTCGTTCCTCGGGCTGGTAAACTACTACCATAAGTTCTTACCAAATTTGTCTACGGTATTACACCCACTGAACACCCTACTGCAAACGGGGGTACCATGGAAGTGGAATGACGAACGTAAACGAGCTTTCCAGAAGTGCAAAGAATTGATCACATCAAAAGAGGTGTTGGCCCATTTCAACCCAGCACTACCAATTCGGTTGGCGTGCGATGCATCACCCTATGGTATTGGAGCGGTGCTGTCGCACAAATTCCCAGATGGGTTGGAGAGGCCAGTAGCCTTTGCGTCTCGGTCACTAACCTCAGCCGAGCGCAACTATGCCCAGATTGACAGGGAGGCCCTCAGCCTAGCATGGGGAGTAAAAAAATTCAACCACTATCTGCATGGGCAGAAGTTCACCTTGCTGACTGACCACCAACCACTTGTCTCCATCTTTAATCCAAAGAAGGGCATGCCGGTGATGACTGCACAACAGTTACAAAGATGGACCTTTTTCTAGGGGCGAACCAATATGAAATAGAATATAAAGGCACAAAACAGCATGGAAACACTGATGGGCTATCACGCCTGCCACTGCCTACTGTGGAGGAAGCACCAGCAGTGGACCCTATCAAGATATTTTATTCATCAATAATTGAACGATTGCCAGTAACTAACGCGGATATAGAGAATGAGACCCGCAATGTTCCGACACTGTCTCGGGTATATGATTTGACGGTGAGGGGATGGCCAACACATGGCGGCTCACTGTTGCCAGCATTCTCATCCAGAAGAGAACAGCTGTCAGTATGCCAGGGGACAGTGATGTGTGGATCCCGAGTGGTGATTCCACCCAAGTTAAGGGAGAGATTGCTAAATGAGCTTCATGAAGGTCATCTGTGAGGGGTGAAAATGAAAATCCTTGCTAGGGCTTATGTGTGGTGGCCGGGGAGCGATCAACAAATCGAGGACCTAACCAAGAGCTGCTCAGGATGCCAGAAGGTCCAAAATGCACCACCACATGCCCCTCTACACCCATGGGAGTGGCCCTCCTCTCCATGGCAACGGGTGCATATTGATTTTGCTGGTCCATTCATGGACTCAATGTTCTTAAAAGCAGTGGATGCTCACTCAAAATGGCCTGAGGTGATAAAAATGTCCTCAACCACTACAGAGAAAACGATTGCAGTCCTACGGACCATATTTGCCAGGAACGGCTTGCCAGAGCAGATTTGCTCTGATAATGGACCACTGTTTGTGTCCGAAGAGTTTCGGAAATTTATGAGAAGGAATGGGGTAAGGCATTACACAACCGCCCCGTATCATCCAGCCACAAATGGATTGGCTGAGAGGTTCGTACAAACCTTTAAAAAGGCGATAAAGGCCATGTGCGACGATGAAATTCCACTACAGCATAAGGTGGACAATTTCCTATTTGCCTACAGAAATGCGACACATGCAGTTACCAACCAGACTCCGGCCATGATGTTCTTTAACCGAAGGTTGAGATCTTGTCTGGATTTGCTCAGAGCAAATATGCGAAGAAATGTTGAGGATAAACAATTCCAGCACATCAATGAGAAGCCGACAAGGAGCTTCAATGTCGGACAACCAGTCTTGGCCCGTGACTACCGAACAGAGAAATGGCAACCCGGAGCGATATGCACACGGCAGGGGCCATTAATGTACACAGTGGATGTCGGGGAGAACATTGTGAGACGCCACGTCGATCAGATCTTAGCGTCACAGGAACGAGTCTACCCCATGTCTCGCGTACCTGGGGATGAACCCGACATACTGGTAGCATCTGCCTCAGAACCAGTAGCAGTGGAAACCGATGAACTAACCGACGAAAAGGGGCCAGAATCGCCTCCGCACCAAGAACAAGAACCTCAGGAAAGGCGCTATCCCGAAAGGATCAGGAAGCTGCCCCAAAGACTGAATCTATAAATGGACTATTGTTGTTTAATGTGCATGTTAAAGTGTTAATTGTTATTTGAATATTATGGGTACTGCTAATCTAAAAGGGGAGGAATTGTAGTGTATGTACCTTTAAGAGAGAACAACTTTTACAGCTCCTGTATACTGTAGTACCGGCAGTGACCACACCTGTATATAAGCCTTGAGCATGCCTCTGTACCCCCAGTCTTGAGACTACCCTACTCCAGTAAACACCTGTTGATTGTTAAGTTACAGCATCCATGTAGTTATTTAAAAACATCATTCTCTCAGAATCACGGATCTAACAGGGAGCAAGCCCGAAAACATTGTGAACCAGTACACTTGCTCTTTGCTATTCCACTGCCGAATACGCCTGCCCTGCATGGGAAAGGTCTACTCATGCCAAGAAGATGGATGCCGTTCTGAATGCAAGCTGCCGATTTATCACAGGTTGCTTAAAACCAACAAACACCAACAGCCTATATATCCTGGTGGGTATCACTCCCCCTGATATATGAAGAACGGTAGCCAGCAAGAAAGAGCGACTCCGTCAAACATCGAATGAGAGGCACCCTCTGCATTGTCATACACCTGCACCCAGCCACCTAAAGTCAAGGAAGAGCTTCATGAACAGTGTTGTTCCATTGCAATCAACCTCATCTGAAGCCCGCATCGCTTTGTGGAAAGATCGGCTCGCCAGTCTTGAACAACCCCCAGCGATGGAAATTTTACCTGATGAAAGCCTTCCCCCAGGAGCTAATTGCAACTGGGCAATCTGGAAGTGCCTTAACAGACTTAGGGCCGGTGTAAGTTGCTCAAAGGTGTCACGAAGCAAATGGGGATATTCAACCAGCCTGACAACTTGTGAATGTGGAACTGAGGCACAGATTATGCAACATCTCCTGCAATGCCCATCATTAGAGGAACCCTGCACTGTTGCAGATCTTGCCGAATCCAACAACAAGGCGCAAAAATGTGTCCAGTTCTGGCTGGGCTATATCTAGACTGTCCGTGGACACGATAAGAAGAAGACCAAGAAGACTCATCAAACTAAAGAGAATGTCAGTTTTTGACAGCTTCACAGAGCTGCCAAACGCTGTCATTTCTTCTTTCAAGAAGTCTTGACAGATAGCACGTCTGACGCTGATGTGATCTGTCAGTGACTTCTTCCCTAATTGGCTTGCCGAGCCCGCAGGGCGGGCTTAACAAGCTCAGTCAGGGGAAAATCTCCCTGAATGGTCGGGCGAGGATGGAGGCGGGACATTGACATGACAAGCAGCAGTCCCGCCTCAAATTCGCCTCCATTCACAAAATCCAGCCCTAGGTATTCTGTGGTGAGTGTCTCAACTCCTGACTCCCCTTTCCACCATCTACAAGACACAAGTAAGGAGTGTGGCAGAACACTTACCACATGCCTGGATGAGTGCAGCTTCAACAACACTCAAGAAGTTCGACACCATCCAGAACAAAGCAGCCTGTTTGATTGGCACCCCATCCACCACCTTAAACATTCACTCCCTCCATCACCGGCATACCGTGGCTGCAAGATGCATTGCAGCAACTCGCCAAGGCTTCTTCGGCAGCACCTCCCAAACCTATGACCTCTTCCACGTAGAAGGACAAGGGCAGCAGGTACATGGGAACAGCACCACCTCCAAGTTCCCCTCCAAATCACACACCATCCTGACTTAGAAGTATGTCGCAGATCCTTCATCGTTGCTGGGTCAAAATCCTGGAACTCCCTACCTTACAGCACTGTGGGAGTACCTTCACCACAGGAACTGCAGCGGTTCAAGAAGGTGGCTCACCACCACCTTCTCAAGGGCAATTAGGGATGGGCAATAAATGCTGGCCATGCCAGCGATGCCCAGATCCCATAAAAAGGAATTAAAAAAAGTTACATCCACTGGTTCCTCTTTATCTACCCTGTTAGTTACATCCTCAAAAACTCTAATATTTGTCAAACATGATTTACCTTTCATAAAGCCATGTTGACTCTGCCTAATCATATTATGATTGTCTCAGTGCCCCGTTACCACTTCCTTAATAGTGGATTCCAGCATTTTCCCAATGATTGACGTCAGGCAAACTGGCCTTTAGTTCCCTCTTTTCTCTCTCTCTCCTTTCTTGAATAGCGGGGTTGCATTTGCTACCTTCCAATCCGCTGGGACTGTTCTAGAATGTAGGTTCTAGATGGCTAGGATTGCTGAGGCTCCACCCAGGGGAGTGACAGTGGCTCTTTAGAGCATGAACCTGCTGTCCTCTCTCAGGATGACAGCTTTCATATTCCCACCCCTGCCACTCTGCCAGTGCCCTTGCTGCTGCCTGTCAGTCAGCCAGCCTATGCTGAGGAGGTGCAGCCTGCAGCTGGGCATTCGTGGCCAAGAGCTGCTGGAGGTCATCCAGCAAGGCCATCTGCAGTCTCCCCATGGAATGTCAGCAGCCTTCCACCAGCCATGCTGCAGCCACTGTGGTAGCACTAGGATATGCGAAGGAACATGAAAGACAGACATGAAGGGAATGCACAAGGGTGATTAGTTGACTTTGTTGTGTAGTTTTGGATTCATTCATTTATAAATTATGTTTGGTATGTTTGCTTTGTGGTGGCTCTAATTTTAGCTTTGCGTCCAAGAGGACACTATGATGCGCTGTGCCAGAGGGATTGTAAGGTGGGGAAATGGTGAGCAACTGGGATCTGTAGGAATTAACAGCAGGGTTGGGGTTATTGTCTCTGGCCAGTCAGAAGCCTCTGAGCTGCTCCAGGGACCCCTGTGTGGTTTCAAAGAGCTCCCCTATTCCTGGTTCTGACCGCCGGACTTATTCGGTAGCGATGTAGACAGAAAACGTGACTCGTGGTTTGGGTGCAAAACAGACCAGTATTTATTGAAACAAAAAGAAAGAAACAAATTAAAAATAAACAATACAACACTCCTATGCTCGATACAGCACTTTTACTCAACGCAGTACAGTCAGTGTCCATTAGAGCACTCTTTGCTCAGTGCAACACTTCTTTATTTACATATACAGCACATTTAAGTATAGAAACAACTTGCTCACTACAGCACCTTTGCTTAGTGGCTTTTACTTAAAAAAAAAAAAGCACGTTAATACAGAACCCTTAGAGTCCACTGAAACACTTCTCTGCTTAGTGCAACACCCTTTTTAATAGCACTTTTAATACAGAAACACCTTGCTCACTACAGCACCTTTGCTTAGTGGCTTTTACTTAAAAACAGCACTTTTAAATACAGCTACTCTCAGTGTTCACTACAGCCTTATCTGCTAGTGCAACACTGTTACATAAATAGGGGAGGACAGAACGGACACAACGAGGGAAAATTGACTAAAATCACAGTTCTAACAAAATTCCCACTTAATTCCCACCCCTATACCTATTCTAAGTTGAGTTGTAATGGGCCAGAAAAATATATGCTCACCAATGAAGAATGCCTGCTCCATGCCCTGTGATCTTTGATCTTCACTGCCCTGAAGTAAAAACACCCCAGTATTTTAAAAGTAAACTGCTGGTGTTCCACTCCTTTAGGCAGGCTCCCACGTTGTAGAGAGCATGGAGGCGAGGCCACAGAGAGAGCGAGAGGCTTCTGAGAAGCTACCTTTTATACCCCATTTGTGGCCTGCCCAAATCCGGATGTATCTGGGCTAAACAAAAGGGATTCAACTGTCCCCATTGTCTTGTAATGGGTTTGGATGAATCACCCATTCATTTAAACTGGGGTTTTTTCAGTTTAAATGTGTCCTCATTGTCTGTGATGGGCTTTTGAATAAAGCTGCCGTGGTTTGAAACACAGCATGTCTATTTTCTTGATTGCTTGAGTAGTGTAAACAAAAGTCATTGTCCTTGTGGTCAGACTGAAACCGCAGTAATCCTTGTGTAGCAGTTTCTGTAAACACATCAATTGTCTCTGCAGGGAGGGGAACTCCCCTTTGATTG
Organism: Somniosus microcephalus; assembly: GCF_052327205.1. Classification (NCBI taxonomy): domain Eukaryota; kingdom Metazoa; phylum Chordata; class Chondrichthyes; order Squaliformes; family Somniosidae; genus Somniosus; species Somniosus microcephalus. The sequence continues at coordinate 230,746,494 of NC_140991.1, forward strand.
GCAGATTGACTGCTACATTGAACCTTTCTCACAGACAGAAGGCTGCCTTTTCAAGTCCTTTTGTCTCCTGCCATGCGGTCTGATGGCCATTTTGATCCCTGGATTTTTAAAGGTATATTACCCCAGGTATTCTTTTACTCAAAATTAATCTTCAGAACTGTAGGAAATCTTGAAATTATTGCAAAATCCCTACAGTCCCCCATCGGATACTAAAACTTGCTTGTAGTATCCTGGCCAAAGGTGAGCAATACTTTCTGACCACCCACAAACAACCTTCCCTGATACTTATCAAAATCTATTTTTGAACACCCGACACCTCCATCTCCCCTGCCCAGAGAGAATCGCAGTACGGTAGGCATCTAGCAACAGAAAACCAAAATTAATTAGTCAATACACGGAGGGGTGCAATGCCCCTGCACCACTTATATTCACAGTAACTCAAGCATAGAGGGGGTCTGACGCCCCTGCACTGCTTGTAACATAATTTTAACATGATACAACATCTAAAAATACACATGGAAGACAACGAACTTCTCCTTTTTTTTATTACATTGCAATTGCCTGGCACTTTATTTAATGGCACTGTTCGTCAGCCATAAATGTATTTTAAATATTCTTGAACTGCAAGCCCAACAATTCCTGGGCATATGCTGTTTGTTCCCTTAACTCCAAACAAACAGTAAAATAATTGATAAGTTCTGTAAATTGTGTTTCCAGCAACAGTTTAAAAGTTGTGGGCATCCGCCTCCCACGGACCCCTTCCTTCGTGAGCTGGGAGTGCTTTCTTTCTCAGGTCCCACAACACACTGGTCCTCGGTGCTTTCCAGAACACTGAAAAAGACAAAGAAAAAACATCTCGCCAGGTCCCCTGGCTTGGGGGGGGGTGGGGTGTAATCAGGTCCTGCGACCTTGATCCACAATAAAATTCTGGAACGGTACCACACTTAAAACTTATACACTAATAATTTCTCTACTGCATTGCAATATAAAAATTAAAATTAACACGTTCTACCTCAATGCATGTTCTACCTTAACCTTATACACACTACTTGAACAAAGTTATATACAAGCGCCGCCCGCCTCGGGGTGGCCAGCTTAATCCCTGGTTGGGCTGCAACAGGCTGCTCCCTGCGGCATGGCTGGACTGATTCCAGCTTCGAGTCCCTCACAGCTTATGGCTGCTAGTTGGGGACCTCTGCCTTTTGGCCTCTCCCTGACTCGGGAGAATGCCCTACTCCACTGGAAAGTGGGTGACCATACATTCTTGGGCTGGGGTACCTGAAGAGATCTCCTAGGGAGTGTTGCCGGTGGGGCTACCCTGGTGAGCAGACCCTTAGCTCAGGTCACACTCCCTGCTGGCTGGGGACTTCCTCCTTCGGGTCCTTCCCTTCCCAAACCTGGGCTGGGGACAGGCACTCCCTTGCCACCAGCTGCCAGTGGCTGAGAGCCTTCCCCTTCAGGTCTAAAACCTGGTTCAGGCTCCTCCCCGGAGTCCCACAAGAGAGGGGGAATTGCTCGGGCCAAGTGCTGGGGAGCTTCTACAATCCCAGCTGCCTGTTACCCTGCCCCCTGCTTAAACAACCCGCATTGTTTGATATAACTGGCTGCCTGCCAGTAAACCTGCTCAAAATCATGAATGGCTCCTCCCCTGACACAAGCCACAGCACCTGCCTGTGCAGCCTGTGAACTTGTACCTGCTTTGGGCTGGGGATTTCTATTCTCAGGTTCACTCCCAGCTGCCTGTTTCCCTGTGGGTCCCATTAAGCTAGATGGGACCCCGTTAGACTGGGGTGAATTGGTCAGGTGTTCCGAGTGGACCACCGTGCTGGAGGATCCAGTCACCACCGAATATCTCCCCTGCACCATCTCCACCCCCATCTCAACATAGGGCCTACCCCCCTCAGCATTTTTGCAGGGACACAGGTCAACAGGCTGCGCTGGCTCTAGTCATTGCTGGGAGTGAGGTGGGGCAGACGGGGTTAAAAAACCGGTGGTGGCTGCTACTCTCTCCTGGCCAGTCAGAAGAGACCATAGGGATTGTAAAAATTACTCAATTGCTGTGGGAGGGAGGACTGGCCCTGCCTTTTGGGCTGGGGTTGTGGGATCCTTTCCTTTGTCCTTCCAAGGATTTTTACAGTCTTTTCTCCAGTGACCGTCTTTCCCACACCCATAGCAATTTAACCTAACCTGGGAGGGACGGTTCCCCTCCTGGTGCCACTCTTTCTTACTCTGGCTCACAGGTTTAACATCATGGACTCTTCCCTTGGGTTGGGGAGCCTCGATACCCCTCATGTTGCTGAAGGCTACTGTGAGCCGGCATTTCACCGCTTCTTCGGTGGTCTGGGCGTTTTGGGGGTCAAACTAAGCCATGACCTGGGCTTGGATCTGGGGAAGGCTGTTTGTCATGAGACACCGGAGCCAGTGAGTCAATTGGGCTGGGTCCAGTGCTGCCCACCCTGGCATTCCCGGGCATGCCTGTCCACAGCCTGTCTGCGAACGCCTGCGGGGACTCCCCTGGGAACTGCACTGTTCTTTCCGCCCGAGCGAACGGGCTACCATCATTGAGTCCCATGGCCTCCAATACCTCATTCTTAAGTCCCTTATAATCCCTCTGCCCCCTTTTGCACTCGCCAGATAGGGACTGGAGGAGATCACCTGCCAGGGAAAACAGTATCATTTTTGCTTGCTCTGCCTCATCGCAGTCATTTACACAAGCTGCTTGCTCTATCTCCCTGAAGTGCAGAGAGGGGTCTCCCTTTTTAGTGAGCTTGGAGATGTGGCTAACCATGTCCCTGAGCTGGTGGGTGCCATACGGCACCAGAAACTGATTCTGGATGGCCCCTGGATCATCTTCATCAATGGGCGGACCGTACCTCCGTTGTCGGAGGGGGTACACTGGTCCTGGTCCCGACCTATCTAGTGGGGCCTGCTGTGCTTCCTCTACCTTCCCATCCTCCACCCCCCTTTGCTGCCAGAGCTCCTGAAAGCTCGGAGCCGTGGGTGGCGGTCGTGGGACCTCTGATTCCCTGACCAACCTTTCCCTGGGTGTTGCCTGTGGGGCTGTGTTACTTAGGTTGCCAGTAAAATCCAGCTGACCTGCCTTCGGGCTGATCAGACATATCATCCCCTTTGCTCTTTTTAAAGCCATACTCAGGCTTTCTATCTCTGCTCTACAGGGGCCATGATCTGCTTCCTCAAACCCTTGCTCGTAGGCCAGCTTATATGCTGCCTTTACCTCCCTAACCTTTTCCTCCTGCTGTTTTAATTCTTGTATGAGGCGAGCGTTCTCCTCCCGCACCCTCATCTCATTATTCTTGGCCTCTGCAACTAGGCACTTCAGGCACTCTGACTCATGCCTCATGTGGCATTTGCCCTCACTAAACTGGAACACCAGGCACTCTACCTTGGCCTGGTATTCTTCGACCTCCCTTTCCCTATCCCAACTCTCTGCTCTGGCTTCCCTAAGCCTGCGGGTGACTTCCCCAAGCCTGCGGGAACCTAACCACAAACAAACCAGTGGGATAAAAAGAAACCCAATAACTGCTGCTCTTTCCAGACTCAAACCAGTGTCTGCCACATCGCACATCGTTGCCGACGCTCCTGCCGTGGTCGCCATTTTGTAGGAATTAACACACTAGCGGGGTTGGGGTTATTGTCTCTGGCCAGTCAGAAGCCTCTGAGCTGCTCCAGGGACCCCCATGCAGTTTTGAAGTGCTCCCCTATTCCTGGTTCTGACCGCCAGACTTATTCGGTAGCGATGTAGACAGAAAACGTGACTCGTGGTTTGGGTGCAAAACAGATCAGTATTTATTGATACAAAAAGAAAGAAACAACTTAAAAATAAACAATACAACACTCCTATGCTCGATACAGCACTTTTACTCAACGCAGTACACTTAGTGTCCATTAGAGCGCTCTTTGCTCAGTGCAACACTCCTTTATTTAAATACAGCACTGTTAAATATAGAAACACCTTGCTCACTACAGCACCTTTGCTTAGTGGCTTTTACTTAAAAAAAACAGCACTTTAATACAGAACCCTTAGTGTCCACTGAAGCACTTCTCTGCTTAGTGCAACACCCTTTTTAATAGCACTTTTAATATAGGAACACCTTGCTCACTAGAGCACCTTTGCTTAGTGGCTTTTACTTAGAAACAGCACTTTTAAATACAGCGACTCTCAGTGTTCACTACAGCCTTATCTGCTAGTGCAACACTGTTACATAAATAGGGGAGGAGAGAATGGACACTGAGGGAAAATCGACTAAAATCACAGTTCTAACAAAATTCCCACTTAATTCCCACCCCTATACCTATTCTACGTTGCCTTGTAATGGGCCAGAAAAATATATGCTCACCAATGAAGAACGCCTGCTCCGTGCCCTGCGATCTTTGATCTTCACTGCCCCAAAGTAAAAACACCCCAGTATTTTAAAAGTAAACTGCTGGTGTTCCACTCCTTTAGGCAGGCTCCCACGTTGCAGAGAGCACGGAGGCGAGGCCACAGAGAGAGCGAGAGGCTTCTGAGAAGCTATCTTTTATACCCCATTTGGGGCCTGCCCAAATCCGGATGTATCTGGGCTAAACAAAAGGGATCTAACTGTTCCCATTGTTTTGTAATGGGTTTGGATGAATCACCCATTCGTTTAAACTGGGTTTTTTTTCAGTTTAAATGTGTCCTCATTGTCTGTGATGGGCTTTTGAATAAAGCTGCCGTGGTTTGAAAAACAGCATGTCTATTTCCTTGATTGCTTGAACAGTGTAAACAAACGTCATTGTCCTTGTGGTCAGACTGAAACCGTAGTAATCCTTTGTGTAGCAGTTTCTGTAAACACATCGATTGTCTCTGCAGGAAGGGGAACTCCCCTTTGATTGGCAGATTGACTGCACCATTGAACCTTTCTCACAGAGAGCAGGCTGCCTTTTCAAGTCCTTTTGTCTTCTGCCATGCGGTCTGACAGCCATTTTGATCCCTGGATTTGTAAAGGTATATTACCCCAGGTATTCTTTTACTCAAAATTAATCTTCAGAACTGTAGGAAATCTTGAAATTATTGCAAAATCCCTACAATCCCCCATCGGATACTAAAACATGCTTGTAGTATCCTGGCCAAAGGTGAGCAATAATTTCTGACCCCCCACAAACAACCTTCCCTTATACTTATCTAAATCTATCTTTGATCCCCCGACACCTCCATCTCCCCTACCCAGAGAGAATTGCAGTACGGTAGGCATCTATCGAAAGAAAACCAAAATTAATTAAATAGTCAATACACGGAGGGGGTCCAAAGCCCCTGCACCACTTATATTCACAGTAACTCAAGCATAGAGGGGGTCCGACGCCCCTGCACTGCTTGTAACATAATTTTAACATGATACAACATCTAAAAATACACATGGAAGACAACAAGCTTCCCCTTTTTTTTATTACATTGCGATTGCCTGGCATTTTATTAAATGTCACTGTTCGTCAGCCATAAATGTATTTTAAATATTCTTGAACTGCAAGCACAACAATTCCTGGCCATATGCTGTTTGTTCCCTTAATTCCAAACAAACAGTAAAATAATTAATAAGTTCTGTAAATTGTGTTTCCAGCAACAGTTTAAAAGTTGTGGGCATCCGCCTCCCGCGGAACCCTTCCTTCATGAGCTGGGAGTGCTTTCTTTGTCAGGTCCCATGACACACTGGTCCTCGGTGCCTTCCGGAACTCTGAAAAAGACAAAGAAGAAACATCTCGCCAGGTCCCCTGGCTCGGGGGGGTGGGGGTGGTGTAATCAGGTCCTGCGACCTTGATCCACAATAAAATTCTGGAACAGTACCACACTTAAAACTTATACACTAATAATTTCACTCATGAATTGCAATATAAAAATTAAAATTAACACATTCTACCTTAATACACGTTCTACCTTAACCTTATACACACTACTTGAACAAAGCTATGTACAAGCGCCGCCTGTCTCCGGTTGGCCAGCTTAATCCCTGGTTGGGCTGCCACAGGCTGCTACCTGTGGCATGGCTGGACTGATTCCAGCTTTGAGTCCCTCGCAGCTTATGGCTGTTAGTTGGGGACCTCTGCCTTTTGGCCTCTCCCTGACTCGGGAGACCGCCCTACTCCACTGGAAAGTGGGTGACCATACTTTCTTGGGCTGGGGTACCCGAAGAGATCTCCTAGGGAGTGTTGCCGGTGGGGCTACCCTGGTGAGCAGACCCTTAGCTCGGGTGACACTACCTGCTGGCCGGGGACCTCCTCCTTCGGGTCCCTCCCTTCCCAAACCTGGGCTGGGGACAGGCACTCCCATGCCACCAGCTGCCGGTGGCTGAGAGCCTTCCCCTTCAGGTCTAAAACCTGGTTCAGGCTCCTCCCCGGAGTCCCACAAGAGAGGGGGAATTGCTCAGGCCAAGTGCTGGGGAGCTTCTACAATCCCAGCTGCCTGTTCCCCTGTCCCCCGCTTAAACAACCCGCATTGTTTGATATAACTGGCTGCCTGCTAGTAATCCTGTTCAAAATCATGAATGGCTCCTCCTCTGACACAAGCCACAGCGCCTGCCTGTGCAGCCTGTGAACTTGTACCTGCTGTGGGCTGGGGATTTCTATTCTCAGGTTCACTCCCAGCTGCCTGTTTCCCTGTGGGTCCCATTAAGCTCGATGGGACCCCATTAGACCGGGATGAATTGGTCAGGTCCTCCGAGTGGATCACCATGCTGGAGGATCCAGTCTCCACCGAATATCTCCCCTGCACCAATTCCACCCCCAGCTCAACATAGGGCCTGCTCCCCTCAGCATTTTCGCAGGGACACAAGTCAACAGGCTGCGCTGGCTCTAGTCATTGCTGGGAGTGAGGTGGGGCAGAGGGGGTTAAAACACCGGTGGTGGCTGCTACTCTCTTCTGGCCAGTCAGAAGAGACCATAGGGACTGTAAAAATGACTCAATTGCTGTGGGAGGGAGGACTGGCCCTGCCTTTTGGGGTGGGGCTGTGGGATCCTTTCCCTTGTCCTTCCAAGGATTTTTACAGTCTTTTCTCCAGTGACCGTCTTTCCCACACCCATAGCAATTTAACCTAACCTGGGAGGGACGGTTCCCCGCCTGGTGCCACTCTTTCTTACTCTGGCTCCCAGGTTTAACCTCATGGACTCTTCCCTTGGGTTGGGGAGCCTCGATATCCCTCATGTTCCTGAAGGCTACTGTGAGCCGGTGGATCACCGCTTCTTCGGTGGTCTGGGGGTTTTGGGGGTCAAACCAAGCCATGACCTGGGCTTGAGTCTGGGGTAGGCTGTTTGTCATGAGACACTGGAGCCAGTGAGTCAATTGGGCTGGGTCCAGTGCTGCCCACCCTGGCATTCCCGGGCATGCGCTCCGGTAGACTGTCCACAGCCTGTCTGCGAACGCCTGCGGGGATTCCCCTGGGAGCTGCACTGTTCTTTCCACCCGAGCGAACGGGCTACCATCATTGAGTCCCATGGCCTCCAATACCTCATTCTTAAGACCCTCATAATTCCTCTGCCCCCTTTTGCACTCGCCCGATAGGGACTGGAGGAGATCACCTGCCAGGGAAAACAGCAGCATTTTTGCTTGCTCTGCCTCATCGCAGTCATTTACACAAGCTACTTCCTCTATCTCCCTGAAGTGCAGAGAGGGGTCTCCCTTTTTAGTAAGCTTGGGGATGTGGCTAACCATGTCCCTGAGCTGGTGGGTGCCATACGGTACCAGAAACTGATTCTGGGTGGCCCATGTGTCATCTTCATCAATGGGCGGACCGTACCTCCGTTGTCGGAGGGGGTACACTGGTCCTGGTCCCGGCCTATCTAGCGGGGCCTGCTGTGCTTCCTCTACCTTCCCATCCTCCACCCCCCTTTGCTGCCAGAGCTCCTGAAAGCTCAGAGCCGTGGGTGGCGGTCGTGGGACCTCTGATTCCCTGACCAACCTTTCCCTGGGTGTTGCCTGTGGGGCTGTGTTACTTAGGTTGCCAGTAAAATCCGGCTGACCTGCCTTTGGGCTGATCAGGCATATCATCCCCTTTGCTCTTTTTAAAGCCATACTCAGGCTTTCTATCTCTGCTCTACAGGGGCCATGATCTGGTTCCTCAAACCCTTGCTCGCAGGCCAGCTTATATGCTGCCTTTACCTCCCTAACCTTTTCCTCCTGCTCTTATAATTCTTGTATGAGGCAAGCATTCTCCCCCCGCACCCTCATCTCATTATTCTTGGCCTCTGCAACTAGGCACTTCAGGTACTCTGACTCGTGCCTCGTGTGGCATTTGCCCTCACTAAACTGGAACAGCAGGCACTCTACCTTGGCCTGGTATTCTTCGACCTCCCTCTCCCTATCCCAACTCTCTGCTCTGGCTTCCCTAAGCCTGCGGGTGACTTCCCCAAGCCTGCGGGAACCTAACCACAAACAAACCAGTGGGATAAAAAGAAACCCAATAACTGCTGCTCTTTCCAGACTCAAACCACTGTCTGCCACATCGCACATCATTGCCGACGCTCCTGCCGTGATTGCCATTTTGTAGGAATTAACACACTAGCGGGGTTGGGGTTATTGTCTCTGGCCAGTCAAAACCTCTGAGCTGCTCCAGGGACCCCGTGCGGTTTTGAAGCGCTCCCCTATTCCTGGTTCTGACCGCCAGACTTATTCGGTAGCGATGTAGACAGAAAACGTTACTCGTGGTTTGGGTGCAAAACAGACCAGTATTTATTGATACAAAAAGAAAGAAACAACTTTAAAATAAACAATACAACACTACTATGCTCGATACAGCACTTTTACTCAACGCAGTAGACTTAGTGTCCATTAGAGCGCTCTTTGCTCAGTGCAACACTTCTTTATTTAAATACTGCACTTTTAAATATAGAAACACCTTGCTCACTACAGCACCTTTGCTTAGTGGCTTTTACTTAAAAACAGCACTTTTAAATACAGCTACTCTCAGTGTTCACTACAGCCTTATCTGCTAGTGCAACACTGTTACATAAATAGGGGAGGAGAGAACGGACACAACGAGGGAAAATCGACTAAAATCACAGTTCTAACAAAATTCCCACTTAATTCCCACCCCTATACCTATTCTAAGTTGAGTTGTAATGGGCCAGAAAAATATATGCTCACCAATGAAGAACGCCTGCTCCGTGCCCTGCGATCTTTGATCTTCACTGCCCTGAAGTAAAAACACCCCAGTATTTTATTAGTAAACTGCTGGTGTTCCACTCCTTTAGGCAGGCTCCCACGTTGTAGAGAGCATGGAGGCGAGGCCACAGAGAGAGCGAGAGGCTTCTGAGAAGCTATCTTTTATACCCCATTTGTGGCCTGCCCAAATCCGGATGTATCTGGGCTAAACAAAAGGGATCCAACTGTCCCCATTGTCTTGTAATGGGTTTGGATGAATCACCCATTCGTTTAAACTGGGTTTTTTCAGTTTAAATGTGTCCCCATTGTCTTTGATGGGCTTTTGAATAAAGCTGTCGTGGTTTGAAAAACAGCATGTCTATTTCCTTGATTGCTTGAATAGTGTAAACAAAAGTCATTGTCCTTGTGGTCAGACTGAAACCGCAGTAATCCTTTGTGTAGCAGTTTCTGTAAACACATCGATTGTCTCTGCAGGGAGGGGAACTCCCCTTTGTTTGGCAGATTGACTGCTCCATTGAACCTTTCTCACAGACAGCAGGCTGCCTTTTCATGTCCTTTTGTCTTCTGCCATGCGGTCTGACGGCCATTTTGATCCCTGGATTTTTAAAGGTATATTACCCCAGGTGTTCTTTTAATCAAAATTAATCTTCAGAACTGTAGGAAATCTCGAATTTATTGCCAAATCCCTACAGATCTGGGGTTTCTTTCAGGGAAACCGGATTCTGATGAGGCGCTCATGGACAGCCGTCTGGAATGGGGATCTGCTGCCGGCTTCCTCCTCCTCCTCTTTGTCTTCCTCCTCCTTGTCCTGCTCCTTCTGAGGTGGTCTCGGAAGCTGTGTGGCAAGGGCTGCGCCCTCCTAATGGCCAAGTTGTGGAGTATGCAGTGGACTACCATGAAATGCGACTCCCGCTCCGGCATGCACTGGAGGGCTCCTCCTGAGCAGTCAAGGCAGTAGAGCTGTTGCTTTAGCACCCCGAAGGTCTGCCAAATGATGTTCCTGGTGGCAACATGGCTCTTGTTATATGTTTGCTGGCAACGAGTGGTGGGGTTGCAGAGTGGAATCATCAGCGGATAGCCCTTGTCTCCGATTAGCCACCCCCGGGTTCAACGTGGTGACTGGAAGATTGCTGGCACAGTTGACTGGCGCAGGATGAAGGCGTCATGACTGCTGCCAGGATACCAGGCATTCACCATAATGAGGTGCTGGGCATGGTTGCACACCAACTGCACAGTAAGTGAGTGGTAGCCTTTGCGGTTGCAGTACATCTTAGGATGGATATGCGGCGGCCGCAAAGCCATGTGTGTACAGTCGATGGCGTCCTGCCCCTTGGGGAAGCCCGATAACCCAGCAAAACCACATGAGCGCTCCTCCTGCTTCTCTCTATTCAGAGAGAAGACAATGAAGTCCCTTCTCGAGTACAGAGCCTCTGTGACCTCCCAGATGGACGGCGAACTGTGAGATGTTAGCCCTGTCTCCTGCTTCAGACTGGAAGAGACTGGTGGCGAAAAAATTGAGGGCCACGGTAACCTTGACTGTCACTGGCAGCGCTGTGGATGCCTTGCTCGGAGGCTGCAGGTCTGGTTCCAAGAGGTGGCACTGTTCTGTGATCACCTCCTTGATGAAGCGGAGCCTCCAAGTTCACTGCTCCTGGCTTAAGTGTAGGTAGGAGAATTGCTGTCGGAAGACCCTAGGTGGGTAAAGCCTCCTGCTGAGAGCCCTCCTGGCCCTCCTCCTCTTCCCTCTGCGAGCAGCTTGTCATCTTCTTCGCTGCCTCTGATCCATCTCCCTGTCATGCTCTAGTGTGAGAGAGACTGCAAGTAGAGCCCCCATGACTGGGAGCAAGTGGTGTGAGCAGAACCCTTGAATTCAGACGCAAAAGCTTCACCACTTGCAGCAGCACTCCCTGTCACCTCACTAACTTTTAGAAAGCTCCAAACAGTTCCACAAACTTACACAGAGCCAGTAGAAATCAAAACAATATGTTTTGGTATCTGCTATCTGCTTTCTTCTCTCACCTAGTCCTTTAAATATTGTGCATCGGGGTCCCTTGTGCAGCTGAACACATGTTCAGCTGTTTGTGTTTTGGAGAGGGCGTTGAATGGAGCGGCGATGTTCATAATAGCAGGTCGTGTGTAAAATCACTGATTAATGTCATGATCTGACATCTAGAAAATGTTTACTAACCTTTGTTTCTTCCTGCAGGCTTCAACAGTTGGGGATGCGGAGACTCCCGCATCTCACCGGCAGAGATGACAGATGCTGCTGCATTCTCCGATGCAACAGCCATCTGATTTCTGCTCACAAAAGAGTCTTGAATACAAGGACTCATCAAACAATAAAGCTTCACAGAGCTGTCAAACGACGATAATTCATCTGTCAACATTTTTTGACAGATGAAACGTCATACGCTGACGTTCTCTGTAACCGGCTTCCTCTTAATTGGCCTGCTAAGCCCATTGGGTGGGCTTAACAAGGTCAATCAAGGGAAAATAGCGTGGGTTGGCCACAAGTCAATGGAGGCGGTACTAAAACCCGACAAGTAGGAGTCCCACCTCCAACGCGCCCCCATTGGCAAAAACACCCCCGTAGTTTTAGTTTGAACAGGCCACCTGATTGTTTTTATTATCAATAATGGTGCCCTCATATAGGGGGGAGTGGGAGTGTCAGTAATTGTTCTGATCCTACCCTATTTGACAGGATATTGTGAAGTAAAACGTTAATATATCAATGAAATTCTGGCCTTGCTCAGGCTCTAGTTTGGCGAGTTGATCTGACAAGTTGCTGATACTTATTAATGTTACAGAATAGTACTTTTATTCCTGAACCTTTTGCAACATTAGTGATTTACAGTCTTCTGTTCTTACTCCAGTGTTTGTCATTGTCCTCTCCCAAACTCTAAGCCAACTCCCCGTCTCCTTACTCCCCATCCCTAACATTATGTGACCAAATGTCACATGATGGAACCTCTAGAAGTACACCCAACCAGTGTTGGCAATCCTAGTTATTACCCTCCTTTCCATACAGAAAATCACATTTGTATTAACCTTGGAATACAAGTCTGAACATCTGATTGATGTAACAAATGTCTCCAGTGGTTGCTTGAAATGCGCCTAGGGCATCAAAGTTCAATGCAATGGTGGCTTTTACCACAATGGACAAGGCAGTGCCTATGCTAGATACAATCTGTAGATCAGACCCCTGTAGAGGGCTCAGCTTGGTGACAACCTCCCTCCTGAAGTCTGTCATCAGGGTCCTCTAAAGTTGATATCAAAAATGGGAAGCTCTGGAAAATTGGAGCCCAAGGTTTATAGACCAGCAGACACAGTATTGGCAAACAAAACTTAATCAGCACTTCCATCCTCTGTCTTTGGGAAATCCCCCACAGGTCATTCTGGAACTTCCTCTCACTCCATAACGCTCTGCATGTTCCTGAAACCCTCTTACATGCCTGCACAGATCTCGGAACAGCGCTGTTATATGTTGTCAACTGTTCCAGAAAGGAAGCTCTGAAGATTTTCAAAAAACTGTCTTCAGAGCTTCTGCTGATTAACCAATGCAACTCGGTATGCAGCCTTGGTGAGAAACCAATGGGTCCTCCAGCAGCTGCTCCTCTAGGTCATTTGCTGCTGTGTCCACTTGCTCCTCATCACTGTTGTGTGGTTCATCACCAAATCCTCCCTCCTACTTCCTCCTATCTGATTTGTCCGAACTGGATGTTTTGGTACTGGTACTTGCAATGTCTGAAGCTAATGGTTTCTCCTGTGACAGGGCTGCTTCCTAGTCCTTCCAGGTGGCAGCGCATTCATCTTGAGAAACCCCTATACAAAGAAAAGTGAACATGTAGCCATTAAGTTCTTCTTCGCTTCAGTCACCAAGACTCCATGCCAATTATTTGGAGGGCCTGTTCCTCATGTTCGTTGAGGTGGTGGAGATTAGGTACGAGTGTGGGTTCCCTCCTGATGGTTGTGGACAGCCGCTATTACAAAAACAGAGCAAATAAATAATCTCAGCATTAGAATGGAAGATTGGAAGAAGCCTATGTGCAGCAGAGAAAGGAATAGAAAGTGTGCAAATAGTTTGAGGAGCTCAAATGAGTGTGTAATAAAACACGAGTTAAAGGAAGCCTGGACATCAAGTTGAAGCTGTAGCTTCACTAATATGATAATAAGAGGGTTTAATATGCGAGGGTTGGGGCCCATGCTTTTCTGATGTGGTAAATAGTATAGACATTCCTTTTGTTTCATTAGGCTTAATTTATTGAAGCTGCCTGTAGCATTTTTCCTCAGTCCCGAGGAATTTTTGCACACATGATCCCTTGACCTATGGATGCGGGAGACTGTATTGAATTTGTTCACTATCTCTTAGCATGCCTGTTGCAAATTGACTCTATTATAAGTATTCCCGCTGCACCAAAAATGGCCACTTTTTATGAGCACCACCTCCTCCTGAAAGAACTCCCTTCTCTTTTTAGTGAAGAGGAGGGATCTTCCACTCCTCCAATTTCTTTCAATAGCAATTGGCCTTCATTAAACAAATGCTTCCTCATTTTAAGTGCAGCAGCCCTTTAAGAGCAGCTGCACTTTAGAAACACACTCCCACTGCTGAATCAGCACTGCCCACACTTGTCATTCTACAAATGAACCAACCCCAAAATATCTTCATTTGAAACTTAAACCAAAATTCAAATTATAAACTTGTATAAAATATACAGTTAATATTGAGCCAGGGTAATATGGCCCATGCAAATTACTTCCTATAGCATATTTTATTTTCCATTATGGTATAGATAATATAGCCCTGTGTTAATAGAGCATTTTTGTATATCTATGTTTTTTTCAAAATCTTGCATAGGTCACATATTTCCTGTCCACAAACCTTATCGACCTTTTTCATGATTATTGGTCATTTTTTTTGTTAACATTAACCATGTTAAATTATGTCAACATTTCCCATTCAATTTGACGCTGGCTATTAGGTGGCTCTGTGAACTGAGTTTCAGATTTCATTTTCCTAACTGTATTGCCATATTGTATGTATAAAAAAACTTGTATTTGTCAACCAACCATGGGCAATACCATGGGGAATTTACCAATATCTTTAATAAGTATGGTTGAATGTTAGAAGGACAGAAAATAGAGAATCGTGGTTCGTGGATGTTTTTTGGACTTGAGGGGTGTAAACAGTGGCAGCCCACAGGCTTCAGTTAGGACCATGGCTCTTCTCAATGTTTATAAAAATGATCTGCCCTTGGGTACAGGAAGGTGCAATATCAGCATTTTCAAACCACACAAAAATAGGGACCATAATAAAATTGTGAAAAGGAGAGGATATAGATACTAAATGGTAAAAATTTAAAAGGAGTTTTAGGGATTTAGATATTTTGCAATTAGTGGATTTTTTGGACTGGAGGAACGTAAACAGAGGCAGCACCAGGCTTCAGTGTTAGGACCATGGCTCTTCTCAATATTTATAAAATGATCTGCCCTTGGGTACAGGGAGGTGAAAATGGGAAATTGGAAAGCCAGATTTTGCTGGCAGTACATTACTATTTATTAACACACTGCGCCAAGCACTAACTCCAATAGACACGATCATTATGGTACCAAACAACCTTTCTACCCCAACTCTTCTCCTCTGTTCTCCTGTAGATATTGACTCTTGTTAACATGCAGTTCCAGAAATGCTAGCATTTACCTTGATCAAGAGGTTCTTTAAATAGACAAGTTGATAAAGCTGTAAAAGGGGCCTATAGGATTCTAAGTTCTATAAATCGGGTTATAGAGTAGAAAAGCGCAAAGGTAATGATAAACCTATATAACTCGCTGGTTAAACCATAATTAAAATGTTAGGGTCAATTTTGCATGGCTCCATCGCACTAAGTCAGTGTGTATTGGAACATCATGGGCTGGTTATTTTCCGCCCATTGATTTCAAGATTCAGTATTACAAATCCGTTCATTACACAAAGCACATAGAAAAATGTTCATCCCTTATGACGGCTCCTGTTTTTGAACCATGATTCCTAAGATTGAGCACTGTGGTTTAACATAACAAGACGTGAATGCATGCTGCTATAGTTGATTATTTTTGGAACTGCAGAAGTGTGGACTGCAGGGGTACAAAATAAATCAGCAGTTCATTTCTATGAGGTGAAATTCCTCCTGAAGATCATTTTACAGGAAATGTCAGCGTGTGTATAAGACAGGAAAATGGGAAATGGAAAGCCAGATTTTGCTTGCTGTACATTACTGTTTACTTAACACTCTGCGCCAAGCACTAACTCCAATATACACGATCATTATGGTACCAAACAACCTTTCTGCCCCAATTTTTCTCCTCTGTTCTCCTGAAGGCATTGACTCTTGCTAGGATACAATTCAAGCAGTGCTGGCATTTACATCAAGAGGATATTTTTCATGTGTGAACCTAGACAGTGAGTCGCCAGGCAGTTTGGCTGTGGAGGGCATCAGAGTTAACCCTCACATTTATCCTCATTGATATCTACACATAGACACTTTTCAGCATGGGTACCACCGGATTACAATCAAGATGATTCTTTCTCTCCCTAGTCGAGAGTGCTGAGACACATTGGCTGGAATTTTCTGGGGTCCGTGCGGGTGCGATTGGAGGCGGGTTGGGAGGGAAACTTGAAAAACCTTAGAGCGAGTCGAGAACCCGCCGTCATCCCGCCCCCATGTGCCTTTCCCTTGGTCGCGTTTGCCAGTGTGACAGTGACCCGAATGGCTTTCTAGAGGTTACAAGAGTTACAAGAGTTTCCAGCAAAGTTGGGATCCACTGTCACCTCATTGGTAGAACCTATCACACCATTGACAGGTTGCTTCTGTCATCTCTACTTGGCCTACTATCTATTACATCAGAGTGGGTGCCGTTTATACTGTCTCACCTTGGTCCTCAGAATTGGACCACGATGAGCCCCAACACCAGCAGCACCAACAACAACACCACCAACCTTCTCCTCAATGACCTGATGCTCCACAGGCCAGAGGGCATCAGTGCAGGGCTGCACCACGCCGGAGGCGATACCCGCAATACAGGGTGTACAGGCAGAGGATAAGCTTCCTCAACATGATGGAGCAGCAGTGCCAAAGGAGGTTCAGGCTATTATGCCAGGTCATCACAGACATTTGCAGACTGCTTGAGCAAGACCTGCAGCCCTGAGGAGTGGGTGGACATGCCTTACTAGTGGCTGTCAAAGTCACCAGCACCCTCAACTTCTTTGCCTCAGGCTCCTACCAGGGATCTGCAGCAGACATTTGCAGCTTCTCTTCTTCTTAGGCAGTCCCTCAGAGCCGAGGATGACTTGCTTCCACATTAAAAATGAGTTCTCAGGTGACTGATGAGTCCAATGCGGGACCTACAGTTTCTGTCACAGGTGGGGCAGACGGTGGTTGAAGGGGCGGGTGGGTGGGGTGCTTGGGTTGATGTGCGCTCCATGCGCTGCTTGCGCTTGGCTTCCGCTTGCTCCCGGCGAAGAAACTCGAGGTGTTCGGCGCCTTCCCGGATGCTTCACTTCCACTTTGTGCGGTCTTGGGCCAGGGATTCCCAGGTGTCAGTGGGGATGTTGCACTTTTTCAAGGAGGCTTTGAGGGTGTCCTTGAAGCATTTCCTCTGCCCACCTGGGGCTCTCTTGCTATGTCAGAGCTCCGAGTAGAGCGCTTGTTTTGGGAGTCTCGTATCAGGCATGCGGACGATGTAACTCGTCCATCGGAGTTGATCGAGCGTGGTCAAAGCTTCGATGCTGGGGATGTTGGCCTGAGTGAGAACAGTGAAGTTGCTGCGCCTATCCTGCCAATGGATTTGCAGGATCTTGCAGAGGCAGCGTTGATGGTACCGCTCCAGTGCTTTGAGGTGCCTGCTGTACATGGTCCATGCATCACGTAGTCAACTGCCCACAGATGCATCATCCAGGTCACTGAAGCCCTCTTTGACAAGTCAGCCAATTATATCAAATTTGCCACTGATGAAGGCAGTGTTACAGAGCAGGTGTTGGCCTTTGCCACTCTGGCTGGCTTCCCATGGGTGCAGGGCATCATTGACTGCACACATGTGGCCATCAGGGCACCCCATTGTCACCCAGGAGTCTTTGTCAACTGCAAGGGCCTCCTCTCCCTCAATGTGCACCTCGTCTGCAACCATCATGTATGTGTGCGCAAAATTTCCTGTCAGCTGCCATGACTCTTTCATCCTGCACCAGTCCACCCTCCCTCAGCTCTTCACTCCTCCAAACAAACTTTCCAGCTGGTTGCTTGGCGACAAGGGCACTGAAGACATAGCTCATGAGCCTGAGTGAGGGAGACAGTCGGCAAGCGACACAACGAAAGATTAACATCAGAATTCAAAGGTGTCACTGGCACAAGGGAGCTGAGTATCAGGTGAGTATTTGTGGTAAGTTGTTTTTGTTTTGTTTTGAGTATATTTCTGCTAAGTAGTTCATAGCCTATCTAATAGAGGGAAGTGCTGATTGGTGGGTAGCTGTTGAGTGTTCCTTGTTAAGTTTTAAGTTTATTTCTGTTAAATTACCTCCATAGCCTGGCAAATAGAGGAA
The DNA here is from genome assembly GCF_052327205.1 of Somniosus microcephalus. Lineage (NCBI taxonomy): Eukaryota > Metazoa > Chordata > Chondrichthyes > Squaliformes > Somniosidae > Somniosus > Somniosus microcephalus. The sequence continues at coordinate 230,764,193 of NC_140991.1, forward strand.
TGGCAGGGCAGCTCAGTCATGTGATTTGCACATCCTGTGCCATGTGGGAAATTCTGGATGCTTCTTTTGGCCTAGACAACCACGTGTGCAGGAAATGTCGTCAACTGCAGCAACTCGAGCTCCGCATTTCGAGCTTGAGTGGCAGCTGGAGTCACTACAGTGCATCCGCAAGGCTGAGAAATACTTGGAAAGCACGTTTCTAGAAGTGGTCATCCTGCAGCCTCCGAATGTGCGGGCAGAGAAGGAATGGGCGACCACCAGACAGAGAAGGAGGACCAGGCACGTATGGCAGGAATCCCCAGAGTGCATCTCCTTCGGTAACTGGTTCACAGTTCTGGAAACTGGTGGGGGTGATGGCTCCTCTGGGGAGAGCAGCCAGAGCCAAGGGCACGGCACCACAGGTGGCTCAGCTGCACAGGGGGGGAGGAAGAAAAGTGGAAGAGCAATAGTGATAGGGGATTCATTGGTTAGGGGAACTGATAGGCATTTCTGTGGATGCAGACGTGGTATGTTGCCTCCCTGGTGACAGGGTGAAGGATTTCACTGAACGGCTGGAGGACACTCTGAGAGGGGAGGGTGAACGGCCAGAGGTCGTTGTCCATATCAGTACCAATGACATAGGCAGAGAGAGGTGTGAGGTCCTGCAGGCAGACTATAGGGAGCTAGGAAAGAGATTAGAAAGCAGGACCTCAAAGGTAGTAATCTCCGGATTACTCCCGGTGCCACGTGCTAGTGAGTACAGGAATAGATGGATAGAACAGATTAATGCATGGCTGGAGAGATGGTGCAGGAGGGAGTACTTTAGATTCCTGAGGCATTGGGACCATTTCTGGGGAAGCTGGGACCTGTACAAGCCAGACGGGTTACACCTCAACAGAGCAGGGAACAATATTCTCACGGGGAGGTTTGCTACTGTGTTGGGGAGGGTTTAAATTAGTTTGGCAGGGGGATGGGCACCAGTATATAGGAGTAGAACAGAGGAATAAGGTGCATAAAAGAGTGAGTGTGTTGGATAGTACTAGAGAAGAAAGTAGTACTAGAGGCGGAAGTAGTACCATATTAGATAGGAGCAGACTAATAAAGACTACGAAAAATTCAACAATGGGCTTAGAATGCATGTACATAAACGCACAACGTGTGGTGAATAAGGTTGGTGAGCTACAAGCACAATTAGTCATGTGGGAATATGATGTTGTGGCAATAACGGAAACGCGGCTTAAAAACAGTAAGGGCTGGGCACTTAGTATTCAAGGGTACAAGATGTTCAGAAAGATAGGGAAGGAAAAAAGGGAGGTGGGGTGTGTAAAGTCCGTGCCTCAATAATACACGGACTTCGGGAGAACAGTTTAACAGGTACTTTACTGAACGAAGGGTACTCTTTTTGATTGGACCCAAAAAAAAAACAATTGGACCGTAAATAAACAAAAGTTCAACTAAAACTTAACAAATCAAATTAAAATTTGGTTTTCCGGGTTGATAATGCACACCAGTCCCCGCGGCGCCCACCGGTCGCGGAAATACTCAAGCGCGTCGGCGGACACCGCGTGCTCCATCTCCAGGTCCACCCGGGTGCGAACATGGCCGCAGAAGAGAGGCAGGCAATCCGGCTGGACGACCCCCTCGACCGCCCGCTGCCTGGACCAATTGATGGCTCTTTTAGCCAGGCCCAGGAGCAGGCCCACAAGGAGGTCCTCCAACCTGTCCGCTCCCCTCCGCACCGGGTGACCGTAGAGCAAGAGTGTGGGACTGAAGTGCAACCAAAAATCGAGGAGCAGCCCCTTCAAGTAGTGAAAGAGGGGCTGCAACCTCTCACACTCCATATAAACGTGAAACACGGACTCCTCCAGGCCGCAAAAAATGCAGGCGGCCTGGGAGTCCGTGAACCTACTTAAAACCTTATTGCACGGTACTGCTCCGTGCAACACCCTCCAGGCCAAGTCCCCGATGGAACAAGGGAGGACTCCCGCGTAGAGAGCCCTCCATTTGGGACCTCCACCACCGTCAGTCGGCAAGACGCCACGCCAAGGCGTGTCCGGATGGTAGACGAAGGTGGCAAAGTGGAGAGTGTGCAGGAGCAGCCTGTACAGGAAACCCCTCCGCGCGGAATGAAAAGGCACGGAGGGTATTTCCTCGAGACGGCTCAAGTTGTGAGGCGCCGGTTCCCGAGGGGAGTTTCGGGGCCTGGCGCCAATGAGGAATTCCGTCCGAACGGGGGTAAGCTCGGACAGAATCACCCCACGTGCTTGAGCCGCCTCGATACACCTAGTGGAGTCGGGGCCCAGTGCCGCTTTCACCGATTCGATGGCTTCGACCGCGAGCCGGACGTTGGCCCACGACAGGCGCTGCGCCAGCTCCTCCGGTGCCATCCAGCCCGCTCCTCCGCCATTGAGCAGGTCCCGGACTCTGGTCACCTTGCCAGGCACAGCCCTGCCCTCCGCCAGCCGCCCGAACCCGCGTTCGTGGAGGTGCGGATTCCTGAGCAGCGGCTCCCGAAGGAGAGCCGCCGCTCCTGATGGGGGAGAGCTCCGCCTGGAAGCGATGTAGTTCCAAACCCATAGCAGTTCCTGGTAGAAGACAGGCAGCTCCCGCAGGCCGGCACGCCTGCCGCCCACTTTTGCGAACAGGAGCTGCATGTCGTAATTGAGGCCGTGCAGCTGGCGGAAGAAAAACGTCGCCAGCGCACACCATCTCGGAGGATTCTCGACGTACAGGTATCTCTGCAGCGTCTGAAGACACAATGTCACAGCCTGGGTGCGAAGGCACACCAACGCCTGACCGCCCTCCCTAAGCGGGAGACACAGAACCGCGGCAGAGACCCAGTGCTTCCTTTTGTTCCAGAAGAAGTCGATGAGCTTCTTCTGCATCTTGGCGACAAACGCAGGTGGAGGGATCAAAGTGACCAACCAGTACCACAACATGGCGGCCACAAGCTGGTTTATGACCAGCAGTCGACCCCTGTAGGACAACACTCGTAGCAGTCCTGTCCAGCGTCCTAGGCGAGCGGTGACTTTGGTGTCCAGCTCTTGCCAGTTCGCCGGCCAGTCGTCCTCGGCAGGGCTAAGAGAGACTCCCAAATAGAGGAGGTGCGTGGTGCTCCAGGCGAAAGGCCTGAACTCTTCCGGCAGGGACTCCACCCGCCACTGACCCACCAGGAGTCCGGAACATTTCTCCCAGTTGATCTTGGCGGAGGGTGCATCCGAGTAAATCTGCTGGCATTCCCGCATCCACCGCAAGTCAGCGGGATCCGTGACCGTGAGGAGCACGTCATCGGCATAAGCCGAGAGGACCACCTCCATGCCCGGCCCTTGCAGAGCCAGTCCCGTCAACCTCTTCCGCAAGAGGCGCAGGAAAGGCTCCACGCAAATGGCGTATAACTGACCGGACATGGGGCATCCCTGACGCAACACCCTCCCGAAGCAAAGGGGCGCCGTCAAGGACCCATTAACTTTAATCAGACACTCCACGTCGGCGTACACAAGTCAGATCCGAGCGACGAAATGCGTCCCGAACCCAAATGAGCGCAGAGTCTCGAAGAGATACTCATGATCCACCCTGTCGAATACCTTCTCCTGATCCAGGGAAAGGAAGGCGACCGACAGACCAGCCCTCTGGGAGTGGTGGACCAGGTCCCGGACCAGATGGATGTTATCGTGGATGGTCCGGCCCGGGACTGTGTAGGACTGGTCGGGGTGGATCATGTGGGCCAGCACGGTGCCAAGGCGAGCAGACATGGCCCTGGCAAAGACTTTATACTCCGTGCTGAGGAGGGAGACCGGGCGCCAGTTCTTAAGGAGGCGGAGATCGCCCTTCTTAGGCAGCAGGACAATGACCACCCTGCGCCAAGAGAGGGGCATCTCCCCGGTCGCCAAACTTTCCCCCAGGACCCGCGCATAGTCGCCCCCCAAGATGTCCCAGAACGCCCTGTGGAACTCCACGGTCAGCCAGTCCAGCCCCGGGGACTTCCCCTAGAGAGCTGGCGGAGTGCGCCGGTCAGCTCCGCCAGGCTTAGCGGAGCGTCCAATTTTTCAGCGCCCTCCGGGCTGACCTTCGGCAGGTCCTCCCACAAAACTCTGCACGCATCCTCGCTGGACAGATCCGGAGAGAACAGAGCCCCGTAATAGGCGCGGGTCTCCATGCTGAGTCCCTCCGGATCCGAGACCAGTGATCCATCGACGGCCAGCAGCCCCAGGAGCTGCTTACGGACCCCCCGTCTTTTTTCCAGCGAGTAGAAGAAGGGGGAGCCACGGTCCAGGTCCCGCAGGAGCTGGATCCGCGACCTCACGTACGCGCCTCGGGACCCGACGAGCTGCAGGTCCTTCAGCGCGCCCTTCTTCTCTTTGTACACCTTCTGCAGGGCCGGGTCCTCTACGACCTGACCGAGACGGGACTCCAGGTCGAGCACCTCCTTCTCCAACCGCCCGACCTGGGCCTCCCGCCTCTTGGTCGACCCCTTCACGTACTCCTGACAGAAGAGACGGATGTGAGCCTTGCCCACGTCCCACCATAGCCTCAAAGAGGGGAAGCCCCCCCACTTCCTTCTCCAGTCGGCCCAGAACCGACGAAATGAATCCCGGAACCGCGCGTCCTCCAGCAGCAGGTTGTTAAAATGCCAGTGCGCGGACCCACCCCACGCGCGCAGCGGAATGAGCTCCGCCCACACCAGGTGGTGGTCCGGGCATGGCACCGGCTGCATGGAAGCCGCCGGAACACAGGAGATGTATGCCCGGGAAATGTAGAGGCGGTCGATTCTGGACCTTCCTCCCCCAGACCTCACGCTAGTGAAGGCGCTGGAGTCGGGGTGGAGATTTCGCCAGACGTCCACCAAGTCGAAGGACCAAAAAGGTCCCTCAACTTCTCCATCGCCGCCGGGCTTCACGGGGGAACCGAACGGTCCCTCGCCTCGAGGGTGCAGTTAAAATCCCCCCCGAGGATGACGCACTCACCCGCATCGACGGAGCCCAAAAGAGCGGACACTCCTTTGAAGAAGCGCACTTGCTGCGTACATGTTCACTAGATGGAGCGGCACACCCCCCAGGCGAACAGTGACCTGGAGCAAGCAGCCCAGCACGTACTCCTTTACCCCAAGATCTCCGGCTGAAAATGCGGGGCCAGCAAGATAGCCACCCCGCTGGAATTGTTGGAGAGGTGACTCATGCTGACCCCTCCTTGCCACTCCAGGAGCCACGTGGCTTCGTCTCCCGGAACGGTGTGGGTTTCTTGCAGGGAGCACACCGCATACTTTCCGTCCCGAAGGACCGAGAAGTTATTGAATCTGCGGCGCGCCTCCCTGCTGCCGTTGATGTTGAGGCTGGCTATGGTTATCTTCATGTCAGAAGCATAGTGCAACCTCTACCTACACCTAACAGGGGGAGGAAGCGCAGCCACTGGTCAGCCGGCACTTCCTCAGCAGCCCAGTGAGAAACGTTGTGAGCCGACGCAGCTCGAGCGGGTTCACACCCTCGTCCGTGCCCATGATCTTAACGGCGGCGCGGACGGATACGATGAGCAGCGCCAGCTCCGACCACCTGTCGAAGGCCAGCCGGACCTTATTGCGCCGACCCAGGCACGTGGCCATAAAATCCCGGAGTTCCCTTACGGGAATGAGGGGAGACTCGGCAAGGGGCACGAGGTCATCCATCGCCTCATCGGCGCTGGAGTCCGAATTGTCCTCCGTGCCCATCACCGAGTCCCCATCCTCCTCCAGGGGGTCGTCACCAGCGGCCAACCCGTCCACCACGTAGTGCGAAGCGAACGGGTCGGCCGCGCCAGCCAGCCCCGCCTCCGCCCGGATCCCACCCCCAGGATCGGCGGCAGAGGATTTCTCCTTGGGCTCCTCTAGGGGTGCTGGGCCAGAAGACGGCGGCGGTTCAGAGCTCCCCTCCGCCTCAGACGCCGGAACGACCGGAGAAACCGGGGAGAGAACAATTCCCAGCTCCTCCAGTACGTCCGGCACCAGAGGCGTAGCCAGGGGGTCATCCTCCTCCCCGCCACCAACCTCCGACCCAGCGGATGGGGGGTTTTGAATTAAAAGCTGTACCAGGACGAGCAGCCCCTGGGAGATGTCCGGGTCGCATTGGGTGAGCTCATTATCCTCGAGCTCGCCCGACCCAGACCCCAGGCCGCCCGACCTGGCGAGGGGTAACGGCACCGATAGAAGGTCAATTTCAATTACCGCCGCGGGTTGTTCTGCGACCTCCCCACGGGCAGGGTCTCGTCCCCATCCCCGGGAGGCACGCGTCGGACAGACACATCAGCCTCAGCCTCCCGAGGGACAGGCGACCCCTGCCGATCGCTGGTGATGAGGACAGCGGGGGGGGCGCAGTACCCGCGGCGGGCGACGACTCCCGCTGCTCGGAAGGACCTTCCTCCTCCCGGTCCTCCTCCTCTACCAGGGGGTCGCACCTTCTTTTTAGCACAGAGGGAGCGAGGGAGACCTCCATGACTGCAGAGGCCTCCTCCTCAGCTCCCTCCGGCGGAGCAGGTTTGTTGGGCTCCTCGGGCCCGAGCCCGGCCGCAGGTAATGGCGTTTCCGCTACGGCGGTTGTGGCCACAGGCTCGGGCACGAGGCCCCTCCCGCTCGCGTCTGCTCCGATTAACTCCGCGAGGAGCGCGGGTGTAAGGGGCTCAAATGGCAAGGGCTGGCCATCCACGGGGGGACCCGCCCTAAGGTGTTTATTTTTCCGCCGCGCCTTCTTTCCGGCCGGACACGCTCCCTCCCCCCTGCCGGAGGCCTTGGTGGCATCGGCCCCCGACGTCGACCGCGCATCAGACGTTCCCGATGTGCGGGCAGATCCGCAGGGAGGAACGTCGGCGGCGCCAGCCTCGGGCGCACGAGATGATCCGGCGGCCTTGGAGGCGGGGCAGTTTTTCCGGATGTGCCCCACCTCCTTGCAGGCGTGGCACCGCACACCGTCCGACGTCCAGAAGACGCGATAGGCGGTCCCCTCGTGGTGGACGACGAATGCCCCATCAGTGTCCTCCTCCCGCACCAGCTGGATGAACAGCTGGCGTCGGAAGGAGAAGACGCGGCGAAGGCTGGCCTCCCGGAAGCCGAGCGGGATGGGTGTGATCCCCGACCTCACCTCCCCAAGTTGACGTAGATGGGGAAGGAGGAGCTCACCAGGAACATAGGGTGGGACGTTCGAAATAACCACCCTCTGTGTGGTGGCCTCGAGGGGGTCAACCGGCAGGAAGGTCCCGCCCACGGTGAGCCCCTTGGTGACAGCCAGGGACACCGCCCGCTCCGACCCCAGGAAGAACACAGCCTTCCCATACATTTTTGAGGCCGCGACGATGGCTGAGGGGCCGACAACCCCAGCCATGGCTTTAACGCAGGCCTCAATGGTCATAGTGGGGTGAGTGTAGCTCTTCATCCCAAGCTTGTTTGTTATTAGTCTGAATGGTGACGGGGCAGCAGAAGCAGTGGGAGCAGCTGTGGCTGTGGCTGCCACTCCCGCATACGTCTTGGCTGGCCCCGTCACCGGCGATGATGCAGTCGCCGTTCTGGGGTGTTTTCTAAAAATGGGCTACACTCACCCCAAGTCACAGGCCTGAAGGTGTTAATGTGGCCTCAGGTATTTTTTTGGTCCTCGATTGAGCAGAGGGAGCTGTTTAAATTGAAGGCACACCTCTCCCCCTTATTGATTGAAATTGGGAGAGGGGCCTTCTCCCCTCTGCTCAATAGGCAATTAATAATTAAAGATGAAATGAGGTGCCTCAGAGAGAAAGGCAGAGAAAGACAAAGAGAGAGAGAGAGAGGGGGGGTGGGAAGGAGGGAGGCCGCAAAGGCAGGGTCACCACTCAGGATGGTGGGTGGGTGGGTGTCGGCAGGGGTGCACACTCCGATGAAAAATTAAAGTCTTTGAAGGTGGTCTTCTAGCAGGGGGAGAAGATGTCTTCACCTGGGAAAGCTGGAGACGCCCCAGGCTCAGTCCCACACCAGGTCTTAACAATGTACAATTGGGCTGATCACCTAGGCAGCTCCAGCTATCCCAGGTCAGGCAATAGGAAGGGTGCTTAATTAGTGGTATGTGTGTGGCCTAGTGTTTTACAAGAGCCACACACACACACCCCCCTTGATGATCCGGCCCTTTTTCCTTCTTTTCTCCCCCCACCTAAAATACAAAGTCTTTGGGAGAGTGCACCAAATAACACCCACCTGAAAGATGCTGTTGTTCTTCCCTCCTTCCAAACAGTTGGTAGTTGTTGATTGTTTCTCTCCCCTCTCTCCTGGAATGGAGGCCAATTTGGGGAGGCAGTAATGGGAAAGGCCTCTCCCCTGGTTGGTGTTGTTGATGGCCTCCCTTCTCCTTCCCCTCCTCTGTCCTCTCTCTCCAGGCACCTCAGTTGCTGTGATGATGGTGGAGGTGGTGGTGGTCTAACGATATCCTCCTCTTCCTGGTCAGGAGACCACCACTTTACACTTTCCACTCTCCTGGTTTGGCTGCTCCTTCTCCTCCTGCTGACTGAGGCAGCTGCACAGCCAGAAATGCTGGAACGGAGGGTAACGTCAGACTGAAATACAGAAGCCTGCTCGGGCCTTTTATACAGGGGTGGTCACTGCCGGTACTGCAGTCTAAAACCAGTTCTTCCCTTAAAGATACATACACAACAATTCCTCCCCTTTTAGATAAACAGTACATAACATTCATTTAACAACTAAATAATAACTAATTACAATTACAATTTTCTGGGTACTATATACATCAACTGAAATAATCATTTATAAGTTTAGTCTTTGAGGAGGCTTCCTAATCCTGACTGGATAGCGCCTTTCCTGAGTATCCTGTTCTTGCGGTGGAGTCGATTCTGGCTCATTGTCATTGGTTGGTTTGTCAGCTTCCAATACCACTGCTTTTGAGGTAGACACAATCTGTACTTCGGGCTCATTACCAGGTGCACATGCTCGCGGTATACGTTTGGCTTGTTCCTGAGACTCCAGAATCTGGTCAGCATGGCGTCTCACGATGCTCTCTCCAACGTCCACTGTGTACATTAGTGGTCCTTGCTGTGTGCATATTGTTCCTGGCTGCCATTTTTCTGTTCGGTAGTCACGGGCCAAGACTGGTTGCCCTATCTTGAAGCTCCTGGTTGGCCTCTTGTTGATGTGCTGGAAATGCTTATCCTCAACATCTCGTCTTTTGTTTGGTTTGAGCAAATCCAGGCGACATCTTAGCCTTCGGTTGAAGAACATTATGGCTGGAGCTTGGTTGGTGACTGCATGTGTCGCATTCCGGTAAGCAAACAAGAAATTATCTACCTTGTGTTGTAGTGGTATGTCGTCGTTATACATCGCCTTTATGGCCTTTTTAAATGTCTGAACAAACCTTTCAGCCAATCCATTTGTGGCTGGATGATATGGGGCAGATGTGTAATGTTTCACCCCATTATTCCTCAGAAAACTCCGGAAATCCTCAGACACAAACTGTGGCCCATTGTCGGAGCAAATTTGTTCTGGCAACCCATTCCTGGCGAAGATGGTCCTTAGGACTGCAATAGTTTTCTCCGTGGTGGTGGAGGACATTTTAATGACCTCTGGCCATTTCGAATGGGCGTCCACAGCGATTAGAAACATTGAGTCCATAAATGGACCAGCAAAATCAATGTGTACCCGTTGCCATGGAGATGAGGGCCACTCCCATGGATGTAGCGGGGCCTGTGGTGGAGCGTTTTGGACCTTCTGGCATCCTGTGCATCTTTTGATCATATCCTCGATTTCTTTATCGATTCCCGGCCACCACACAAACGCCCTGGCTAGGCTTTTCATTTTTACCCCTCCCAGATGACCCTCATGAAGCTTATTGAGCACTCTATGGCCCTGATTTTTGGCTTGTGTGGGAAATGGTCGGATTTCCCCGAATGTGGGGTTTCTGACACACATAAAAAAGTGTCAGCCAGCCCCATGCAATTTTCCCTCAATTGGCCAATTAATTCCCAGCATGTGGGAAGCCTTGCTAATTGTCTAAATCGAGCCAGAAATCCCCACAGTATGATGTCATCATTCGTGGTGCTTTCACGGTCCATGGCAAGCACTGCATCCTCTGAAGTCTTCCAAATGAACCATACAGGATGGCAGAGGAGCCTGCAGCAGCTGTGGCCAGTGCCAGACCCCGAGCTGCCTTCAAATTCGATGAGGCTTCACTGCAGGCATTATTGGATGGGGTTTGGGCCCACAGGGAGGAAGAGGCCTCCCACTGAGACCAATGCTGCATGGATGCAGGTGTCAGCAGATGCCAACTCACTGGGAGTCACCAGAGGAACCTTGGCATTACATCTGTAACTCCTTCCTTTACTCCAGAGCCCCCGTCCTCACTGTGGAGGAGGAAGAGGCTGTGCAGCCAGACTCCTCAGAGGAAGCTCCAACCTCTGAGGGTGCAGCATCAGCAGAAGTAAGCGCACCCAGCACCAGCGCAGACACTCACACCTCGGGGGGACCTTTGGGACATAGAGTAGTGTTGTCACCTGGTGTTTCACAGCTCACAAGTGAGCCTCAGCAGATTCTGGAGACAGGGACAGCAGTGGAGAGTCCTCGTCGGAGGGCGCAGGGCTCTGCCACCTCAGCTCAGCTGTGCTGCATCTCGACCCTCTGCCTCTGGGTCCATCCGCAAGAGAAGAGGTGATGGATCTCCATGCACAGATGCAGGAGTCTCTGGCAGGTTTTGTCTCCAGGGTCGCTGCAAGTGTGGAGCGAATGGAGGAGTCCATAGCGACCATGAGCAGAGCCTCTGTGGAGTCATTGGTGCATGAACACAGCACCATGGAAAGGTTGGCAACCTCCATGGAGGAGATAACTCGCCAGCATACGGAAAACATGGTGAGTGCTCATAAGAGAATGACATTTCTTGAGGAGCGTTGGCCATCTGTTGAACAGAGAAACCAGAACTTCATGGAAGTCCTTCTGAGTAGGACTGCCAGTGCAGAAACGGGTCCCCATGGCCCCCTAAAGCGCAGCAAGGTGCTCTCAAGCCACTTCCAAGCGCTGGCCCCTTCTGGCTTGTGCAGCTTCAGGTGAGTGAGCAGCAGCCTGGTGCTCCTGGTAATCATCCTGCGGTTCCTGGTTCTGCTGCTGCCACCTCTGCTGTTAAGATCCTCTAATGCCAGGAAGGGATGGTGCCAAAGGCCTCCCATGCTTCTAGCAGATGCCTCGGTTGAGGAGGTCCTGAGTTAGGGTGGTGAGAGGGGCTTCCCAGGAGCTCACACTGAAGAAGTGTGTGAGGCTCCAAATTTCTGCAGCTGCTCCTAAGGCTTCAAATAGTTCCCCCAAGCCTTGATCAACAAGATCCTGCAGCCTGCAAATGCTGCCTCTTTAAATCTCTTCAGCCCTCAGTGACTTGCTGCTGCAAGCAAGCAAGCCAGCTGTTTTCACGCCAGCTCTCATCAGCGGGGTTCCCCGCAGGAGGGTTTCAGGTGGGGAAAGCCCCAAAGTCGAAACGGCACGGGAAAATCGTCCTTAACAAGGTGATCATTGGTGATTAGTGCTCCGACAAGCAGTCCCGCCAGCAGCGGGCGGGACTGAAGCGGGGCGCGTGGAAACGGCGGTCCGAAAGTCGGACGGGGCGGGGAATCAGGCGGGGGGGGTCCCGACCCGCTTTTTCCGTGATTTTCGGACCACGGCCGCATGAAAAGCCGCCCGACAGCTGCCCAAAAATCGGGGCCTATCTCTTAACTTGGGTGGAATTACCACTCGGGATCCACACATCAAGTTCCCCCAGCACACTGACAGCTGTTCTCTCCTTGGCGAGAATGCTGGCAACAGTGAGTCGCCATATGTTGGCCATCCCTTCACCGTCAAATCATAGACCCGAGAGAGTGTCGGGTCATTTCGGGGTTCCTTCTCTGTACTTGAGTTTGTAACAGGCAAACATTCGACTATGGTCGCATGGAATATCTCAACAGGGTCCACTGCAGGTGCTTCTTCTACCGTAGGCAACGGTAGGCGCGACAGCCCATCAGCGTTTCCATGCTGTTTCGTACCCTTGTACTCTATGTTGTACTGATGTGCCCCTAGAAAAAGTGACCATCTTTGCAGCCGTTGCGCCGTCATCACCGGAACGCCCTTCTTTGGGTTAAAAATGGAGACCAGGGGCTGATGATCAGTCAGTAGGGTGAATTTCTGCCTGTGCAGATAGTGATTGAACTTCTTCACCTCCCACACCAGGCTGACGGCCTCCCTGTCAATCTGGGCGTAGTTACACTCGGCTGAGGTTAACGAGCGTGACGCAAAGGCTATTGGCCTCTCTGAACCGTCAAGGAATTTGTGTGACAGCACCGCTCCAATGCCGTAGGGTGACGCATCACATGCCAACCGAATCGGTAGTGTTGGGTTGTAGTGGGCCAATACTTCTTTTGAAGTGATTAGGCATTTACATTCCTGAAAGGCACGCTTACACTCATCACTCCATTTCCATGTTACTCCAGTTTGCAGCAGGGCATTCAGTGGGTGCAGAATTGTAGATAAATTCGGCAAGAACTTATGCTGTAGTTCACCAACACGAGGAACGACCTCAGTTGCAACACATTTTCCGGTGCTGGAGCCTTGACTACAGCCTCAATCTTGTCCGGCGACTTATGCAACCCTTCCTCATCAATCATGTGGCCACAATACGAGATTTGTCTCCTGAAGAACTCGCATTTGGGGCGGTTGGCTCGTAGCCCATATTCCTGCAATCTCGTGAGCACCTGCTCCAGGTTGGCAAAGTGTTCACTGTCATTTTCGACCGTAACCAGGATGTCGTCCAAATAACACTGTGTCCCCGGGACCCCTTGCAGAACTTGTTCCATCGCCCTCTGCCAAATAGCCGGGGCTGATGCTACCCCGAATACCAGTCGATTGTACTGGTAAAGGCCTTTGTGAGTGTTTATCATGAGGTATTTCCTAGATGCTTCTTCCACCTCCATTTGTAGATACGCTTGGGCCAGATCAATCTTTGTAAAACGTTTCCCTCCAGATAGTGAGGCGAAAATATCTTCTATCCGTGGAAGTGGATATTGTACTGTGTGCAGGACTGGGTTCACAGTCACCTTGAAGTCCCCACAGATGCGAACTTTCTTCGGCTCCCCAGGCGTGCTGCTCAATGCTTCCTTCATTACAGGAACGATGGGTGTGGCCCACTCGCTCCAGTCCACCTTGGACAGCACACCTGAATGCTCCAGACTCTCCAGTTCAGCTTCAACGGCTGGGCGGATCACGTATGGCACCGGTCTGGCCTTAAAAAATTTTGGGTTTGCGTTATCTTCGATCTTTATCGTTGCCTTTACTCCTTTTAGAGTCTCAAGTCCTTGTTGGAACACCTCTTCCGCGTCAGTTAGAATTTGTGACAGACGTCCAGGTGCGACGTCATCATCCTTTTTGTCAGTCACAGTTAGCGCCTGAATGGAATGCCAATCCAATTGTATTTTTCGGATCCATTCACGTCCCAATAATGGTGGTCCTCCATCTTGTAGTATATACATATACAGTTTCTGTGTTTCCTTGCCGTTATATTTAACTGGCACCCTTATTTTTCCTCTGGGGTAGACCTTTTGCCCCGTGTATGTCTTCAATACAATGGACGTGTCCTTTAAGGGTATGTGTGAGAATAGCCACTCATAGTCTCATCGATTCATGACAGTTAGGGCTGATCCTGTGTCCAATTCCATCTTTACTGGGGACCCTGCTATCATGAGGGTGACCCAAATGGTTCAGTGATCCGCCTTTGCGATCACGTTGTGTAACTTTACACAACTTAGTCTCCTGCTCCCAGAGTCCTTATCACTCTCCTGATCTTCCGAACTACTGTCTGTCAATTTCTTTACTTTCTTGTACTTTTCCTTAGTAGTTCTTGTAGTGTTGGTTTTCTTTCCCGACCTGCAGACTCTTGCTATATGTCCCATTTTTCCTCATTGCCTGCATACTTTGTCCTTAAACCAGCAGTCCTTCTGCTCATGGGTTGTTCTGCCGCAGCGATAGCACTTTTCTGCTCCATACGCCATTTCGTTAGCGCTGTATTCTTGTGGTTTCTGTTGTATTTCCACAGCTCCCCATGCTGCTGCTTCGTAGGATACTGCCACGCTGAAAGCCTGTTCTAGCGTCAGGTCTTTTTCCGAAAGTTGTCGTTTCTGGGTTCCTTCACTCTGGAGCCCGCAGACAAACTTATCCGGTAAAGTGTCTGCCAGTCCTGCTCCGAACTGGCAGCGCTTCGATAACTTGCGTAGTTCCGTAAGATAGTCAGCATTGCTCTCATCTTTGTGCTGGTTTCTTTTATGGAACTTGAATCTTTCTGCTATCAGCAGCGGTGTAGGGTTTAGGTGTTCCTGTAAGATATTAACAATCTCCTCAAAACTTTTCTCCATTGGTTTAGTTGGGGTAATTAAATTCCGCAATAGGCCGTACATACTCGCGCCCATCAAATTCAATAATACCGACGCCCTCTTTCCATCGGCCACCTCATTTGCCTTGCAGTACACTTCAATTCTTTCCACATACGTGGTCCAGTCTTCTACCTCGTTGTCGAAAGCAGTGATACTGCCACTTTTCGGCATCTTGGGTGATTTAAAATGGCGCCTCCCGCGCTTTTTCTTCTTCCCCAATGGAATAAAATGGCGCCTCCCGCGCTTTTCCTTCTTCCCCAACAGGATAAAATGGCGCCTCCCGCGCCTTTGCTTCTTCCCCTTGCTTCCAAGCTGCTCCTAGCGTTCTACAGGGTAATGGCGGCGACCCGCGGCTTCGGCGCGTCTCACTTTCCTTCCCCCCGTTTATTTTCTCTCCGCTGCCCGGTTCTTGAGCACCGACCGCGCCCTGTGCGCTCCACCCTCTCTCTCTCTGTTTTTTTTTTCTTTTCCCGGCGACGCTGCGCGGCCCGTTTTGTAGAGCCGCTTGATCGAGCTCGAGCCCGCCGCAGTCCGGAAGGGTCAGCGCACTATCTGCTACCAGCACGATTTGCTGGAACACCTTAACTGGGGAGCCAAGCTCAGCTCTCCACAGCCTCTCCCGCAATTCTCCGAACACCAATGAATCCTTGGGCGGTTGCCCGCGGTCGACGCCCGTTGCTCAGACTTCGACCTCCAAGACACCTCCTCTCAGGGTGAGATCCCCGTGAGATGATGCAACACTGCAGGTGAGTTCAAACTTACTCGTCGCCACTTTAAAGTCCGCGCCTCAATAATACACGGACTTCGGGAGAACAGTTTAACAGGTACTTTACTGAACGGAGGGTAACGTCAGACTGAAATACAGAAGCCTGCTCGGGCCTTTTATACAGGGGTGGTCACTGCCGGTACTGCAGTCTAAAACCAGTTCTTCCCTTAAAGGTACATACACAACAGGGTGGCAGTGCTGATTTGAGGGGACAAGGACAGAATCCATTTGGTTAGAGTTGAGGACCAAAAAGGGTATGATCACGCTATTGCGGGTATTCTACAGGCCTCCAAATAGTGAGAGGGAGTTAGAGGAGCAAATCTGCAGGGAAATCACAGAGATAAGCAAGAGCTATAGAGTGGTGATACTGGGGACCTTATTTACCCAAATATCGATTGGGATAATGCTCGGGTAAAGGGAAAGTTGGCGGAGGAATTTCTGAAATGTGTTCAGGAGCATTTCCTTGGCCAGTATGTTCTTGGTCCAACTAGGAAGGAGGCATTGCTGGATCTGGTGCTGGGGAATGAGGTGGGCCAGGTCAGCCAAGTGTCTGTGGGAGAAAACTTCGGTGCGAGTGATCATCCTATCATAAGATTTAGATTAGAAATGGAGAGGAGCAAGGAACAATCTAGAGTGAAACTTCTAAAGTAGAATAGGACTAACTTCAATGGAATGCGAAAGGATCTAGCCAGGGCGACACAAATCTTGTCATTCACATGGAAATGACTTATGAAGCAATACTGGGTGGCCTGCTGGTGGCGCTGTCCAGGGAGAGTATAAATACTCAGGCATGGGCCCAGTTTGCTCAGGGCATTCTTTAACAGGAACTAGTGAAGGACAGTTGATTAAAGCCTTGTTTAATACTCAGACCAAGTGCCTAGTAGTTTTCTTACGTCAATTTAATCAACTGCAACCCGCTACATGCTCTGAGTGATTTGGGAACAGACAGCTACAATTCAAACTGTAGAAGGGAACTCGGACGTAGTAATCAAACCATCATGGAGAAACTACTCAGACCCGCCCATCTTGACCTGGACCCGAATTCACTTACAGCTGCTAAGGTATGGAAACACTGGTATCATACCTTCAGCAACTTCCTCGAGGGGAGTGGTGAGAATGTTCCTAATAAGTTACGAATGCTTGCCAATTATGTATCCCCTCGTGTTTGACTTTATCGAAGACTGTGTAGACTATGACTCCGCTATCCAAACACTACAGCAACTATATGTTAAGGCCCCCCAAAAAATTTTTGCTCGGCACCTAATGGCCACAACTCGATAACAACCCAGGGTATCACTTGACGAATTCCTTCAAGAGCTTCGCAGGCTCAGCAAAGATTGTAACCTTAAAGCTATCATCGAAGCAGTACATAAATGGAGTCATTTTCTCGCTTGTCGCCATTTCACGTTCATAACTGATCAGCGCTCTGTGGCCTTTATGCTGGATAATCAGAAACGCACTAAGGACAAGTATAACAAAATACAGCTCTGGAGGATGGAATTGGCCGCTTTTGGCTACAACATACATTATCGACCCGGCAAAGAGTATGTGGCCTCAGATACCCTCACACGTGCATTCTGCTCTTCCATGTCAACTTCGACTCTTATGTATCTTCATGCTGACTTGTGCCATCCTGGTGTTACCCATATGTTGCACTTTGTGTGATCTAAAAATCTCCCATTTTCTATGGAAGATGTGAAAAGAACATGCTCCACTTGTAGAATTTGCGCAGAATTAAAACTGTAATTCTTCTGTCCATCGGATGGCTCGCTCATACACGCTACACAGCCTATGCAGCGACTCAGCATTGACTTTAAAGGGCCATTGCCTTCCACAACGTGAAACTCCTACTTGCTTACTATGGTGGATGAACATTTACGCTTTCCCTTTGCTTTCCCCGTCCCAATATGCTTACTTCCACAGTGATCAAATGCCTCGATCAGGTCTTTTCCCTTTGCGGTGTGGCCAATTTCATCCACTCTGATCGGGGTCCCTCCTTCATGTCAAGTGAACTCAAAAGTTATCTTTCCCAATGGGGAATCGCCACAAGTAAAACGACACTGTATCATCCTATTGGAAACAGACAGGTTGAGATACAACGCCATCGTTTGGAACGCTGCTCATCTTGCACTGAGATCACACAACCTATCAGACCAGCAGTAGGAAACTATGCTCCCTGACACGTTGCATTCCATCAGGTCTCTTCTTTCTACATCCACCAATGCGACTCCTCAAGAATGATTCTTCGGGTTCCAGCGTCGCTCCACTCATGGGACGTCCCTACCATCATGGTTGGCAGCTCCTGGACCTGTGCTGCTCCGAAGATTTGTCCGATCCTCTGAGAGTGATCCCCTCTTCAATGAAGTAGAACTGACGGATGTCAATCCCACGTATGCGCACGTGCGGTACCCTGATGGCCGGGAATCCACAGTGCCACTTCGGGATCTGGCTCCCTGCCCACCGACCCAATCAATAGTGGGATCTGTATTAATGACACCGATACCCTGTGCTCCTCTGAGGATGATGCCCTACCTGGGACATCAAGGGATCTGCCAGCTATTCTGCCATATCAACCCGGGGAACAGAGTGCTCCCCGCGGGATGGCCACCTGAAGCCAGGACGCCGGTCAGTCACCGACTACTGAGCAGGGTGAAGCCAGCTCTGCACCGGTGGGGGTCCGCACCCGGAGCCACGATCTCCCCAGCCCCCCTCAGGTCGATCAAGGTGACATGACTCTGCCGGCCTGCCGGTACAAACCATGCGACCCAGGGACCAAAACACAGTCCGAGGAGACGTGCCTTCCAGCCTCCAATGGAGATCCAAACGACTGCGTCTATTCTTAGTCCGATTAATTCGGTAGAAGGAAGCCGCCGGACTTCCAATCTTTCAGGCGGGAAGAATGACATGAATCTTGTCATTCATGTGGAAATGACTTATGAAGTAATACTGAGCGGCCTGCTGGTGGCGCTGTCTAGGGAGAGTATAAATACTCGGGCATGGGCCCAGCTTGCTCAGGACATTCTTTAACAAGAACTAGTGAAGGACACAACTAGATCTCCATGTTGAAAAACAGTTGATTAAAGCTTTGTTTAATACTCAGACCAAGTGCCTAGTAGTTTTCTTATGTCACAGAGTAAAATGGAACCAAAGACTGACAGGAAAAACTGTAATAGAACAATGGGTGATTTTTAAGGAGGAGATGTTCCAAGTGCAGGCTAGATATGTTCCAACAAGAGGGAAGGGTAAGGGAACCAAAGCAAAGGCTCCTTGGATGATGAGGGAGATCGAGAAGATGATGAAACAAAAAAGAGGGTGTATGATGAATGTCAGGTGAATTCTTCAAGGGAGAACCAGACCAAATACAATAAGTTGAGAGGGGGTGTGAAGATGAAAATAAGATTGGCAAAGAGAGAATTTGAGAGTAGAATGGTGGTTAACATAACAGGGAACCCAAAAATATTCTACCGGCATATAAACAGTAAGCGGATAGTAAGAGGCGGGGTGAGCCCTATTGGTGATATATGCTTGGAGGCGCAAGGCTAGGCTAGAATACTCAATGAGTACTTTGTATCGCTGTTTACTAAGGAGGTGGATGCTGACAAAATATCGGTAGAAGTGGAAAGGGTAGAAGCAATGGAAGGGGTGAAAATTGATAGACAGGATGTACTGGAAGGGATGGGTAAGCTTAGAGTGGATAAGTTGCCTGGTCCAGATGGCTTGCATCCCAGTTGCTAAGGGAATTGGGGGAGGAGATAACGGAAGGGCTTGCCATAATTTTCCAATCTTCCCTAGATGCGGGGGAAGTGCTTGCGGATTGGAAAGTGGCAAATGTGACACCATTGATCAAGAAAGGGTGTAAAGACAATCCTAGTAGCTACAGGCCAGTCAGTTTATCATCAGTGGTGGGTAAAGTTTTAGAAACAATAATCAAGGAAAAAATTAATGGGCACTTGGAGAAGTTAAAGCTAATTAAGGAGAGCCAACACAGATTTGTAAAAGGCAGATCGTGTTTGACTAATTGCATTTTTTGATGAAGAAACATGGAGAATTGATGAAGGGAATGCAATGGATGTTGTCTACATGGATTTTCGGAAGGCGTTTGACAAAGTACCACATAGAAGGCTGGTTAACAAAATTGAGGCTCATGGAATAGGTGGGTCAGTGGCAGCTTGGATAAGGAATTGGCTTAAGGACAGAAAACAGTGAGTTGTGGTAAATGGCTGATTTTCAGACTGGAGGATGGTAGACAGTGGTGTTCTCCAAGGGTCAGTGCTGGGGCCACTGCTTTTTTGATATATATAAATGACCTGGATATTAGAATACAGAGTAGAATTTCTAAATTTGCCAATGACACCAAACTTGGGGGTGTGGCAAACAGTGAGGATGATACCAATCGACTGCAACAGGACATAGAAAGGCTAGCAGAACAGGCAGACAAGTGGCAGATGGAATTTAATACAGAGACGTGTGAGATGATGCATTTTGGCACAAAAAACATGGAGAGGCAATATACACTTAATGGCACAGTTTTAAAGAGTGTGCAGGGATAGAGGGACCTGGGAGTTATTGTGCATAGGTCCCTGAAGGTGGCGGGACATATTGAGAGAGCGGTTAGCAAAGCATATGCGATCTTGGGCTTCACAAATAGAGGTATTGAGTACAAAAGTAGAGAAGTTATGCTGAACCTTTATAAAGCACTGGTTAGGCCACAACTGGAGTATTGAAACATAGAAACATAGAAGATAGGAGCAGGAGTAGGCCATTCAGCCCTTCAAGCCTGCTCTGCCATTCAATGCGATCATGGCTGATCATCCAATTTCAGTACCCGGTCCCTGCTTTCTCCCCATACCCCTGGATCCCTTTAGCCTTAAGAAATATATCCAACTCCTTCTTGGATATATTTAATGAATTGGCTTGTACTGCCTTCTGTGGTAGAGAATTCCACAGGTTCACCACTCTCTGGGTGAAGAAATTCCTCCTAATTTCTGTCCTAAATGGCCTATCCCTTATCCTTAGACTGTGACCCCTGGTTCTGGACTCCCCGACCATCAAGAACATCCTTCCTGCATCTAGTCTGTCCAGTCCAGTCAGAATTTTATAAGTTTCAATGAGATCCCCTCTCATTCTTCTAAACTCCAGCAAGTACAAGCCCAATCGTCCCAATCTCTCCTCATACGTCATTCCTGCCATAGAAACATAGAAACATAGAAACGAGGAGCAGGAGTAGGCCATTCGGCCCTTCGAGCCTGCTCCGCCATTCAACGTGATCATGGCTGATCATCCAAATTTCCCACCCGATCCCCGTAACCCCTGCACCAACACATATCCCACCCTATCCCCGTAACCCCACGTATTTAATCCCCCTAACATTAAGGGTCAATTTATCATAGCCAATCAACATAACCCGCACATCCCAGGTATCAGCCTGATGAATCTTCGCTGAACTCCTTCCATGGCAAGAACATCCTTCCTCAGATAAGGCAACCAAAACTGCACACAATACTCAAGATGTGGTCTCACCAAGGCTCTGTACAACTGCAGCAAGACATCCTTGTTCCTGTATTCAAACCCTCTCGCTACGAAGGCCAACATACCATTTGCCTTCTTAACCGCCTGCTGCACCTGCATGCTTACCTTCAGCGACTGGTGCATAAGGACACCCAGGTCTCGTTGCACTTCTCCTTCTCCCAATCTATTGCCATTCAGATAATAATCTGCCTTCCTGTTTTTGCCACCAAAGTGGATAACCTCACATTTATCCACGTTATATTGCATCTGCCATGCTTTTGCCCAATCACCTAACCTGTCCAAATCATCCTGGAGTTTCTCGGCATCCTCCTCACAGCACACACGTCCACCCAGCTTTGTGTCGTCTGCAATTTTGGAGATATTACATCTAGTTCCCTTGTCCAGATCATTAATATATATTGTGGCGGAGACCAAATAGGAACAATAACACAATTCACAATGTATAGTCAATGTTGATATATGTACCTAAACACAATTCACTATATATAGCCAATGTTGTTATATGTACGTACTTGGTTGGGTTATCGGGGCAGGGTCCCTTTAAGAGCGTTGGTAGCATGATGACGTCATGCGTCGGTAGCGTGATGACATCATAACCCTGCAACGAGGCTGAGACCTTCAGTCCTCATGGAGAGTGAATAAAGAAACACGCGTTTTGCCTTTGCTGCAACAAAAGTCTCAGAGCCTGTTGATTTCTAGCGACTCCAACATAGGTGACCCCGCTGCTCTTTTGGACGATTCCAAAGACCTCATCTGAAATGGCGACGAACGCTGTTTCCATCAAATTACCCGAGTTTTGGGAACGACAGGCTGCCGCTTGGTTCGCCCAGGCCGAGGTTCAATTTGCACTCCGGGACATCACCGCGGACGACACGAGGTACTACTACGTCGTCTCTGCTCTCGGCAGCTCCACCGCGGCCAGAGTCGTGAGCCTGTTCGAGAAGCCCCCGGAGTTCAACAAATTCGAAATGCAGAAAACGCACCTCTTAGAAACTTTTGGGCTCACCGAAGCTGAGCGTGCACGCCGGCTTCTCTCTCTACCCGGGCTTGGTGACTCTTCAGCTCGCTCCTGTGTTCCCTCAGTGGGTCCAGCATGACGAAGTTGTTCAGCGCACTCTGGGCCTCCGACGAGTTTTCCCACCTCCTCGCCGAGTTCCTGGACCTCACGAAGCCCACGTTCTCGTCCGCTGCCACCAAACACGGGGTAGAACAACACATCTCGACCACCGGCGCCTCGACCCGGGGAAACTCGCAATCGCTAAAGCCGAGTTCGACACCATGGAGTGCCTCGGCATCATCTGTGGGCCTCGCCCTTCCACATCGCTCCGAAACCAGGCGGCGGGTGGCGCCCATACAGCGATTACCGGTGCCTCAACGACGCTACGACCCCCGACCGCTACCCGATTCCACACATCCAGGACTTTTCTGCCTGCCTGGCCGGGAAAGTGGTATTCTCGAAAGTGGACCTCGTCCAGGGTTACCACCAGGTCCCTGTCCGGCCGCAGGACGTCCCGAAAACCACGGTGATCACCCCGTTCGGGCTGTTCGAATTCCTCCGCGTGCCATTCGGCCTCAAAAACGCCGCCCAGGCTTTTCAACGCCTAATGGACACCGTGTTACGGGACCTGACATTCCTGTTCGTATACCAGGACGACATCCTCATCGCCAGCGCCTCCAGGACGGAGCATGTGTCGCACCTTCGGACTCTCATCCAACGCCTCAGCCAGCACGGCCTAATCGTCAACCCGGCCAAGTGTCAGTTCGGGCTGTCCTCGATCGACTTTCTCGGGCACCGCAGCACGAAGGACGGGGCGGTGCCACTGCCATCGAAAGTGGAGGCCGTGATGGACTTCCCGCGACCCCTCACCGTGAAGGCCCTGCAGGAGTTTTTGGGCATGGTGAACTTTTACCATCGCTTCGTCCCCCGAGCAGCCCAGCTTATGCGGCCCCTTTACGAGGCCCTCAAAGGCAAGCCCGACAAGCTTGCCGTCGACTGGTCCGAGGAGATGGCCAATTCTTTCACGGGCACGAAAAGGGCCCTGGCTAACGCGACCATGCTGGCGCACCCATTGCCCGATGCACTGATCGCTCTCACCACCGACGCCTCGGACTATGCGGTCGGCGCCGTCCACGAACAGTGGGTCAACGGCACCTGGCAGCCGCTCGCCTTCTTCAGCCGGCAGCTCCGCCCCAACGAGCGGAAGTACAGCACCTTCGATCGCGAGCTTCTCGGCCTCTACCTCGCCGTCCGACACTTCCGTTTCCTACTGGAGGCTCGCCCATTCAAAGCGTTCGTGGACCACAAACCGTTGACCTTCGCAATGGCCAAAGCTTCCGAGCCGTGGTCGGTCCATCAGCAACGCCAGCTGGCCTTCATCTCAGAGTTTACAACGGACATCCATCATGTGGCTGGGAAAGACAACCCCATCGCCGACTGTCTCTCCTGAGCTGTCGGCAGCGCCGTACACCTCGGCATTGACTACACCCGCATGGCGGCCAACCAGGCCTCCGACCCAGACGTCCAGGCCAATAGGACGGCAGTCACGGGCCTTCAACTAGCGGACGTCGCATTCGACGATGCCGGCACCACACTCCTGTGTGACGTCTCCGTTGGGCAGCCACGTCCCGTCGTGCCCAATGGGTGGAGATGGCAAGTTTTCGACGCCGTCCATAATCTTTCCTACCCGGGCAGGAAGCCGTCACAGAAGCTGGTGGCGCCTAAGTTCATCTGGCACGGGCTCAGGAAAGACGTTCGCGACTGGGCCAGCACCTGCGTGGTATGTCAATGCTCTAAAGTGCATCGCCATACTAAGGCCCCATTGGCGCCTTTCGCGGTGCCTGAGAGGCGGTTCGATCATATTAACGTGGACCTGGTGGGCCCCTGCCGCCCTCCCGCGGGTTCACCCACCTCCTCACAATGGTCGACAGAACCAGCCGATGGCCGGAAGCCATCCCGCTGTCTTCAACGATGTCCGCCGATGTGGCTCGGGCGTTCATCAGCACTTGGGTCGCGCGGTTCAGCGCCCCATCTGACATTTCCTCCGACCGGGGGCCCCAGTTCACATCGGAGTTCTGGAACGCTGTCACCCGAGGCCTCGGGTTGAGACTCCACCGCACCACAGCATACCACCCTCAGGCTAACGGACTGTGCGAACGGTTTCATCGCTCCATGAAGGCCGCGCTCTGGGCCAGCCTCCGGGACAACAGTTGGATCGACAGACTCCCGTGGGTCATGCTGGGACTCAGGACTGCCCCCAAGGAGGACCTCCAGTCCTCGTCCGCCGAGCTCATCTACGGACAGCCGCTGCGGGTTCCCGGGGATTTCGTCCCCAACGCAACGGAACCTTGGTCCGCAGCCCGTCAGCGGTCCGACCTTCTGGGCAACGCCAAGGTTTTCGCGCCAGTGCCCACGTCGCAGCATGGCCTCCCGCAGTCCCACGTTCCGCTCGACCTTCGTGGGGCGGAGTACGTTTTCGTCCGCCACGACGCCCACCGAGGACCTCTTCAGCCACCCTACGATGACCCATTCTGCGTCCTGGAAACCGGGGACAAGACCTTCATAGTGGATGTCGGCGGTAAGCCGGACTGCCTTTCCGTGGACCGTCTTAAGCCGGCCCACCTGGATCTGGACCGACCCGTTGAGTTGGCACAGCCCCCGAGGCAGGGCGGACATCCAGTTTCTGCACCCTCAGTCCACCAACGAGTGCCCGAGGTCCCTCCGACAAACCCCCCGGTCCCCGCCGCGGAATTGAGGAGCCGTTCCGACCGTGTTATCCAGCCCCCCCAACAACTGACATTGCTAGTGCTAGTGAATTCTGGGGGGACGTATGTGGCGGAGACCACATAGGGACAATAACACAATTCACAATCTATAGCCAATGTTGTTATATGTACCTAAACACAATTCACTTTGTATTGCCAATGTTGTTATATTTACGTACTTGGTTGGGTTATCGGGGCAGTGTCCCTTTAAGAGTGTCGGTAGCGTGATGACATCATGCGTCGGTAGCGTGATGACATCATAGCCCTGCAACGAGGCTGAGACCTTCAGTCCTCATGGAGAGTGAATAAAGTAACACGCGTTTTGCCTTTGCTGCAACAAAAGTCTCAGAGCCTGTTGATTTCTAGTGACTCCAACAATATTGTGAATAGCTGGGGTCCAAGGACCGATCCCTGCGGTATCCCACTAGTCACTGCCTGGCACTGGTCACTGCCTTCCAACTCTTTGCTTTCTGTCTGCCAACCAGTTCTCTATCCAAGTCAATACCTTGCCCCCAATCCCATGTGCCTTAACTTTACACGCTAATCTCTTATGTGGGACCTTTTCAAAAGCCTTCTGAAAGTCCAAATACACCACATCCACTGGTTCTCCCTTATCTATTTTACCAGTTACATCCTCAAAAAATTCCAGTAGATTAGTCAAGCACGATTTACCTTTTGTAAATCCATGTTGACTTAGTCCGATCCTGTCACTGTTTTCCAAGTGCTCTGCTTTTACATCTTTTATAATGGACTCCAGCATTTTCCCCACTACCGATGTCAGGCTTACTGGTCTATAATTCCCCGTTTTCTCGCTACCACCTTTATGAATAGTGGGGTAACATTAGCTACCCTCCAATCCATGGGTACTGTTCCAGATTCCATCGAATTTTGGAAGATGATCAGCAATGCATCTATTATTTCTAGGGCCACTTCCTTAAGTGCCCTAGGATGTAGATTATCAGGCCCTGGGGATTCATCGGCCTTCAATCCCATCAATTTCCCTAACACCATTTCCCTACAAATACTGATTTCTTTCAGTTCCTCCCTTTCATCAGACCGTATGTTCCCCGACATCTCTGGGAGGTTATTTGTGTCCTCCTTTGTGAAGACAGAACCAAAATATGTATTTAATTGGTCTGTCATTTCTTTGTTCCCCATTATAAATTCCCCTGATTCTGACTGCAAGGGACACATGCTTGACTTCACCAATCGTTTTCTCTTCACATATCTATAAAAGCTTTTACAGTCAGTTTTTATGTTCCCTGTAAGCTTACTCTCATATTCAATTTTCCCCTTCTTAATTAATCCCTTTATCCTCCTTTGTTGCATCCTAAACTGCTCCCAATCCTCAGGTTTACTGCTTTTTCTGGCCAATTTATATGTCCTCTCCTTGGATCTTATGCTATCCCTAATTTCCCTTGTTAGACACGGTTGAGTCACCTTTTTTGATTTATTTTTATGCCAAACTGGGATGAACAAATTCTGTCATTCATCCATGCAGTCTTTGAATGTTTGCCATTGCCTATCCACCGTCAACCCTTTGAGTGACATTCCCCAATCAATCCTACCCAACTCATGCCTCAGACCATCGTAGTTTCCTTTATTTAAATTCAGGACCCTAGTCTCTGAGTCAACTACTTCATTCTCCATCTTAATGAAGAATTCGATCATATTATGATCGCTCCGACCCAAGGGGCCTCGTACAAAAAGATTGCTAATTAATCCTTTCTTGTTACATAATACCCAGTCTAAGATGGCCTGATCTCTGGTTGGTTCCTCGACTTATTGGTCCAGGAAACCATCCCATAAACACTCCAGGAATTCCTCCTCCAGAGTATTGTTTCTAGTTTGGTTAGCCCAATCTATATGTAGATTAAAGTCACCCATGATGACTGCTGTGCCCTTATTGCACGCTTCTCTAATTTCCCTTTTAATGCCATCCCCAACCTTCACATTACTGTTTGGAGGTCTATATACCACTCCCACTAACGTTTTCTGCCCCTTGGTATTTCTCAGTTCTACCCATACAGATTCCACATCATCAGAGCTAATATCCTTCCTTACAATTGTGTTAATCCCTTCTTTAACCAGCAATGCTACCCCACCTCCCTTTCCTTTTTGCCTATCTTTCCTGAATATTGAATACCCCTGGATGTTGAGTTCCCAGCCTTGGCCACCCTGGAGCCATGTCTCCGTAATCCCAATCAAATCATATTTGTTTACCTCTATTTGCGCAGCTAATTCATCCACCTTATTACAAATGCTCCTCGCATTAAGACACAAGGCATTCAGGCTTGTTTTTTTAACACTCTTAGAACTATTAGAATTATTATTTACTGTGGGCATGTTTGATTTAAACCGTTGATTTCTCTGACTGCCACTTTCGTTTTTCTCCTTCCTATCTTTTGCTTTTATCCTTGTTTCACTTTCCTCTGTCTCCCTGCTCAGGTTCCCAACCCCCTGCCATTTTAATTTAAACCCTCCCCCAGAGCACTAGCAAACACTCCCCCTAGGACATCGGTCCCGGCCCTGCCCAGGTGCAAACCATCCAGTTCTGGTCACCACACTTTAGGAAGGATGTGAAGGCACTTGAGAGGGTACAGAGGAGATTTACCAGAATGGTTCCGGTGATGGGGGATCTTAGCTACAAGGACAGTTTGGAGAAGCTGGATTTGTTTTCATTAGTGCAAAGGAGGCTGAGGGGTGATTTGATAGAGGTGTACAAGATTATGGTGGGTTTCGAATAGGCTAGACAGGAAAAGGCTGTTCCCACTAGTTGATGGTACAAGGACTAGGGGTTTTGGGCAAGAGATACAGGGGGGGGATGTGAGGAAAAACTTTTTTATGCAGCAAGTGGTGAGGACCTGGAACTTGTTGCCGACGGAAGTGGTGGAGGCGGAGACACTCAATGTTTTCAAGGGGAGACTGGATAGGCACTTGAGGGAAATCAACTTGCTGTGCTACGGGGATAGAGCTGGGGAATGGGACTGACTGGATTGCTCTACAGAGAGCTGGCATGGTCTTGATGGGCCGAATGGCCTTCTTCTGTGCCATTATGACTCTATGGCTCTATGACGCCCTTGAGGATGCCAAGTACTGAGGCTGAGGAGAGATATAATGAAAGACACATTTCCACCAGATGTGTCATACAGCAGGCAATAGGCATGCTGAAAATGTGCTTCAGATGCCTTGACAGATCTGGAGGAGCCATTCAGTGCATACCAGCCAGGGTCTCCAGAATCGTCGTGGTCTGCAACGCCCTGCAGAACATAGCATAGCTGCGAGGATAGCACTAACTGAGGAGCAAATCTCTGAGCACACATCCTCTTCGGAGGAGGAGCATCAGCTGGAAGATGAGGAGGAGGGGGAGGAGCAGCAGAAACCTAAGGTCCAGATCCCACCAGCACCCAAGCACATTGCTGCCCGGGAGGTCAGGGATGGCCTCATCATGGCTAGATTTACTTAACTTCATGCATTACACCCATATGGCTGCCACATGCTGCGCCAGGTTCGCACCACCCCACAGCAACACCATAAAGCATCCCTACAATGACAAAGCCATTCCTTTCATACTGACCACTATTGCTTGAGGTAACATTATGTCTCACCATTCTCTCCAACTCACGAAGCCACTTCCAAAGGTGCACAAAAATTTGTCCATGCGGTGAAAATAAATAGTTTTATGCGTGACATCACATTAACAGAAACTTTACTGAAACGTTTATTAAAACATCCAAGTGGCTACCCTTGTGAATTGTCTTGTGTTTCATCTTTCTCTTACACATGCTTCTACGAGGTGCAACCCCTGTGGCTTCTGCAGAGGTAGAGGCAGCCTGCTCACTTCCCTGCTGCGAATGCATCAATACCTTTGGCGGAAGTCCTCTGGGTTTTGGAGCCTGTGAGGGCCCCACCAAAGTCTGCTCCTCCTGCGACTGTGTAGGGGTAGAATCTGCCATCGAATCCGAGGAGCCACCTGAGGCTCTGACTGGGGAGGGGGGGTGGCGGGCGGCTGCAATGCGGGAGAAGTGTGAGCGCTTTGAGAGGAACCCCCACTTCCATGTCCCCTCTCACCATCAGCCCTCTCATGGGCCACCCATACTTCCCTGCTAGCAAGGAGCTGGAGATCACCTTGCTGCACAGTAGTGGGGCCATGAGGACCCACGTCTGTGTTGACATCCCTCCGAGGGAGGAGGTCTATGAACGTCTGCCATCTATTGTCCATAGATAGCATATGCTCCTGTGAGTGACACATTAGCTGCTCCATGTAGGTGGGCATCCTTTCCATGGAAGAGCCTACAGTTGCCATCACCTACAACACGGTGGTGCTCATGTTGGAGATGGACTCCTCCATTCTCTGCACATTTGCAGACATCACGGTCACAAAATATGTCAAAGCCTCCTGCACTTTTTTGCTGCACCTGCAGGATCGCCCTCTTTCTGGATGGCCCCCGAGGCTCAGCGTCTACATGCAGCTGAGCAAAGCTGAGAGCATCCTGCACCCTCCGGTGAGGAGTCTCCATTTTTGTCCCTGTCTCCACCATCTGCTTTTTCTCACTTGTGAGTTGTGAGACACCAGGTAACAACACTACTCTATCTCGCGTTGCACCCACTGAGGTGTGCGTATCTATGCTGGTGCTGGGTGCGCTCATGTCTGGTGATGTTGCGCCCTCAGAGGCTGGAGGCTCCTCTGAGGCGTCGTCTTGCTCTTCCTCCTGGACAGTGGGAGGGTGCTCTTGATGGACCTGTGAGAGAGTGAAGAGATGAGTTAGATATGTCATATCAAGAATGGGTACAGATACCATTATGCACATGATGACCAATCACTGGCTGCTCACATCAGTCCCTATATGAGTGACTGCTCTTTGCCATGTGGCTGTGTGAGATGTAATTCTGTCACGTTGTTGAGAAGTCCCCCTCTCTCCATCTCCCACCTTCAGCTGCTCGGCGACTCCAGACACTTCCAAGGCAACCTCCTCTGCTGCTGTTAAGGTGGCGAATGATGAAGGGCCACCTCCAGTTCTCTCCCTCTCCCTCTTATTGTGGGCTCTGTTTTCCTGCAAGGAGGGAAAGAAGCGAAGGTTGAGTGAGAGTGATGGAATGAGTGTAAGGAATAGATGGGCTACATCTTTAGAGGGTGACTATGATGAAGTGGGGTGCCAATGCCAAGTGGCCTTTTGTGTGTTGTTAGTTGGTATGATTGAATTAGGATGAGGGTGAGTATGAGGGGTGTTTAGTCAGATGGGGATGTGATAATGTAGATAGAGAGAGAGGAATGGGTGGACGTGCAAGGTATGTTGGTGTGAGTAAGGATGTTCAGGAGTAGGGTTGGGAAGGCAGAGTGATGGGGATGTGATGAGAGGCACAGCAGGATGAAGTTGAATGTGGCTTTGTACTCACCTTTCCTGATCTAATGAGATCATTGAAACATATGCGGCACTGCACCCAGGTCCTCCACACAACATACCCGTTGATGACCTCCGTTAATTGGAGCCAGGCTCCTTTGGTCTGTTGGAGAGGTCTCTTCCGCCCATCAGAAGGGAAGAGGACCTCCCTGCGTGCTCTCACTCCCTCCACAAGTATATGGAGGGAGTCATCTGAGAACCTGGGTGCAGCCCTCTGTCACTGTGCAGTCATGTTTGCCACTCTTTGCAACACTCAACACTCCAATGATGCAGTGTAGTGCCTGCACTATCCTAGATAAACCTTCAAATGCCATGCGGCCATGGCTCCTTTAAATATCCCAGCTGAAGACGCATCATCGATGACGTAATCAGACCCGCACCATTTAATAGGGCCGGGTAACATGCAGGGCTGCCTTAAGAGGTGCCATTAATGGAAAGTTGATCTCAGGAGCGGGATGGAATGAAGAACGGCATCGACCGCCCGCACCCGACCCATCCAGGTACAGAAAATTCCTGCTTTTGTAACTTCCAAAATGATGGCCCAGTTGAGATCAGCTAACTCACATATAACGGAGAATAAACCTGGAACACCCTGGTGAATACTGCTTATTAATCTTAGTGTAATGCAAACAGAGGCCCATATTTTCCTTATGTTATGTCAAGGGTAATGAAAGGTTTATCAGTACATTAACAACTGAGGGAAAAAAATTGTTAGTGAAACTGAGTAAAAAATGTTAGTGACTAAAACCAAATAATGAGAAAACATAAAAATAATGACCCTGAAATTCTACGGGGGTTCTACCGATCTCCCAACATAACTCTAAAGCCCAGAAGAACATGCAGGGAAATGGTGAAAATGACTGAAAATGGAGTTACAGCCGGAGAACCCCTCCCACCCCATGGAATTTCAGGAGCAACATTGTTAAGGGCTTGTGAATGCCTTTAATCACAGAACCACAGAAACCCCACAGTGCAGATAGAGGCCATTTCGGCCCATCGAGCCTGCACCGACGCATATCCCACCCAATCCCCGTAACCCCTACACCAGCACATATCCCAGTAACCCCACATATTTAATCCCCCTAACACTAAGGGTCAATTTATCATAGCCAATCAACCTAACCTGCACATCTTTGGACTGTGGGAGGAAACCGGAGCACCCGGAGGAAACCCACGCAAACACAGGGAGAATGTGCAAACTCCACACAGACAGTCGCCCGAGGCCGGATTCGAACCCGGGTCCCTGGCGCTGTGAGGCAACAGTGCTAACCACTATGCCACCAAGTGAAAATCTATGCAAGCTAATGTAAATGTTAACAGATTTTCCTTTCAGAACAACTAGTGAGACAAGACAATACTGTACAGTGAAAAGGGTTGCAACTTGTGGCAGTTTCAACACAGCAGTGTTGTATTGTGACACAACTCATTGGCAGCCATCAGCTGACCACGCGACAAGCCTGAAGCTCAACCACCCATGACAAACATGAACAGTAGTGCCAACATCAACCCTCCAAGTCAAGCATATGCTGGACTTCTGACGACTGAAATGCCAGCCGGTTTATTTCTGGGTGTGAGCCATTCTTTGATTTCTTTCATTCATAAGTTTCTGAAACGAAAGAATGAAAGAAATTTAAATTTTTGTCGCTTGTGTAAGGGTGGCCGTGCCACAAGTATAACATTTAAAATATAGGCAAATTATAACCAGAGTAAAAAATTATTATTAGTGATCATTGTCAGTTTATAGCGCAACTTTGTGACAATTTAATTTACACATCTCTTCTATGGCACTATTGTCGCGCGGTAGTGAAAAATAATACCATAAAGTTGCTACTTGTAGTGCAACTGCTAGATCATAAATAATGGCCGTGATTTTGCTGTGGCAGGGCATCTAACCGCATATGCCATTTGTTAAACTTTCCCTTGCATGTTTAGGTTTTTTTAATTTTTGCATGGCAAATTGCGGAAAGTGTGAGCTGATAACGTCGCAGTGAAGGAAATGGCATCTGGGACCTGAGTGAACAGCGCAAGCAACTGTGTATCTACGTAAGCAATCACATTGAAGGATTGTGAAATGAACAGCACAAGGACTGAGAAGTAAGTGTAAATTAGAGTGGATGAATTCAATGCCAAATCAGGTACAGAAAGAGAAATAGAGAGAAAGAAATATTGGATTAAGGGAGAGAGAAAAGGGACAGAAAGGAAAAGGCAAAAAAAATTAAAATGTTACATTTTTTTAAATTTCCAGAAATTAAATCCTGAAGCAATGAGACTCCACACTTGTAATAGTTAATTTTCAGTGCTAGAGAAGTTGATTGGCAGTAATTAACACTTATCATGTTGTTAAAAGGGTATTTAAGCTGAAATGGACAAGACTTAACTTTCTGTGGTGAGTTTAGTTCGTATCTATTGTGCAAATACAGCAACTTCACGCCATTCAATACATTTCAATGTTGAGGCAACACGCGAGATACCATTTTCGCCCATTGTTTAAAAAGGGAGAAAGGGATAGACCGAGTAAATACAGGTCAGTCAGCCTAACCTCGGTGGTGGACAACCTATTGGAAAAAGTTCTGAGGGACAGTATTAATTGTCATTTAGATAGGCATGGATTAATCAAGGACAGTCAGCATGGATTTGTTAAGGAAAGGTCATGTCTGACTAACTTGATTGAATTTTTTGAGGAGGTAACAAGGAGGATCGATGAGGGCAGCACATTTGATGTAGTCTATATGGAGGATTGTGAAATAAACAGCAAAAGGACTGAGAAGTAAGTGTAAATTAGAGTGGGTGAATTCAATGCCAAATCAGGTACAGGAAGGGAAGGCATTTGACAAGGTCCCACATGGCAGACTGATCAGAAAAGTAAAAGCCCATGGGATCCAAGGGAAAGTGGCAAGTTGGACACAAAATTGGCTCAGTGGCAGGAAGCAAAGGGTAAATGTGTGTTTTTGTGATTGGAAGGCTGTTTCCAGTGGGGTTCCGCAGAGCTCAGTACTAAGTCCCTTGCTTCTTGTGGTATATATCAATGATTTAGAC
The DNA here is from genome assembly GCF_052327205.1 of Somniosus microcephalus. Taxonomy (NCBI): domain Eukaryota; kingdom Metazoa; phylum Chordata; class Chondrichthyes; order Squaliformes; family Somniosidae; genus Somniosus; species Somniosus microcephalus. The sequence goes on from NC_140991.1 coordinate 230,797,037, forward strand.
TTCAATGTAGGGCGCATGATTAAGAAATTTGCAGATGATACAAAAATTGGCCATGTGATTTATAGTGAGAAAGAAAGCTATAGAGTGTTCAGGTGGGCAGAAAAATGGTAAATGGAATTCAATCCGGAGAAGCGTGAAGTTCCAAATCATATAACCCTGTGTACCTTTGTGCAACATTAAGTTATTTCCACCAGTAGATCACAGTATAGTTATTAGGGCTGTATTTTCTAATACGCAAAGCTTTACCCGCTGGAAATTGCATGTGCACTTTCCACGATTTTCCATTCATTCATTTTTAATGGATTGAATATCATGAGGAGTGTGCTTGAAACTTCCTGATACACACACCCATTGGATGAGGCTTCAGGCCAGAATCATGCATTCTGAACATTGCTCTTATTGTGTTTTTGGCACAATGGGTTAACATTATGGGAGAAAAATTTGGCTCCGTAGTGCCCATTTTTTAGCCACTACGCAGCCTCCTAATGCTCAACAATGGGGTCCAAGATGCACATGCACACTTCGGACAGGAATTGCGCCAGACACCATCTTGGTAAAGGGGTTTGCGCACACGCACCTAACGACCGCTAACAGCATGCAGATCAGGCAGATTATGATGCCAATCAGTGTGCAATGCTGATTTAACACCAGCGCGGCCATTTTTGAACTCCACGCTCCAGCCAAGGCTCTGTCTTAACTTCGCACAGCTGAACACGTGTTACATAGAAACATAGAAACATAGAAGATAGGAGCAGGAGTAGGCCATTCAGCCCCTCGAGCCTGCTCCGCCATTCAATGAGATCATGGCTGATCATCCAAATTCAGTACCCTGTCCCTGCCTTCTCCCCATATCCCTTGATCCCTTTAGCCTTAAGAAATATTCCTAACTCCTTCTTGAATATATTTAATGAATTGGCCTTCACTGCCTTCTGTGGTAGAGAATTCCACAGGTTCACCACTCTCTGGGTGAAGAAATTCCTCCTCATCTCTGTCCTAAATGGCTTACCCCTTATCCTTAGACTGTGACCCCTGGTTCTGGACTCCCCCGGCCATCGGGAAAATCCTTCCTGCATCTAGTCTGTCTAGTCCTGTTAGAATTTTATAAGTTTCAATGAGATCCCCTCTCATTCTTCTAAACTCCAGTGAGTATAAGCCCAATCAACCCAATCTCTCCTCATACATCATTCCTGCCATCCCAGGTATCAGTCTGGTGAATTTTCGCTGCACTCCCTCCATGGCAAGAACATCCTTCCTCAGATAAGGTGACCAAAACTGCACACAATACTCAAGGTGTGGTCTCACCAAGGCCCTGTACAACTGCAGCAAGACATCCTTGTTCCTGTACTCGAACCCTCTCACTATGAAGGTCAATATGCCATTTGCCTTCTTAACCGCCTGCTGCACCTGCATGCTTACCTTCAGCGACTGGTGCACAAGGACACCCAGGCCTCGTTGCACTTCCCCTTCTCCCAATCTATTGCCATTCAGATAATAATTTGCCTTCCTGTTTTTGCCACCAAAGTAGATAACCTCGCATTTATCCACATTATACTGCATCTGCCATGCTTCTGCCCAATCACCCAACCTGTCCAAATCATACTGGAGTTTCTCGGCATCCTCCTCACAGCCAACTGCTGCAGCCACAACTGCAACCTCAAAGTAGGGAAAGGGCAGCATTTCACGTGGCGATTACCTTTTTTGCATCTGGCTCCTGCCAGGCTGCTGCTGGAGATATAAACAACATCTCGCAGTTTTCAATACACTGCTGCATAAGGGAGGTCACTGAGACTCTCTATACACAGAGAGACAGCTTCATCTCATTCCCTCTTGCTAGAAGTGTTTGCATGGATTGCAGGCTTCCCCATGGTGCAGGGTGCCATTGACTACATGCGCATTGCCTTGTGTGCACCTCATGTGAACTCATCCATTTTCATGAATCGAAAGGGATTTCAATCCCTCAGTGTGCAGCTGGTGTGTGACCACAGGCACCTCATCATGCAGGTGTCACGATTCCTTCATTCTACGGCAATCCTTTGTGTCACCTCTATATGACCACCATGGCAAGTCAAAGGCTGGCGACTGGGCAACAAAGGTATTTCTGCTCATGACATGGCTTATGAGTCCATTCCAAAACCCACGCACACATGCACAGCAGGCCTACAATGAGAGCCATGCTGCCACAAGGAACATTATAAGGCACACCACCGGCATCCTCAAGCAACACTTCTGCATCCTGGAATGCTCTGGAGGAGCCCTGCAGTACTCAGCTGAGCGGGTCTCAAGATTTGTGGTAGTATACTGCATGCTTCACAACCTAGCCATTATGGGGGAACAGCCCTTGCCATAACATATCAGGTGAGAAGCTGAGGAGCAGGAGCATGAGGAAGAGGAGGAGGAGGAGGTCTGGGTTTGACTCCAAGATCTGGGTTTGAGCTCTGAGATCTGAGTTTGGCTCCAAGCAGCACTAATGGATGGAAGATTTCCTCTATCTTCTATCTTGAAGTGGACAGCCTCCATACAGTTTCTAATAGGTGTGAGACCACAGTATAAAATTGTTCCAATTTGACACCAACCTGGCACCTTGTTGGGTTGGGGCAGAATTGAGTGAAGTTCATTCAATATGTAGTCATTGTTGTATCTGATCCGAGAGCGCTGATGCTGACACTGGGTGACTGAAATGGGAAAATGTTCCACTTCCATCGCATTAATGTCCTTCAGCTTGATCACTGCAACAAAAAAAATCACCACTTTTTTCCAGCATGTTTTCACTTTGATGCATTTGAAATTTATTGGATGCCAACAATAATATGGCCTACCTCAGCAAAATAAAAAATGGTGAAGTTAGCTCTTTCCCCACTTTGGAAAAGCAAAGGTTTGAAGAAAAACTTAAAAATGACACTTGGGTAATTGTGTGATTATGGATGTGTGTGACGTTATTTATTTTAATAACATTTCTGTCTATGTGCCATACACCAGAGTGGGGCGTCAAGGTTGGTGGGCATGTTAAAGACATATAAATTCCAATGCAACAACTCAGATGCTGCAGTCATCGAGTCTCTACACATTGTTTGTATAAGGTACCTAGCGCCTACACCATGAAATGTGACAGAAACGCAATTGTGTAGCATGGCAATTTTACTAGAATTCTGCTCCATGATCAAAATATGATCCGATTTCAAGATAACACAATTTCTAGTATTCAGACTAGGAAGTGGTCAGTTTGTGTATACAAAGTGCTGACCTCGATTCTTCATCCCTGCTTCCTGCCAATTACAGGAGATTGGGAACCAATGACTGAAGGTCATTGCGCAAATGAGTCCTCAATCTCTGCAGGAAGAAAAATAAATATCTTGGAAAAGGATTTGGTTTGAAGTATAATATATTTTTCACATGCTGCCTTAGTTCATATTTACACATAGAAATACATTACTTAGGAAGCAATTATAGAGTACTGCGTCTTTGACACTACTTATTGCAAAACATCCCAGGAAATAACACATGTTTGGCTATGATCCCATGGGAGTTGACAGTGGAACAATTCCAGAGCTGAGAACTTCTTACTTTTTTTGGTACTTTAATGAATCTGTCAATCACTATATTCTGTAATCATCACGTTCTGAAATTGCTCTTTTCTCACTGCCACTGTTTTTCACCTACTTAACTCTCTAGCACCACACAGCTTGCCAGGCTGCAAAGATGGGCCAAAGTCACTCTGTAGTCAGCCACTGGAAAGTGCCAAAAGTGGTCCAGGGTAACTGATCGTCATTTTCTGTTAAAAAGTGACCAGTGGCCACCTCCGTATAGTGGTACAGGTGAAATCAGGAATTCAGTGTGTGGGGAATCTCTGGCATAAATTCACGACTGTGGTACAATTTAATGAAGCTCTACTGTTCTGCTCCACTCTGCCGCTGAAAATGTTCTTTGATTTGTTCAGAATTTTTATAGAATTAGGGACCTTCAATATAAGGCAATGTGTTTTCTTTTCTCAAAGTGTACTTTAAAGTACACATCTGTTGAAATTGTATAGCATTAAAATATAAATGTAACATTTGCATAGGACAGATGTACTTCCCCATATCACAAATCTCTCTCTGTGTCTCTCCTGAAGGTGGGTATAGTTCATGGGTCCCAAGAGCTCTCTGGCACCTTGCCCAAATGACTTTTCTTTAGGTGTGTGCCCAGACAGTGAGTGTTGACAGGCTATTCAATCTTGGAGGTTATCATAGCTAAGCTTGCTTCTGACCTCACCTAGGATCCAGACACATGTACTTTCCAGCAGGGATCCTGGATAGTGTTAGGGATCAGGAGCATCAACTCTGACTAATCTTTCTCTTTCTGCAGTCAGAGGTACAGAGGTCAACTTCAGCACCTGAACTGTTGCCTCAGCTGAGATGAGCTGACTCAGCACAAGCCAGGTACCTGCCTGGTCATTTATCTATCCACTTAGCCACCTGGAGAGCTCTGGAAGGGTCCTCTTTGGTGAATGGGATTGGGGCACATGGCCTGATTGGATGATACGGGGCGGATGTGTAATGCCTTACCCCATTCCTTTTCATGAATCTTCGAAACTCTTCGGACACAAACTGTGGTCCGTTATCAGAGCAAATCTGCTCTGGCAAGCCGTTCCTGGCAAATATGGTCCGTAGGACTGCAATCGTTTTCTCCGTGGTGGTGGAGGACATTTTGATCACCTCAGGCCATTTCGAATACGCATCCACGGCTATTAGAAATATTGAGTCCATGAATGGGCCAGCAAAATCAACATGCACCCGTTGCCATGGAGATGAGGGCCACTCCCATGGGTGTAGAGGGGCATGTGGTGGTGCATTTTGGACCTTCTGGCATCCTGAACAGCTCTTTGTCAGGCCCTCAATTTGCTGATCGATCCCCGGCCACCACACATAAGCCCTAGCAAGGCTTTTCATTTTCACCCCTCCCAGATGGCCTTCGTGAAGCTCATTTAGCACTCTCTCCCTTAACTTGGGTGGAATTACCACTCGGGATCCACACATCAAGGTCCCCTGGCATATTGACAGCTGTTCTCTTCTGGATGAGAATGCTGGCAACAGTGAGTCGCCATGTGTTGGCCATCCCTTCACCGTCAAGTCATATACCCGAGACAGTGTCGGGTCATTTCGGGTCTCCTTCTCTATATCAGCGTTAGTTACTGGCAAGTGTTCAATTATAGTCGAATAAAATATTTCGACAGGGTCCACTGCTGGTGCTTCCTTCGCAGTAGGCAGTGACAGGCGTGATAGCCCATCAGCGTTTCCATGCTGTTTCGTGCCCTTATACTCGATTTCATATTGGTTCGCCCCTAGAAAAAGGGACCATCTTTGTAGCCATTGCGCAGTCATCACCGGCATGCCCTTCTTTGGATTAAAGATGGAGACAAGTGGTTGGTGGTCAGTCAGCAAGGTGAACTTCTGCCCGTGCAGATAGTGGTTGAACTTTTTCACTCCCCACACTAGGCTGAGGGCCTCCCTGTCAATCTGGGTGTAGTTATGCTCGGCTGAGGTTAGTGACCGAGACGCAAAGGCTACCGGCCTCTCCGAGCCGTCCGGGAACTTGTGCGACAGCACCACTCCAATGCCATAGGGTGATGCATCACACGCCAACCGAATTGGTAGTGCTGGGTTGAAATGAGCCAACACCTCTTTTGATGTGATCAATTCTTTGCCCTTCTGGAAAGCTCATTTACATTCGTCATTCCACTTCCATGGTACCCCTGTTTGCAGTAGGGTGTTCAGTGGGTGTAGTACTGTAGACAAATTCGGCAAGAACTTATGGTAGTAGTTCACCAGCCCAAGGAACGACCTCAGTTGTGACACATTTTCTGGTGCTGGAGTCTTGACTACTGCCTCAATCTTTTCAGGGGACTTATGTAACCCCTCTTCATCAATAACGTGGCCACAATACGAGATCTGCTTCTGGAAAAGCTCGCATTTGTGGCAAATTGCTCGGAGCCCATATTCCTTCAATCTAGTGAGCACCTGCTCCAGGTTGGCAAGGTGATCACTGTCATTTTCGCCCGTGACCAGGATGTCGTCCAAATAACATTGGGTCCCTGGAATCCCTTGCAGGACTTGATCCATTGCCCTTTGCCAAATAGCCGGAGCTGATGCTAACCCGAACACCAGCCAGTTGTATTGGTAGAGACCTTTATGAGTGTTGATCGTGAGGTACTGTTTCGAGGCTTCTTCTACCTCCATTTACAGGTACGCCTGGGCCAGATCAATCTTAGTGAAGCGTGTCCCTGCAGATAGCGAGGCGAAAATATCTTCAATCCGCGGAAGCGGATATTGTACCGTGTGAAGGACTGGGTTCACTGTCACCTTAAAGTCCCCACAGATGCGAACCTTCTTTGGTTCCCCAGGCGTATTACTCAATGACCTCTTCATTACAGGAACGATGGGTGTAGCCCACTCACTCCAGTCCACTTTGGACAGTACTCCTGAACATTCCAAACCTTCCAGCTCTGCTTCGACGGATGGGCGGATCGCATAAGGCACTGGTCTGGCCTTAAAAAACTTTGGGCTTGCATTTTCCTCTATTTTGATCATCGCTGTTATGACTTTTAGTGTTCCCAGTCCCTCCTGGAACACTTCTTGTGTGTCAGTTAGCATTTTTGACAGTCGTCCAGGTGTGGCGTCGTCATCCTTTTTGGCATCTACAGTCAGTGATTGTATGGAATGCCAATCTAGCTGTATCTTCCGGATCCATTCACGTCCTAGTAGTGGTGGTCCTCCATCTGGCAATACATATAGGTCCATTTTTGGTGTTTCCTTACCGTTATATACAACGTTCACCCTTATTTTTCCTTTGGGGTAGACTTTTTCCCCGTGCACGTCTTCAAGACAATCTCTGTATCTCTCAAGGGTATATGTGAGAATAGCTGCTTGTAGTCCCTTCGGTTTATGACTGTTAGGGCTGATCCTGTGTCCAATTCCATTTGCACTTGGACTCCAGCTATCTTGAGCGTGACCCAGGTAGTTTGGTGATCCTCCGTTTGGATCACCTTATGTAGTTTCAGACAACCCAGCTCCTTGCTTCCGGAGTCTGTATCACTTTTCTGTTCGTCTGAACTACTCTCCGTCACCTTATGTACCTTCTTGTACTTCTCCTGTGGAGATTTCTTGCTGCTGGTTTTCTTTCCCGACCTGCAGACTCTTGCTATGTGTCCTATTTTTCCACACTGTCTGCACACTTTGTCCTTGAACCAGCAATCATTATAGTCGTGTGTTGTTCTGCCGCAGCGATAGCACTTCACTGTTCCGTATGACATTTCATTTGTGCCATATTCTTGCGGTCTCCATTGTATCTCTGCAGCGCCCCGTGCGGCTGCTTCGTGTGATACTGCCATGCTGAAAGCCTTGTCCAATATAAGATCCTTTTCTGATAGAAGCCGTTTCTGGGTTCCTTCACTTTGAAGCCCATACACAAACTTGTCCCTTAAAGTATCTGCTAGTCCCGTTCCAAACTGGCAGTGTTTCGATAGCTTGCGCAGTTCCGTTAAATACTCAGCATTACTTTCATCTTTATGCTGGTTCCTTTTGTGAAACTTAAATCTTTCTGCTATCAGCAGCGGTGTGGGGTTTAAGTGGTTCTGTAGGATTGACACTGTTTCCAAAATCCTTTTCCACTGGCTTCTCTGTGGTTACTAGGTTTTGCAGTAAGCCATACGTTTTTGCACCCATGGAATTCAACAATACCAGCGCTTTCCTCTCATCTGGCACTTCATTCGCCTTGCAGTACACTTCTGTGCGTTCGACATATGTCGTCCAATCTTCGACTTCATTGTCGAACGCTGTGATACTGCCACTCTTCGGCATCCCTGGGTATGGTTCGACTGGCTCAAAATGACATTTTCCCGCGCTCTCCCTTCTTCTTGCGGCTCAAAATGGCATTTTCCCGCGCTCTCCCTTCTTCTCCGCTGCGGCTCAAAATGGCGTTTTCCCGCGCTCTCCCTTCTTCTTGCGGCTCAAAATGGCATTTTCCCGCGCTCTCCCTTCTTCTCCGCTGCGGCTCAAAATGACATTTTCCCGCGCTCTCCCTTCTTCTTGCGGCTCAAAATGACATTTTCCCGCGCTCTCCCTTCTTCTCTGCTGCGGCTCAAAATGGCGTTTCCCATGCTCTCCCTTCTTCTCCGCTGCGGCTGCTCGGCCCTTGATCACCGGCTGCGCTCTGCGCGTTTCCCTTCGTGCCTCTCTCTCTTCTCCCGTCGACGCCGTTCGGTCCTGAACACCGGCTGCGCCCTGTGCGCTCTACCCTCTCTCTTCTCCCGTCGACGCCGCTTGGTCCTGAACACCGGCTGCGCCCTGTGCGCTCTACCCTCTCTCTTCTCCCATCGACGCCGTTTGGTCCTGAACACCGGCTGTGCCCTGTGCGCTCTACCCTCTCTCTTCTCCCGTCGATGCCGCTTGGTCCTGAACACCGGCTGCGCCCTGTGCGCTCTACCCTCTCTCTTCTCCCGTCAAATGCTGCTCAGCCTTTTCTGTGCCGTCGGTCGGCTCTAGCCACCGCTGTCCGGGAAGGGTCTGCGCCGTACCTGTTGCCAGCCTGTTTCTCTGGACCACCGTGACTGGAGAACCAAGCCCAGCTCTCAACGGCCTCCCCTGCGATGCTCAAATCTCCGCTGGATGACTGGGCGGTTGCTCGTGGTCGACGCCCGTGCTTCTGGCCTCAACCTTCTTCCACTGTTCTCCAGGAGCGAATCCCTGGGAGGTAATGCAGAGTTGCATGTAGGTTCGAATCTGCCTCGTCGCCAATGTTAGATCCGTGTATTTTGATGTTGGGTGTTCTTCAATAACTAGACACGAGACTGCAGGGAACAATCAGCAGGTGTTTGCTGGATGAGGGTTACTCTAAAACCTAAACGTACAGATCCCTACTCAGGGTTTATATACAGGTGTGGTCACTGCCAGTACTACAGTATACAGGAGCTGTAAAAAGTAGTTCTCCCCTTAAAGGTACAGACACTACACTTGTTAGCTATTATTATGGGGGCTGCTTTGGAGGGGAAGTTCCTGCTGCTCGACCATCTGGAAAGGGCACAGAGACAGAGGGAGAGAGGGCCAGGAATGGCCAGACGGAGGAGTGCCAACAGACGTCGCCACACCAGACCTTACATTGCCAGGGTATTCAGGCAGCAGTTCTCTTACCTCAACATGTCGGAGGAGCAGTGTCTTAGGAGGCTGCGATTCAGAACGGAGGTGGTGACTGAGCTGTGCCACCTGCTTCAGACAGATCTTCAGCCGTAGATAAGCTGCAGGACCTCTCTGTCGGTGGCTGTCAAGATTACAGTAGCACTGAATCTCTATGTGACCGGCTCCTTTCAGGCAGCAACTGGGGACATTGCCAACATCTCCCAGTTTGCGGTGCATAGCTGCATCCAACAAGGAACAGATGCCCTGTTTAAAAGGCGGCGGCAGTACATCTCCTTCACTGCGACACCGGAGAAGCAGCGGGAGCGCGCAGAGGGCTTCGCGGCAATAGCGGACTTCCCCATGGTGCAGTGCGCCATTGACTGCACGCACATGGCTTTGCAGGCGCCTGTTTTGAATCCTGAGGACTTCCGCAACCGCAATGGGTTCCACTCCTTGAATGTGCAGCTGGTCTGTGACCACCGGCAGCTGATCCTCGTGGTCAATGCTCAGTTCCCAGGCAGCAGCCACGACGCATTCATCCTGTGCCAGACTTCAGTAGCAGACCTATTCGAGGCCCCGGCTCACACAGAAGGCTGGCTTCTCGGTGACAAGGGCTATCCTCTGTGCCCATGGTTGATGACCCCGCTCCATTCGCCCAGCACCCCTGCAGAAGAGCACTACAACGTCAGCCACCCTGCCCACTATCCCCAGTCTGCAGATGGGCTGGCTCGCCTGAGGGTGGTACGGATGGTTCGGCTTCATCCTGCTCGTCGCCTCCAGAGTCAGTGTCCCTGGCAGCTTGATGGCCCGGCTCCCGAGCTGGTGATGCAGCATCTGAAAGCGGGGAGGTTGAAGAGTGGCTTTAGCAAAAGGACAGCGTGGCAGCAAGGGATGCAAGAGTGCTGCAATGCTCTGCCATGGGTCCAGAGTGGAAAAGCATGCTGGTGGGGGGAACAAGTGGAAGGAGACAGTTAAAAAAGGTGATGACCTTACCATCGCTGTGCACAATGGGGTCGGCAGCTCCAGTGGTGACAGGACCACTCATCCGGCCTCCAACAATCTGGTGGACTCTTTCCTCCAGGTCTGTCAGTGTCTGCAGCTGAGGAGGGCCTCCTCCGGTACGAATCTGTTCCCTCCGGTTCCTGGCCAGCTTGGCCTGCAGGAGAAAGGACGGGAAGTGATGAAACATGCTGCCCTGAGTTGTCATCTCATGCCCCCTGTAAAGTCCGCGCCTCAATAATACACGGACTTCAGGAGAAAAATTAAACTGGTATTTTACTGAACAGAGGGTACTCTTTTGTTTGGACCCAAAAAAAACAAAACAAATTGGACTGTAAATTAACAAAAGTTCAACTAAAACTTAACAAATCAAATTAAAATGTGGTTTTCCGGGTTGATGATGCACTCCAGTCCCCGCGGCACCCAGCGGTCAGCCCGTCCAGCCCCGGGGACTTTCCCCTGGAGAGCTGGCGGAGGGCGCCGGTCAGCTCCGCCAGGCTTAGCGGAGCGTCCAATTTTTCGGCGCCCTCCGGGCTGACCTTCAGCAGGTCCTCCCACAAAACTCTGGGCGCATCCTCGCTGGACGGATCCGGAGAGAACAGAGCCCCGTAATAGGCGCGGGTCTCCGCGCTGATTCCTTCCGGATCCGAGACCAGAGATCCATCGTCGGCCAGCAGCCCCAAGAGCTGCTTACGGACACCCCGTCTTTTTTCCAGCGAGTAGAAGAAGGGGGAGCCGCAGTCCAGGTCCCGCAGGAGCTGGATCCGCAACCTCACGTACGCGCCTCGGGACCCAACGAGCTGCAGGTCCTTCAGCGCGCCCTTCTTCTCTTCGTACACCTTCCGCAGGGCCGGGTCCTCGATGACCTGACCGAGACGGGACTCCAGGTCGAGCACCTTCTTCTCCAACCACCCGACCCAGGCCTCCCGCCTCTTGTTCGACCCCTTCGCGTACTCCTGACAGAAGAGATGGAGGTGAGCCTTGCCCACGTCCCACCATAGACTCAAGGAGGGGGAGCCCCCCCGCTTCCTTCTCCAGTCGGCACAGAACCGACGAAACGAATCCCGGAACCGCGCGTCCTCCAGCAGCAGGTTGTTAAAATGCCAGTACGCAGACCCCCCCCCGCCCACACCAGGTGGTGGTCCATGCACAGCACCGGCCGCATGGAAGGCGCCGGAACGCAGGAGACGTACGCCCGGGAAATGTAGAGGCGGTCAATTCTGGACCTTCCTCCCCCAGACCTCACGCTAGTGAAGGCGCTGGAGTCGGGGTGGAGATTTCGCCAGATGTCCACCAAGTCGAAGGACCTGAGCAGGTCCCTCAACTTCTCCATCGCCGCCGGGCTTCACGGGGGACCCGAACGGTCCCTCGCCGCGAGGGTGCGGTTAAAATCCCCCCCGAGGGTGACGCACTCGCCCACGTCGACGGAGCCCAAAAGAGCAGACACTTCTTCGAAGAAGCGCACTTGCTGCGCACCGGTCTGAGGAGCGTACACATTCACTAGATGGAGCGGCATGCCCCCCAGGTGAACAGTGACCTGGAGCAAGCGGCCCGGCACGTGCTCCTTGACCCCCAAGATCTCCGGCTGAAAATGCGGGGCCAGCAAGATAGCCACCCCGCTGGAATTGTTGGAGAGGTGACTCATGCTGACCCCTCCTTGCCACTCCAGGAGCCACATGGCTTCATCTCCCGGAATGGTGTGGGTTACTTGCAGGAAGCACACCGCATACTCCCCATCCCGAAGGACCGAGAAATTATTGAATCTGCGTCGTGCCTTCCTGCTGCCGTTGATGTTGAGGCTGGCTATGGTTATCTTCATGTCAGAAGCACAGTGCAACCTCTACCTACACCTAACGGGGAGAGGGAGCGCAGCCGCTGGTCAGCCGCCACTTCCTCAGCAGCCCAGTGAGGAACGTCCTGAGCCGACGCAGCTCGAGTGGGTTCACGCCCTCGTCCGCGCCCATGATTTTAATGGCGGCGCGGACGGACACAATGAGCAGCGCCAGCTCTGACCACCTGTCGACGGCCAGCCGGATCTTATTGTGCCGACCCAGGCACGTGGCCAAAAAGTCCCGGAGTTCCCTTACGGGAATGAGGGGAGACTCGGCGAGGGGCACGAGGTCATCCAGCGCCTCGTTGTCGGCGCTGGAGTCCAAATCGTCCTCCGTGCCCATCACCGAGTCCCCATCCTCCTCCAGGGGGTCTTCACCAGCGGCCGACCCGTCCGTCGCGCAGTGCGCAGCGAACGGCTCGGTCGCACCAGCCGGCCCCGCCTCCACCCGGATCCCACCCCCAGGATCGGCGGCAGAGGATTCCTCCCTGGGCTCCTCTAGGGGCGCCGGGCCAGAAGACGGCAGCGGTTCGGAGCCCCCCCCACCTCAGACGCCAGAACGACCGGAGAAACCGGGGAGAGAACAATTCCCAGCTCCTCCAGTACATCTGGCACCAGAGACGCAGCCAGGGGGCCATCCTCCTCCCCGCCACCAACCTCCGACCCAGCGGATGGGGTGTTTTGAATTAAAACCTCTACCAGGATGAGCAGCCCCTGGGAGATGTCTGGGTCACATTGGGCGGGCTCATTTTCCTCGAGCTCGCCCGACCCAGACCCCAGGCCGCCCAACCCGGCAAGGGGTAACGGCACCGATAAAATGTCAATCTCCACCGCGGGTTGTCCCGCGCCCACCCCCACGGGCAGGGTCTCGTCCCCATCCCCGAGAGGCACGTGCCAGACAGACACATCTGCCTCAGCCTCCCGAGGGACAGGCGACCCCTGCCGATCGCCGGTGGTGATGACAGCGGGGGGGGGGGCGCAGTACCCACGGCGGACGACGACTCCCCCTGCTCGGAGGGACTTTCCTCCTCCCGGTCCTCCTCCTCTTCCAGGGGGTCGCGCCTTCTTTTTAGCACGGAGGGAGCGAGGGAGACCTCCATGTCTGCAGAGGCCTCCTCCTCTGCTCCCTCCAGCGGAACAGGTTTGTCGGGTTCCTCGGGCCCGAGCCCGGCCGCCGGTATTGGCATTTCCGCTACGGCGGTTGCGGCCACAGGCTCGGGCACGAGGCCCCTCCCACTCGCGTCTGCCCCAATTAACTCCGCGAGGAGCGCGGGTGTAAGGGGCTTAAGGGGCAAGGACTGGCCCTCCATGGGGTGTCCCGCCCTAAGGTCTTTTGATTTTTGCCACGCCTTCCTTCCAGCTGGGTGCGCTCCCTCCCCCCTGCCGGAGGCCTTGGTGGCATCGGCCTCCGACGTTGACCGCGCATCAGCGGCTCCCGACGCACGGGCAGATCCGGGGGGAGAAGCGGCGGCGGCACCAGCCTCGGCCGCAGTAGATGATCTGGCGGCCTTGGAGGCAGGACAGTTTTTCCGAATGTGCCCCACCTCCTAGCAGGCGTGGCACCGCACACCGTCCGACGTCCAGAAGACGTGATAGGCGGTCCCCTCGTGGTGGACGATGAACGCCCCGTCGGTGTCCTCCTCCCGCGCCAGCTGGATAAACAGCTGGCGCCGGAAGGAGAAGACGTGGCGAAGGCTGGCTTCCCGGAAGCCGAGTGGGATGGGCGTGATCCCCGACCTCACCTCCCCAAGTTGGCATAAATGGGGGAGGAGGAGCTCACCAGGAACATAGGGCGGGACGTTCGAGATGACGATCCTCTGCGCGGTGGCCTCAAGGGGATCCACCGGCAGGAAGGTCCCGCCCACGGTGAGCCCCTTGGCGGCGGCCAGGGACACCGCCCGTTCTGACCCCAGGAAGAACACAGCCTTCCCGTACATTTTTGAGGCCGCGATGATGGCTGAGGGGCCGACAACCCCAGCCATGGCTTTAACACAGGCCTCAATGGTCATAGTGGGGTGAGTGTAGCTCTTCACCCCAAGCTTTTTTGTCATGAGTTTAAAAGGTGACGGGGAAGCAGAAGCAGCGGGAGCAGCTGTGGCTGTGGCTGCCACTCCCGCATAAGTCCTGGCTGGCCCCGCCACCGGCGAAGATGCAGTCGCCATTATGGGGTGTTTTTATAAGTGCTACACTCACCCCAAGTCACAGGCCTGAAGGTGTTAATGGCCTCAGGTATTTTTTGGTCCTCTATTGAGCAGAGGGAGCTGTTTACAATGAAGGCACACCTCTCCCCTTATTGATTGAAATTGGGAGAGGGGCCTTCTCCCCGCTGCTCAATAGGCAATTAATAAATAGAGATGAAATTGAGGTGCCTCAGAGAAAGAGGCAGAGAGAGACAAAGAGAGAGAGAGAGGGTGGGTGGGAAGGAGGGAGGCCGCAAGGGCAGGTTTGCCACTCAGGATGGTGGGTGGGTGGGTGTTGGCAGGGGTGCACTCTCCGATGGAAATTTAAAGTCTTTGATGGTGGTGGTCTTCTGGCAGGGGGAGAAGATGTCTTCACCTGGGAAAGCTGGAGATGCCCCAGGCTCAGTCCCACAACAGGTCTTAACGATGTAATAAATGAAATTGGACTTCACCTCGTGAGCACCTGTTCCAGGTTGGCAAGGTGGTAATTGTCATTTTCGTCCATAACCAGGATGTCGTCCAAATAACACTGGGTCCCCGGGATCCCTTGCAAGACTTGTTCCATTGCCCTCTGCCACATAGCCGGGGCCAATGCTACCCCAAATACCGGTCGATTGTACTGGTAAAGGCCTTTGTGAGTGTTTATCGTGAGGTATTTTCTAGATGCTTGTTCCACCTCCATTTGTAGATACGCTTGAGCCAGGTCAATCTTTGTAAAATGTTTCCCTCCAGATAGTGAGGTGAAAATATCTTCTATCCGCGGAAGCAGATACTGTACTGTGTGCAGGACTGGGTTCACAGTCACCTTGAAGTCCCCACAGATGCGAACCTTCCTTGGCTCCCCAGGCATGCTGCTCAATGCTTTCTTCATTACAGGAATGATGGGTGTGGCCCACTCGTTCCAGTCCACCTTAGACAGCACCCCCGAACGCTCCAGACTCTCCAGTTCAGCTTCCACAGCTGGGCGTATCGCGTATGGCACCGGTCTGGCCTTGAAAAATTTTGGGGTTGCGTTATCCTCAATCTTTATGGTTGCCTTTACTCCTTTTAGAGTCCCAAGTCCTTGTTGGAACACCTCTTCCGCGTCAGATAGAATTTGTGACAGACGTCCAGGTGCGACGTCATCATCTGTTTTGTCAGTCACAGTTAGTGCCAGAATGGAATGCCAATCCAATTGTAGTCTTCGGATCCATTCACGTCCCATTAATGGTGGTCCTCCATCTCGTAGTATATACATGTATAGTTTCTGTGTTTCCTTTCCGTTATATTCAACTGGCACCCTTATTTTTCCTCTGGGGTAGACCTTTTGCCCCGTGTATGTCTTCAATACAATGGATGTGTCCTTTAAGGGTATGTGTGAGAATAGCCGCTCATAGTCTCGTCGATTCATGACAGTTAGGGCTGATCCTGTGTCCAATTCCATCTTCACTGGGGACCCTGCTATCATGAGGGTGACCCAAATGGTTCAGTGATCTTCTTTTGCGATCACGTTGTATAGCTTTAAACAATTTGTCGCCTGCTCCCGGAGTCCTTATCACTCTCCTGATCTTCTGAACTACTATCTGTCAGTTTCTTTACTTTCCTGTACTGTTCCTTAGTAGTTCTTGTCATGTTGGTCTTCTTTCCCGACCTGCAGACTCTTGCTATATGTCCCATCTTCCCGCATTGCCTGCATATTTTGTCTTTAAACCAGCAGTCCTTCTGCTCATGGGTTGTTCTGCCGCAGCGATAGCACTTTTCGGCTCCATACGCCATTTCGTTAGCGCTGTATTCTTGTGGTTTCTGTTGTATTTCCGCAGCTCCCCGTGCTGCTGCTTCGTGGGATACTGCCACACTGAAAGCCTGTTCTAGCTTCAGGTCCTTTTTTGAAAGTAGTCATTTCTGGGTTTCTTCACTCTGGAGCCCACAGACAAGCTTATCCCGTAAGGTGTCTGCCAGTCCTGCTCCGAACTGGCAGTGCTTTGATAACTTGCGTAGTTCCGTAAGATAGTCAGCATTGCTCTCATCTTTGTGTTGGTTTCTTTTATGGAACTTGAATCTTTCTGCTATCAGCAGTGGTGTAGGGCTCAGGTTTTCCTGTAAGATATGAACAATCTCCTCAAAAGTTTTCTCCATTGGTTTAGCTGGGGTAAGTAAATTCCGCAATAGGCCTTACGTATTCACACCCATCAGATTTAATAATACCGACACCCTCTTTCCATCGGCCACCTCATTTGCCTTGCAGTACACTTCGATTCTTTCTACATACATGGTCCAGTCTTCTACCTCATTGTCGAAAGCAGTGATACTGTCACTTTTCGGCGTCTTGGGCGATTTAAAATGGCACCTCCTGCACTTTTGCTTCTTCCCCAATGGAATAAAATGGCGCCTCCCGCGCTTTTGCTTCTTCCCCAACGGGATAAAATGGCGCCTCCCGCGCTTTTGCTTCTTCCCCTTACTGCCATGCTGCTCCTAGCATTCTACGGGGTAATGGCAGCGACCCGCAGCTTTGGCGCATCTCGCTTTCCTTCCACCCCGTTTAGTTTCTCTCCGCTGTCCTGTTCTCGAGCACCGACCGCGCCCTGTGCACTCCACCCTCTCTCTCTTGTTTTTTTTCCCCGACGACGCTGCGTGGCCCGATTTGTAGAGCCGCTCGATCGAGCTCGAGCCCGTCGCAGTCCGGAAGGGTCAGCGTGCTACCTGCTACCAGCACGATTCACTGGAACAACAGTCTCTCCCGCAATTCTCCAAACACCGATGGATTCTTTGGGCGGTTGCCCTCGGTCGACGCCCGTTGCTCAGACTACGACCTTCCAGGACCTTCCTTACAGGCGAGATCCCCGTGAGATGATGCCACACTGCAGGTGAGTTCAACCTTACTCGTCGCCACTGTAAAGTCCGCGCCTCAATAATACACGGACTTCGGGAGAACAGTTTAACAGGTACTTTACTGAACAAGAGGCAGCTTGAAACGGAAACTACAGAAGCCTGCTAGGGCCTTTTATAGAGGGGTGGTCACTGCTGGTACTGCAGTCTAAGACCAGTTATTCCCTTAAAGGTACATACACAACACTTGGGACCCTGCTATCATGAGGGTGACCCAAATGGTTCGGTGATCCTCCTTTGCGATCACGTTGTGTAACTTTAGACAACTTAATCTCCTACTCCCGGAGTCGTTATCACTCTCCTGATCTTCCGAGCTACTGTCTGTCATTTTTTTTACTTTCTTGTACTTTTCCTTAGTAGTTCTTGTAGTGTTGGTTTTCTTTCCCGACCTGCAGACTCTTGCTATATGTCCCATTTTCCCGCATTGCCTGCATACTTTGTCCTTAAACCAGCAGTCCTTCTGATCATGGGTTGTTCTGCCGCAGCGATAGCACTTTTCTGCTCCATACGCCATTTCGTTAGCGCTGTATTCCTGTGGTTTCTGTTGTATTTCCACAGCTCCCCGTGCTGCTGCTTCATAGGATACTGCCACGCTGAAAGCCCGTTCTAGCGTCAGGTCCTTTTCCGAAAGTAGTCGTTTCTGGGTTCCTTCACTCTGGAGCCCGCAGACAAACTTATCCCGTAAAGTGTCTGCCAGTCCTGCTTCGAACTGGCAGTGCTTCGATAACTTGCGTAGCTCTGTAAGATAGTCAGCATTGCTCTCATCTTTGTGCTGGTTTCTTTTATGGAACTTGAATCTTTCTGCTATCAGCAGCGGTGTAGGGTTTAGGTGTTCCTGTAAGATATTAACAATCTCATCAAAACTTTTCTCCATTGGTTTAGCTGGGGTAATTAAATTCTGCAATAGGTCGTACGTTCTCGCGCCCATCAAATTTAATAATACCGACGCCTTCTTTCCATCGGCCACCTCATTTGCCTTGCAGTACACTTCAATTCTTTCCACATACGTGGTCCAGTCTTCTATCTCATTGTCGAAAGCAGTGATACTGCCACTTTTCGGCATCTTGGGTGATTTAAAATGGCGCCTCCCGCGCTTTGTCTTCTTCCCCAATGGAATAAAATGGTGCCTCCCGCGCTTTTCCTTCTTCCCCAATTGAATAAAATGGTGCCTCCCACGCTTTTCCTTCTTCCCCTTGCTGCCACGCTGCTCCTAGCGTTCTACAGGGTAATGGTGGCGACCCGCGGCTTCGGCGCGTCTCACTTTTCCTTCCCCTCGTTTATTTTCTCTCCGCTGCCCGGTTCTTGAGCACCGACCGCGCCCTGTGCGCTCCACCCTCTCTCTCTCTCTTTCCTCCCGGCGACGCTGCGCGGCCCCTTTTGCAGAGCCGCTCAATCGAGCTCGAGCCGGCCGCAGTCCGGAAGGGTCAGCGCACTACCTGCTACCAGCACGATTTGCTGGAACACCTTGACTGGGGAGCCAAGCTCAGCTCTCCACAGCCTCTCCCGCAATTCTCCGAACACCGATGGATCCTTGGGCGGTTGCCCGCGGTCGACGCCTGTTGCTCTGACTTCGACCTCCAAGAAACTTCTTCTCAGGGAAAGGTCCCCGTGAGGTGATGCAGTACTGCAGGTGAGTTCGAACTTGCTCGTCGCCACTGTAAAGTCCGTGCCTCAATAATACACGGACTTCGGGAGAACAATTAAACAGGTATTTAACTGAACAGAGGGTAACGTCAGACTGAAGTACAGAAGCCTGCTAGGGCCTTTTATACAGGGGTGGTCACTGCCGGTACTGCAGTATAAAATCAGTTCTTCTCTTAAAGGTACATACACAACACCCCCCATGGTGGAACAGCCCTTATAGTATGCCCTGAGTTGTCATCTCATGCCCCCCATGGTGGAACAGCCCTTACAGTATGCCCTGAGTTGAATGTGCATGTGCGTTCCCAGAAAGGGCCATGGGTGCTGGCTGACAGATGGCCATTGGGGCATCGCGCACCCTCTGGCCATAAAGTCAGGTGCAGATGGAGGCATGAAGAAGATTGCCAAAAAGCCACTCACCCTAACGACCCGAGTGAGATCGTTGAACTTCTTCCTGCATTGCATTGCACAGGAGTCCTGGGCGCCATGCTGCTGGATTTGACTATTTGCGAAACTTCCCTCCAAGCTCTGCGGTACTCGTTCTGATGAGGCCTCCTGCCATTGTCAGGGTACAGCACTGCTCGCCGGCGCTCCACTGCACCAACCAAAGCATCCAATGCCCCATCGGTAAAGCACTCTGCTCTCTGCCTCACCCTCTCCATCTGGTCAAAGTT
Organism: Somniosus microcephalus; assembly: GCF_052327205.1. Classification (NCBI taxonomy): domain Eukaryota; kingdom Metazoa; phylum Chordata; class Chondrichthyes; order Squaliformes; family Somniosidae; genus Somniosus; species Somniosus microcephalus. The sequence goes on from NC_140991.1 coordinate 230,816,373, forward strand.
TGTAACGCCACAGAATGCACAGCGCCGATTTTGAGGCCTACAGGGCGATGAGTGTGGCTGCTGATCCTAAATGACCCGTCCCTTTAAGAGCTGGCCGGCGCCAACATGTCTCGTGATCATCGATTATTGACAGCACCTGCGCTGCGCCCGGCCGCCCAGATATTGAGTAGCGCCGCTGGGTTAGCACCTTAGGAGTCCCGTGCAGCGGCTGATTTTACGCCGCAATCACCTTTAGGGGCGATGCAACCCAATATCGCTCAAGGTGGCGATAAGTTGCGTCTGGCAATAGAATTTGCACACCGCCAATTCCAGCGCCCCAAGCGGGGCTATACCCAATTTCACCCCCTATGACTTTATATCCTCCTCACAGCTTACTTTCCCACCTAGCTTTGTATCGTCAGCAAACTTGGATACATTACACTCAGTCCTTTCATCTAAGTCATTAATATAAATTGTGAATAGCTGAGGCCCAAGCACTGATCCTTGCGGCACCCCACTAGTTACAGCCTGCCAACCTGAAAATGACCCATTTATCCCTACTCTATGTTTTCTGTCTGGCAATCAATCTTCTAACCATGCTAATATATTACCCCCAACCCCAGGAGCCCTTATCTTGCGTAATAGGCCTTTTCCACTATAGACCTTGGTTTTACAATAAAAATGAAACAAAAAACACTGACAGAGACAGACACAAAAACATACACACTCACATCCACTCCCCCCCATACACATATGCACAGACATGCCCAAACACATGACACAGGCATGTTCAAGCTCCAAAGCACAAATACGCTTATACAGAAGCCTCCTACTCAAATTCTCTCCAGACAGACTTATACAGCCTTACTAATTTGAATGTTTTAGTTGAGAGTTATCAGAAGCATTTGGCATGTCAGTACAAAGTTGCATTTACTTTGCTTATGCAAAAGGGAGCTGGTTTGGCGGAATGAATCATATACAATGTACATACTTATTGAAACAAGAAATTTGAATTTAGGATGTGAACTGCCTCTAGCTATCATTTATCGCTGACGCACATTTTATATAATTTCTGCAAGATTTATTTCCACAAGTGTTTAAGCAGGTGGCTCGACCAGTCCCACTGGCAAGTCCTGCAGGTTTACCTGTTCTTTTACGCTACATGATGGAGTACTGAGATTTGTACCTCAGATAACTTAAAAGCACATACAGGACTGCAGGTAATATTCAGAACGGCACAACACCATTTCACATTATTGATTTACTTTTGTTATTTCATTTACAAAGTAAAACTGAAAAGGTCTTGCAGCTTAATTGGAGTGTGCTCCATCTTGAATTAATTTATTTGTCAAATATAAGTATCGATATTTTTAAATGAACTGATTACACCCTTGTTTTGATATTATGTGCCAATCAGAAACAGGTTGTCTTAAAATAAAGTTAAATAAAATAATATACACTGTCAATATGTTCAGTGAAATGACAACTTCCCCAAGTTGGCATTTCTTCAATTTTCAGCTAAAGTAATGCAATGTTAAAACAAAACAAACACTGTTATTACAGTAACAAAGGTAATGCCTTTCTCAAGGCACTGAGGGCAATTCTAGTGGGCATATCTCAAGCTTAGCTAAGATTAGATAACTTGGGAAAGAGCAGAGATCGAAAGTGGGACTTTCTTGTTCAGTGTAGTTCAGTTACTCACTGGATAAATTAATTGAGCCTGAACATAAAAGCTTCATTCTGCTCTACCTTGATATTCCTCCCCCCCCCCTCCCACATTCTCTCTTGTTTGTCTATTCTCCTTTTCATTCCTCAAGCATATTGGAGTGGATCAAAAATTGGATTAGAAAAATCTAGGAAAATGAAGGGCGCTTCTGAGTAATGTTAGAACTGGGGGAGATGTTGAATGGCTTTCTGCAGGGTCTGTGCTTGGTCTCCTGTTATTTCTTATCCACTTTATTCATCTGAATATCAGAACTGAAAGTGAGATTGAATCTGTTGTCAACTCTAAAATATGGAGAACAGTAGAAGTAGAGAATGCAGCAAAAGCTTTACAGAATCATTTAGACTGGCTACGCAATTGGGCCAACAAATGTCAATGAAATTGAACATTAATAGATGTAAGACTAGATTTTATGCCCCAATTCAGAGCTTTGCCAGCTGTAGGGGGTGGCGTGTGGTGGTGTTGTTTGGCGCGTACGTACGCCCAGTCAGTTATGCCCATGACTGTTTTGTGAGCAGTTCGAATCGCTCCCACGCCCCTGGGTTCTAGACGCCGGACTTAGGTACAAGGCGGCGGTACAGAGAAGACTCGAGTAGACAGGTGGTTGGATGTAAACAAAAATCAAGATTTTTTTGAGGAGGAAAAACTTGATACAATCTTATGGGAAAATTACTAGTGTACACTTCCACAGGCAAGAATACAAAAGAGTAATAATAATAATAATAACTACACTTATACAGGGAACAGGGAACACACGGCACATCAAGGGAAAACAACTATCTTAAGAATCCCCTTATCCTTATCCCACCCCCTATACCTAACCAGGTCAGAACTTCATGCTCACCAATCAAAAGGTTTGTTAGACTCAAAACAGCGATTGGGTTCGGGGTTCGCTCTTGGTGCTCTCTGGAGCCTGCCATCATCACATGGCCTCCAAGCACTGCAAGGGCGTTGTCCAGGTTCGAGTACCCCAAAGTTAAAGTCTCTGTTTGGGTACATTATCTTGCAGGGATGATGCTTCATTGACAGCCGCCATATTCGAAGGTCAGCTGAGGCTGAAGGCCCGATAATTCGAAGCCTCCCCTCAGTTCGTCTCCTCAGTTAGTCTTCTTCAGCCGGTCTTCCTCAGGTGGCCTTCCCTCCGGTGGTCTTCCCTCCTCCCCTCGTTGCGTCCCGCCTCGCCTGGCCTGAATTGTCCATGCCCGCCCGACCCGGTGCTGGGGCTAGTTCCAGATGAAGTGGGAAAAGAGCACAGGCAAAGGCCAGGGGGTAAGCGCAGGATGGGGAAAGAGCGGGAGCCACGATGGCGAGGGTCCAAAGAGCAGCACCAGCACACCAACCAACAAGAACACCGAACACAAGCACACCCTTTGCTACCCGAGGGGGCCTTCAATTATACCTTCATCGAAAACCCTTATCTGCACACCAAATCAGGTTAGTTCTTTGTTTTAATCTTGGCGGGCTATTTTAAATAATGGTAGCAATCCATACTAACTGGTTTTAGATGGCCGGTAATCGCATCTACTGGCCCGATAATTGGCTTGTATTGTCCTGAAAATTACTTGATGGGCCTGTCCGGCCTCGATGGCTCTGTTAATCTGTTTCTGATAATATATGTAGACTGCTTGATGGCCTTAACTATAGGACTAAACTGAATTTAGATTTGTCTCCAATTCAATCTAATGCATAATTCAGAGTCCTGTCTGGTTCCAAAATACAAAGTCTCTCTTCACAGAAGCCTGCAGCTTGGGTTCGATTTTTCCAAGCTGTCTGCGTTGCAGAGTCCATTTTAAAATCTCACAGGCTTGCTGCCACGAGGCACGGACACCATTTTGCATACCCTTCTTGATTTAAAATGTCCACACAGGGTCCAGTTTATTAATAACAGCCTTCAGGGAAATGCAGACATTTTGCAAATCTTACACAGCCAAGAGCACGTATTGAGATATCTGACATGGATGTCAGCAGGTCACACGGGATTTTCTGTCCATTAAGATTAATTTACCCTTTATATAATTCCATATGGGTCAAAAAATGCACACCATAGGTATACAGTGAATGGAATTGCATTGATAGAGGAAGACATGAAAATGTACCTGGGAGTGATGGTAGACTCATCACTTTCAATGTTAGAACAACATGCAGAAGCAATTGTAAAGCCAAATAGAATCCTACAATAGAAAGCCAGCACGGTGGGGTATAAGTCTTCAGAGAATATGCTGTGCTGTATAATGCACCAGAGGTACTCCACTTGGGGTACTGTTGAATTCTGGACACATTGCCACAAAAACTTACATAAGCATTGGAAAGGGCACAAAGAATATCAACAAGACTGGTCCCACATGTAAGAAGATCAGCTATGAAGGAAGACTGGAGAAACTTAAACTCTGCAGTCTAGAAAGAAGGCAGTTCAGGAGGTACAAAAATAGTAAAAGTTTAATTTTCCAAATGTTCGCTATTGGCGAGGAGCCTTGCTGGCAGCACACATTTGGAAAATTGTCCCTTGAATGATATCGAGAGGTAAACCTGGAACTGGAGCACTTTTAAATTGAGAAGTAGCTTTAAAATAGCTATTGAGAAAGAAGGAAAGAAGTTACATTTCTATAGTGCCTTTCACATCCTCAGTATATCTCAGAGCACTTTGCAGACAGTGAATCACTTTTGAAGCATAATCGCTATTGTTATATAGGCAAACAAGACAGCTAATATGCACACAGCATGATCCCACAAAAAGCAATGAGATAAATGACTTGATAATCAATTCTGGTGATTTTGGTTGAGGAATAAATGTTGGTCAGGACACTGTAAGAACTCCTCTGCTCTTCTTCAAATAGTGCCGTGAGATCTTGTACCCCTACAGGCAGGTGGGGCTTCAGTTTAAGGTCTTTTTCTGAAAGACAGCACCTCCAGCAATGTAGCACTGAAGTGCCAGCCTCGATATTGTGCTCAACTATCTGACTGGGGCGTCAGCCTGCAACCATCCGAATCAGAGGCTAGAGTGCTCACATTGAGCCAAGGATGACACCTTTACTCAAGTTTCCTTTCTCAGAGTGACAATTATGTTAAACACTCTACAAACCAAATTAATAGAGGCAAAAATGTTAGGCACATAAAGTTGGATTCTATGATATGTAGTAAAAGAATGAGTTTCATGCTCTTTCCTCATCTGCACTTTTTACATTCTGCTTTTTAATTTTTATTTCTCTCCATTCTATTAATTCCAGCCCATTTTCAATTTTTATAAATAACTTTAAAACTATAATGTTTTCTTTTTCCTCCTGGCTCCATACATCTACAATGGAGCTGTGAGCAATTTGCTTTAACAATTTTCTTTCCAGCAAATCGAAAACGCTAAATTTTAAGATTTACATGGTTGTATTATATATACCACTATAAGTCAATCGGTGGGGCAAAAACATGTTAAAAGAGAAGGGGGACTTGCCAAATAAATATACTTATCAGTAGCTAATGGTGTTCAAAAACACCCAGATGAGAAAACTTGTCAATGGCTCTTTCAGAGCTAAAACAAGAGTGATGGCAATAACTACAGCCCGGAATTTGGGGTGGGTAATGAACTAACGGTGTTTGCCGTCATTACCCCTCTGAAACTGACCGCAACTTCAGGATTTAGCACATCCACATCTAAACGCGGAAATCCTGAAGTGGTGGTCAGTTATTCACTGCTCCAACACTGGCTGCGCTGTGGATTCCACCCACCCCACCCCACTCCACTCCCCCATAGCCGGTAATCAGTGAAATCAGTGAAACTGACAAAAACTTGGGCTTTTCTGTGGTAATATCGCTGTTAAATACCCTTGTTAAGCCTTGTTTGAATAGGTGTAACTGGGGTTTTAACAGTGTATCGCCTGGTAAACAAATGTCGTGATCCTGGAAAACAAATTTTTATATTTGTGGAGTGTCAAATCTGCCAAAATGGTTAAAAATTACCATTTAAAAAAAAACTTTAAAATTTGTTCATGATATTTCAGCTTCTACCTTATCCTTATGTGAGAGTCCCAATCTTTATTTCACTCTCTATAATATTTTTTTAAAGTTTGGATAAAAGCAGCTTCTCATTTCCTGGTTTCCGGTCTGTGAGAATTCTGCAATGCGATTGGCTGCTTAGACAGCTTATTGATGTCACAGCAGCATCACACTAGAAATTCCCATTACAGAACGCCGAAATCAATTGAACGTCAAAAAAGGCAAATTTCTCACCACAGAGATCTCTGTGGGTAGCTTTCTTCGGGGCCGGCGGTGAGCGTCTTTGCTTCGCTGCTGACAGCAAATTAAGGGCCATTAATGTTACAGACTGGATTATAGCTACTATGAAATGTTAAGTTCGGCATGTGTTTCATTGAAAACTCATTATAAGTACCTACAGTATGGAAAACTCCTGTAGGTAGCACTGTGATGGGTATTTTTAATGTTAAAGGTGTCACACTGCGTGACATACAATAGCTGCTATTTGATAGTGATAGGATATAATCCTGCGATTGTGCAATCTGGCCGCTAGGTTTGTGCAAAAAACAATTCCTTGATTTTTTTTCAGTAAATGAAATTTCATTGACCTAAAGAAAGGTTTAAGCAAAATAAGAAATTCCAAAAGTTATGTATTTCACAGCATGATTAAATTTCTCCATTGAACTGATTTTTATATTATTGATGCCTCCATTAAAGTTTTTACATGTAAACCTCAGCCCCTCCCAAATGTCTGAGCTTGGACTTCATTGCCCTGACTTTCCATGGGGGTGTTCTCCTGATCTGCTGCTGTAACTTCGGTGGGATATCGGCAGGACCGCCAGAGAATCACTGTAAGTGACCATTTTCAGCTGTTTACATCATTTCCCTGGGACTCTGCCAAACTCCTGCCAATCTTATGGCAGGAGACCAGGCCAACCCCAACGAAAATTTGTGGCCAATATTTTTGCCCCGAGCTCTGACTGTGAGCTGAATTTAGATGAACGAGTGCAGTATGCCTTATTTATCAGGGTGCTGTTCAGTTAGCTGTCAATGGGATATTATTCTTTAGCTCCTGGCACTTTATGCCCAGTAGATTTTCTTAAAATAAATTTGAATGAAAAAGATGACAAATTTCAAAAGCTTTACTGAGGTACAATTTACATTGAGTATTATTTTTCAAAAACAAGAGACTGTGTGTGTTTCTATGGCCGTGATTTACCCTATCTCGGCGGGTGATGTCGGTGGCGGGTTATGGCCCGGCTGCTGGCTCCATCCCGGCCTCCAAAATGACTTTCCGTTAATTTGGCTTGTTTAGCTCGCCCAGTGCATTTGCCGGCCAATTGAAGGAAGTGGGTCTGATGAAGTCACTTGATGACGCGTCATCAGCCGGTTTCCTTAAAGGGACCATGCCCAAATTTAGTTTGACATATGTGCTGTCAGTGTTCTACAGCATTGAGGGGCTGCAAACACTGACAATCACTGCACATAGGCAGAGGGCTGCACCCAGGCTTGCCCATGATTTTCTCAATATGCTTATAGAGGGAGTCACAGCACGCAGGGAGGTCCTCTTCCCTTCCCATGGACGGAAGAAACCTCCACAGGACACCATCGCAGCCTGGTTGCACATTGCACAGGAGGACACAAATAGGGATGTCGTCAAGAGGACCAGGCTGCAGTGGTGCAAACCTTACAATGATCTCAGTAGACCATGAAACGTTACTGCAAAGCCACACTCAACCTCATCCTGCTGTGCCACTCATCACATCCCCATCACTCTGCCTTCCCTACCCTACTCCTGCACATCCTTACTCACACCAATTTACCTTGCACCTTCACCCATCCCTCTCTATCTACTTTATCACATCCCCATCTCACTAGCCATCACTCACACTCATCCTTATCCTAGTCCAATCATACCAACTAACAACACACAAGGATAGGCACTTGGGTGTTTCAGCCAATGTTCATGTGAAGTTTCTGTTAATGTGCTGTCAAACATTGAAATCTTTATTTTCAACACTTTGCGTTCTTGGACAGATTTGTGTGTACATTTGGAAGTGGCTTAGTGAGTTGCAGTGAGACATAATGGTACCCCCTGCAATGATGATGAGTGTGAAAGAAATGGCTTGGGCATTGCAGGAATGCATTATGGTGTTGGTGTGGGGTGGTGCCAACCTGGTGCATCATGTGGCAGCCAGGGTGTACAGTGTCAAGTGAAGTAAATGTGGCCATGGTGAGGCCATCTCTGGTGTTCCGGGCAGCAATGTGGTCGAGTGCTGATGCCCTGTGTCCTGTGCAGCATCAGGTGATTGTGGAGAAGGTTGGTGTTTTTGTTGGTGCTGCTGGTTTGCCTGGTGCTGCTGGTGTGCCTGGTGATACTGGTGTTGGGGCTGATTGTGGTAGGATTCTGAGGACCATGGTGAGAGCGCTTCAAGGGCACTCATGCTGATGGAATAGATGGCAGGTGAAGTAGAGATGACAGAAGCGATCTGTCAAAGGTGGGAGAGATAATGAGGTCAGACTGCATGGAGACTTGTGTAAAGACTTGCAGCATCCTGAATCTGTAGTGGAAATGCAGTTTAGAGAAGCTAGTGGTTAAAGGAACATTTCTCAATCAGCTGGGAGCTTTTACTTGACATTTGAAGCTGTCAACTCATCAGCAGATTCAATGGCCACTGACCTCCCACCTCAGCTTCACAGATGAGGTCTAGGCACAGCGGGAAACCGGTGGGCGACCTGTCAAATTCAAAAATCTGGGGAAAAAACCATTGATAAGTGGCTGTAAACAAGACACTAATGATTTTAATTGCCTCCCCCACCACTGCCTGTCGGGTCTGCTCAGCGCTGGCAGACCCAACAGCGGGAAAGTCCAGTGTGCACGTTTTGACAGCGGGTTCCTGACCCGCTATCAATCATTTTAAATTTAACAGCTGACCCGCCACCCATCTTGTCCGCTGAGCGCTGGCAAAATTCCGGCCTACGTGCGAGAAAGAATGACAGGGTTATGATTACACACCTGTTGTAGCTTTTGTTTTGTGATCTATAATCTTTAAAAACATCTTAAACTGAGGGGACGAAAAGAGAGACAGGCAGACAGACAGAGGGACTGAGGTGAGAGACAGAGTTAGGCCGAAATTTTTTCAAGGGATGCGGGTTGTGGGCTGGCGGTCTCCGAGGCAGTCAGGAAACCCGGGAGGCCGGGTTTCCCGCAGGCGCTGCCGACTTTAATGGCAGGGTTTGATTTGAATGTGAGGCCTTGGATTCCCACCCGCTGCCAGCCAGATTGAGAGGCTGGCTGGCTGTGGGCAGGTAGGCCTCAGAGGTGAGGTGCTAGTCTGGGGGAGGGATCGCGGGAGGGGTGTCGGCAAATGGTTGGGGATCAGGGATGGTTGGAGAGGATCAGCAGGGGTCGGGGATCAGGGGGCTTTGGAGAGGATCGACAGGGGTCAGGGATCGGTGGGGTTTGGCGAGGATCAGCAGGGGTCGGGGATTGAAGGGGGAGAGAAGATCGACAGGGGTCAAGGGTCTGGGTGGGGGAGAGGATCGGCAGAGGTCAGGGATCGGAGGGGGAGAGGATTGTCAGGGGTCGGGGATTGGAGAGGATCGGCAGGGGTCGGAGCAGGGGAGAGGATCGGCAGGGGTCGGGGATCAGGGGGCTTTGGAGAGGATCGGCAGGGGTCGGGGATCGGAGGGGGGAGAGGCTCATCAGGGTTCGGGGATCTGGGTGAGGGAGCGGATCGGCAGGGGTCGGGGATAGGAGGGAGAGAGAGGATCGGCAGGGGTCGGGGATCGGAGGGGGGAGAGGATCGGCAGGGGTCGGGGATCAGGGGGCTTTGGGGAGGATCGGCAGGGGTCGGGGATCGGAGGGGGGAGAGGATCATCAGGGTTCGGGGATCTGGGTGAGGGAGCGGATCGGCAGGGGTCGGGGATAGGAGGGAGAGAGGGGATCGGCAGGGGTCGGGGATCGGAGGGGGGGAGAGGATCGGCAGGGGTCGGGGATCGGACTAGGGGAGAGGATCGGCAGGGGTCAGGGATCTGGGTGGGGGAGAGGATCGGCAGGGGTCGGGAATCGGAGGGGGGGAGAGGATTGGTTGGAGAGTACACCACATGCCCTCTGCCATTGGTACTTGGCTTTGAGCAGCCTAGGCAGCAGCCCTTAAAGGAGACTGCCTGAAAACCCTCACCGATAAGTTTATAAATGATTTTTGTGGGGTCAGGAGGAGCATTAGTGAACAAAATTCTGCAATCCGCACTCTTAACTGCGCACCGGGAGTGGAGGCTTTGAATATTTACCCAGCTATCAGCATTACTACACCAAATATTAGGGGTTGTTTAGAACTTGGAGTGGTTAGGAACAGCATCGACTCACAAATAGCTCCAATGCTGTGCCATCATTAGCTGTGACAGAGTTTTGGGGGCAATTTTCTGAGTACTTCTGGCAGCAGGGAACCCCGATCACCTGCAGAGAACAGCAGAAAATTGAGTTGGGTCCCAAAACTCCCAATGGATAGTAAACAGAGCCCACAGTACATGCACTGCCAAGGTTGATATTCCTCACTGTCAGACACATTAAGAACATTACCCCTGATACTTGTTGCAGTAATGCAAACTTTTTGAATAAGTTCCTTTTTTACTTTTTCTTTCTATTAAAAAAATATTATAATAACAAACTGATGGTAGCAGACACAATTCGGTCTTATTCTATGGCAAACCATGTTGTATACAATATTTTGTCTTCATGACTTTTTCAAATATTTCAAACTTCGTAGGTTTATTTTTACAAATAGAATGAATAACTTTATCACCCATTATTTTTAGACAGCGCAGCATCCATCTTTTGCAAAGACAGGTTTTGTAATTCACCAAACAGATCTCTTTTTATTTAACACTTTTAAGCTGGTATTGTGAATGACAAAAAGACTAAATAGCTTGACATGGAGCTCGTTAGACGTGTTAGAAATATTTGCAACTCAAGGCCACACCACAAGCCAAAACGAGCAAATGGCTCCATGCAAAGTCTTGAGAAGAAAACCATAATGCTCGCCAAAGAAATTCTTCTTTAACATGATTAGAATTCTTTGAAATGCTGTTGAGCCAATGTTTTAAGTGTTGGGTAAATGTAATTAATGTTCGGGAAAGTTACAAGACCAGCACAAGAATGAAGGGCAAGGCATTATAAGCATTCATGGGGGAGGTGCGGGTGGTGTGGGGGACGTTGAAACAAACATAATGTCCAACCAAGTTAAAAAATAATGGGGCAGTAATTCCTCCCCAAACACGTGAGTACGGAAGGGGTACTCACGCGTCTGGCCGGAGGAAATGCCGGTTTTCAGCATGCACAGCGCATGCGCTGAAAACCGGCATTTCCTCTCCTCTAACCCAAGAGGTGAAGAGGCTAGCGCGTGCGCTGTAGGGGGCAGCGCGTGCGTCTTGGATTTCCTCTGTTTTGGGGGATTTGTGCATGTGTAAAGGCCTCCGGTCTTTACGCTTGTAAAAAGCACGCGTAAGTATTTATTTTTACAGGTAAGTGGTGTTTTAGTGCAATTTAGAATTTTTTTTTCCACAGGTTTATTATTTTAAAGAATCTACAATAAGGTAAGTTTAGTTTTAGACCCCTTTTATTAAAAATTTATTTTTTTCAACAAAAAAATTATTGTTTAAATTATTTTTTTTAACTTATTTATACTTAATTTAATGATTGGGATGTGTTTTAAAATTTTATTTAAAGTTTAAGTAGTGTTTTGGGGTGCAGTACTTCATGAGTTTGACAGTTCTTACTCTCAAACTTATGAATGAAGTTTCCCCTCCCCTGATTGGCTGAACAGTGCTCACCTGATCCCAGCCGGCACATCGCACTAACTACGCCGCTGGGTCAGGTTAGCACAGCGCGCCGACATCAGAACCGGGCCACTGACAGGAAATCCACTGCGGGCCAGGTTTCAGATGTCGGCTTGCACGCGTGGCAAGCCCCTGACACCAAGTTCTGGGCCAATATATATACAAACAAACTCAATGGTTATTGCTGGAGGCAGAATGTAATTTGGCTTTCTTTACTGTTTTTGGAAAATATTAAATATGAGAAAAACTTACAAATGGGAGCCTGAAGTTTTTCTCAGCGCAATTTGCCTGAAATCAGCCAAACCAGTGCAAAACTTCGCGAAATTTTAAGCGCAAATTATGTCCAGTACAAATCGAGTTTCCACAATCTTTTGCACTGATTTAAAAAACATTGTGTTAGAAGCCAGCCCTGCCCATAAAACTAGCGAATTAATCACAGTTTCCGCCTGTTTGCAGGTCTTCGAGGAGGCTCTTAAAATTAAGCTGTTTTTATTGGATGCAAGGACATGAATAGGCATGCTTTAAAAGCTTTTGAATTTATATTTTTCAATTTATTAAGGAAATGACTACTGTACACTAATATAACTAGCAAATGGTTCTGTAAAGTTTTTAAAGTCATTTTCAACAAAACAACAGCAACAACTTGTATTTATATAGCACCTTTAACATAGTAAAACGTCCCAAGGAGCATTCTCAAACAAAATTTGACACTGAGCCACATAAGGAGATATTAGGGCAGGTGATTGGTCAAGGAAGTTGCTTTGAAGGAGCATTTTAAAGGAGGAAAGAGAGGTAGAGAGGCAGAAACGTTTAGGGAGGGAATTACAGCGCTTAGGGCCTCGGCAGCTGAAGGCACGGCCACCAATGGTTGAGCAATTAAAATCGGGGAGGGCAGAATTGGAGGAGAGCTGATATCTCGGGGGGTTGTAGGGCTAGAGGAAGTTACAGAAATAGGGAAGGGCAAGGCCATGGGGGGATTTGCAAACAAGGATGGGAGTTTTTAAATCAAGGCATTGCTCAACAGGTAGCCAATGTACATCAGCAAGCACAGGGGTGATGGGTGAACGGGAGTTTTGGATGACCTTAAGTTTATGGAGGGTGGAAGATGGTGATAAACCCATTTTCAGCTGTATTAATCAAACTGCACCCAGTTAAATATATCTTAAATATATCAAGGAATTTTTTTTAAAGCAAATTTTTTTTTAAAAGATTGCATTCTAAAACGCTGCACAATTACGTTGGTTCATGGTAGATTTTACATTTGAAAATATGCAAGTGTACTGAGAGGGATCTTGAGAAAAAATAACACTTCTCAAAACTAGCACAATTTTGGGTGCAATTTGCGCCCAGATCGTGGATTGCACCCAAAGTGGAGACTCTACCCCCCAGTATTACTTTTAGCAGTTGTTAGATTCTGGGTGGGAAATTGGAGCAAGTAAGAATTTCTTTTCAAGTGATAAAATTAGGCAAAAATGTGAAGGTGAGAATGCAGGGCCTGAAATCATCAGAGCAGCACAACTCAGCATAAGTATCAGCATTCCCTGCCCCCCCACTGATGTTGCCAAAGTCTGGGAGGTCGGGGAAGGTCCCTTAATTATCATTCCACTGGCAGACAGCCATGTCAATAGGGGCACATCTAAAGCATCTGCCATTGGCACTAAGCTGGAAAGTTTGGCGGGGGAGTGCTGGATCCCTGACCACCTGTAGGTGCCCTGTGACCCCTTTAAAAAGGGGGCCGCTTTTAAAATTAAAAGAAAAAATAATCTTGGACCCAAATCTTTGAAGTCCAGGCCTCAATCCCCTTGGTCGTCCTCGCCAGAAGTGCATGCACCGACAATAAATTGGGTCCATAAGGCGGCTCAGGACACAGGAACTCCAGATGTATAAAGCCATTATAAATCCATCCCAGGAAGATCACCACTAGGTCAAGCCAGCTCCTTGCCTAGTTACCAGTCTAGCTTCAGCATACTCCTGCAGAAGTTACGGTGAAAGTACATCGGAACAGCCATGGATTTTGCAGGTGATGTTTCTCAGTGTGGGTTCAGTAATGTCACATGCGGGAGCAGGTAGTCTAGCTGGTTCTGCCATGGAAGTGGAAGCCATGGACTGTTGCTTTCCATTTTATACCCCCTTTTCACAAGTGATGTGTTGCTACAAGTGCGTAACTGTAGAGTGCATCAGAGGACGAGCAAAGCCAAATTACGGTATTTGATCTCACATCAGTCTCTGCCCAGTGACGACAGAACTCAACACATACTGGCTTTACTCACTGGTTTCCTGAATGCCAGTTAAGTCCTAATATTAGGTAAAAGCTGACAGGATTATTGACTCTCTCCTAACATAAATAAAATTTCAAAATTAAGTATAAAATTTTCCCAGGCAGTCCATTGCATCAGTTGAGGCCTCTTTAATCTTGGTTTCATATAGGATTATTGTTACATTGCACCCGGTGTGAAACCTAAGTGGCAGAGAATACGTTCTGGTAGTGGTCTCATGCTACTTGCCTTTAGTGCGGCTGAATTCTGATCACCAATCGGCCTCTTAATTTAAACTCCTGGTTTTGGATCAATGCACATCAAAAAAACTCTTTGCAACGCAAAAGTAAAAATTTAATTGGGCTTCTTATAACATCACTTCAAGTATTCTTTTTCATGTTTGTTGACCAAATTATACAGTGTTTCATTGACTTTATCCCAGAAAGTACATTTTTATTTCATAAAGGAGAAAGTAATCAGATTACATCCTGTTTACCCCTACATTATACAAGATTTCTGAAATTCGGAAACAAAAAACTTTATTGGACAAAGGCTACCTTCAATCAAAGCCCACAATTGTTCATCTGCAATAAATTATTGTGGTGTTTATTAGGAAGTCATGCTATGTCAAACAAGACGTGGAAATCTGATAATCTTGTAACACTTTTCAAAGTACAATCAAGGCAGGCTAACAAAAGAATGGTGCCTGTCCCTTTAAGATAAAAAGCTTGAATTCATTCTGAGCAAAGCAACAGGCCCACATATCAGCAGCAGTCCAATTCTGACTGTACTGACAGTGACAAGAGTAATCCATCATGTCATCAGTACTCTGATGGCTGTAGCAATACGTGTGCAGAGGAGACTGTGGCAAGCCAGGAGGTAAGCAACACTTAACCCCCGCAAGCCTCATGTTCCTGCTGAGCCCACAACAACGTCTGTCATGTCAGAGAGGCCTACCTAGTGACAGCAAATCTATACCAACCATGAAAATCTACAGTTGTGGCATCTCTGTGCTATGTAGCCTTGTAACAACATGAAAACATATTATGACTATCACTGAAAGAAACACCTTAATCATTTGCTATAACACACAATAATAACAGGACTAAGGACATTCTCCAGTACGAAACAATCAGTTTTAGCTGGAAAGAATTAGGTATGTAAACAATTTTTATTAAAGCCTAATCAGAAACAAATATTATAAGTTAAATCAGAATGTATTCAGTAAATAAAATATAATCTAATTGCTATTAAGTTGTGAGAATATTTGCTTGATATTGGAAAGTTGTGTAGTTATGGTCATGTTTACTTGTGCTGACAATTATTAACAGACAAGGGCAATTATTAATATTTGCCCTCAGTATGACATGATTCATCCAATCTGCTTAATCCTTAATAATTATTCCAATTTCCTTCTTTACATTTTTACTCTAAGAATCACTCAGGGGTAGACTGACCATATGGGAAATCAGTAGATTTCCCAAGTGCCCCTGAATGGCTCCATGGCGCTGTATTATTGGCGTCCACTATTTCCGTGAGCATCCCAAAGAATCCGTAGCCTTTCTGGGGAGCCAGTCTGCCCCTGGATCCACTCATTGTCATTGGTAATTAAATAAGCTGCTGTGTGGTCCATTATGTCAGCAAAACATCTTGAATGGCAATATTATATCTCCATACAGGAACAATCATTGAGTAATAAAAAGAAAATCACATTTAGAACAAAAATCAGCAAGAAAGTCTGTGATTATTTCAAGACATGATTCATAGCAGCCACATTTCTAAGAAGGACTTTAATTAACATATGTCAGTTGTTTGTATACAGCTCATGATATTTATACAGTATTTAAAACTGCACTACGGAATCATATCAGTTAGAAACATAAAGTTTCACATTAAGCACCAGAATTTAATTCATTCTATAGCTAATTCCTTCACCAAACTGTTAGCACATACTCAAATTATATCACTACAGCAAATCTGATTTATGAAAAAATAAATTAAAATCATTAATAATTCCACATAAAGTTTAAGGAACAATTACTCAGTGCATATCACACTTGAATCATTACATGAATTTGCAGAAAAATTATTCTTTCCGCTAGCACAGATATACTCTCGTATCAACCCTCAACTAAAAGTGTCTGTTATAATTACTTGCTGCCGAACAATTTGAAAAAAAACAATGATCTAAACAAACGATACCAATTCATTTTAGCTTGGGCAAGTTACTGAAGTAAAAAAAATGAAACATGTTTTTTCTCTTCTTTTCTTATCAGACTGACCTGCTGTGAGTTAATGTATTAAGTTCATGTATATTCAAAAATCTCTAATCACAGCTCAGTCTAATTAACATATATTTAAATACTGATGAATTGTCTGTAGCTAGTGGGGCCCTGCATTGAGTGACAGCTCGGAATGCATATTGTGGTACCTGCAAAGACTATTTAGTAAGATCTCAACAGTGCGTGTCATGTGGTGTACTTTTATTTCATTATCGTTCAGCACACAAACAGAATGATGAAACAATGCTCAGACCGCAATAATCAGTATCTTCCCCCTTTAATATATATTATAACATGGTATATATCTATACGTACACATAGATAAAAGCTGTCCATCTTTGCAATGCTACCAATGAATTATCAAAATGCTGGTTAAAAGTCTGCCTTATAGAAAAATGAATAAAACTGATGAGTAAAGTAAAATTTGGAACAGTGCAAAGAGACAACATGTAAAGTATTAGGCTGGCACCTCCTCAAAATAAAAGAGGGAAAACTGAAGGGGGCATCTCCACACGTTCCTCCCAGGATTCTCTCAAAGTGTAAGGGCAGCATTCGCAAAGGCCTAACAAAAAGTTCACCTGACCACACTCTTGATCAGATAATCGTGTAAGGCAAAGGAGAGCAAACGAGTAGATCAGATAACAGAATGACACGATGAATAAAATAATTCTTTTTGAAACACTAATAATTAGCTAGTTTACAAAAATGCTCAGAGTTCAGTTTTACATAATTGGCCCAATGTTACCAAAATTTAAGAAATTAAGTAATTATCAATAAATATGAAAAATCTTATGATATACAGCATTTGGACCTACAAACTACTGATAACAGCATAATAACACTAGTCAGGGAGTCAAGATCTTTGCATTTCACTCATGTTTGTGTATTTTACTTTGCTCCTATTTCTTGCAGGATATATAATCCCTTCTATTTCCTGCCCAGTCCTTTAACATCACCGAAGTTCAGTTGACTGTAGACACACAATTCTCTCTCTGTTGGCTACACTGCATAATGTAAAACAGCCAATCTGCAGTAAAATGACCAAAGCATACATCAACAAAAATGTGCAGCTATGAACAAGTCATGGGTAACAGCCAATTAAAGTAAATGCAAGGAATTGGTCCTGCACGCTTCCACTCTGGTTCTCAGTATTAACATGGAGCCCAACAGAACTACAAGGATTGGCTCCCCAATTTAGAGAGTAAAAGAGGAGGCCAATGCATGGAGGCCACTCTCCCAAAACAGGATCAAAAATCTAATCAAATATCAAAGCACCTCAAGGTTCCCTCAAGGCTAAAAGAAACTGGGTGATCTACTCTCAATCCTCAGACAATGAAACTCGTGAGTTAAACATAAAGAAGTGAAGTGCATAAGACTAGCCTGGGGTGACCACCCTCCCCCCCCAATAACAGTTCCCACCACACCCCACAATTCCTTGTCAGCAGATGCCTAACCTCTGTATAACAGGATGGCTGAGATCAAGATCTCGGCATTATGAGAGTTTGAAACGAAGAAATTAAGTAATTATCAATCAATATGATTATGAATTTGGACATGTGATGTGATGTTTATGAAAGTCTTTAATGGTACAGTAATTGTCTCTTTTCACCTACACACATAAAATATTAGTCTGTTCTATTGTGTAAAAAACATTCACATACAAATTAAAAAAAGATTATAAAATGATTTATTTTCTTTGCTCGTTTTCAGCTTTTGTGTGTGTTATTATGAGTGTATCTGCCAGTCAGCCTGCTATTCATGAAGTCTGCCATATGTATATAGATATTTGCTGTGGTCAAATGGAATTATTTGTAACCGGTCAAACACCCAGCACTCTATAAAGTTCATTTGTTACATGGGCATCTGCACTGCCATCCTGTGGATTTTGTTTGGCTCTATGTGACACAAATATATATATATTTATTGCATCTTATAGCTTAACTTTGTCATTCTGCTTTAAATTTTAAGCAATTATTATGGTACGGTTAGGCAGAAATATTTTTTAAAAATAGGTTAGCCTTGTAAAACTCATATGAAAAACATTCTTCTCGCTCCATTTTTAAGTGTAAGGGATAAATCACCAATCGTTCTTTTTCCTCCTTAAAAGTTAAAGCCAATTAAAAATAATTTGCTCATAAAATCAAAGAGCGATTGCAATTCACACCTTTGCTACAATTTACATTTCATTTTCCCGATTCGAGTGAGGCCTGCACTGCTTCAAAGAGAGGCTGCTTTATCCTTTAAAAAATGTAATCCTTCAGAGAGGCACATTAAGTGATAAAAATCAATGCCTTGAATAGAAAATTGCCTGGGAGGGTTCAAACCAGTTTCAAGATAAGGGGAGAGATTAAGGCATGCCTGCTTCAAACAGTGCTGCCAAACACTTCAGACTCACCTTATTCGCTGATGATCTAATAAGTAGCCATTTAATTTCCAGGCCCAAATGCCTATCCGTTGTCACCTCTGCTGTCCCATATCAAACTTTCAGGAAACAAAAAGCACTGAGAGTGCCTAATCAATAATGAGATCAGAAGATGTTATCATTAGAGAAACAGCACTTGGATGTTTTGTTTGGAAAAGATTGTCTTGGGGAATGCATGTGCCAGGTCCTCTTGTCAGTAACCATAATGTGCACAGTGTGATTGAATGAACCGAGATAAAGTCACAAGGAAACGTAGCTGATAGAAGAACAGAAACCAGAAGAGCAAAATAATGAAATAAATACATTGCACTGTTTGGGGAAATCCTGAATTAGTGCCCAGGCGCAAACATTTGCTTAGTCTTGATAACACAGCACCTGTTAAGTCATAAAGAATGCATCTTAAGCATTCTGCTAAACTGCAGCAACATTTATGTCACGGCAAAGGTCAAATTAGGTCAATGATACCAATTTACAAATTGTCACATTTTAATACTTTGTATAAAACTCTAATATATGAATATTGTATTATGTGGCAAAAACTGTCATTTAGATTTTCATATTGTCATAAATTTTTAAATTGATAATATTTGTAATTACGGAGTGATTGTTAGAACTAAAGAGTAAGTTTAGCCAAATTCAGTATCGAGAGTGCAGAGTTTCACACAGAATATGCAGTGTCTAAAATCTAATCCCCATGAATTTTAAAGCATTAAAATACTGTCATTATAAATAAGATTTCTTTCTGAGATTTCTGTATAAGCAAGGAAGGAAGAAAAGAACTTGCATTTATATAATGCCTTTCTTCAGTGCATCACAGCCAATGCATTACTTTTGAAATGTAGGGGGGAATTTTGTGGGGGTTCAGCGGGCGTGATCGGTGGCAGGTCAGGTGGGAAAATTGATTTTTTTTTTTACAGCGATTTGGGGCCCCACTCTCAACCCACCACCAAGTGCCTTTCCCAAATATCGTGGTTGTCAGCGCTGAGCAGTGGGGAGGCAATTAAGGACATTATGACCTTGTTAACAGAGCATTAAGAACTATTTTCAGCTCACCTTCAGAAGTTACCAGGTTGGCCACAGGGTCCACGCTGCTCAGGGATCACATCAGGTAAGCAGGGCAGGAGTTGAATGGCCATGTAATCATCTCATTACTTGACAGCTGCAAATGTGCTATAAAAGCTCCCACCTCAAAGCTGTTCACGTTGCAAGCTCAGAAGCTGTTGCTTACTGCATTTGGCTGACAGATTGAGCTTTATGCAGGTTGCAAGTGTTTGGAGCAAACTCTCTATCCAGTGCCACCTCATTGGAACAACTTTTCTCACCACTGACAGATTGTTTCTGTCATCTCAAGTTCACCTGCCATCTATTACATCAGAATGGGTACGGTTTATACTGTCTCACATTGGTCCTCAGAATCTTACCATGATCAGCCCCAACACCAGCAGCACCAACAACAACACCAACCTTCTCCACAATCAACTGATGCTGCACAGGATACAGGGCATCAACACCCGATCACATTACCCACCCGAGATGTCAGGGATGGCCTCACCATGGCCACATTTACTTCACTTGGCACTGTACACCCTGACTGTCACATGATGCACCAGGTTGGCACCACCCCACACCAACACCATAAAGCATCCCTACAATGCCCAAGCTATTCCTTTCGCACTCATCACCATTGTTTGGGTTACCATTATGTCTCACCATTCACTGCAACTCACTAAGCCACTTCCAAAGGTGCATACAAATCTGTCCAAGAACGCAAAGTGTTGAAAATAAAGGTTTCAATGTTTGACACCACATTAGCAGAAACGTTCATGAACATTGCATAACACACCCAAGTGCCTACCCTTGTGTGTTGTTAGTTGGTACAATTGCACTAGGATGAGGGTGAGTGTGAGGGGTGGCTAGTGAGATGGGGATGTGATAATGTTGATAGAGAGGAATGGGTGGAGGTGCAACTAAGGATGTTGGTGTGAGTAAGGATGTCGCTGGATAGCATTTACTTGTGGAAACCCTGTCTTGTTTTAATTTCACTAAGGCTTGGGCTGATAAGTGGCAGGTAACATTCGCGCCACAGAAGTGCCAGGCAATGACTATCTCCAACAAGTGAGAATCTAACCACCTCCCCTTGGCATTCAATGGCATTACCATCGCTGAATCCCCCACTGTCAACATCCTGGGGGTCACCATTAACCAGAAACTTAACTGGACCAGCCACATAAATACTGTGGCAACAAGAGCAGGTCAGAGGCTAGGTATTCTGCGGCGAGTGTCTCACCTCCTGACTCCCAAAGCCTTTCCACCATCTACAAGGCACAAGTAAGGAGTGTGATGGAATACTCTCCACTTGCCTGGATGACTGCAGCTCCAACAACACTCAAGAAGCTCGACACCATCCAGAACAAAGCAGCCTGCTTGATTGGCACCCCATCCACCACCTTAAACATTCACTCCCTCCACCACCGATGTACCGTGGCTGCAGTGTGTACCATCTACAAGATGCACTGCAGCAACTCACCAAGGCTTCTTCGGCAGCACCTCCCAAACCCGCGACCTCTTCCACCTAGAAGAAAAAGGGCAGCAGGCGCATGGGAACACCACCACCTCCAAGTTCCCCTCCAAGTCACACATCATCCTGACTTAGAAGTATACCGCCGATCCTTCATCATCGCTGGGTCAAAATCCTGGAACTCCCTACCCAACAGCACTGTGGGAGTACCATCACCACACGGACTGCAGCGGTTCAAGAAAGCGGCTCACCACCACCTTCTCAAGGGCAACTAGGGATGGGCAATAAATGCTGGCATTGCCAGCGATGCCGAGATCCCATAAACAAATAAAAAAAAGTGTTGAGACTAATTGCAGTACCCCAACTGTCATCTTAACTTAGATTAGTTAACTCACCACAGATGGGGCAACCAAACATAGGAACATTTTGGTATAATCAGTTGACACATCAACGTACCTCACAAATTTTTGTTCCCCTCACAGGCTCACTAAGGCCAACTATAGTGCGGTATAACAACAGAAAATGCTGGAAAAACTCAGCAGGCCAGGCAACATCTGTGGAGAGAGAAATAGAGTCAACGTTTCAGGTCAAAACCCTTTGTCAAGACCCTTTGTTTATAGTGCGGTACCCTTATTGCAGCTCCGGGTGAGAGCAGCAAACTCACCACAGCCTGAGGATCAAACCAAGGACCTTTCACTTCATGCCTTAACATTGCCAAAATCTGGGAAATCAGTGGGCTGGTAATCATGGGAGCAAACTTGCATCCTTCAACTCCATTGCCACTATATCTATACTGTTATGGCAAGAGGCTGCATCACCAGGTTACTTTGTGAATGGACTCCAAAATTTCAGTTTTAACTAATGTAAATATTGCTGATCTCAGACCTCCCTGTATCAGGAGTCAGCTATACTAAAGTTGCATGTGTAGATAAAGCAAAGCTGAAGCATTGTTACATTGGTTGTTATTGCAGATAGAGTGATTTAATCTAAAGAGCTGTAAACAAGACAGAAGTTGGTTCACACATTAGTTTTATCCTTTGTTTCCATATAAATCTTGCAGTCACATTATGAAACATTTTTTTCTCCATTCTTTTTTCTGTTCATTTTCTTTCCTCCACCCCTGAAAGTCTTGATCCCTTTCTGCTCTTTCAAATAGATGCTGTCATCCTCTGGGACCTTGACCAAGTGGTGGTTCTTCATCCATGAATCCAGTCAGTGATTGCTGGCAGGTTTTATAATCTCAAAGCTGCCCTCAACCAGTGTCCATGCTTGCGACTTTTCAGACAGGGTCCTTTGATTGCAACCAGGAGTGTCGCCCAATCCAGTATTTCCTTCCATAGCCAGGGTGCTGGCAACAATTGTATTACCCCTATCACAGCTCTGGCTGAGATTAGCTAACTCAGCAGAGACCAGGGATTGAATTTGGTTCTTAGCCTGTATAGCTTAGCTATTTAAAATATTTTCAAACACATAAATAGACTTCCCAATAATTTGTGTAATTTATATCACACACAATAGCACCATCTCTGTGAAACATTATTCATACTTCATTGATGATACATCACAACTGAGAACAGATAGCATCAGATACAGTATGTAATTGTACATCAGTTTAGCTCATATTCAATATTAATATTTACTTCTGATTTATTGTTTTAAATTTTAATATCCTAATATAGCATAGAAACTCAACTGGATCAGCCACATTGATGCAAATACTGTTGCTACTAGAGCTGTTTAGAGCCTGGGTATTCTACAGTGAGTGTCTCATCTCCAGACTCCCCACCACCTGCAAGGCACAAGTCAGAAGTGTGATACTCTCAAGTTGCTTAGATGGGTGCAGGTATAACACTCAAGAAGTCCAACACCATCCAGGACAAAGCATTCGGCTTGATTGCTACCTCATCCACCAGCCTAAACATCCAACACCTCCACCGCCGGTGTACCGTGGCTGCATGTATACTATCTACAGGACATACTGCAGAAATTCGCCAAGGCCTGGCAGCACTTCTCAAACCCACAATCTCCACCAGCTAGAAGGACAAGGACAGCAGGTGCATGGGAACAAAGCTCCTTTCAAAGTCAAACCATCCTGACTTCGACATATATCACTGTTCCTTCATCGTCACAGGGTCATAATGCTGGGACTCCCGACTGTTGCAGTGCTTTCACCACATGGACTACAGCAGTTCAAGAAGAAGACCCACAACCTTCTCAGGGCAAGTAGGGAAGCCAAATTTTCCAGCAACTCCCACATCCTAAGAATGAATAAAAAAAGAGGTCAGCTCATTCCTGCAATTAAGGAAATATCCAATGATATCTTCAACGTGTATCCTCTGTACAAATCAACTATTCTATATTAGAATTTAGCTTCATAATGGTCCCTTTTTAAAAAACTAAATACTTTTATATGCACTCGCTATTCATTTTTGCAAAATAATTCGTATCAGCTGGATTCATATCAGTCTCACAATTGAAGAAACAGAATGTAAAATCTTCATTAATGAGCTTTAGGATTACTCTTTTGAACCAGTGAAGAGAATACAGCAAAAGCAAGTTGGGGGCGGGGGTGTGGGGTGCGGTGAAGGTGGGTGGGAGCTGGGCTGGGTTGTATTTACTGTAACTTGCTGTGTTCTCTCTGTCTCATCTAGCTACACATTAGCAATGCTTACTCAGCCAGACACAGAGAAAACCCTGAGATGGTGAAATGTGGTGCCAATCAAGATTTCACTAAAAAGGATTCTACTGTGCTAGCTTTAGTAAATGCACATGCATTGCTGAAGCTGACAGTTTGAAACTGAGGAATGTTTTATAAAGCACTTTGTGACTGTAGATTGACATTTTCCATGTGAGTTATAACAGACACATCGGGGCCGATTTTCCTGGAGCCGTCAGATGGGATTTCAGGCGTGTGTGGGGGGGGGGGAGGAAATTGCAAAAATAGGGGGTCGTGACCCCCCCCGCCCCGTCCGATTTTCACCCAGGCTTTTCTGTCCGACCCGATTCAGTCCCGCCCGCAGCAGGCGGGAGTGGTCTTCAGGCACCTTAATCACCATCTATAATGCCATTTTAAGGGGCCCTTGCTATTTTCAGCCTTTTCCCACGTTAAACACGCCTGGTGGGAACCCTGCTGATGAAACCTGGCGTAAACCATATTGGATTGCTGACTATCAGCTGCAGGTCAATCAGGAAAGAAGAGATTTAATCAGATGTAGGAGTCACTGGAAATAAACAGACTGCGAGACTTTCATAGCAGCAAAGAAAAACGCGTGTTAGCTTTATTAACTCTCCACATGGACTGAGGGACTCGGCCTCGTCGCAGGGCTATGACGTCATCACACAATCGACGACTCTTAAAGGGACCCTGCCCCAATAACGCAACCAAGTTCCGTACATAACGTGGAACGATAACAACATTGGCTATACATAGTGAATTGTGTTACTGTCCCTATGTGGTCTCCGCCACATACGTCGCCCCAGAATTCACTAGAACTGGCAATGTCAGTCGTTGAGGGGCCCGGATCACACGGCCGAAATGGCTCCTTAAGTCTGGGGCGGGGACCGGGGGGGTCGCAGGAGGGTCCCCGGGTGCTCGGTGGAGGACTGAGGGTGCAGAAGCCGGAGGTCGGCCCCGCCGTGGGGGCTGAGCCAACCCAACGGGTCAGTTCAGATCCAGGTGGGTCGGCTTAAGACGGTCCACGGAAACCTAGTCCGGCTTACCGCCGACATCCACCACAAAGGCCTTGTCCCCGGCTTCCAGGACACAGAATGGTCCATCGTAGGGTGGGTGAAGAGGACCCCGGTGGGCGTCGTGGCGGACGAAAACGTACTCCGCCACACGAAGGTCGGGCGGAATGTGGGACTGAGGGAGACCGTGCTGCAATGTGGGCACCAGTGCGAAAACCTTGGCGTTGTCCAGGAGGGTGGACCGCTGATGGGCTGCGGACCAAGTGTCCGTGGCGTTGGGGACTAAATCCCCGGGAACCCGCAGCGGCTGCCCGTAGATGAGCTCGGCGGACGAGGACTGGAAGTCCTCCTTGGGGGCGGTCCTGAGTCCCAGCATGACCCACGGGAGTCTGTCAATCCAACTGTCGTCCCGGAGGCTGGCCCGGAGCGTGGCCTTCATGGAGCGATGAAACCGTTCGCACAGCCCGTTAGCCTGAGGGTGATATGCGGTGGTGCGGTGGAGTCTCAACCCGAGGCCTTGGGCAACAGCGTTCCAGAGCTCCGACATGAACTGGGGCCCCCAGTCGGAGGAGACGTCAGATGGGGTGCCGAACCAGGCGACCCAAGTGTTGATGAATGCCCGAGCCACATCGGCGGATGTTGTTGACGACAGCGGGACGGCTTCCGGCCATCAGGTGGTTCTGTCGACCATTGTGAGGAGGTGGGTGAACCCGCGGGAGGGCAGCAGGGGCCCCACCAGGTCCACGTTAACATGGTCAAACCGCCTCTCGGGCACCGCGAAAGGCACCACCACTTAGTATGGCGATGCACTTTCGAGCGCTGGCATACCACGCAGGTATTGGCCCAGTCGCGAACTTCCTTCTTGAGCCCATGCCAGACGAACTTAGTCACCGCCAGCTTCTGTGACGGCTTCCTGCCCGGGTGGGAAAGATTATGGACGGTGTCGAAAACCTGCCATCTCCACCCGTTGAGCACGACGGGGCGTGGCTGCCCAGCAGAGACGTCGCACAGGAGTGTGGTGCCGGCATCGTCAAACGCGCCGTCCACTAACTGAAGGCCCGTGACAGCCGTCCTGTAGGCCTGGACGTCCGGGTCAGAGGCCTGGTCGGCCGCCATGCGGGTGTAGTCGATGCCGAGGTGTACGGCGCTGGCGACGGCCTGGGAGAGACAGTCGGCGACAGGGTTGTTTTTCCCAGCCACATGCTGGATGTCCGTCGTGAACTCGGAGACGAAGGAAAGCTGGCGCTGCTGACAGGCCGACCACGGCTCGGAAACATTGGCCATGGCGAAGGTCAACGTCTTGTGGTCCACGAACGCCATGAACGGGCGGGCCTCCAGCAGGAAACGGAAGTGTCGGACGGCGAGGTAGAGGCCGAGAAGCTCGCGATCGAAGGTGCTGTACTTCCGCTCGTCGGGGCGGAGCTGCCGGCTGAAGAAGGCGAGCGGCTGCCAGGTGCCGTTGACCCACTGTTCGTGGACGGCGCCGACAGCATAGTCCGAAGCATCAGTGGTGAGAGCGATCAGCGCATCAGGCAAAGGATGCGCCAGCATTGTCGCGTTAGCCAGGGCCCTTTTCATGTCCATGAAAGAATTGGCCATCTCCTCGGACCAGTCGACGGCGAGCTTGGCGGACTTGGCTTTGAGGGCCTCGTAAAGGGGCCGCATAAGCTGGGCTGCCTGGGGAACGAAGCGATGATAAAAGTTCACCATGCCCAAAAACTCCTGCAGGGCCCTCACGGTGAGGGGTCACAGAAATTCGTTCATGGCCTCCAAATTCGACGGCAGTGGCACCGCCCCGTCCTTCGTGATGCGGTGCCCGAGAAAGCCGATCGAGGACAGCCCAAACTGGCACTTGGCCGGATTGACGATTAGGCCGTGCTGGGTGAGGCGTTGGATGAGAGTCCGAAGGTGCAGCACATGCTCTGTCCTGGAGGCGCTGGCGATGAGAATGTCATCCAGGTAGATGAACAGGAATGGTAGGTCCCATTACACGGTGTCCATTAGGCGTTGAAAAGCCTGAGCAGTGTTTTTGAGACCGAATGGCATGCGGAGGAATTCGAACAGCCCGAACGGGGTGATCACCGCGGTTTTCAGGACGTCCTGCGGCTGAACGGGGTCCTGGTGGTAACCCCGAATGAGGTCCACTTTAGAGAAAACAACTTTCCTGGCCAGGGGGCGGAAAAGTCCTGGATGTGTGGAATCGGGTAGCGGTCGGGGGTCGTAGCGTCGTTGAGGTGCCGGTAATCACTGCACGGGTGCCAACCACCGCCTGGTTTCGGTGCGATGTGGAGGGGCGAGGCCCACGGACTGTTCGACCAGCGAAAGATGCCGAGGCGCTCCATCGTGTCGAACTCGGCTTTAGCGATGGCGAGATTCCCCGGGTCGAGGCGCCGAGCGCGGGCTTAGACAGGCGGACCGGTGGTCGGGATGTGGTGTTCCACCCCGTGCTTGGTGGCAGCGGACGAGAAAGTGGGCTTCGTGAGGTCCGGGAACCCAGCGATGAGGCAGGAAAACTCGTCGGAGGCCGAGAGTGCTCTGGACAACTTCGTCGTGCTGGAACCACTGAGCGAATACGGGAGCGAACTGAAAGTCTCAGCGTTGATGAGACGTCGGTTCTTGACGTCCACCAAAAGGCCATTGGCGCAGAGGAAGTCAGCGCCGAGAAGGGGGGTGGACACTTTCGCTGTAACAAAGTCCCAAGTGAAACGCTGCCCGCCAAAACACAGCGCCACGCTCCGTTTCCCGAAAGTACGGATGGAACTGCCATTGGCGGCTTCGAGGGCGGTGCCGTGGTTCCCCCCTGTATGTCTACGGTTGACGCGGGCAGGACGCTCACCTGGGCACCTGTGTCGCAGAGGAAACGACGTCCAGAGTCAGTGTCCGTAATGAATAACAGACTACCTGAATGGCCGACAGCCATGGCAGCTAATGAGTGAGCCTTCGCATTTCCCGACACAGTAAAGCTGCACGGGGGTTGGCACTTCTTAGCGTTGGGGCCGAACTGCGCGTGGTAGAAGCAATACTTGGGGGCTGCCACCGTTGGGCTGTGGCAGTGGGGGCAGGGCCCCGCGTGGCCGCGCAGTAATGTTGCCCGGCAGAGAAAAATTTGTCGGCCTCCTTGGCCAGTGCGCGGAAATCACTAATATGAGAGTTGGCTAAAGCCGACCGTACCTGCCCTGGCAGCTGTTGTAGGAACAGTTCTCTGAAGAGGAAGCACGGCTTGTGCTTGCCCAGGAGGGTTAACATATGGTCCATCAGTTCTGACGGCTTGGAGTCACCAAGCCTGGGTAGAGAGAGGAGCTGGCGTGTGCGCTTGGGTTCAGTTAGTCCAAAAGTCTCTAGAAGGTGCGTTCTCAGCATCGCAAATTTGTGGTGCTCCAGGGGGTCCTCGAGCAGGCTCACAACTCTGGCAGCAGTGGAGCTGCCGAGAGCAGAGACGATGTAATAATACTTCGTGTCGTCCACGGTGATGTCCCGGAGAGCAAACTGAGCCTCAGCCTGGGTGAACCAAGCGGCAGCCTGCCGTTCCCAAAACTCCAGTAATTTGAGAGAAACGGCATTCGTCGCCATCTCGGATAAAGTCTTTGGAAACGTCCAAAAGAGAAATGGGGTCACCAATGTAGGAGCCGCTGGAAATAAACAGACTGCGAGACTTTCATAGCAGCAAAGAAAAACGCGTGTTAGCTTTATTAACTCTCCGCATGGACTGAGAGACTCGGCCTCGTCGCAGGGCTATGACGTCATCACACAATCGACGAATCTTAAAGGGACCCTGCCCCGATAACCCAAACAAGTTCCGTACATAACGTGGAGCGATAACAACATTGGCTATACATAGTGAATTGTGTTACTGTCCCTATGTGGTCTCCGCCACACAGACATCATTTGTAGGTTGCAGGACCTTGTTGTTTCAGGCTTGGGGCAACTTGTTCCAGGCTTAGGCACAGCTGTGGAAGGTTGGAGCCTCACACACTTCTCCAGTGTGAGCCCCTGGGAAGCCCCTCTCGCCACCCTCACTCAGCGCTTCCTCAACGGAGGCATCTACCAGAAGCATGGGAGGCCTTTTTTCCTTCCCCTCTTGGCATTAGAGGACCTCCAGCCCCATTCACGAAATGACACACGCCACAACTGCAGATGTGGCCATCAGAAATTTTATTTACAATAACCAGCTGATGGCATTTTTCAAATAAACACAACATTTCACCCAAGTGACTACCCTTGTGACTATTTTTGCTTTATTTTCCTCTTACGCATGCTCCTACGTAGTTGTTCCCCTGTGGCTTCAGCAGATGTGGAGGCCCCTTGCTCACTTTCCTGCTGCTCCTGTTTCGACAACTTTGGCGGGTGTCCTCTGGGAAGGCGAGCCTGTGAGGGCTCGCCAGCAGTCTGCTGCTCCTGTGGCTGTGCAGGGGTTGAGACCTCTATCTCCGTTGGGTGTGGACTCCAGCGGGGCTCTGACCGAGGGCTCTGCAGTGGCATGGAAGTGTGAGCGCTTGGAGAGGAGCCCCCACTTCCTTGAGGTCTGCCACTAACCTCCCTCTCATGAGTCAGGTCCCCCTCAGTGCCTGCAAGTGGCTTGAGAGCAGCTTGCTGCACATCAGAGGGACCATGGGGACCCATTTCTACAATGGCAGTCCGACTCAGAGGGCCTGCCATGAAGGTCTGGTTTCCCTGCTCAATAGCTGCCCATCGCTCCTCCAGAGATGTCAAGTCTATTCTGAACACTCACCATGTTTTCAACACTCTGGCGACTTAGCTCCTCCATGGCCGTAGCCATCCTCTCCTCTACTGTAGTCATCCTTTCCACGGAGGTTGCCATCCTTTCCGTGGTGATGCGTTCATGCGCCAATGACTCCACAAAGGCTCTGCTCTTATTCGCTATGGACTCCTCCAGTTCGCTCCACACTCGCAGCGACCTTGGAGACAAAACCTGCCAGAGACTCCTGCATCTGTGCATGGAGATCCATCACCTCTTCTCTTGCGGATGGACCCAGAGGCAGAGGGTCGACATGCAGCTGAGCTTGCTGACAGAGTCCTGCGCCCTCCGACGAGGACTCTCCACTGCTGTCCCTGTCTCCACCATCTGCTGATGCTCACTTGTGAGCTGTGATACACCAGGTGACAACACTACTCTATCTCGCGAAAGTCCCACCGAGGTGTGAGTGTCTGCGCTGGTGCTGGGTGCGCTGAATTCTGCTGACGCTGTGCCCTCAGAGGTTGGAGCTTCCTCTGAGGCATCTGGCTGCTCAGCCTCTTCCTCTTCCGCAGTGGGAACAGGGGCTTCAGATGGTCCTGTGGGGGAGTAAAGGAAAGAGTTAGAGATGTGATGCCAAGGTTACATGCACATTGGATTTTGCAGATGCTCATAAGTCCAAATGATGTAGCTTCAGAATCATAACAGCGACTCATGCTATGTCAATGAGAGAGATGGAAAACTATTCTGTCACCAGCTTGCGGGGATGCACCTGTCTCTCCTTCCCCAGCTTCCGCAGCCACATCAGCCCCGACAATTTCCAGCACTCCTTCCTCCCAGGGGGATAGGTGGGCTATTGAGGGTGGGCCTCCTCCTGTCATGGCTCGCTCTCTGTTGTTGTGAGCTCTCTTTTCCTGCAATGAGGGAGACAAGTGGAGTTTGAGTGAGAATGAAGGAGTGAGTGTAGAGATTGCATAGCATAAATACTTAGAGGGAGACAAAGATGGTGTGAGGCTGCAAGACCAAGGGCCCTCCCTGTGTGTTGTCAGTTGTGCTCAAAGCATTAGAGTGAGAGGGTGTGTGATGGCTGCATGGTGGAATAGTTATGTGAATGTGAGCATAGAGAGAGAGGGAATGGGTAAGGGTGCATGGATGTGACTGTGAAGTGGGATGTGGAGGAAGAGAGTGCTAAAGCTGAGTGCTGGTGGGGAAAGGCAATGGGGATCAGTTTGAGGGTGATGGAAACTTCATACTTACTTTTCCTGTATGGTGAAGGTCATGGAATCGCTTCCGACACTGTATCCAGGTTCTTCTGCTATCACCTGCATCCATGCAGCATGGGTCTCAGTGGGAGGCCTCTTCCTCCCTGACCTAGGGAAGAGGACCTCCCTGTGGGCCCTCACCCCATCCAATAATGCCTGCAGTGAAGCCTCATCGAATTTGCAGGCAGCTCGGGGTCTGGCACTGGCCACAGCTGCTGCAGGCTCCTCTGCCATCCTGTGTGGTTCGTATGCAAGCCTGCAGAGGTTGCAATGCTTGCTGTGGGCCTTAAAAGCACCACGAATGATGACATCATGCTGTGCGACTTTCTGACTGGGAATAGTCAATTAGCAAGGGTTCCCAC
The DNA here is from genome assembly GCF_052327205.1 of Somniosus microcephalus. Classification (NCBI taxonomy): domain Eukaryota; kingdom Metazoa; phylum Chordata; class Chondrichthyes; order Squaliformes; family Somniosidae; genus Somniosus; species Somniosus microcephalus. Next base: position 230,847,357 of record NC_140991.1, read on the forward strand.
ACGCTGGAAATGAATTGGCCAATTGAGGGAAAATTCCATCAATCTGGCAGACCCATTTACATTCGTGTGGGAACCCCGACATTCGGGGAACCCGACAATTCCCCACACCTGCGGGAAAATCGGCCCCATCATGTTATAAGCACTGTTCTGTATTAAGAAATTGATCGAACTATGCAAAAGAAACCTCTTCTATAATCTGGGTACATAGAAATGGGAGATTTAAGGATATAAAACTTATAGGATCATACTATCTCCACAAGGAAAGAATTTAATTTAAACCCTTTTGTTTTACAATTTCTGGCAATTTTACCCATAATACTGCTATAAATATTGTCCAAATCTTTGCAACTGGCTGATTTTGCATTACTGTTCTTAGACCAGTACCAATAAAGTGCAATGCATAACCGGCAGATTGGAGTTATACTGCTAACTGCACATCATCTAGGTTACAGAAAGGTCAGCAACAAAACAACACTATAGATAAGTGCTTGAGTGGGCTAGATGCCGAGCTCCGCTCCAGGGTAATGATTTGTAATGTTCGGAAAGAGTGAGCAGAAGGCCTCATTCCATTATAACATTAAAAAGATTTAAAAGTTCTCAGGTGATCCAATATCTGAGTTTTCCTGCTACTTTTCCATCAATGTGCATCTAAAACAGCTTTACATTGATATGAAAGTGGCAGTGTAAAAAGAAAGGAAGAGACTTACATATATATAGTGCCTTTGAGGACTTCATGATGTCCCAAAGTGCTTTACAGCCAATGAAGTACTTTTGAAGTGTAGCCACTGCGGTAATGTAGTGATCTCTATTGACCAGTGTAACTACAGCCCTAAAGCTTTTAAAGTTTGGACTGTATCCTTTAGCAGATCTAATGCACTTTGCTAAAGTTGGTTTTACAGTGCTGTTGAATGTCATACCCACCTGGGTGTTTTAGGTTTGGCAAAGGACTCATAGGGGGAAAAATTCAGTTGTTTGCGCCTCCCATTAGTGCCTTAAGAGGGCGCTAAAGGGGTGCAAAGCAACTAGCGCCTGGGCGTGGCGATGTTTGCACCGCTCGCGAAATTAACTAGACATTTTGCGGCAGTGCTAAACACTACCGCCACGATCTCCTGTGCCGGCAGATCGTGGCATCAGTCGAGTGCGCAACACCCCAGTAGCGCCCTGGATTGGATATTGAGTGGCGCCCCCTGCCTTACCACCTGCCGCTAGCAACGACAGGTTGAGGGGAGCGTTTTGCAGTCAGAAAGGGACTGGGGGAGCGCTATTTAAAGGTGACTGCTTCCTGCCTTTTTTTGTTGGTGACATTTTTGCACCACGCATTCTGAGAGAGAGAGCGCAAGACTTCTGGAGAGATTCAACGCTGTGTGATGGAGTTTTGGGTACTGAGCAGCACTTTGCAGGTTCATTTTGATTTGCCCTTCCTTGCTTCGCCAGCGCTCTGAGGTAGCGCCTCGCTCCTCGGCCTTTGTGCCTTAAGACAGGTGTGAAGCGCCTGATTTAGCGCTTCAATCACCTCCAGGGGCAATAAAAGCTAAGTTTGCCGTCAGAGGCGATAATTAGCACCAGGCGCTAAACTTTGCGCACGGCCGATAATGGCGCCCCAAACGGGGCGATACTGAATTTTTCCCCCATAGACTTTTGTTTTACTCATTGTAATGCCATGGTACCCTTTTCCTAAAACACAAGAAAAAACAAGGGTAATGCACAGTCAAACTCTGGATCAGAAGATTGTAGGTTTAATGTCTATCTATCATAATGCCTTTGCTCATTGCTGGGTTTGTAGATAGGGAGAGAATGTTTGTCTAGACAACAGACCAAGGTTCTATATTGGCATTGTGATATGGATATATAATCTGAATTTTGTATGCTAACCTTTGGGGATCAGAACTTTCTCTTAGATTAAATATGCGGGGGAGTCCACGACAGATAACATTATACTCAAATCTGTGGAAGAAACAGGTTTAATGGGCTGAATGGTCATTTCTTGTTAAAAACAGGAAGGATGCAACCGTAAAAAGAAAAGAAGATAGAACTTGCATTTATATAGTGCCTTCACGGCCTCAGGACATCCCAAAGTACATTACAGCCAAGTGAAGTGTAGTCATTGTTGTAATGTAAAAAAACGCGGCAGCCAATTTGCCAACAAAAGGCTGTAGGTTCAAGTCTCACTCCAGGGATTTGAGCACATAGTCTAGGCTGATACTCCAGTGCAGTACTGAGGGAGTGCTGCACTGTCGAAGGAGTCATTTTTCGGATGAGACGTTAAACTGAGGCCCTCATAGTCCCACAAACAGCAATGTGATAATGACCAGATTTTTAGTAAATGTTGGTTGAGATGGTTTAGTGATGCTGGTTGAGGGATAAATATTGGTCAAGACACTGGAAAGAACTCCCCTGGTGTTCTAACGAAATAGTGTCATGGGATCCTTTACATTTACCTGAGAGGGCCTCAGTTTAATGTCTTATCTGAAAAACAGCTCCTCCGACAGTGCAGCACTCCCTTAGTACTGCGCTGGAGTATCAGCCTAGACTATGTGCTCAAATCCCGGGAGTGGGACTTGAACCCACAGCCTTTTGACTCAGAAGCAAGAGTGCTGCCACTGAGCCACAGCTGACACCTTTCTGCAGTGTATGAGTATCACGCATCACAAAGACTGACCTGGGATAAATCTTAAAAAGAAAGCCAATAACGATCTATTATAACTCATTCTATAAGCATGTAAATGCATTTCTGAACATTGGAAGCTGTCTTTAATCATCTTTCAATCCTTATCAAAACAATACCTGGGAATTAATCAACAGAAGCGGTGTTATAATAAAGTTAGCCAGCTTATTTCAACTTCATTTTCCCCATAAATTACATAATACTTATCACTATTATCAGCACAAGTTAAACATCAGTTAAAGAGATGACCTACTGAGGATGTACATGAGTAAATGTGTAGTGATACACCATTTATTACAGTTTCCCCTCAGGCAAATACCCTTCCCTTAAGCCAAAGGATTGGGGCTTTTTGTTTTATTACTCCATGAGAAGAGTGAGAAAAAAAGCTTTCAGTACCTTGGGAATTGAAATATTCAGTCCTACCATATCAACGTCTCTTCTCGATTTCATGCAGGCTGCATAATTATAACACTGTTCAAATTGAGCCCAGAAGAAAGACAGGTTCAAGTGCAAATTAATTTCAGATTATCACAACAAAGGCAATCAAATCTCAACAAGCTTGCCAGCAAAATGCCTTCTTTCAGTCCCCAAGTCCCTTCCTACCCCCAACTCACAACAAAGACCTTTCAGCTCAAATTAGGCTAATGATCTAATGGAGCACGTCTGTCTACCTGGGCCATTTTTTCTCTCTCTCCTGAAATCTGCAGTCAGAACATGTCATGCTGAGGTAAAACCAAGCAAGAAAAGGTGGCATGGGAAGGTCAACATTAGTATCTGTAGAGTGACAAAATAAACAGACAGTAAGCCCCGACCAGAGGCCTGCACATCATCAAATTGCCTTATTCTATGGAAACAATCAAGGGAAATTGACAGTGTTGAAAGAGCTTGGAATTTATCCAAGTGCTCACTAAGAAGAGGAAACTCCAAAACCAAACTGCATGGATCACCTCCTCCTCCCGTCTATCAGCACAGCTTTTATATGACCCAATAGCTTACTTTATCCTATGGGAACCTGGTTAGGATAAAGGGACAAAAGTGTTCAAGAAAAATCAAGTCAAGCCTCATTACTTCCTCAGCACCTTAGCAAAAGTATAGAGAGATACACACAGGCAGACAAACAGACAGAGAAAAGGGAGATTTCAATGTGAGGAAAATAAGGTAAGGAATTCTTCTTTTCTTAGCTGCACATACAAGTGTAACAATCTGCCTCCTTGGGACCAAAGTTTTTTTTCCATGCTGACATTCTAACAGTCTGCTCATTAAAATATTTATAAAATCCCTGTGTTCATTATATTGTCAATCACTGCTCCTTCTCTTTGTGGGAACATGTCAGTCATCCAGTTTTCAAAATAAACAAGTTTTCTGTCACAAAACATCAGCAAAAAAAGATTTTCTGTCAATGCATAACATGGACATTTTTTAAAAGGTGCAATTCAACAACAACAACAACTTGTATTTATATAGTGCCTTTAATGTAGTAAAACAACCCAAGGCGCTTCACAGGAGTGTCATAAAACAAAATTTGACACGAGCCACATAAGGAGAAATTAGGGCAGGTGACCAAAAGCTTGGTCAAAGAGATAGGTTTGAAGAAGCGTCTTAAAGGAGGAAACCGAGGTAGCGAGGCGGAGAGGTATAGGCAGGGAATTCCAGGGTTTAGGGCCTAGCCAGCTGAAGGCACGGCCACCAATGGTTGAGCGATTAAAATTAGAGATGCTCAAGAGGGCAGAATTAGAGGAGCGCAGATATCTCGTGGGGGGTTGTGGGGCTAGAGGAGATTACAGAGATAGGGATGGGCGAGGCCATGGAGGGATTTAAAAACAAGGATGAGAATTTTAAAATTGAGGCATTGCTAGGTTGATGGGTGAACGGGACTTGTTGCGAGTTAGGGCATGGGCAGCCGAGTTTTGGATGACCTCAAGTTTACGTAGGGTAGCGTAATGGGAGGCCAGTCAGGAGTGCATTGGAATAGTCATGTCTAGAGGTAACAGAGGCATGTATGAGGGTTTAAGCAGCAGATTACTTGAGGCAGGGGTGGAGCCGGGCAATGTTACAGAGTGCGGTCTTAGTTGTGACGTGGTCGTAAGCTAAGTTCAGGGTCAAATATGACACTGTAGGAATGTTTAGTTCCTATCCAAAAGACTAAGGTCCACTCAGGCGATCAAATCAATGAGGTTTAATGAAAAGTAACAGGCCTAGAAATTCATTAAGGCGCTGCCAGCTTTGCGGCCAGTTACCGCCTAAAGAGGGCTTCTGCGCCAAAAAGGAGTTTGCGCTGATATTCAGCGCAGCGGTATTGGCGGCGGTAGCCGTTAGTGCTGCGCCGGCACCGATGACGTCATCGGTGTGCGCAGTGCCCCGGTTCCGCCCCGAAACCGGCCCGATCCCCATATTTAGTTGCGGCCGCCTCCTCCGCAGCGGCCGCAAACAGCGACCAGAAAACGGGGCCGTACTGTAGCCTTAGTGGGGCGCTTTAAGGTGGAGGTGCGGCCGGCCGCTTTTTCGGCGGCCGCCTGCCCGCACCTCCTTCCCCGGCCTCCTCCACCCCCCCCCCGCGGCATTGCTGGCTGCTTTCCGTGAACCCGGCACTTCTCCGTGGTGCTGGGCTCATTTGCCGGCACTATCCAGCGGCGATCTCCCCATTGCAGGCAGCTCCCCCTTAAGAGAAGGAGGAGGCCTGCAGTACTGCAGCCTGCCACTCCGCAGCGGCTGGCGCAGCGGTGCCAAGAGCGCTGAAATTCAGTTTCAGCGCCCCAAGCGGAGGCGGGCACACCCTGGAATAGCGCCCGGTTCTGAATTGGGGCGCAAAAACTGAATATCTGATGATCGCAAATGGCTCCCCGCCCAGCACTAACTTTTGGGCGCTAGCCAGCTGGCGGGGCCATAGTGAATTTCTAGGCCACAGAGTTTAACAGATAACTACAGGAGAACATCGAATATAGGTCTAGTCAGTTCGGAGGCTCCATGAGGACTGCTAGGGCGGTCCCGTGGCTGACGTCATGATGTCATCACGTTTTTCCCGCCGGTGGGGGATCACGTGATGAACGGCATGACGTCATCGCGTTTACCTGCGCTATACAAGTAAACAGTGAAAGCAAAGATACAGACTCAGGCTGTAGCCAACATATTATTAAAGGGAATTATATACAATTGATTAGAATCCCTTAGTGGCTCTGCCACATGCGCCCCCCCCAGAATTGTCTTTAATAGCAAAAGTAAAACGGCGAGGAGGCCTGACAAGCCTGTCATATCGACTTCTGTAGCCTTGAAGTGGAAGCTGATGGACGGCGGGCGAGCTGGCGGGTGGTTGTGTTTGATCTGGCATGGCGACTGTGGGCGGTTGGCCACGTTTCGGCGGTTGTGCGATCTCGACTGGACGGTCAAGGTCCAAGTAGGCCGACTTCAACCGGTCAACCAAAATGTGGTTTACCACCGACATCGACGAAAAAAATTTATCTCCCGGCTCTATCACACGGAAAGGACCAGTGTAAGGGGTTTGAGTGGGTCCCGATGAGCGTCGTGGCGGATAAACACATAGTCGATGTTCTTCAGCTCAGCTGGGACGTGGGAGCTCTGCAAGCCGTGATGCGATGTAGGCACTGGAGCAAAACTTCTGGCTGCCTCCTGGTGGCTGATGAGCTGCTGGGACGCGGACCATGGCTCTGTTGGAGTCGGAAGGAAATCCCCTGGTACGCGTAGCGGCTGGCCATATACGAGCTCCGCCGAGGACGATTGAAGATCTTCTTTAGGTGCCGTACGAAGACACAAAAGGACCCAAGGAAGCCTGTCCACCCAGCCCACGCCTTGAAGGCTGGCCCACAGTGCGGCTTTGAGAGACCTGTGGAATCGTTCGCACAGGCCGTTCGTCTGTGGATGGTAGGCGGTGGTGCGATGTAGCTTGACGCCGAGCCCCTGAGCCACAGCGTTCCAGAGCTCCGAAGAAAACTGCAGCCCACGATCGGATGAGATGTCCACCGGTACCCCGAAGCGGGCGACCCAAGAGGAGATGAATGCCCTGGCGACATCTGCGGAAGTGGTGGAAGACAGAGGAACTGCCTCCGGCCATCGAGTGGTGCGGTCCACCATTGCAAGAAGATGAGTAAACCCGTGCGAAGGCGGAAGTGGCCCCACCAGGTCCACATGCACATGATCAAACCTACGTTCCGGAACGGCGAAAGGGGCCAATGGAGCCTTGACATGACGCTGCACCTTGGCCTTTTGGCAGACCACGCAGGTGTTGGCCCAGTCGGGAACATCCATGTGCATGCCACGCCACACGAATTTGGACGACATCAACCGTTGCGAGGCCTTCCTGCCAGGTTGCAACAACCCGTGGATGGCGTCAAAAACCGGCAAGAATCTCCTACGGAGACGTCACAGAGTAGCGTAGTGCCCGCGGCATGGAATTTGACGTCGGCCGCTTGGAGGCTAGAGGGGTTGGTTCTGTAAGATTGGACCTCCGGATCCGAGGCTTGATCCGCAGCCATGAGGGCATAGTCGATGCCAAGCTGGACTGCATGTACGGTCGCGCGGGAGAGGCAATCCGCCACCAGGTTGTCCTTACCGGACACATGCTGAATGTCAGTGGTGAACTCTGAGATAAACGTCAACTGACGTTGTTGCTGAGCTGACCACGGTTCGGCCGTCTTGGCCATAGTGAACATTTGTGGCTTATGGTCCACATAAGCCATGAACGGACGTCCCTCTAGCAAGAACCGGAAATGGCAGATGGCCAGAAAAAGGGCCAGCAACTCCCAGTCGAACGTGCTGTACTTTTGTTCGTTTCACTGTAGTTGACGGCTGAAAAACACCAGCGGTTGCCACGTCCCCTGCACCCACTGTTCCTGTACTGCGCCGATGTCGTAGTCTGACGCGTCGGTGGTAAAGGCGATGGTGGCACCTGGCAGCGAGTGTGCCAGCATGGCTAACGCGTCTTTGGTGTCGACGAACGCCCGGTCCATGTCGACCGTCCAGCTGATCGAATCCTTGCCAGACTTGCCCTTGAGGGCCTCGTACAGGGGCTGCATGAGTAGAGCTGCATTAGGGACGAACCAGTGATAAAAATTTACCATCCCGAGGAACTCCTGCAGAGCCTTGATGGACTGCGGGCGCGGGAACGAAGTAACTGCCTCCACCTTCGTTTGCAGGGGAATTGCGCCGTCTGATGTGATGCGATGGCCTAAAAAATCAATCTGCTGCAGGCCGAACTGGCACTTGGCCGGGTTGATGATCAAGCCGTGTTGACTGAGGCGTCTAAAGAGGGTGCGCAAATGGCAGATGTGCTCCTCTTTATTAGGGCTGGCGATGAGGATGTCGTCGAGGTAGATGAATAGAAACTTGAAGTCCTGAAGCACGGAGTCCATCAAGCGCTGGAAAGCCTGTGCAGCGTTCTTCAATCCAAACGGCATCCGCTGAAATTCAAACATACCGAATGGGGTGATGACTGCAGTTTTTGGGACGTCTTGCGGGTGTACGGGGACCTGGTGGTAGCCACGGACAAGGTCGACTTTTGAAAAAATTGTATTTCCTGCCAAATGTGCAGAGAAATCCTGAATATGAGGGATCGGGTACTGATCAGGAGTAGTGGCGTCATTCAGGCGTCGGTAGTCGCCGCAAGGCCGCCATCCGCCACCAGGTTTCGGAACAATGTGGAGAGGCGAAGACCAGGGACTATTCGACCGGCGAATAATCCCTAGCCGCTCCATCATGTCGAACTCCGCTCTCGCAGCTGCGAGCTTGCCAGGTTCGAGGCGCCGGGCCCGTGCATAGACCGGGGAGCCAGTAGTGGCGATGTGGTGTTCGACACCATGCTTCGTGGCCGTGGAAGAGAAAGTGGGTCTGGTCAGGTCTGGGTAATCTCCGAGGAGGTGAGTGAAGTCATCCAGAGGTGGGGACGCACAGGAGACAGTGCGCGCCACGGTGTTACCGCGGTAGCATGGGATGGAGTGAAAAGTGGCCACATTGATCAACCGGCGGTGCCGTACATCCACCAGGAGGCCGTTGGCGCACAAAAAATCCACCCCGAGGATGGCTTGAGAGACTTTGGCTGTGATGAAATCCCAGTAAAACCGCTGGCCGCCGAAGCACACCTGGACCCGCCGGCTTCCGAAGGTCCAAATGGCCCCACCATTAGCCGCCTGGAGGGAGGGGCCGTGCCCCCCAACTTGTAGATCAAGATCTGACGCGGGTAGGATGCTACACTGCGCCCCGGTGTCGCAAGGGAAACGTCGACCAGATAGGGAGTCATTGATGAAGAGTTTTCCTGAATTACCGATTGCCATCGCAGCCGCGGGGTGCTCCTTATACTCAGGCCTCTTTCGACAGGGTGGCTGCTGTTTTTTTTTGAGCTAAAAGCTGCGGGGAGGCCGGCAGCATCTTGCTTTCGCGCCAAAACGTGCGTGGTAGAACACAACCCCGCAGGTTGAGGGGCTGGAGCGGCATCTGTGGGGGATGGGCGCCTCGTGGCAGCGCAGTACTGCTGTGTCACCGCGAAGATCTTGTCCGCGTCGGCAGCCAGCTCTGTGCAGACGGTGACTTCCGACCTGGCTGGGGCAGCCTGCACTTGCTCCGGTAGCTGGCTGAGGAATAGCTCCCTGAAGAGGAAGCATTCCGGTTCGGAGCCCAGGGGCGTGAGCATTTGGCTCATGAGCTCGGACGGCTTGGAGTCCCTGAGGCCGGGCATATTGAGCAGCCGGCGGGCGCGCTCCGACTTCGTGAGCCCGAAGACCTGTAACAACCGTGCCTTTATCGTATCATACTTGCGATCTTCTGGTGGATCACCAAGCAGGCTGACGATCCGCGAGGCTGTGGTGCTGTCGAGGGCGGAGACCATGTGATAGTAACGGGTCTGATCCACAACGATGTTCCTGATTGCGAACTGGGCTTCAGCCTGGATGAACCATGCGGCTGGCTGTTGCTCCCAGAACTGTGGTCGCTTCAAAGCAACGGTGTTCGAATCCATGTTCAGTAACTTCAGCGAAAACCGTTCGCAAAAGTTGGGGTCACCAATGTAGGAATGTTTAGTTCCTATCCAAAAGACTGAGGTCCACTCAGGCGATCAAATCAACGAGGTTTAATGAAAAGTAACAGAGTTTAACGGTTAACTACAGGAGAACATCGAATATAGGTCTAGTCAGTTCGGAGGCTCCACAAGGACTGCTAGGGCGGTCCCGTGGCTGACGTCATGACGTCATCATGTTTTTCCCGCTGGTAGGGGATCACGTGATGAACGGCATGACGTCATCGCGTTTACCCGCACTATTAAAGTGATCGCACTCTGTACAAGTAAACAGTGAAAACAAAGATACAGACTCAGGCTGTAGCCAACATATTATTAAAGGGAATTATATACAATTGATTAGAGTCCCTTAGTGGCTCCGCCACAACACCAAAGTTATGAACAATTCACAGAATGTTCCTTAATTCATTGAACCATCTGAATGAACTTAAGATGCAACTGCAGCCAGCTACCTTTATTTTGAAGTAAAAATGTGACTGTAGTGCTCAAAAGGTTAAAGGTTACATTTACATGAATACAATAAACTATTATTCATTCTTGGTGATTTCTGATTTGTTTTGTAAAAAATGTAAAAAAATGTCAGAATGGTAAATGACATTACAATGAGCTGATGTCACTTTACTTTTTTCTTTGCAATGAATTTGATAAAATAAATGGTTTTACCTTTGGCAGTTATGCTGCAGTTCTTGATTTTTGGAGGCAATGGACAGCCAGCGGACTAGAGTTCTACTGTCTACTGCTTATCCATCCAAGTCATCTTGCAACTAGTCTCAGGCTGGATTGCAATTGGCAGTAGGCAAACTGGAGCTATAATGTCCAGTGTGCGTCTATTAAGGTTATGCAGGAACCACTATTTGAGGAGTACAATGGGCAGTCAGATCAGTATGTATAGAGCTCCTCTCCCTGGGCTGCTAATTTTCAATGTTTGGCGAGCACAAGTAAGACTGCCCATTTGGCTTAAGATTTAAAAGATTAATAAGCTCTCAACCAGTCCAATGGACCAAGGAGGCACGTTCAAATGTGGCTTTGCACCAAGCTAGAGTTATATAGCAGCCAATGTGAACCCAAACTGGTGTGATTCATCCTCCTGAGATGAGGAGAAATTTCTTCACTTAGAGGGTTGTGAATCTTTGGAATTCTCCATCACAGGGGGCTGTGGATGCTCAGTTGTTGAGTATATTCAAGGCCGAGATCGATAGATTTCGATCAGATAAGATCAGCCATGATCTTATTGAATGATGGAGCAGGCTCGAAGGGCCATATGGCCTACTCCTGCTCCTATTTCTTATGTTCTTATGTTCTCCTAAGGAGAATCTCACCCTGCTTAGTTGTACTGTGCTCAGACATTACATTATATTGTCAATTTCACATCGATTTAGAGTGTATTTACACCACAACAGTAGCATTGGTGCAAAGTGGTTTTGCTTTAAATGCTGTCTGAATTCAGAGTCAGGCCCAGAGAAAACATCAGAGCAAAGTGAAGCAAGACTCCCTGGAGGTGTGATGCAGTTTCAGCTTTGCATCAATGCTAAACTTGTGTAGTGTAAACCGGGTGGTTAAAGCCAAAACTGACTCTCAGTGAAGCAGTGTGAAACTCGCTTCACCAGGTTGAAATTTTAACCACCAGATTTACACTGTGCAAGTTTAGATCTAATGGAGTGATTATTTGCAAGAGGTAATCTGCGTCCTTCTGTGCATATGCACTATATGGGGGGAGGGGGCCTAAACGCTGTCCCGGAGAAAAGTGGTTCTCGGAGGGGGAGAGGAGAGGAGCTCGGGTGGGGGGGGGGGGGGGAGAGAACAGGAGCTCGGGGGAGGAGATGAAAGGAGCTTGGAGGGGGGGAGAGGAGAGGAGCTCAGAGTGAGAGGAGAGGAGAGGAGCTTGGAGGGGGGAATAGGAAAGGAGCTCGGAGGGGAGAGAGGAAAGGAGCGCAGAGGTGGGGGAAGAGGAAAGGAGCTTGGCGGAAGGGAGAGGAGAGGAGCTCAGAGGAGGGGAGAGGAAGTCAGGAGCTCGGGGGGGGAAGTCAGAAACTCGGGAGGGGGAGAAAGTCAGGAACTTGGGGGAGAAGGTCAGGAACTCAGCGGGGAGAAGGTCCTGAACTTGGGGGAGAAGGTCTGGAACTCGGGGGGAGAAGGTCAGGAACCGGATGAATTACTCACAACCCACACACACACATGCCTTACACCCACACGCTCGCACCCATTGATTTATTGACTGGCAAATCAGCGGAGGCAGGCGGGCAGACCTGCGAGAGAATGAGGCTGAGCGGCGGCAACATTAAAAACAGCTCCGAGACCAGGTAAGGCCTCAGAGCAGCGGAGGCAGGCGGGCGGACCTGCGAGAGAACGAGGCTGAACGGCGGCAACTTTAAAAACAGCTCCGAGACCAGGTAAGGCCTCAGGGCAGTGGAGGCAGGTGGGCGGACCTGCGAGAGAACGAGGCTAAGCGGCGGCAACTTTAAAAACAGCCCCGAGACCAGGTAAGGCATACCAGTCTCCAGTCTCCGAAGTCCGAGGGAAGGAGAGAGGTAAAAAGTAATCCAATTGTGACGTCACCAGAAAGCAGGTAAATGATTGGTTGGTAAGTATTTACTCTTTCTCCTTCTTTACAAAACTTAAATTCTGTGGTTTATAGTTTCTAGGGTCTCTGTGGTGTAGCGGGGACTGCTGGCAGGCAAGCGCCCTTGAGTATATCATTAAATTGGTGGTATTGATTTAATTTAAATTCATTAAAGGGTAAGTCATGTCAGGACAGCCCAGCCCCATGTTATGCTCCTCTTGCACTATGTGGGAATTCAGGGACACTGCCGGTGTCCCCGACAACCATGTGTGCCAGAAATGCATCCAGCTGCAGCTACTAGCAGAGTGCATTGCGGCGCTGGAGCTGTGGATGGATGGGCTTTGGAGCATTCACGATGCTGAGAGGGTCGTGGATAACACGTTTAGTAAGTTGGTCACACCACAGGTAAAGGCTGCACATGCAGAAGGGAAATGGGTGACCATCAGGCAGAGCAGTAGAGGCAGGCAGGCAGGTAGTGCAGGGGACCCCTGTGGCCATCCCCCTCTCAAACAGGTATACTGAATTGGATACTGTTGAGGGGGATGACTTACCAGAGGAAGGCAGCAGCAGCCAACTTCCTGGCACCAGGGGTGCTTCTGCTGCTCAGGAAGGGAGGAAAAAGAGTAGGAGAGCAATAGTGATAGGGGATTCCATTGTAAGGGTAACAGATAGGCGCTTCTGTGGCCGTAGATGTGACTCCAGGATGGTTTGTTGCCTCCCTGATGCCAGGGTCAAGGATGTCACTGAACGGCTGCAGGGCATTCTGAAGGGGGAGGGTGAACAGTCAGAGGTCGTGGTTCACATTGGGGCCAATGACATGGGTAGGAAGAGGGATGATGTCCTGCAGCAAGAATTTAGGGAGCTAGGTAGCAGATTAAAGAGCAGGACCTCAAAGGTTGTAATCTCTGGATTACTCCCGGTGCCACGTGCTAGTGAGTATAGGAATAGAAGGATAGAGCAGATGAATGCGTGGCTAAAGAGTTGGTGCAGGAGGGAGGGCTTTAGTTTCCTGGATCACTGGGCCTGCTTCTGGGGAAGGTGGGACTTGTATAAGTCGGACGGATTGCACCTGAACCAGAACGAGACAAATATCCTTGCGGGGAGGTTTGCTAGCACTGTTCGGGGGGGTTTAAAATCAAATGGCAGGGGGTTGGGAGCCTGAGCAGGGAGACAGAGGAAAAGGAAACAGGGATAAAAGCAAAAGATAGGAAGGAGAAAAATAAAAAGTGGCAGTCAGAGAAATCAACGGTTTAAATCAAACGTGGCCACAGTAAATAATAATTCTAATAGGTCTAAGAGCGTAAAAAAACAAGCCTGAAGGCTTTGTCTCTTAATGCGAGGAGCATTTGTAATAAGGTGGATGAATTGGCTGCGCAAATAGAGGTAAACAAATATGATTTGGTTGGGATTACGGAAACATGGCTCAAGGATGGCCAAGACTGGGAACTCAACATCCAGGGGTATTCGATATTCAGGAAAGATAGGCAAAAAGGAAAGGGAGGTGGGGTAGCACTGCTGGTTAAAGAAGGGATTAATGCAATTTTAATGAAGGATATTAGCTCTGATGTGGAATCTGTATGGGTAGAATTGAGAAATACTAAGGGGAAAAAAACATTAGTGGGAGTGGTGTATAGACCTCCCAACGGTAAGGCGGACGTTGGAGATGGCATTAAAAGGGAAATTAAAGAAGCGTGCAATAAGGGCACAGTAGTCATCGTGGGTGACTTTAATCTACATATCGATTGGGCCAACCAAATTAGTAACAATACTGTGGAGGAGGAATTCCTGGAGTGTTTACGGGATGGTTTCCTGGACCAATATGTTGAGGAACCAACCAGAGATCAGGCCATCTTAGGCTGGGTATTATGTAATGAGAAAGGATTAATTAGCAATCTTGTTGTACGAGGCCCCTTGGGTCGGAGCGATCATAATATGATCGAATTCTTCATTAAGATGGAGAGTGAAGTAGTTGACTCAGAGACTAGGGTCCTCAATTTAAATAAAGGAAACTACGATGGTCTGCGCAGCGAGTTGGGTAGGATTGATTGGGCAATGGCACTCAAAGGGTTGACGGTGGATAGGCAATGGCAAACATTCAAAGACCGAATGGATGAGCTACAGAATTTGTTCATCCCAGTTTGGCATAAAAATAAAACAAAAAAGGTGACTCAACCGTGGCTAACAAGGGAAATTAGGGATAGCATAAGATCCAAGGAGACGACATATAAATTGGCCAGAAAAAGCAATAATCCTGAGGATTGGAGCAGTTTAGGATTAAACAAAGGAGGACAAAGGGATTAATTAAGAAAGGGAAAATAGAATATGAGAGTAAGCTAACAGGGAACATAAAAACTGACTAAAAGCTTTTATAGATATGTGAAGAGAAAAAGATTGGTGAAGTCAAGCATAGGTCCCTTGCAGTCAGAATCAGGGGAATTTATAATGGGAAACAAAGAAATGGCAGACCAACTAAATTCATACTTTGGTTCTGTCTTCGCAAAGGAGGACACAAATAATTCCCAGAGATGCCGGGGAACATAGGGTCTGATGAAAGGGTGGAACTGAAAGAAATCAGTATTTGTAGGGAAATGGTGTTAGGAAAATTGATGGGACTGAAGGCCGATAAATCCCCAGGGCCTGATAATCTACATCCCAGGAAGTGGCCCTAGAAATAGTAGATGCATTGTTGGTCATCTTCCAGAACTCGATAGACTCTGGAACAGTACCCATGGATTGGAGGGTAGCTAATGTTACCCCACTATTCAAAAAAGGTGGTAGAGAAAAAGTGGGGAATTATAGACCGGTAAGCCTGACATCGGTAGTGGGGAAAATGCTAGAGTCTATTATAAAAGATGAAATAGCAGAGCACTTGGAAAGCAGTGACAGGATCGGACAATGTCAACATGGATTTACAAAAGGTAAATCATGCTTGATAATCTACTGGAATTTTTTGAGGATGTAACTGGTAAAATAGATAAGGGAGAACCAGTGGATGTGGTGTATTTGGACTTTCAGAAGGCTTTCGATAAGGTCCCACATAAGAGATTAGCGTGCAAAGTTAAGGCACATGGGATTGGGGGCAAGGTATTGACTTGGATAGAGAACTGGTTGGCGGACAGAAAGCAAACAGTTGGAATAAACGGGTCGTTTTCCGAGTGGCAGGCAGTTACTAGTGGGGTACCGCAAGGATCGGTCCTAGGACCCCAGCTGTTCACAATATATATTAATGATCTGGACGAGGGAATTGGATGTAATATCTCCAAATTTGCAGACGACACAAAGCTTGCTGGGAGGGTAAGCTGCGAGGAGGATGTCGGGAAACTCCAGTACGATTTGGACAGGTTGGGTGATTGGGCAGAAACATGGCAAATGCACTATAATGTGGATAAATGTGAGGTTATCCACTTTGGTGGCAAAAACAGGAAGGCAGATTATTATTTGAATGGCAATAGATTGGGAGAAGGGGAAGTGCAAAGAGACCTGGGTGTTCTTGTGCACCAGTCGCTGAAGGTAAGCATGCAGGTGCAGCAGGCGGTTAAGAAGGCAAATGGTATGTTGGCCTTCGTAGCAAGAGGGTTCGAGTACAGGAACAAGGATGTCTTGCTACAGTTGTACAGGGCCTTGGTGAGACCGCACCTTGAGTATTGTGTGCAGTTTTGGTCACCTTACCTGAGGAAGGACGTTCTTGCCATGGAAGGTGTGCAGCGAAGATTCACCAGGCTTATACCTGGGATGGCAGGAATGACGTATGAGGAGAGATTGTGTCGATTGGGCTTATACTCGCTGGAGTTTAGAAGATTGAGAGGGGATCTCATCGAAACTTATAAAATTCTGTCAGGCCTGGACAGACTAGATGCAGGAAGGATGTTTCTAATGGCCGGGGAGTCCAGAACCAGGGGTCATAGTCTAAGGATAAGGGGTAAGCCATTTAGGACTGAAATGAGGAGGAATTTCTTCACCCAGAGAGTGGTGAACCTGTGGAATTCTCTGCCACAGAGGGCGGTGGAGGCCAGTTCATTAAATATATTCAAGAAAGAGTTGGATATATTTCTTGAGGCTAAAGGGATCAAGGGATATGGGGAGAAGGCAGGGACAGGGTACTGAACTTGGATGATCAGCCATGATCTCATTGAATGGCGGAGCAGGCTCGAAGGGCCGAATGGCCTACTCCTGCTCCTATCTCCTATGTTTCTATGTTTCTATTACTAGCTTCCTGCGATAGTAGCACCACCTGAGATCTGAAGGCCATTGAGTATTTGCACTTCTTGTTTTCCCTTTTCTATTTTAATGAGTGTTTCTTAAAGTTGTAGGCTGACCTTGGTCTCTTCAGTCTGAATTAAAGAATTTTTATTACAACCAGAAGGAAAAAAACACCCATAAAGCTCCCAAAGAAGTAACTAGCCCACTAATTAGCCAAGGATAACTATAATTATAATTGCAGAACACTAGCTAACAGAAGAAAGCTAGCTACTGTTTCACTTTCTGTAGGCTGCCTGACAAGACTGGATCAAATTACACATTGCAGGGTTTTCTACAGCAGGCAGGATCAAATTACACATTCCAGACAAACAGTTGGGTGTGTCTTGTCCTCGAAAGGGATCAATCAGAAATCTGGTCAAACCCACTGGTGTTGCAAATAAACGCAGCCTAGATCTAATTGAATGGCAGAACACGTGTGAGAGGCTGAATGGCCTATTCTTGTTCCTTTGTTCCTTGTGTGGTGTAAAGTCAAAATTATTTTTCACCAACACTAAATTTGTATCATAAATGTGCCCAGAGAAATAACGTGACTTTTCATCTGACAACACATTTTATATATAAAATTCTACATCTTAAAAAAGTGTAAATATTTAAAACTGTATCATCACCCTGTAAAGATAATATAAAGAAGACTAAATCTGTCACATGCTGGTAACATGGATAAAGTGTGTTATTAAATGATAAAATAGAGCATGTCATATTAAAAAAAGTTAACTTATGAGTATGAAAGCCTGTATAGCTATTTGTACAGCATTTAGAATGATGCTATAATTAGGAGATTATATAAAATGTAATGTTTATGTTGCCTACTGCTGGGATATGTCAGTGTTAAATATCCACTGCAATAAACCAAGTGGATAAGAGCCAAGCTGACCTGCCTCACTATTACAGCAGCAGCTTTATCAGCTTAGCATGACTCCGCAAATCTTTCATATTACAATCCAAAAGCAGATGACTTCAGGACAAGGCTATCATCACAGCATCCGTCCACAAATTCTTTCGAGTGATGTTGGTTTGCCTTAGGACGTGGAATGGTGCAAAGGAACTTACTAGCATAGCAGGCCACTTCTTAAAAGTAATCCTTGTGATGTTGCAGCTTTGCAGTCAAAACTAGACACAACATGCTGTACTCCTTCCTATTCTAGGTCAATCAATGAACAAAGTGATAAAATCTAATTAACTTAAAGAGATTGCTTTTGGTATTTGGATACAGTGTTTGGCAAAACCACAGAGCCTGTCCTACCAGTCTTTCTTTTATTTGTTCGTATCCGTGACTGCAGTTAAAATATTTTACAATAGGCCAGTGCCTAATGACTACAATTTTATACAGTAAAAATGTGTAATTTAAAAATATAATAATTTTGCAATGCATGTTAGTGAAAAACTTTGTAACATAAAGCCCATCACACTTACCAGAACACTTGTCTCAATAGATCTATCTATACATTAAAATCCCATCCCCAATTTTCCTCTCTTCAATCGCCTTAGCATACATCAGGTACTTCACATTGTGCTGCACCTGACCCCAAAGTTGCTGAACCAGGTTCAGCTTATTACCATCTTCTGGCAGACACAGAGCTGGATGAACAGCTTAGACTTGATGCTCACCCAATAGGGTATGGGAATTAATGCCTGCAGCAGATTAAATGGAAATCAGCCTTTGAAATTGTGTCTACGTCACACGGGTTTATAATAACAGGAAAATGGGAGGCAGCAGTCTTCTCATGTCTCTAACCTCCCTTTAGGCTGCATTGTTCACTTCCTTCCTTGCTCAGCACCTCCTCCTTCAGTAAGCTTCTGACAATTCCTTTATTTTTATTTCTTCTTGAGATGTTGGTGACACTGGCAAGGCCATATTTATTGCCGATCTCTAGTTACCCTGAGAAGTTGTTCTTCTAACAATTGTTTTGAAGTGTCTTGGAGTTTTTATGTAAAGCACCTGCATGATAGTCTCTTCCCAATACATAAGGAAAGCACCCTGATGCATATATTTCAGGGCTTGCCAACCAATTATTCAGTGCATGCATCTGCTTTTGGGGGACAAGGTAGCATATAATGTTAGGGAGCTGGATAGTAGCAGGGGAATTTTCATTTTAAACTCTATGGGCTAGAAATTCAGTGGGCTTTGCGCCCAGTTACCGCCCAAATAGGGTTTCTGAGCCAGTGTAAGAGGGTGCGCTGATATTCAGCGCTGCGGTAATGGCGGCGGTAGCCGGTAGTGCTGCGCCGACACCGATGACGTCATTGGTGTGCGCAGTGCCCCGGTTCTGCCCCGCTTCCGGCCCAATCCCCATATTTAGTTGCGGCCGCCTCTTCTGCAGCGGCCGCAAACAGCGATTGAAAAACGGGGCCGTACTGCTGCGCTACTGGGGCGCTTTAAGGTGGGGGTGCGGCCGGCCGCTTTTTCAGCGGCCGCCTGCCCGCACCTCCTTCCCCGGCCTCCTCCACCCCCCCCGGGGCATTGCCGGCTGCTTTCCGCGAGCCCGGCACTTCTTCGTGGTGCCGGGCTCATTTGCCGGCACAATCCAGCGGCGATCTCGCTGTTGCAGGCACCTCCCCCTTAAGAGAAGGAGGAGGCCTGCAGTACCGCAGCCTGCCGCTCCGCAGCGGGTGGCGCAGCGGGGCCTACAGCGCAGAAATTCAGTTTCAGCGCCCCAAGCGGGGGCGGGCACACCCTGGAATAGCGCCCGGTTCCGACTTGGGGCGCAAAAGCCGAATATCTGACGGGCGCACCTGGCTCCGCGCGCAGCGCTAACTTTTGGGCGTTAGCCTGCTGGCGGGCCTTAACTGAATTTCTAGGCCTATATCTTTTGTCTTCCAGGGATCTCTAGCTTTAATGCCCTTCCTTTCCCCCTCATGGAATGTGTCTAGTCTGTACCCAAGCCATCTCCTCTTTGAAGGTCCAATTGCTGTTTTGCCCAATTACTGTTTTGCCTACCAATTTTTGATTCCAATCCACCAGGGCCAGATCCCCTTTCAATTCACTGAAATTAGCCCTCCTCCAGTTGAGTATTTTTACTTAAACTGACCTCAAATTGTTCAGCATCTAGAGAGTTTTAATCTTGGCTCCCGTGGATCTAGTAGCATTGTGAAAAATGTTGTTGAAGAAAAAGGCAATAGGAATCACTAAAGGAAAAGAATACAATTAGCAAAGATCACTGAGGTAATAGAGAAAGCAGCAGGACACCAGAAGAGTAACAGAGAGAAACACACAAAGTACAAAACAGAGATATATAAACATATGAAAAAGGACATGAAAAAACTAGCTGATCCATCAAGCTTGTCCATTCCCATTTGCTATAACCCCACAGCCAGAATGTCCTGAGAGAGGAAAAAATAGAAAGATTAAGGAAAAATCTCTGGGAAATTCCTTTCCAATCCCTGTAAGCAATCAAGGATTCTCCAGGAGACCATAGTAACTAATACCATAATCCCTCTCAACATGCTTACCATCTATAACTAAAGATGTCTTCCACTTGCAGGAATTCATGCAGTTCCCTTTTGAAAGTTTTCAGTGACATATTGTCAACTTGTTTCAGAGGTCAAAGACACTGCAAAAAGAAGAACTTCTGCCATCTAACCTAACTCTATGCTTTTATAACTTGCACCAATGCCCATAGTTCTCTTATTCACGTAGACAGAAACTAATCCTTTCATAATTTTAAGACCTCAATCATATTCCCTCAAAGATTAAGGAAAAATCTCTGGGAAATGTGGAGTTTGCACATTCTCCCCATGTTTGCGTGGGTTTCCTCCGGGTTCTCCGGTTTCCTCCCACAGTCCAAAGATGTGCGGGTTAGGATGATTGGCTATGATAAATTGACCCTTAGTGTTAGGGGGATTAAATACGTGGGGTTACGGGGATAGGGTGGGATATGTGTTGGTGTAGGGGTTACGGGGATCGGGTGGGATATGTGTCGGTGCAGGCTCGATGGGCCGAAATGGCCTCTATCTGCACGGTGGGGTTTCTGTGATTCTGTGATTCTGTGAAAGCTGATGCTTTTCCAAAGTAAAATGTCCCAGCTTTCTAAGCCTGTCCTGATAACTAAGTATCAATCCAGTGATTCTCTTCTGATCCCTTTTCAGGTGAGGGGAAGCAGTATTCTCGATGCAGCCAGACCAAGGCTTTGTACACAGTAAGAATCATACTTTTAGTTGAATATTTAATTGTCCTAGCTGAGCATCCCTGCATTCTATTCAGGACTTCCTTTTCCAGAAGCCATGCTGAGATTCACTAATAGCCTCTGTTCTATCAAGGTGTTCATATAACACATCTCTTCTAACAACTTGCTGTTAACTAATATTAAGCTAATGGGCCTATTTTCTGATTCTGACTTATTTCTCTTTTTAAATATAGACACCAAATGGGCCTTGGTCCAAGGAAGAGAGTAACACAGATTGTAAGACAGAAAAAGAAGGACAATAACAAACAGAAGAAGAATAACAGAGACAGAGAAACAAAGAAAGAAATACAAAAACACAGGACTAGAAACTGATTAACAGGCAGAGACCTGGAGAAAAGGCAGGAGTGGAACACAGCGATGGAGATAAAACAACAGAAAAAGACACAGTGAAAAAATGCAGGAGTAGCAGAGGGAGAAAAACATAGAAAAAGAGTAACATAGAAATGGGAAGTGGGAACCACAGCGCAGGTCTCATTGGGTGCCCAATGTGTTTCGATCAGCTGTGCATAACAGACCTCTCAAAGTCAGACCCAAGAGCCTTAACAGTGTTTAGTCTCTCCTGACCTCAAATTGTTCAGCATCCAGAAAGCATTAAGCACTTCACAAGCAGCATCAGTGAAATCTGTTCAGTTGCAGTCTCAAAGCTCATCTCAGAGCTTCCTGTCTCCACACCTGCCCCAATTAAACCTTCAAGAGACAACTACATGACCTGGATGAGAAACAATACAACAAAATCAGCTTTGTATTGATAAACTATATGAAACATGATGCTCCATGCCCAAGCTGCTCGTAAGCAACACCACAGGAGATCTACTAACATTAGAAATAAAATTAATTACAAGAATATTGAATGCAATTAGCTAGCATACATTGGACCTGAAATTCTTGGATTGGAGGAGGGCATTTAGCATGAATAGTACCTACAGGGGATCAGAATTTGGAGCGGGCCTTAGATCCGTTAGGTTTCTGCCCTATTTACAATGCGTCAAACATTTCAGCACTTTTGAGAGCAGGCTGGAGAAGTGCCCATCCTCTCAGTGATGCAGCCATGCAGATACTGCATATAGACTGTGTACTGTCAAAGCTTAGTGAGTTGCTGAAGTGCTTTCTGTAATAATACATAATACATACTGCAGCCGCAGTGCACAGGTGAAGAGGTTGGATATTGAGTCCAGTGGTAGTGGTACCAATCATGCAGATTGCTCTGTCCTGGATAATATCAAGCTTCTTGAATGTTGCTGCAGTTGCACCCATCCAGGTGAGTGCTGAATATTCCATCACAATCAGGACTGAGTCTTGTAGATGGCAGAGAGGCATGGAGGATCAGGAGGTAAGCCAATTATTGCAGAGTACCCAGCTTCTGCCCTTTTCTTGTAGTCAAACTGCTTTACAGCCTTCTGGACTCAACATTGAGTTCAACAATTTCAAACTATAAACCCTGCTCCCATTTTTCATGCTGTATGATTTTGCCACCCCCTTTGCAACATTTTATCTTTCCTGCCTCTTACCTCAGCACAGTATATTCCTTCAATTCCTTCCTCCCCTCCCACCCTGTCTCTGCACCTGCTTAATAATATCTGTTACAAAATAACAACAGAAAATGCTGGAAAAACTCAGCAGGTCAGGCAACATCCGTGGAGAGAAATTTGAGTTGACTTTTCGGGTCGAGCCCTTCTTTTTCCAGTTCTGATGAAGGGTCCCAGACCTGAAACGTTAATTCTGTTTCTCTCTCCACAAATGCTGCCTGGCCTGCTGAGTGTTTCCAGCATTTTCTGTTGTTATTTCAGATTTCCAGCATCTGCAATATTTTGCTATTGTGTTGATATGGCTGATTCACTTAAGCTTCTGATCTATGGTGATCTCCAGGGTGCTAATGATTTTTTTGTTGCCAGTTAAGGGAGGTGTTTGGGCCTTTTCCTGTTGCAGACAGTATTTATATGGCAGCCTTGTATTTATATGGTACAAAGTTTACCTGCCAGCACATTTCAGCCACACAAGTTTGACCACAAGAAGGATAAGAGCAAAAAGATCATGGGAACATGAGCACCTCTAAGATTCTCTCCAAGTCACACACCATCTTGACTTAGACATGTACTGCAGTTCCTTCATCATCACTGGATGAAAATCCTGGAATTCCATACCTAACACTATAGTGGCAGCACCGTCACCACAAGGAGTGCATTGGGTCAAGGTGAAGGCTCACCGACACCTTCTCATGGCAATAAAAACCTGGTTTTGCCGCATTGTCCAAAACCCAAGAAGAAATAATGGCCCAGAAATTCGGGTCTCGACGGGTGAGTACGCACGGGGTACTCACCCGTAGGCCCAATGGAAGTGCCGGTTTCCTGCATGCACTGCGCATGCATGGGAAACCGGCATTTCCGTTCCCCTGAATGAAGAGGTTCAGAGGTCGAACTCGTGCGTGGGGGAGGCTGCACGTGCGCATCGAACTTCGTTTTTTTTTTACAGGTTTTCCCGGGAGGGTAAGCCTGCAGAATTTAGAAATGTAAAAAGCAGGCATAAGGCCTGCTTTTTACAAGGTAAGTGGTGAATTAATTAAAATTAAAACATTTTTCCAACAGGTTTATTATTTTTAAATACTTTAAAGCAAGGTAAGTTTGTTTTTAGCCCCGTTAGAAAATAAAATTAGTTTTTTCAAAAATTTAAATTATTGTTTAAAATAGTTATTTCATGTAATTTATAGTTCATTTAAAAAATGTGATGTTTTTTTAAAATTTATTTGAAGATTTAGTGCTATTTTGGGGCCGTAGTATTTATAAGTCTTGATAGCACTTCCAGTCAGACTTATGAATGGAGCATTCCCTGCTCCGATTGGCTCCCCACGGCCCACGTGATCCCAGGGGATGCATCGAACTAACTGCACCCCTGGGTTACGCAAGCACTGCGCGCCGGCAGCTGGACCAGGCCCCGGATTGGAATTCCACGGGGGCCCACAGCTCAACGGCCGGCGCGCAAGGTAAGTGCAGGTTGGGGGCTTGCACCCGCGGGAAGCCCCCAACCCGAATTTCTGGGCCAATAAATAAAGTAAGTCACCACAGCTCTGAACTTTTAAACTTGAGGCTCATTCCAGGGAGTTGCTGGACACTAGTGTCAGACCTGCTAATTCTCTGTCCATAATTACACCAGGTAGGTCACAAATACCCTCTTTGTTCAACTTATACAGTTCATTAGTGGTCCCAGTAAGATGAACGAGAGAGCAATCGATCTCTACAGACTTGCAGAAATCCCCCAGTGTTTTAGGCGTTATCAATTGCACTCATATTGAACATTGGGCAGCCTAAATGTGAACGCCAATATTTACATAAATCGAACAGGCTTTCATTCCCTGAACATTCAGTTGATGTGCAATCATAGGCACAGATTCCTTGAACATTAACGCTGTCACAATCCTTCAGCAGCTCAGTATCCCTGCTCTATTTCAACTAAAAGGTGAAGCGGTTGGGGTGAGCAGAGGCTTCATCCCTAACAAGGCCCACTGAATCCTCATGATAAGACCTAGACCTGCATATCCAGGCCCCAGTCTAGTTTCTGAGAGTGCACCAGAAGGGCCACGAATTTTAGCCCCTCTTAAGTAGAAACAATGTAGGTACTAAAAGTAGCCATGACACAATAAAATAAATATTCTGCGAAGTTTCAAATTTGCAGATCAGCTGGGATCTCAAACTGAATGCATCACAATTTACAACAGTCAAGTTCAGTTTGAATGCATGTTTGCTTATTCCTGAAATAAAGCTAAAAGTGTTCTGAATGTAATAACTGAGAATGCCAGCCAAGAGCATTGTTGGATGCACCAGATCTGCTTTTCTTAACCTCATGAGCATTATTATTAATCATTGCCATCATGAAAATTACAGTTGATTTTAGTTTAATTATACCTCAGGCTAAATTCAATTAAAATTAAAGAAAGCTCAGCTTATTTTGGTTAAGATCTCAATTGGCTTTTTAAAAAATTCTGTAATTCAAGTAGTAACACAAAAGCAGTCTCCTAAAGAGCATGTAAAAATATGAAAAATAAAAAAACATGAATTCTCTCATCCTCTGTTTTTTTTGCTTTTTTCCTTTTTTCCCCAGCACTCGATCAGCCCTGCATTCTGCTGCAGTGCATCGGGCTGATCAGGCCAGATCACAGCTTCCGTCAGAGCCTGCAGTGATGGCCCTTCCCTTTAAGGGAGGGAAGGAGCCTTCCAACACAGCAGCGCTGCATGGCCCAGTGTGCAGCGCTGCTCACCTACCGTCCCGCCTGCTGCCTGTTGCACTCCAGGAAGGAAGTGGAGTGCTTGATTTAGCGCTCCATTTCCTTCCTGGAGCGCAAAACCACATTTTTTTTAAAGTTAGCCCCCCAAACTAGGCTATAATGAATTTCTCCCCCATAGTGTTTGAAGCTGGCTTTCAATTTCCCTCTGTCACTCAGATGAATCTGAGAGAGAGAGCAAAAAAAGCAGAAAACAGGTAAAGCTTTAGACTGGGGCTTTGGGTTAAAAAAAATCCCAAAAGTCCACTATCTCATGTGGAACAGATCACCGCAGGAAAAGGACAACCAAAAATCACAATCCCAAAAACAAATCAACTGTTTCAGGACACAACTCAGAGGAAGTCTTTAGATACTAAAAATAACTTACATTTATATAGCATTTTTAACATAGTAAAATGTCCCAAGGTGCTTCACAGGAGCATAATCAGACAAAAATTGACACCAAGCCTAAGAAAGAGACATTAGGACAAAAGCTTGGTGAAAGAGGTAGGTTTTAAGGGGTATCATAAAGGAGGAGAGAGGCGAAGATGTTTAGGGAGGGAATTGCACAGCTTCTGACCCAGATGGCTGAAACCACAGACACCAATGGTGGAGTGAAGAAAGTGGGGGATGCACAGAGTTAGAGGAATGCAGATTTCTTAGAAGGTTGTAGGGCTGGAGGAGGTCACAGCAAGAGCAAGGAGAAATCCATACATCTGTGAGGAAAATACTGGCAGTAAAATGCAACAAATAAAGACATTAAAAAAAACATTGTATTTCAATCTGAATAATAATGACTAATTAGAAATTCTTTAACATTCATCAATAATAACAAATAAACTGAACTCATCATACTACCTCAGTGGAACAGCAGGGAAATTACAGGATGATTCAGTAACCAAATCCCACACACTCAAGGGTATGGAGGAGCCTACTATCCTTACACAGCAATCAAAACCAACATTTTTATAAATCTCCAGGACTTCCTAATCCTACTCCAAAACCTAGCCTTCCAGCTAAAAAAGAATCTCCTGTACCTGTAACTTCTCAAGAGAATATAAAATCATACCTGGATAACGCAGTTGAAATATTCTGCTTCTTCCCCACATCAGCTAAAAGTTTATCACATTAGTTATCCCATTAAAAGGAAAGCACTTAAAAACTCTAGTGGTTCCCCTCTGTAGATGGAAGGCCTAGATTTAGCGTCATTATGGAAAAGGACAAAGATAGACAAGGAGTAAAAGTTCTCAATTGGCGAAAGGCCAATTTTACTAAGCTGAGATGTGATTTAGCAAAAGTGGACTGGAAATAGCTACTTGAAGGTGTCAGAACAGTGGAAGGCATACAAGGAGGAGATAGTGAGGGTTCAGCGCAAATATGTTCCCACAAAGAAAAATGGTGGGACTCTCAAATCTCGAGCCCCCTGGATGCCAAGTTGCATACAGGGTAAGATTAGGCAAAAAAGGGAAGCTTATGTCAAATACCAAGAGCTAAATTCTGCAGAAAGTCTAGAGGAATATAGAAAGTGCAGGGATGAAATTAAAAAGAAAATTAGGGAAATAAAGAGAGGGCAAGAAAAAATATTGGTATGTAACATCAAGGAAAACCCAAAGATGTTTTATACATACATGAAGAGCAAGAGGATAACTAAGGAAAGAGTAGGGCCTATTAGAGACTAAAAAGGTAACCTGTGTGTGGAGGTAGAAAATGTGGGTATGGTAGTTAATGAATACTTTGGGCAGGATTTTCAATGGGCCATGGAGGTGGGATTGGAGGCGTGTGGGGGGTTAAAATCTCAAAATTGGGGGGCAGAAACCCATCCCACCCCCAACCTGCCTCCATGCCAGTTTCAAAGGAGCAGGATACCCGACCTGTGCTGGGACCCGCCTCCCTGTGGCGGGAAGGGGATTAGTGCCAATTAACTGCCTGTTAACAGGTAGTTAACAGGCAGTTTTTAGCCTAATCCCTATTTTTATTGCTGAAGTGTGGGATTCCCGACAGCTCCAAACCACGTCAAGTTAGCGAGGCGGACCATTGGGCTGAAGGCCTTGGAGGGTTCGAGATGTCCAGTGTTCAGGTGAGTGTTGCATGCATGAGTGCAGAGGTAAGTGTGTTTGGTGTGTGTAAAGTGTTTAAAGAAGTTTTACTTACATTTACTTACCTTTACAGCCTTCCTTCCTTCAAGTCTCAGGAGTCCCTCATCTCACCGGCACAGAAAGCAGAATGGCCGCAAGCTGTCAAAAGTTGCAGCATTCAGCTTTCTGTTCTGAAGAGACCACTAAATCAGCCTGAGGGGAAGGAATTAACTTGGAGTACAGATTGTCAGTGTTTGACAGCTTCAAACAGCTGTCAAACACTGATATTTCATCTGTCAAAAGCTATTGACAGATGAAATGTCAATCATTGACGTCACCCGTTGCCGGGTGACCCTTAATTGGCCTGCTGAGCCCGCTGGGCAGGCTCAACAAGGCCAATCAAGTGAAAATCGCGTGGGATGGCCACAACTCGATGGGGGTGGGAGTACAACCCCAAAAGTTGCCCCGCCTCCTACACGCCTCCTCAACCAAAATCCAGCCCTTTGCGTCTGTCTTCACAAAAGAGAGGGACAATGCAGATATTGTAGTTAAGGAGGAAGAGTGTGAAATATTAGATGAGATAAACATAATGAGAGAGGAAATATTAAGGGGCTTAGCATCTTTGAAAGTAGGTAAATCACCAGGCCTGGATGAAATGTATCCCAGGCTGTTAAGGGAAGCAAAGAAGGAAATAGAGGAGGCACTGACAATCATTTTCCAATCCTCTCTGGCTACAGGTGTGGTGCCGGAGGACGGGAGGACTGTAAACATTGTACCGTTGTTTAAAAGGGGAAAAAGGGATAGACTGAGTAATTATAGGTCAGTCAGCCTAACCTCGGTGGTGGGCAAATTGTTGGAAAAAATTCTCAGGAACAGTATTAACCGTCATTTAGAAAGACACGGATTAATCAAGGACAGTCAGCATGGATTTGTTCAGTGAAAGTTGTGACTGACTAACTTGATTGAATTTTCTGAGGAGGTAACAAGGAGGATTGATTAGGATAGTGCATTTGATGTAGTCGACATGGATTTTAGCAAGGCTTTTAATAAGGTCCCACATGGCAGACTGGTCAGAAAAGGAACAGCCATGGGATCCAAGGGAAAGTGGCAAGTTGGACCCAAAATTGGCTCAGTGGGAGGAAGCAAAGTGTAATTGTCGACGGGTGTTTTTGTGACTAGAAGGCTGTTTCCAGTGGGCTTCCACAGGGCTCAATACTAGGTCCCTTGCTTTTTGTGGTACTTCAATGTAGGGGGCATGATTAAGAAGTTTGTAGATGATACAAAAATTGGCCGTGTGGTTGATAGTGAGGAAGAAAGCTGTAGACTGCAGGAAGATATCAATGGACTGGTCAGGTGGGCAGAAAAGTGGCAAATGGAATTCAATCTGGAGAAGTGTGAGGTAATGCATTTTTGGGAGGGCTAACAAGGCAAGGGAATACACAATAAATGGTAGGATAGTGAGAAGTGTAGAGGAATAGAGGGACCCTGGAGTGCATGTCCACAGATCCCTGAAGGTAACAGGACAAGTAGATAAAGTGGTTAAGAAAGCATACGGGCTACTTTCCTTTATTAGCAGAGGCACAGAATATAAGAGCAGGGAGGTTATGCTTGAAATGTGGAAAACACCAGTTAGGCCACAGCTAGAGTATTGCATACAGTTCTGGTCACCACATTACAGGAAAGATGTGATTGCACTAGAGAGGGTACAGAGGAGATTTACGAGGATGTTGCCAGGACTGGAGAATTTTAGCTATGAGGAGAGATTGGATAGGCTGGGGTTGTTTTCTTTGGAACAGAGGAGGCCGAGGGGAGACTTAATGGAGGCGTATTAAGAGTGGATAGGAAGGACCTATTTCCCTTAGCAGAGAAGTCAATAACCAGGACGCATAGAGTTATAGTAATTGGTAGGAGGTTTAGAGAGGAGTTGAGGAGAACCTTTTTCATCCAGAGGGTGGTGGGGGTCTGGAACTCACTGCCTGAAAGGGTGGTAGAGGCAGAAACCCTCATCACATTTAAAAAGTACTCGGATATGCACTTGAAGTGCCGTAACCTACAGGGCTATGGACCAAGAGCTAGACAGTGGGATTAAGCGGGATAGCTTTTTTCGGCCGGCACAGACACGATGGGCTGAATGGCCCCCTTCTGTACCGTAAATTTCTATGATTCTATGATTAAAAACAAAAAATGCAGCTGAAAAGGATTATTACATCAAGATCTATGTCTAATAATTAACCAAGAAGATTATTGTATCTTTGGAAGAAAATAATTCCAAAAGGGAGTACATAAATGCACGTGTAGGATTAATAGAAACATTGAACAAGGAGACAAGTGAAGCAGTTTTCAATAATTCAATTTCCAGCAACTTTCCAGGATTAACACAATCAAAACCAAATATCAGTAGGTCATGCAAGTTAGTTTAAGAGAATATAAGAAATGATCCGAATGAATTATTCTTACTCTGTTATATCCTTACTTACATACAATTTTTTCTCTCTTAACACCCAATTAAAGCAAAATAATTAGACAACTGCAACCATTTTCACATAATAAGAGTTAACCAGAATTATAAGGTCAATAGAACCAAACAGTCATGTTACACACAGACAGTGGACATTACCTTATATTGGCTCATATATTAAAGAAAGGTCACAAGACTTTACAAGTCATCAACTAAAGCTATCAGACACAAGATTTATTTTGCCACCTTTAAGCTATTAAGTTGTTCTCTATCACAAACATAAATATTAAAGACTTCTACAGAATGCATAAATAAAAAAAGGAGAAATAGGACAGCTCTTTCTTAAAATGTATCTACCAAAAAAACTAGGTAGAGGGCCAAGTCTAAGACTATGCCCCAGGTTTCCACGGATGTTTTGCTGGACTCCTGCTGTAATTCTAGCAGAACCGAATGGAAAATGGCAGGGACCTAGTTGTACTGAGTCCCAGCCATTTCTGGGATTTTCTGATCAGTCTTGTAAGGTTTGGAACCTCTGCCCTCCCCTTACAAGGGCAATGATGTCAGGGTCAGGAATCCCTAAGCCAGGAGTTCCCATTTCCCCAACTCAGTTGGGACCTGATGTAGTACTGGACTCTGGTAGACTGAGATGAGGTGTACTGGCCTCCAGATGGGCACAAGTAGGCCCTGCCTGGGCTTCATTTCACGAGAGTGTTTATCAATCGACATTATGGAGGATAGGAAAAATGCATGTGGAGACATGCATGAGATTACAGTCAGTATCCAGGGCACACAACTATGGGTCTTATTGTTATGACCCCTGGGTCACACTATTTTAAGACCAGACATTGGGCAGTAAAGCAAAACTCTTGATTGTAGGGGATGCTAGGCCTGCTTATGGGAGTGACCCGTGATGCTGACCCCGAGCAACTATCTGATACAGGCCAGAAATTGCTAACAGAAATTTCAATACCAATAAATTCTAACCCCCGGAACACCCCTGCCAGAATCCTGCCCACAGGATGCAAAATTTCTACCCTATTATATATAATAAACGATATATGCATTATAAAAATGTATAAAGTTATTCTAAAAGTTGACAAGTTATTTTCTTTTTTTTCTACTTTTCTCCTTCCAAGAGCCATGCACCATATCACAGAAATCACAGAAACCCCACAGTGCAGATAGAGGCCATTTCGGCCCATCGAGCCTGCACCGACACATATCCCACCCGATCCCTGTAACCCCTACACCAACACCAACACATATCCCACCCTATCCCCGTAACCCCACGTATTTAATCCCCCTAACACTAAGGGTCAATTTATCATAGCCAATCAACCTAACCCGCACATCTTTGGACTGTGGGAGGAAACCGGAGCACCCGGAGGAAACCCACGCAAACACGGGGAGAATGTGCAAACTCCACACAGACAGTCACCCGAGGCCGGATTTGAACTCGGGTCCCTGGTGCTGTGAGGCAACAGTGCTAACCACTATGCCACCATGCTGCCAAACATCTTGGCCAAACAGGCAGATGAACTGTATGCTTCCACATGTGATTTTGTCACTGGACAATAGACTATCTATAAAGGCTCAAGGTGACTCCCCATCTTATATTTTATATCATACATTGTGCATTACATTGTGTAACACTCTTATATCATAATAAAACAGAGTGGCCTAGAAATTCAGTGGGCTTTGCGCCCAGTTAAGGCCCAAAGAGGGCCTCTGCGCCAGTAGAGGAGGTTGCGCTGGTATTGAGCTCGGCGGTAATGGCGGCGGTAGCCGGTAGCACTGCGCCGGCACCGATGATGTCATCGGTGTGCGCAGTGCCCCGTTTCCGCCCCGATGCCGGCCCGACCCCCATATTCAGTTGCCGCCGCCTCCTCTGTGGCGGCCGCTACTAACATCCGGAGACCAGGGCCTTACTGCAGCCTTAGTGGGGCGCGTAAAGGTGGAGGTGCGGCCGGCCGCTTTTTCGGCGGCCGCCTGCCCGCACCTCCTTCCCCGGCCTCCTCCACCACCCCCCCCGCGGCATTGCCGGCTGCTTTCTGCGAGCCCGGCACTTCTCCGTGGTGCTGGGCTCATTTGCCGGCACAATCCAGCGGCGATCTCCCCGTTGCAGGCACCTCCACCTTAAGAGAAGGAGGAGGCCTGCAGTACCGCAGCCTGCCGCACCGCATCGGGTGGCGCAGCGGCACCTAGAGCGCTGAAATTCAGTTTCAGCGCCCCAAGCGGGGGCGGGCACACCCTGGAACAGCGCCCGGTTCTGACTTGGGGCGCAAAAACTGAATATCTCACGGGCGCAACTGGCTCCGCGCGCAGCGCTAACTTTTGGGCGTAAGCCAGCTGGCGGGCCCAAACTGAATTTCTAGGCCAGTATGTGCTAACTTGTTGGGATCAATGCTTCAGTTTACTAGTTTTTATAATTAGTTGTAAACTGCCCGTGGTGTTGCCCAGTCAATTGATGAATATAAAAAATATTCTTAGATACTAACGGCAGCAGAAAAGGGAGAGAGACTTCAGAAAATTACTCCCCAGAGACACTTAGTGGTGAAATTCTCCATTTACATTGTGACACTTGACTAACAAAACTGTTGATACAGACATTTTACAATAGCAGATGTTGACAGAAAAGGTTGTCCAAAGACTTTGACAACAGGAAGTTAGGTTTGTGGACAGGAAGTACATTCCCTTTGCAAGGTGTTTATCAATGCAGGAAACTCTCTTTTAACCGGCACCTAAATATCCGGAAATCTCTCTTAACCAGCAAAATTCAGGAGAGGTTCAGGTACATTTTACTATACGATAGCAAAGGGTTTGCCCCGAAACGTTGACACTATTTTCTCTCCACAGATGTTGCCTGGCCTGCTGAGTTTTTCCAGCATTTTCTGTTGTTATTTAAGTTTTACTATAAATTAGTGGCTGTGTAACAGGGGTTCCTGGATCTGTGGCCGTGTAACCGGGACTCCTGCATAAGTGCCGTGTAACCGGGACTCCTGCACCTGTGGCTTTGTACGGGCCTCTCGTACCTTGGTAAGTATACCTCTCTGTAATCTGGACTTTTTGATCAACCGGCACCATGCCAGTCCCGTCGGTGCCGGATAAAAAAGAGTTTTCTG
This sequence comes from Somniosus microcephalus, assembly GCF_052327205.1. Taxonomy (NCBI): domain Eukaryota; kingdom Metazoa; phylum Chordata; class Chondrichthyes; order Squaliformes; family Somniosidae; genus Somniosus; species Somniosus microcephalus. The sequence continues at coordinate 230,879,951 of NC_140991.1, forward strand.
TATATGGATTATTTAAATATCCAATAGATGAATGAGTCCAATATTAGGGATGGGTAATAAATGCTGGCTTTGCCAGCGATGCCCACATCCTGTGAATGAATTTTAAAAAATTATACCTAAAATATGAATTAATATTTTATATTGGCTGAGCTCCCATGGTGTTTATGCTGCGTGTTGAGACTAAGCGTGGTCTTCTAGTGAAGCAGGGATAGAGGGCGGAGAAAATTGAACTAGGTTAAGCAGACGTAATTCAGCCCTCATCTTAATGTCATGCATTCTGTCCTTATTTTCACATAATACTTTGATTCTATATGATAATTTATAGTTAAATAGCAAAACTTACAGCAAAATGTGAATTTGTCACCTGCAATTTAAAACTGCCATCAACCGGATCAGGTCAGTTGTGCAACAGGTAAGTCACCTGCTCCATTTTAATTGCCACTCCCCCCCCCCCAACACGGTTTACGCCAGGCAAGGGGGATTTAAAATTCCCCCCTTTTTTTTTACCAATTTCTTAAAGTAGCTATTTTTTTAAAAGTTGCATTTTCATTTATCATTATATTTTTCAGTGCCTCATTCTACCTAATGCCACCAAGAACTCATCTCATTGCTCCAAATTTTGCTCTTCTTAAGTCAGGCACTCTTATGTTTTTAATTTTGGTCTTAAGCAGATTCACTGTACAGTGAATATTAAAACCCAAGTGTTCACCAACTCTGGGTTGCTAATCAGTTTTGGTGGATTGTCAAATGCTGAATTTAATGTAACACCTAGCTTAGTACCATAAGAACATAAGAATTAAGAGCAGGAGTAGGCCATACGGCCCCTCGAGGCTGCTCCACCATTCAATAAGTTCATGGCTGATCCTCTACCTCAACTCCACTTTCCCGCCCGATCTCCATATCTCTTGATTCGCCTAGAGTCCAAAAATCTATCTATCTCAGCTTTGAATATACTCAAAGACTCAGCATCCACAGCCCTTTGGGGTAGAGAATTCCAAAGATTCACAACACTCAGTGAAGTGATTCCTCCTCATCTCAGTCTTAAATGGCTGACCATTTATCCTGAGATTATGCCCCCTAGTTATAGACTCTCCAGCCAGGGGAAACAACCTCTCAGCATCTACCCTGTAAATCCCCCTCAGAATCTTATATGTTTCAATGAGATCACCTCTCATTCTTCTAAACTACAGGGAGTATAGGCCCAATTTACTCAATCTCTCCTCATAGGACAACTCTCTCATCCCAGGAATCAATCTAGTGAACCTTCATTGCATCGCCTCTAAGGCAAGTATATCCTTCCTCAGATAAGGAGACCAAAAGCTGAGCACAGTACTCCAGGTGTGGTCTCACCAAGGCCCTGTACAATTGTAGCAAGGCTGTCTTACTCTTGTACTTCAACCCCCTTACAATAAAGGCCAACAGGCCATTTGCCTTCCTAACTGCTTGCTGTACCTGTATGCTAACTTTATGTTTCCTGTATGAGGACACCTAAATCTCTCTGAACACCGGCATTTAATAGTTTCTCACCGTTTAAAAAATATTCTGATTTTCTATTCTTCCTACCAAAGTGAATAACCTCACATTTCCCCACATTATACTCCATCTGCCACTTTATTGCCCACTCGCTTAGCCTGTCTATATCCCTTTGCAGTCTCTTTGTGTCCTCCTCACAGCTTACTGTCCCACCTAGCTTTGTATCGTCAGCAAACTTGGATACATTGCACTCGGTCCCTTCATCTAAGTCATTAATATAGATTGTAAATAGCTGAGGCCCAAGCACTGATCCTTGCGATACCCCACTAGTTACGGCCTGCCAACCTGAAATGTTCCATTTATCCCTACTCTCTGTTTTCTGTCTGTACTTCAAATATTGTATTATGAAGCAGTCACCTTACCCCTATGATACTGACATTCCCCCATGACTCTTACATTATGATTTGTTTACTTCAGCAAACCTGAAATTTGAGTTGAATCTTGGGAACAGTTCCCAATTATTGCTTTATTGTCTGCAGTCTTTGGCATGGTTGACCACTCCATCCATCTCCAATATCTCTCCTCCATCGTCCAGCTGGGTGGGACTGCACTCGCCTGATCCCATTCTTATCTATCCAGTCGTAGCCAGAGAATCACCTGCAATGGCTTCTCTTCCCACTCCTACACCATTACCTCTGGAGTCCCCCAAGGATCTATATTTGGCCCCCTCCTATTTCTCATCTACATGATACCCTTTGGCAAAATCAGGTTCCACATATACGCTGCAACACCCAGCTCTACCTCACCAACACCACTCTTGATCCCTCCACTATCTCTAAATTGTCAAAATGCTTGTCCAAAATCCGTTACTGGATGAGCAGAATTTTCATCCAACTAAATATTGTTAAGAGCGAAGCCATTGTTTTCAGTCCCCACCACAAACTCCATTTCCTAGCCATTGACTCCATCCCTCTCCCTGGCAACTGTCTGAGGCTGAACTAGACTGTTTGCAATCTTGGTGTCATATTTGACCCTGGAATGAGCTTCCAACCACATATCCACAGCATAACTACGACTGCCTATTTACACCTCTGTAACATTGCCTGTCTCCACCCCTGCCTCAGCTCATCCACTGCTTAAACCCTCATCCATGCCTTTATTACCTCCAGACTTGACTATTCCAACACACTCCTGGAGAGAGGCGAGGCCCGAGACCACAGCTGGGGCAGTCAGGAGAGCAGGAGGCCAGTAACTGCTGGGGCAGTCGGGAGGGCAGGAGGCCAGTAACTCTTATATAGGTGGAGCTGTTGCTAAACCCGAAACACTACAGTGTAGTGTCTCCCACCCTTCCACCTCCTCTAACCTTTTAGGGGTTAGGGGAAGTTGAAAAGGTAGGTTCAATTTATTTTATTTCAGGAGCCTAACCTAGGTGGAAAAGGTTCCAGGACAGGAGGCGGCAGTGAAAATACAACACCAGAAAACAGGTAGGTGACTGGTTGGTGAGTACTTTCACAAACTTATTCTAAGTAGAATTCAATAATTAAGCTAAATCGTAGTAAATAAAAGGGTATTGTAAGGGTTAAGTCATGGAAGGGCAGCTCGGACCCGTGTCATGCTTCTCCTGTGCCATGTGGGAAATCAGGGACACTGTCCCTGACAACTATGTGTGCAGGAAGTGTGTCCAGCTGCAGCTCCTAGCAGACCGCATGGCGGCGCTGGAGCTGCGAATTGACTCACTCTGGAGCATACGCGATGCTGAGGATGTTGTGGATAGCACATTCAGTGAGTTGGTCACACCGCAGGTAAAGGCTAGCTCAGACAGTAAATGGGTGACCAAAAGGCAGGGTAAAGGCAGGAAGGTAGTGCAGGAGTCACCTGCGGTCATCTCCCTCCAAAACAGGTTTACCGTTTTGGGTACTGTTGGGGGAGATGACTTATCAGGGGAAGGCACCAGCAGCCAGGTTCAGGGCACCATGACTGGCTCTGCTGCACAGAAGGGTGGGAAAAAGAGGGATAGGGCTATAGTGATAGGGGATTCAATTGTAAGGGGGATAGATAGGAGTTTCTGTGGCCGAGACCGAGACTCCAAGATGGTATGTTGCCTCCCTGGTGCAAGGGTCAAGGATGTCTCGGAGCGGGTGCAGAGCATTCTGAAGGGGGAGGGGGATCAGCCAGTTGTCGTGGTACATGTAGGTACCAACGATGTAGGTAAAAAGAGGGAGGAGGTCCTACAAGCTGAATTTAGGGAGTTAGGAGCTAAATTGAAAAGTAGGACCTCAAAGGTAGTAATCTCTGGATTGCTACCAGTGCCACGAGCTAATAAGTTTAGAGAGAGTAAGATAGATAAGCTAAATACGTGGCTTGAGCAGTGGTGCAAGGGAGAGGGATTTAAATTCTTGAGGCATTGGAACCAGTTCTTGGGGAGGAGTGACCTGTACCAAGGGGACGGTCTACACCTGAACTGTGAGGGAGCCGATGTCCTCGGGGTAATATTTTCTAGGGCGGTTCGGGAGGATTTAAACTAATTTGGCAGGGGGATGGGAACCTAGGTAGTGGAAAAGAGGGAAGTCATATGAAGTTAGAAATAGATGGTAGAAAGGTGAGAAGCAATAAGCAAAGGAGAGAAACACAAAGGGCCAAACTAATTCATAATGAGAGTGTGAAAAAAGCAAGCCTGAAGGCTTTGTATCTTAATGCTAGAAGCATTAGGAACAAGGTGGATGAATTAGTTGTGGAAATAGAGGTAAACAAGTATGATTTGATTGGGATTACAGAAACGTGGCTGCAGGGTGGGCAAGGCTGGGAACTTAACATCCAGGGATATACAATATTTAGGAAGGATCGGCAAAAAGGTAGGGGAGGTGGGGTAGCATTGCTGGTAAAGGAGGGGATTAATGCAATGGAAAGGAAGGATATTAACTCGGATGAAACGGAATCTGTATGGGTAGAAATGAGAAATAGCAAGGGGAGGAAAACGTTAGTGGGTGTGATATATAGGCCTCCAAATAGTAATATGGAGGTGAGGGAAGGCATAAAAAGGGAAATTAGAGAAGCGTGCGATAAGAGCACAGCTGTCATCATGGGTGACTTTAATTTACATATTGATTGGACTACCCAAATTAGTAAAAATTCTGAGGAGGAGGAATTCCTGGAATGTTTTCGGGACGGTTATCTGGACCAATATGTCGAGGAGCCGACTCGAGATCAGGCCATTTTAGACTGGGTATTGTGCAATGAGAAGGGACTTATCAGCAATCTTCTTGTACGAGGCCCCTTGGGTCAGAGCGATCATAATATGATCGAGCTCTCAGTCGAGATGGAGAGTGAGGAAATTGAATCAGAGACTAAGGTCCAGAACTTAAATAAAGGGAATTACGAGGGTATGAGACGGGAATTGGGTAAGATTGATTGGGTGGTGTTTCTGGGGGGATTGACAGTGGATAGACAATGGCAAGCATTCAAAGATAGAATGGAAGAATTCCAGAACATGTTTATACCGGTTTGGCATAAAAATAAACCTAAAAAGGTGACTCAACCGTGGATAACGAGGGAAATTAGGGACAGCATAAAATCAAAAAAAAGGGCATATCAACTGGCAAAAAAAAGCACCAGACCGGAAGATTGGGGGCAGTACAGGATACAGCAAAAGAGGACAAAGGGATTAATCAGGAAGGGGAAAATAGAATACGAAAGTAAACTTGCAGCAAACATAAAGACAGACTGCAAAAGCTTTTATCGGTATATCAGGAGGAAAAGACTGGTAAAATCCCAAGTCGGTCCCTTGCAGTCCGATTCGGGAGAATATATAATGGAGAATAAGGAAATGGCAGACCAATTAAACTCATACTTTGGTTCTGTATTCACAAAGGAGGACACAAATAACCTCCCAGGAATATCGACAAACATAGGGACTAATGAGAGGGAGGAGCTGACAGAAATTAGTATCTCTAGGGATATGGTGTTGGGTAAGTTGAGGGGACTGAAGGCCGACAAATCCCCGGGGCCTGATAAACTACATCCTAGGGTACTTAAGGAGGTGGCCCTGGAGATAGCAGATGCTCTAAGGATCATCTTCCGGAACTCCATTGACTCGGGAACAGTACCCGTGGATTGGAGGGTAGCTAATGTTACCCCAATATTTAAAAAGGGGGGTAGAGAGAAAGCAGGGAATTATAGACCAGTAAGCCTTACATCGGTTGTGGGCAAAATGCTAGAGTCCATTATTAAGGATAAAATAGCGGAGCACTTGACAAATGGGGAAAGGATCGGACAGAGTCAACATGGATTTACAAAGGGTAAATTGTGTTTGACTAATCTGCTGGAATTTTTTGAGGAAGTAACTGGTAAAATAGATGGGGGAGAGCCAGTGGATGTGGTGTACCTTGACTTCCAGAAAGCCTTCGATAAGGTTCCACACAAAAGATTATCATGCAAAATTAAGGCTCATGGGATTGGGGGCAAAGTATTAACGTGGATAGAGAACTGGCTGGCGGATAGAAAACAGAGAGTTGGAATAAACGGCTCGTTTTCGGAGTGGCAGGCAGTGACCAGCGGGGTGCCGCAAGGATCTGTCCTGGGACCCCAGCTGTTCACAATATATATAAATGATCTGGATCAGGGAATTGGATGCAATATTTCCAAATTCGCTGACGACACTAAACTAGGAGGAGGGGTGGGCTCTGATGAGGATGTCAGGAGGCTACAGTGCGATTTGGACAGGTTGGGGGAATGGGCAGATACGTGGCAGATGCACTATAATGTGGATAAATGCGAGGTTATCCACTTTGGGGGTAAAAACAGGAGGATGGATTATTATCTAAATGGCAATAGATTGGGAGATGGGGAAGTGCAGAGGGACCTGGGTGTTCTTGTGCACCAGTCACTGAAGGAGAGCATGCAGGTGCAACAGGCGATTAAGAAGGCAAATGGTATGTTGGCCTTCATATCAAGGGGGTTCGAGTATAGGAATAGGGATACCTTACTACAGCTGTACAAGGTGCTGGTGAGACCGCATCTGGAGTATTGCGTACAGTTTTGGTCGCCCCATCTGCGGAAGGATGTTCTTGCCATGGAAAGAGTGCAGCGGCGATTCACCAGGCTGATACCTGGAATGGCGGGAATGACCTACGAGGAGAGATTGAATAGTTTGGGCTTGTACTCACTGGAGTTTAGAAGATTGAGAGGGGATCTCATCGAAACATATAAAATTATGGCAGGCCTGGACAGGCTGAATTCAGAGAGAATGTTTCCAATGGCAGGGGAGCACAGAACCAGGGGCCACAGTCTAAAAATAGCGGGCAAATCATTTAAAACAGAGATGAGGAAGAATTTCTTCACTCAAAGAGTGGTGAGCCTGTGGAATTCCCTGCCACAGAGGGCTGTGAAGGCTAATTCAATAAATATTTTCAAGAGAGAATTGGATATATTTCTGAAGGCTAAGGGGATTAAGGGTTACGGAGAAAAGGCGGGGACGGGGTACTGAACTGGTAAGATCAGCTATGATCTCAGACGAAGATCAGCCATGATCTCATTGAATGGCAGAGCAGGCTCGAAGGGCCGAATGGCCTACTCCTGTTCCTATCTCTATGTTTCTATGTTTCTATGGTCAGACTCCCATCTTCCACCCGCCATGAACAGAAGCTCATCCAAAACTCAGCTGCTCGTATCCAAGTCCCGTTCACCCATCACCCCTGTGCTCACTGACCTACATTGGCTCCCGGTCTGGCAAGGCCTCAATTTTAAAATTCTCATCCTTGTTTTTAAATCCCTCCATGGTCTTACCCCTCCCTGTCTCTGTAACCTCCTCCAGCCCTACAACCCTCCAAGATCTCTGCACTCCTCCAAATCTGGCCTCTTGTGCATTCCCGATTTTAAATGCTCCACCACTGGCAGCCATGCCTTCAGCTGCCTAGGCCCCAAGCTCTGTAATTCCTGCCTTAAACCTCTCCGCCTCTCTACCTCTTTCTCCTCGTTTAAGACACTCCTTACAACCTACCTCTTTGACCAAGCTTTTGGTCATATGCGCTAATACCTCCTTATGTGGCTTGGTGTCAAATTTTATTTTATAAAGATCCCGTGAAGAACCAGGAACATTTTACTATGCTAAATGTTCTATATAAATGCAGGTTATTGCTGTTGTTGTTGTTATCATTACTAATTATTACTCAAGATGTGGTGCACCTTCTGTTCCATTTCCATCTTTTTTTTCTATCTTTCTTGCCTTTTCCCTCCCCTCCTATCTTGTAGGTGTTCACTCCTAGCTAGGGTATTGCTCCTCAGGTGTTGGTCACCCTTCAGTAGCTTGTCCAAGTGGCCACTCTTCATGTGTGTACAAGTAGGATATTCAACAATAAGGGACATCCCAGTGAAGCCCAATCTTATTCTTCCTGGCGTACAGATGCACAGTTTCACACAGAGGTTACTGAGTATTAAAGGGAAGCTTAAACCCTGCTGATTTTCTCCTTCCTAACTCAAGGGCACTGAGACCAATTTTAGCACCCCAGTACCATCCTGACAGGAATCAATTAACTCAACACAGACCATGAATTGAATTTTGAATCTTCTGACTGTAAGGCTAAGCTATACTTCCCTTCAGCAATTGGGTGATCAGGGGAGTTCCAATAACAGTTATCATATTGCTTACCAACAATCCCATTTTGCTTCTTTGATTAATATGCCTAGCTTTGTGAAACATTCTATGCACTCTTTCCTCTCCACAATGCATGCATCCCCTTTCACTATCAACCCAGTTTAGACACCTTAATTTAAATAAGAATGATTGATTGCACAGTAAATGCCATAGCTTTTAACATACTTACAAGCTAACAGTGCTGAGATGTTTATGATACAATAGACCAGTGATCCATAATTACATTTTGGCAGTCAGTTGAGTGAGGTAGAGTTTACATGAGAGTTTATTAAAGGTCCACAGCCATTCCATGTAATGAAAATATTGGCCCTGAATTTGCAGTCAGCAGCATAGCTAAGGAGTATGCCGCCGACATCAGAACAAAATCTGCACTTACCTGGTGCGAACGCCCCTTCGAGAACTTCCGCTGTTTCTCTGCAGTTGAGCACAGCGTAGTGGCTCATGGATCCCAGGAGCACACCATTGTGCATAAGCGTACCTGGGATCACGTGGGGTGGTGCTCCTTTCAGTAGCCAATCAAGAAACATAGAAAGCCCCCATGCATTATTATGTAATTACAATTTGTAAGTTAAATGGTGTGATACTAAGTTGACAAGTACAGTACTTGGCTTTAAAAAGCACACGGAATACTTTAGAGTAAGTATAGTTATTTACTGGAAGACTTAGCAAGATTTTTTTTAAAAGATTAAAACGGTCTCATCCCTCAAACCGAGTCTTTACAGCTGCCTGGTAGGTTCCAATACAACTGCTGGAAAATAGGAACTCCGCTCTGCCTTAATTTTTTTCCCCCCAGACCATAACATAAAATGACTTTATTTGTGATATTCTGCAAACAGTGGTCGCAATGTCAAGAATTTCAACCGCAGTTTTATCCCGGTTCACATTATGTTTTAATGGGGCTAAAAATAAACTTACCTTTTTGGACAGGGTTTTTAATGTCTAAGTGAGTGATAAAATTTTATTTTTCTATTTTTTAAAACTCTTATATGCTGATAAAAGAAGGCCTAATGCCTGCTTTTACCAGGTGTAAGAAGTCCATGGCCTTTCAACGGGTGGAAGTTGGGCAAATAGTGCAAATCTCCACCCGCAGCGGCCCTTTTCCTGCGGATGCGGAGGATCTGTCAAGAAGATTCTTGGCAGATGGCAAGTGCCGGGTTTTAGCACATGCGCTTCAAGGTGCGCACGCGCCCGTAGGGGTCGCAAAATATGGCCCATGATTCATCCTCTAAGAGACAATGCCGGAATTTGCTGAAAAAATAACAGTGTGTGAACTATGCACATCGTTATTAATGTGCAAATCAGCCAGCAACTTGTGGTGAGGAAGACATACCCCGTGAATTGTGAATCACTACAAGTTGCTGGCTGATTTATGCCGCTCCTCCATTAGCTTTGCAAAAACATAATCTTGCCCTTAACCTTCCCATGAGTTTTATGAAGTTGCTGCATTTGCACATTAATTGCCCATTAAATTCACCACAGAATGTTAAGTCTAGTAATTAATAACATAAGTACCCTTTTAACAATGTGAAAATTGTTAATGACTGCCAATCAACCACTTTGGCTCAGAAAGTGAACTATTAAAACTGTGGAGTCTCATTCCTTCAGGTGAATTGTTGATGGAGGTTATAAAAAATTACAAACTTTAAAATTTTACAATTTTTATCATACTTTTCATTTGTCTCTTTTTTCTCAATCAAATATTTCTTTTCCTCTTTTTATTTCTCTTTCTGTACCTGATTTGACGTTGAATTCACCCACTTAATTCATCCTCCTTCTCAGTCCTTCCTCTGTTTATTTCTCAATCCTTTAATCTCATTGGCTAAGGAGATACACCCAGCACCCCTTCCCCTTCACCTGGCACCTTCCCGTGCAAGCACAGGAGATGTAACACCTGCCCTTATACCTCCCCCCTTCCCACTGTCCAGGGCCTCAAACACCCCTTCCAGGTGAAACAGCAATTTACTTGTACTTCTTGCAATCTAGTATACTGTATTCGCTGCTCACGATGCAGTCTCCTCTACATTGGGGAGACCAAACGCAGATTGGGTGACCATTTTGCAGAACACCTCCGTTCAGTCCGTAAGGGGGACCCCGAGCTTCCGGTCGCCTGTCATTTTAATTCACCGCTCCATTCCCACTCGGACCTCACTGTCCTTGGCCTCTTGCATTGTTCCATGGAAGCTCAATGTAAACTCGAGGAACAGCACCTCATCTTCTGATTAGGCACTTTACAGCCTTCCGGACTCAATATCGAGTTCAACAATTTCAGATCATAACCTCGGCCCCTATTACATTTTTACTTATATGTTTTATCCACACCTTTGTTTTGGTTTTTCCCTCCCCCCCACTTTCCTTTTTTTTCTCTCTCCCACATGGCAGCTGTCTCCCACTCTGCCAGCGCATTTCACACCTAATCTGAGCTGTCTGTTGTCTCCACTAGTCCTATCACCATCTCGTCTCGTTTTGAATACCTCTTAATGTCTCTTCTCTTTTGTTCTCTCCCAGCCCGGCCTCTTAATCTATTTCATTCCCTGTGCCTCTTCAGTTTCAATAAAGGGTTTTGACCCGAAACGTCGACTCTAATTTCTCTCCACGGATGATGCCTGGCCTGCTGAGTTTTTCCAGCATTTTCTGTTGTTATTTCGGATTTCCAGCATCTGCAGTATTTTGCTATCATCCCAGATGCCTTGTTGCCCTCGCCACGCCATTATCTGCTCGCACCTCCAGCAGCTTTGTGGGTAAAACATTTTTGAGCTGTAGGTTGCAGGAAAAAGTCTTAACCAACTGAGGATGACACAAACTGCACTGCTCCAGTAAATTTTGGCCGAATGCTATTTGGCAAGGACAGCTCCAGTTGAAGGTGTGGTTTTAATTGTGAACTGACAGTTGAACTTATCACATTTTAAATGGCTAAACCATCAAGAAAGCCTTGTTCAGTTATGTATTGGGCCAGCTTTTGGACAATGTTATTTGGTTCATTAGTCTTGCACTTGCCCATATTCTTTCTATGAGGTTTTGCACGGCAAGTTTCTGTCAGCGGGACATCCAAACGCCCTCCTCAGAGCATCAGGGACCGGTGTGAACAGGGAAAGCAACTGTGTATCTCCTTAACCAATTAGATTGAAGAATCGTTAATAAGCAGTGAAGAGTCTGAACCAGGAAGTATAAGTTATAATAGTGAATTCAATGTCAAATCAGGTACAGAAAGCAAAGTAAAGAGAAGGAAAGAAAGATTGGATTAAGAGAGAGAAAAAGGAGACAGAAAGAAAAAGGTTTTAAAAAATGGCCTAAAAATTTGGGTGTTTAACCCCACCCGTTACCACCATGATATGGCAAAAAAGCAGCGGCTGGCGTTCTTCTGCCAGCTGTGGCGGGTACCACGGTGGCCGCCATTTTGCGAGAGGTAACGCTGCTGATAAACATGATTGCTGGAGGAATTGAAATTAAACAGATTGTGAGGTCAGTGAGTTGGCAACGCTCACTTGATGCCTGATCTGTAGCATTGGATTTTGCCATTTAACTTACCAGCATGCCTAAACAAGGACAGGGAGAGCAAGGGGGAAAAATTCGGTTGCTTTGCGCCTCCCGTTAGCTCCCTGACTTACCGCCGGACGCTATGCCTGACAGGTCAGGGGGGCCTACCTGTGGCCGGGACGGCGCTAATTAAAGGTGAGGTGCCGGGCGGCCATTTTTGTTGCTGGCCAACAGCCAGCACCTGCCCGCTTTGCTGTCCCCGGCCTTCTGTGGAGCCCCCCCGCTGAGTGCCGGCTGTGCTCCGTGAGCCCGGCATTTCTCTTGAGTAGCGGGCTCTTTTGCCAGCACTCCGATCCCCGGTGGCCCAGCTTGGCCCCGGGTCGTGCTGCGCAAGGACCCTCCCCTTTACGAAGGGGAGGAAGGCCTGCAGTACCGCAGCATGTAGCGCCGCGATATTCCCTCGCAGCGCCCCAAGAGGGAGGCAGAGTGCTTCTAGTAGCACCCCGCTTCCCTCTTGGGGCATTACCACTCAATTTCGGCCATGGGGGCTCTACTTTTTTCAGGGTGCTAAAAGTAGCGCCTGGCAAAGTTAGCGCCCCAAAGGGGTCGCGACTCAATTTTTCCCCCCAAGTGTTTAACAGCAGGAATGAGGCTCCTCCAACAATGATATTAAGAGGGATAATCAGCAATCAATTCCACCCGACATGGTTATGTTGTTTGACTGGCTCTGTGCTACTTTCTGCAACTCCAACAGCTTTATTAAATTCTTTCAATGTTCGATGGTAACAGGGAGTGTTGTTGCAAGTGCAGAACGCCTTCATTATTTTTTACAGGCTTCTGCTCACAGCACTTGCTCATAGTCATGGGGCCTGTACCGCCAGTCGACCTCCTGCTCCAGGATCTTCGGCAGAGGGAGCGGCAGCATTGAGGATGACGGGAACATGTGCGCAGAGGGAGGAGGAGGAGAGCAATGCAAGCTCTCAACAGGAGGCCTTACCCACCTCGGGTCTTCCAACAGCACTTCTCCTACCTCCACTTAAGCAAAGAGCAGTGTATTAGCAGGATGTGGTCACTGAACTCTGCCACCTCCTGCTACCAGAGGGCAAACACAGCTCTACCAGAGGCTGTCAAGGTCACCGTGGCACGCAATTTCTTCACCAGTGGATCCTTCCAGTCTGCAGCAAGAGATATAGCTAACATCTCACAGTTCGCCACCCATCGCTGCATCTGGGAGGTCACGGAGGCTCTCTACACCAGGAGAAGGGACTATATTATCTTCTCTCTGAGCAGAGAGAAGCAGGACAAATGCGCATGTGGCTGTAAAGTCTGTGGGTTGTATAGCGAAGTAATACACAGACTACAAGAGTAACTTAAACAGGACTTTACTATTCGAAGGTCAGGGCGAATCTGCCCAATAAATTCTGCCACAGCACTTATATACCGGTGTGGTCACCGTCGGTATTACAGTATACAGCAGCCAGGATAAAGTAGTGCCACACCTAAAATAGTTCTCTTAAAGGTGAATGGTTACATACAATAGTTCTCTTAAAGGTAGAACAGTTACATACACTACAATCCTCCCTTTTTAGCTTACAACATACTTATTCCCCATTAACATAACATCATAACATATCCAACTTCATGTTACAACAGTTCACAGAGGTAGTCTCTGCGGAAACAGTTCACAGATTCAGTCTCTGCGGGAAACAGTTCACAGATTCAGTCTCTGATCTTCTTGACTCGGTCCGGACCACGCCTCCGTCGTGTAGTCGGGTCACCTTGCTAGAGGGACTCATCCCATAGTCCTTCCCTAGACTTAACAGCTTTACTTCCATCACTTCTGAACCAGCATTGCTGACTTTTTTTAAAACAAACAAAAAACAGTTGTATTGCCTTGGGAAATTTTCCTACTTTCCAACTGATTTGGCTCCGTTCGGGGGACCACGTGTGTGATCGGGTAGAGGTAATAATGGTTCAGATGGTTATCATCTTCTGCTTCGTCTTTTCCTTTTTTGCTTCTTGGAGACTCTCGGGGCTCCATTGTCAGCTGCCAGCTGTAACGCCACCATCTCCCTATGTTCCTTAGACTTTAAGTGATTCATCCTGATTTCGGCACTTTGGGAGTTCTCGGCACAAGCTGGGCAGACCAGGTCCTCGTAATATTCAGTGTCACTCAACAGATCATGGTAATATTCGGTGTCGTCCTGAGCTAGGCCAGCGAGAGGGTCTTCTATTTCCTCCTTACCCAGCTGGACGTTAGCCGACTTTTGTTCCAAATCCCGACATCTGTCCTGAAGAGACTTCATCATGCGTTCAGATTCATCCCGCTTTTTCTGGGCTTCCTGCAAGTCTTTTACTAATGACCTCATTTGTGATTTCAATACTTCAACTTCATTCGGAGATTGATTGATCGGACTATTCAATCCCTCTACTGAAGTAGCTGTTTCAGTATTCTGTTGTTCTACATTGCCGTGCGTCAGCGTACTTTTGGCATCCAAGGGCTGATCTGCTGCAGACTTCTCAGTCTGGGTTGCCACCTCAGCTCTTCCAATGACTTTTGAGAGCTCCCTTCCCTTTGAAGATTGAGGCTCGTATTTAAGTTTTTCCCATTTTAGAGTTTTATCCCTTAGCATATGAATGAGTTGGCTGACTGTTAACTCTTCTGCCATCATCCCTTTTCCATTAACAACAGGGCTGTTTATAACCTTGCCCTGGAGGAGTTGGCTGACTGTTAACTCTTCTGTCCTCATCCCTTTTCCATTAGCTGCAGGGCTGTTTAGAACCTTGTCCTGGGGCTCCTTTGCTGCTTCTACTTCGCCATCATCTGCAGCCCCCATCATTCGAATTTCCACAAATGAATCGTCCGGTGATGCTGCACCCAACTTCAGTAGGAGCTCGGAAGTCATGTCGACCAACTCAGCTTTTTCTGCCTGCAACCTGCTAACCAGCGCCTTCAGTTGCAGCACATCTTGTTCCACCGGATTGGAGCACGCCCCTTCAGAAGCCGAATCAGCTTTGATTCATTTGGCCTCCTCGTGCAGACGGTTTGTGTGCTCCTGCTCCCTTTTCTTTCCCAGCTGCTTCTGTTGTCTTTCCAGATTCTCCCATTCGGTATCATAGAACTTTTTCATTGCTTTCACCTCTTGCTCGAGACGGCAATTCAATTGTCCTAATTGCTGTCGTAATCTGAAATAAGTTTGCGTTCGTGCTCGATGTTCCTCAGTAATATATATGTCTGTAACTTGAACAGACTCAGAATTCTCTGTCAAGCTATGTTGTTGTTGTTCAGAGGAATTCTGTTCTGAAGCTTTGTTCTCCTCTGGAGCATAAGCCTTTATGCCCACATTCATTCTACCAACCTTAGTCAGCAAGTTCATTTTAGACTTGTCTTTCATGCTTGGGCTGGTCTTATCGTCATCCGTTTCAGAGTCTGAGCTGATTGTCTGCCCCGAGTCCTCACTCGTTATTGCTTTGAGGTAGTGCCATTCCATGTCTATTTTCTTGATCCACTCCCATCCTAGAAGTGGTGGTCCTCCCTCAGGTAGTACGTATAAGTCCATTCCGGGGTGTTCTTTGCCCCTGTCTCTCACCTTGACTCTTATCTTTCCCATGGGGTATACTTTATGCCCCATGTATGTCTGCAATACGAACTTGGTATCTCTCAAGGGTATATGTGAGAATAGCCGGTTGTAATCCCTTCGATTTATGACTGATAGGGCTGATCCAGTGTCCAATTCCATTCTCACTTGGACTCCGGCTATTTTTAGCATGCCCCAGATAGTTTGTAGGTCAGCTTCCTTACTCACATTATGAATTCCCAGACTACCCAGTTCCTGGCCGCTTGGGTCTGAATCCGAATTCTGTTCATCTGAACTCTTCTCAACCACCTTGTGTACTTTGTTGTACTTTTCCTGTGATGGCTTTTTTTTTTGGTTGTTGGTCTTCTTCCCTGACCGGCATACTTTGGCTATGTGACCCAGTTTGCCACATTTCCTACAGTCCTGGTTTTTAAACCAGCATTGGTTCTGGTCGTGTGTTGTCTTCCCACAACGATAACATTTCGTTGCACCCGAAGTAATTTGATCCACACTGAGGACCGCTGCCTTCAGCTGCATTTCCGCAGTTCCTTTCGCTGCGGCTTCGTGTGATGCTGCAATAAGGACAGCCCTATCCAGTGTAAGGTCGTTCTCTTCGAGCAGTCGCTTTTGCGTTCCTTCCTTCGACAACCCGCACACGAACTTGTCTCGCAATGCCTCTGTCAGATTTCCTCCAAACTGGCAGTATTTCGCTAGCCTACGCAGTTCGACCAAGTATTCCGCGTTGCTTTCCTCTTTCCGTTGCGTTCTCGCATAAAATTTGAATCGTTCCGCCAAAATCAGCGGTGTGGGGTTCAAGTGATCCTTCAGAACAGCAACAATATTATCGAAGGTTTGATCCGCCGGTTTAACTGGTGCTAGAAGATGCTTCAATAGCCCGTATGTCTTCGCCCCCATCGAGTTTAGCAAGGTTATAGCTTTATCATCATCCTCTATTTTATTGGCCTCACAATATATCTCAATGCGTTCTACATACGTGGCCCAATCTTCTACCTCAGAATCGAAATCGTTGATGCTACCACGCTTAGGCATCTTCACCTCCCTGATAAACAACAATGAAATATTTCTTTAACTCTTTTTTTTCCAAGATGGCGGTTTCCCCGCGCTTATCTTCTTTCCCCGCCCCTTTCAAAATGGCGGTTCCCGCTTCTGTCTTTTTCTCCGCCTACTGGCGGCTTCCCGCGGTTTATTTATTTTTATCTCTTCCCGCGCCTTACGATCCGGTCGCAGCGCTTTGTGGCCTCAGTCACTGGCCTTTTCACCCCAATCGCGCCTCCCAGCTTCTCGCAGTCCGGTGCTTTCCTCCCCGGCTGTGGCTGAGTTCTCCGTGGCTTATTTATGTTTATATCTTCCCGCGCCTTACGATCCCGGTTGCAGCGCCTCGTGGTCGCGGTATTTGTCCGGCCTTTCTCGCCGTCGCGGTCTAGTCGTCTCACGACGCTCCCCAGCCCGCTTGTACCGCGGCTTCTGCTCCACGCTGCCCCAGTCTCAGCGCCTCTGGGCCCGACTTCTGTCCGGCTCCTTTCCCCCTCGACCGTGGTCGAGTGCACCGCCCTTATCCTCCGTTTATTTGTTTCTATTTTCCCTTTACTCACAGTCACCGTGGCCGACTTGCTTCTCGTGTTGATCGGCTCACTCACCACCGTGGCAGAAGGGACAATCCGTGCCTGTTGCTGATGGAAGACTTCGTGTTTGAAATCTTCCTCCTTTCTTGGTCTGCAGACTCGAGTTTTCTCTCAGCAAAACGACGAGGGCGGGTGCCTCTTCTCGACGCTCGTTTACTTCTTCAGAAGTATTGTTGCCGCAGGGTAAGATCGAACTCGTCGCCACTGTAAAGTCTGTGGGTTGTATAGCGAAGTAATACACAGACTACAAGAGTAACTTAAACAGGACTTTACTATTCGAAGGTCAGGGCGAATCTGCCCAATAAATTCTGCCACAGCACTTATATACCGGTGTGGTCACCGTCGGTATTACAGTATACAGCAGCCAGGATAAAGTAGTGCCACACCTAAAATAGTTCTCTTAAAGGTGGACGGTTACATACAATAGTTCTCTTAAAGGTAGAACAGTTACATACACTACAGTGGCTTTGCCAAGATAGTGGCTTCACCATAAGAATCCTGAGATCTTTCGTAACTGCAAAGGCTACCACTCACTTAATGTGAAGGTGGTATGCGACCACGCACAGTAATTCCTCAATGTCAATGCCCACTATCCTGGCAGCAGCCATGATGCCTTCATCCTGCGTCGGTCCGGTGTGTCAGCAATCTTCCAGCCACCACAGAAAACTCAAGGGTAGCTGCTCGGAGACAAGGGCTATCCACTGTTCACCTGGCTCATGACAACCCTCCGCAACCCCAACACTCGTGCCCAGCACTCATATAATGCTTCCACCAGGAACATCATCGTGCAGACCATCGGGCTACTGAAGCAATGGTTCCACTTCCTTAAACACTCGGGAGGAGCCCTCCAGTACTCCGTGGAGTTGGTGTTCCATTTCGTGGTGGTCTGCTGCATGCTTCACAACTTCGCCATCATGAGGGCACAGCCCTTGCCACCAGGGATTGCGGCACCACCTCATGAGGAGGACGAGAGTCCTGCTCCTGATTGCCGAAACTGCTCACTATTCCAGGATCATTCTAGAATGCAAAGATAAATCCCAACTTCCATTCTCTACTGCTAGTCGTCTTCTTAAACTCCTCTACCCTGTCTCCTCCAACTTCACCTCCGACAAGTGTGAGGAGGTCATGGACTTCTTTGTCTCTAAGATTGAGACCATCCGATCAGCTGCTTCTGCCACTTCCCTTCCTTCCCCTAGCCCACCAGGCCAAACTTCCTCTCAGGTTCCCTCCTGCCCTAGCCCTGAATTCGCATCTTTCTCCACTTTCTCTCCAATTTCCCCTCATGACCTCTCCACACTCATCTTGCCCATGAGAACTTGAGAAAAAGTGCTTGAGAAACTAATGGGACTATAAGCTGACAAATCCCCATGACCTGATGGCCTACATCCTAGGGTTCTAAAAGAGGTGGCTGCAGAGTGAGTGGATGCATTGGTTGTGATCTTCCAAAATTCCCAAGATTCTAGAATGGTCCCAGTAGATTGGAAGATAGCAAATGTAACCCCGCTATTCAAGAAAGGAGGGAGAGAGGAAATAGGGAACTACAGGCTAGTTAGCCTGAAATCAGTCATCGGGAAATTGCTGGAAGTGGTAACAAGGCACTTAGAAAATCATAATATGATTAGCCAGAGTCAATATGGTTTTATGAAAGGAAAATCGTGTTTAACAAATTTATTTTTTTGAGGATGTAACTAGTAGGGTTTATTCAAGGGGAACCAGTGGCTGTAGTATACTTGGATTTCCAAAAGGCATTCAATAAGGTGCCACATAAAAGGTTGTTAAGTAAGATTAGGGCTCATGGGGTTGGGGGTAATATATTAGCATGAATAGAGGATTGGTTAATGGACAGAAAACAGAGAGTAGGGATAAACGGATCACTATCTGGTTGGCAGGCTGTAACTAGTGGGGTGCCGCAAGGATCAGTACTTGAGCCTCAGCTATTTACAATCTATATTAATGATTTGAATGAAGGGACCGAATGCAATGTATCCAAGTTTGCTGACGATACAAAGCTAGGTGGGAAAGAAAGCTGTGAGGAGGACACAAAGGAGAGCCTGCAAAGGAATATAGACAGGTTAAGTGAGTGGGCAATAAGTGGCAGATGGAGTATATGTGAAGTTATTCACTTTGGTAGGAAGAATAGAAAAACAGAATTTTTTTAAATGGTGAGAAACGATTAAATGTTGGTGTTCAGAGAAATTTAGGTTTCCTCGTACAGGAAACACAGAAAGTTAGCATAAAGGTACAGCAAGCAATTTGGAAGGCAAATGGCATGTTGGCCTTTATTGCAAGGGGGTTGGAGTACGAGAGTAAGGAAGTCTTGCTACAATTGTACAGGGCTTTGGTGAGACCACACCTGGAGTACTGTGCACAGTTTTGGTCTCCTTATCTGAGGAGGAACATACTGGCCTTGGAGGCGGTGCAAGGAAGGTTCATTAGATTGATTCTTGGGATGAGAGGGTTGTCCTATGAGGAGAGATTGAGTAGATTGGGCCTATGCTCCCTGTAGTTTAGAAGAATGAGAGGAGATCTCATTGAAACATAAGATTCTGAGGGGAATTTACAGTGTAGATGCTGAGAGGTTGTTTCCCCTGGCTGGAGTGTCTAGAACTAGGGGGCATAGTCTCAGGACAAGGGGTCAGCCATTTAAGACTGAGATGAGGGGGAATTTCTTCACTCAGACGATTGTGAATTTTTGGAATTCTCTACCCCAAAGCTCTGTGGATGCTGAATCGTTGAATATATTCAAGGCTGAATTAGATAGATTTTTGGACTCTAGGGGAATCAAGGGATATGGAGATAGGACAGGAAGTGGAGTTGAGGCCGAAGATCAGCCATGACTTTATTGAATGGTGGAGCAGGCTCGAGGTGCCGTATGGCCTACTCCTGCTCCTAATTCTTATGTTCTTCCGGACGGGCTCGCGTGAATGGCTCATTAGACTCCGATTCCAATTAGTGTAACCCCAGATCCCCGTTGCTCACCACATCCCCATCATACCATCTCTGTCTCACGGAATATCACAGCATCCTCCTGAGCACAAAGCTGAAATGAGAGACACAACAAAAGATTCCAAACAAAATTAATAACTTTATCACATATCAATTCACACATATTTACATGAAAAATATTAACTAATCACCCTTGTACAATCCCTTAGTGCCTGTCCTTCATGTGGCTTTTCCTAATCTAGTGCTCCTACAAAGTGCTCCCCCAGTGGCTGCAGCATGGCTGGTGGAACGCTGCTGAGTTTCCATGTGAGAGACTTCAGATGGCCGTGGAGGATGACCTCGAGCAGCTCTGGCCCTAGAAGGCCCAGCTGTAGACTGCACCACCTCGGCATGGGAGGCAGCAGTCTGGGTTGGCTGGATGACAGGCAGCGACAGGGCAATGGCGGAGTGGCAGAGGTGGGAGCAGGAATGCTGTCATCTTGAGAAAGGACAGCAAGGTTCTGCTCCACTGACCCACTGCCACTCCCCCAGGAGTGTACCATCATTTCCAGGCCGGAAATCCTGAGCTCCGTGCTCTGCACATAGCCCTGTGCAATGTTGGAGCCGGACTCCTCCACGTTCCTTGACATTGCTGAGATACTCTCTGGCAGGCTTGCCATTGCATCCATCAATTCGGTGTGCATGCCCATCACCCTTTTTCTGAAGGCCTCCCCATCGAGGTCCTCATCTGAGTCCTGTACAGTAGAACATGCAGTTTCTCCCCGCTTGCTCTCTACGATGACATCGGGGACAGGCTGCTCAGGTTCTTGGTGATTATCTGAAAGCAGAAAGGCACAAGAGTTGGGTTATGGTGAGGGCGGGAGGGGGGTGGGCACGGGTGGGGAACCAGAAATTCATGCGTACAGCATGAGTAGCTTGAAAGTGAGAAAAGATTGTGGGCTGAGGGGGTAGTTGGATGTGAGAAGAAGGATTAGAAATGAACATACTGTTGTTGTCCCCAAGGGGTTGAACCTTGCCAGTTGCCATGGCCTCTACCCCTTGCCACCCAATTATCTGGAGTATTCGATCCTCCAACTGGCTGAAGTCCTGTGTGTCTGCTTGGCCCCCGCCTGTCTGCTGCTGCTCCTGATGATTCTGTGCCAGCTTGGCCTGCAAGAGGAAGAGAAGTGTGTGAGTGAGTGTGTTTGGGTGATGTGCCTGCCAGAGTTGAATAGCTGTCAGTCAGTGCAAAGTGTGAGATGTGGGTATGGTATGGTTGTGATGGTGAAGTGAAGCTCTGATTATGAAGTGTGAGTGGTGAAAAGTAGAGATTGTTGGTAGCTGAGTGCTGGGGGTGTGGTGCATTGAGCAGTGTGTGAGGCTTGTGGTGCAGATGGTGGGATATGGCATTTGCTGAAGCCTTTACTCATCTTGACCACTTGTGTGAGGTCATTAAATTTCTTCCTGCACTGGATGGTGGACTGTGGCACCACAGTGCTGGCTGTCACATGGCCCGCCATCTCCAGCCACATGGTACGGGACGTATAGGGTGAGGGCTGCCTGCCTCTTTGTGGGTAGAGGACAGCCTGCCTCCTCTCCACAGCAACTACGAGTGCCTCCAGAGCTTCATCAGAGAAGCTCTGGACTTTCTCCCTGGTGCGATGATCTGCCAGGCGTACACAACTCTTTCTCGTCTTTGATCTTCTCCTTCGGGTTGTTGAGGCAGTTGTAAAACCAAGTGCCCTGACAATGAGGTGCTGCAGCATCAATACACCTCCCCTTTAAGTAGTGGACAAAGCCTGTGCCAAACATGACTGTAAATTAGACTGGCTCCGATATTGGTCCAGCTGTTGAGCATTAAGCCAATAAGCATCAGTTTTAGTACGATAGCAAAATACTGCAGATGCTGGAAATCCAAAATAACAACAGAAAATGCTGGAAAAACTCAGCAGGCCAGGCAACATCCGTGGAGAGAAATTAGAGTCGACGTTTCGGGTGAACACTTTTTCAAAACTGGAAAGGAAATGAAATAGATCGAAGGCAGGGCTGCGATAGAACAAAAGAAGTAAAGAGACATTAAGAGGTATTCAAAACCAGACGAGATGGTGATAGGACTAGTGGAGACAAAAGACGGCTCGGATTAGGTGTGAAGTGTACTGGCAGAATGAGAGACAGCTGCCATGTGGGAGAGAGAAAAAAAAAGGAAAGGGGGGAAGGGAAAACCCAAAACAAAGGGGTGGAAAAAAAATATAAGTAAAAAAGTAATAGGGGCCGAGGTTATGATCTGAAATTGTTGAACTCGATATTGAGTCCGGAAGGCTGCAAAGTGCCTAATTGGAAGATGAGGTGCTGTTCCTTGAGTTTACGTTGAGCTTCCGTGGAACAATGCAAGAGGCCAAGGATGGTGAGCATCAGTTTTAGCACTGAAATCATGACCATAATCATGTTAATGAAGAGTGAGCATGAATTTTGTGTGCTACCTAGACTATTTTCAGGTGGCATGGCTTAAAATTGCTTGGCCTTAGCACTGCCCATTTTGTGGCTATATCCAATTTCTAGGCCAATGTATTTAATTTTTAAAATCGCCAACAATATATAAAAGCTGAAGGAATGAGGCTCCATACTTGTAAAAGTTAATTTCCAATACCATAGAGGTTGCTTGGCAGTAATTAAGATTGACCATGCTGTTAAAAGTGCACTTAGACTGAAATAAACAAGCCCTAACTTTTTGTGGTGAGTTTAGTCCATATCTACGATGTTAGCACAGGAACTTCACGCGTTCATTACATTTGAATGGAGATGCCATTTTCACGCAGCTTATGGAGGAGTGGTGCATCTTGGACAGTAACTTCTGTGTTTAACTGCGCATCTGCGCTCGCTATTGCTGTTCGATTTGTGCATAAATAACAGTGAGCGCCGTTAGCCTCACCATTATTTTCACAGCAAAATTCAGCCCAATATTTAAAACATTGACTGCTATTTGAGACCCTGGTCCCTATGGCCAGCAGGTGTCAACACTATTGTGTTTGCAAAGATAATCCAGAGACCGTCAGTGAGTTCAGTTCATGCTGCTTTAATCATGGCTGCCACACACACACACTTCCAGGCACAAGCCATCGAATACCTATACACAATACAATGATCACAGCACTATCAAACTCCATGTGCTCAGGCCAAGGCAATCGAGTACCTATCACCAAATGTCAGACATAACGTTTCCTCCCCCCTCATGGAATTTCAAACATGACATGTAGTGACAAAGTCCTGTAGGTGGCCAGGGCGACAACGTCTACGAACAGGCCGAGGTGTGGACTGGTGAAGAGCAGGCCGAAGTGGGGACTGGTGAGGAGCAGGCTGAGGCGCAACATCTGCTTGAGGGTTGGCTAGCTGAGCCACATGTGCATCCCGCCACTCTGGGGGTAAGGCTTGGGGGTTAGGTCCGTATAATCCCGCATCAGGGGGTGCTGGCACCTTCCGAAGGCAGCTGGCATGCCACCGAGAGCCGTCAGTGAGGCAGAAAGTGGCTGGTCCAAGTTGGCGGCTGATTTGGAGAGGGGAGGACCAGAATGACGCCATCTCATTATTGCGGTGAGGTATGCGGACTCTGACCCAATCGGAGACTGAGATGTTGGGCACCTTGGCCCTCTTCGACTGGTCGAAGCGGAGTTTCATCTTCTCCTGCTGTCTAGCGACTGTGGCTTGAGCCGATGGAGCAGGGCTCTGAGCTAGCAAGGGGCGGAGCCTGCCAAGGGGCAGCATGAGCTCACGGCCTAGCATGAGGGATGCGGGGAGGCTCTGTAGTGCAGCAGTGTCTGGAGGAGGGCCTTGTCAAACGCACACTAGTAAGGTGACATCCATTCCAATCACGGCATGCTTATGGACACAGCTTTCAGTTCATAGGCAACTCGGCTGGTATTAAAACAGCCTCTCTGCCATGGGCACTGGGTAAGTGTTTATAGAAAGTCAGAACAAAAACAGCAGATATATTGGGCTAAAAACAGAAAATGCTGGAAATACTCAGCAGATCATACAGTATCTGTGTAGAGAGGAACAGAGTTAGCATTTAATTCGATGACCTTTTGTCAGAACTACTGGGCTTCCTTCTGTTGAATTTGGCCTCTTGCATTGTCAAATTCAATAGTTTTGTCCAGCAGAAACTTGCCAGTCAGTAGATTCCTGCGCTGCTGATCATTTTCACACTCCTCAAACAGTTAGTAAGCAGTCTGCTGGTCAGTTCTTTGGGAAAGACCTTAAAAATAGCTGTGCAGTGAAGAGATCAAAGTGCACATAAGAACATAAGAACATAACGTTAGATCCGTGATTCTGAGAGTATGATGTTTTTCAATAACCACGCGGATGCTGTAACTTAACAATCAACAGGTATTTACTGGGGTAGGGTAGTCTCAAGACTGGGGGTACAGAGGCATGCGCAAGGCTTATATACAGGTGTGGTCACTGCCGGTACTACAGTATGGAGGAGCTGTAAAAGTAGTTCTCTCTTAAAGGTACATGCACTACAATTCCTCCCGTTTTAGATTAGTAGTACCCATAATATTCAAATAACAATTAACACTTTAACATGTACATTAAACAACAATAGTCCATTTATAGATTCAGTCTTTGGGGCGGCTTCCTGATTCTTTCGGGATAGTGCCTTTCCTGAGGTTCTTGTTCTTGGTGCGGAGGCGATTCTGGCCCCTTTTCATCGGTTAGTTCATCGGTTTCCACTGCTACTGGTTCTGAGGTAGATGCTACCGGTATGTCGGGTTCATCCCCAGGTACTCGAGACATGGGGTTGACTCGTTCCTGTGACGCTAAGATCTGATCGATGTGGCGTCTCACAATGTTCTCCCCGACATCCACTGAGTACATTAATGGCCCCTGCCTTATGCATATCGTTCCGGGTTGCCATTTCTCTGTTCGGTAGTCACGGGCCAAGACTGGTTGTCCTACATTGAAGCTCCTTGTCAGCTTCTCATTGATGTGCTGGAATTGTTTATCCTCAACATTTCTTCGCACATTTGGTCTGAGCAAGTCCAGACGAGATCTCAACCTTCGGTTAAAGAACATCATGGCCGGGGTCTGGTTGGTAACTGCATGTGTCGCGTTTCGGTAGGTTAATAAGAAATTGTCCACCTTATGCTGTAGTGGAATTTCATCATCGCACATGGCCTTTATCGCCTTCTTAAAGGTTTGTACGAACCTCTCAGCCAATCCATTTGTGGCTGGATGATACAGGGCGGATGTGTAATGCCTTACCCCATTCCTTCTCATAAATTTTCGAAACTCTTCGGACACAAACTGTGGTCCATTATCAGAGCAAATCTGCTCTGGCAAGCCGTTTCTGGCAAATATGGTCCGTAGGACTGCAATCGTTTTCTCTGTAGTGGTTGAGGACATTTTTATCACCTCAGGCCACTTCGAATGAGCATCCACTGCCATTAAGAACATTGAGTCCATGAATGGACCAGCGAAATCAATATGCACCCGTTGCCATGGAGAGGAGGGCCACTCCCATGGGTGTAGAGGGGCATGTGGTGGTGCATTTTGGACCTTCTGGCATCCTGAGCAGCTCTTGGTTAGGTCTTCGATTTGTTGATCGATTCCCGGCCACCACACATAAGCCCTAGCAAGGCTTTTCATTTTCACTCCCCCCAGATGACCTTCATGTAGCTCATTTAGCACTCTCTCCCTTAACTTGGGTGGAATCACCACTCTGGATCCACACATCACTGTCCCCTGGCATACTGACAGCTGTTCTCTTCTGGATGAGAATGCTAGCAACAGTGAGTCACCATGTGTTGGCCATCCCCTCACCGTCAAATCATATACCCGAGACAGCGTCGGATCATTGCGGGTCTCCTTCTCTATATCCGCGTTCGTTACTGGCAATCGTTCAATTATTGATGAATAAAATATCTCGATAGGGTCCACTGCTGGTGCTTCCTCCACAGTAGGCAGTGGCAGGCGCGATAGCCCATCAGCGTTTCCATGCTGTTTCGTGCCTTTATATTCTAATTCATATTGATTCGCCCCTAGAAACAGGGACCATCTTTGTAACCGTTGTGCAGTCATCACTGGAACGCCCTTCTTAGGATTAAAGATGGAGACAAGTGGTTGGTGGTCAGTCAGCAAGGTGAACTTCTGCCCATGCAGATAGTGGTTGAATTTTTTTACTCCCCATACTAGGCTGAGGGCCTCCCTGTCAATCTGGGCGTAGTTGCACTCGGCTGAGGTTAGTGACCGAGACGCAAAGGCTACTGGCCTCTCCAACCTGTCTCGGAATTTGTGCGACAGCACCGCTCCAATACCATAGGGTGATGCATCACATGCCAAACAAATTGGTAGTGCTGGGTTGAAATGGGCCAACACCTCTTTTGATGTGATCAATTCTTTACACTTCTGGAAAGCTCGTCTACGTTCGTCATTCCACTTCCATGGTACCCCTCTTTGCAGTAGGGTGTTCAGTGGGTGTAATACCGTGGACAAATTTGGTAAGAACATATGGTAGTAGTTTACCAGCCCGAGGAACGACCTCAGTTGTGACACATTTTCCGGTGCTGGAGCCTTGACTACTGCCTCAATCTTTTCAGGGGACTTATGTAACCCCTCTTCATCGATGACGTGGCCACAATACGAGATCTGTTTCTGGAAAAACTCGCACTTGTGGCGATTAGCTCGTAGCCCATACTCCTTTAATCTGGTGAGCACCTTCTCCAAGTTGGCGAGGTGATCACTGTCATTTTTGCCCGTGACCAGGATGTCGTCCAAATAACACTGGGTCCCTGGAATCCCTTGCAGGACTTGATCCATTGCCCTTTGCCAAATAGCCGGAGCCGATGCTACCCCGAACACCAGCCGGTTGTATTGATAGAGACCTTTATGAGTGTTAATCATAAGGTATTGTTTCAAGGCTTCTTCTACCTCCATTTGCAAGTACACCTGGGCTAGATCAATTTTGGTGAAGCGTTTACCTCCAGATAGCGAGGCGAAAATATCCTCAATTCGTGGATGCGGATATTGTACCGTGTGAAGGATTGAGTTCACTGTCACCTTAAAATCCCCACAGATGCGGAACTTCTTTGGTTCCCCAGGTGTATTACTCAACGACCTCTTCATTACAGGAACAATGGGTGTAGCCCACTCGCTCCAGTCTACTTTGGACAGTACTCCTGAACGTTCCAACCCTTCCAGCTCTGCTTCGACAGCTGGTCTGATCGCTTAAGGCACTGGTCTGGCCTTAAGAAACTTTGGGCTTGCATTTTCCTCTATTTTAATCGTTGCTGTTATGCCTTTTAGTGTTCCGAGTCCCTCCTGGAACACTTCTTTTGCATCAGTTAGCATTTTTGACAGTCGTCCAGGTGTGACGTTGTCATCCTTTTTGGCCTCAACCTTCAGTGCCTGTATGGAATGCCAATCTAATTGTATCTTCCCGGATCCATTCACATCCTAGCAGTGGTGGTCCTCCATCTGGCAATACATATATGTCCATTTTAGGTATTTCCTGGCCTTTATATATCACTTTCACCCTTATTTTTCCTTTGGGTTAGACTTTTTGCCCCGTGTACATCTTCAAGACAATCTCTGTAGCTTTCAAGGGTATATGTGAAAATAGCCGCTTGTAGTCCCTTTGGTTTATGAAGGTTAGGGCTGATCCTGTCCCCAATTCCATTTTCACTTCGACTCCATCTATCTTGAGTGTAACCCAGATAGTCTGGTGATCCTCCATTTTGGTTACCTTATGTAGTTTCAGACAACCCAGCTCCTTGCTTCCAGAGTCTGTGTCACTTTTCTGTTCGTCTGAACTACTGTCCATCACCTTGTGTACCTTTTTGTACTTCTCCTGTGGAGATTTCTTACTGTTGGTTTTCTTCCCAGACCTGCAGACTCTTGCTATGTGTCCTGCTTTTCCACACTGTCTGCACACTTGGTCCTTGAACCAACAATCCGTCTGGTCATGTGTTGTTCTGCCGCAGCGATAGCACTTCCCTGTTCCATAGGACATTTCATTGGTGCCTTATTCTTGCGGTCTCCGTTGTATCTCTGCAGCGCCCCTTGCGGCTGCTTCGTGTGATACTGCCATACTGAAAGCCTTGTCCAGCGTAAGATCCTTTTCTGATAGAAGCCGTTTCTGGGTTCCTTCACTTTGCAGCCCACACACAAACGTGTCCCTTAACGTATCTGCTAGTCCCGCTCCAAACTGGCAGTGTTTCGATAGCTTGCGCAGTTCCGTTAGGTACTCAGCATTGCTTTCGTCTTTGTGTTGGTTCCTTTTATGGAACTTAAATCGTTCTGCTATCAGCAGCGGATGTGGGGTTTAAGTGGTCCTGTAGGATTTCTACTATGCTTTTGAAATTCTTGTTCACAGGCTTCTCTGGGGTTATTAGGTTTTGCAGTAACCCATAAGCTTTTGCACCCATGGAATTGAACAAAACCAGTGCTTTCCTAGCATATGGCACTTCATTCGCCCTGCAGTACACCTCAATACGTTCCACATATGTCGCCCAATCTTCGACTTCATTGTCGAACGTAGAGATACTGCCACTCTTCTGCATCCCTGGGTGTGATTTAACTGTCAAAAATGGCATCTCCCGCACTTCCCCTTCTTCTCCGCTGGCACAAAATGGCGTCTCCCGCGCTTTCCTTCCTTCCCGCGCTCACCCTTCTTCTCTGCTGCGGCTTCTAAAAATGGCGTCTCCCGTGCTCTTCCTTCTTCTCCGCGGCTCAATGGCGTCTCCCGCGCACTCCCTTCTTCTCCCCGCGGAAACTGTTCAGCCCTTGAGCCCTGGCTGTGCTCTGCGCATTCTTTTTTTGTGCGCCTTTCCCGTTTCCGCCGCTCGGTCCTGAACCCGGCTGTTGCTTTACCCTCTCTCTCTCCATTTTGTTTTTCCTCGACGCCGCTCGGTTTTCAACCCCCGGCTGTGCCCTGTGCGCTTCACCCTCTCTCTTACCCCGTCGATGCTGCTCGGCTTTCTCTCCGCCGTCAGTCGGCTCCAGCCGCCATTGTCCGGGAAGGGTCTGCGCTGTACCTGTCGTCAATCTATTGCTGATCGTCATGGCTGGGGAACCAAGCCCGGCTCTCCACAGCCTCCCCTGCGATGTTCACTCTCTGCCGGATGACTGGGCGATTGCTCGTGGTCGACGCCCATGTTTCTGGCCTCGACTTTCTTCCACCGCCCTCCCGGAGCGAATCCTCGAAGGGAAATACAGAGTTGCAGGTAGATTCGAATCGACACTCGGTGCCACTGTTAGATCCGTGATTCTGAGAGTATGATGTTTTTCAATAACCACGCGGATGCTGTAACTTAACAATGAACAGGGATTTACTGGAGTAGGGTAGTCTCAAGACTGGGGGTACAGAGGCATGCGCAAGGCTTATATACAGGTGTGGTCACTGCCGGTACTACAGTATACAGGAGCTGTAAAAGTAGCTCTCTCTTAAAGGTACATACACTACACATAAGAAGTCAGAGCAGAAGTAGGCCATACGGCCCCTCGGGCCTGCTCCGCCATTCAATAGGATCATGGCTGATCCGAATCTAGACTCACATCCAGTTCCCTGCCCCCTCCCCGTAACCCCTAATTCCCTTATCTGCTAGGAAACTGTCTAGCTCCGATTTAAATTTATTTAATGTTGCAGCTTCCACAGCTCTCTGGGGTAGCAAATTCCATAGATTTACTACCCTCTGAGTGAAGAAGTTTCTCCTCATCTCAGTTTTGAAAGGGCAGCCCCTTATTCTAAGATTATGCCCCCTAGTTCTAGTCTCACCCATCAGTGGAAACATCCTCACCGCATCCACCCAATCAAGCCCCCTCACAATCCTATATGTTTCGATAAGATCACCTCTCATTCTTCTGAACTCCAATGATTAGAGGCCCAACCTACTCAACCTTTCCTCATACGTCAACCCCCTCATCTCCAGAATCAACCGAGTGAACCTTCTCTGTACTGCCTCGAGAGCAAGTATATCTTTTCTTAAATATGGAAACCAAAACTGCACGCCGTATTCCAGGTGTGGCCTCACCAATACCTTGTATAACTGCAGCAAGACTTCCCTGTTTTTATACTCCATCCCCCTTGCAATAAAAGCCAAGATTCCATTGGCCTTCCTGATCACCTGCTGCACCTGCATACTAACTTTTTGTGTTTCATGCACCAGGACCCCCAGATCCCTTTGTACTGTAGCACTTTGCAGTTTCTCTCCATTTAGATAATAACTTGCTCTTTGATTTTTCCTGCCAAAATGCATAACCTCACACTTTCCAATATTATATTTCATCTGCCAAATCTCTGCCCAGTCACTTAGCCTGTCTATGTCCTTTTGCAGGTTTTTTATGTCCTCCTCACTCGCTGCTTTCCCTCCCATCTTTGTATCGTCGGCTAACTTGGATATGTTGCACTCGGTCCCTTCCTCCAAATTGTTAATATAGATTGTAAAGAGTTGGGGTCCCAGCACTGACCCCTGTGGAACACCACTAGTTACTGATTGCCAGCCCGAGAACGAACCATTTATCCCAACTCTTTGTTTTCTGTTAGATAGCCAATCTTCCACCCATGCCAGTATATTACCCCCAATCCCGTGATTTTTTTATCTTGATCAGTAATCTTTTGTGTGGAACCTTGTCAAATGCCTTTTGGAAGTCCAAATACACTACATCCACTGGTTCCCCTTTATCCACCCTGTATGTTACGTCCTCAAAGAACTCGAGCAAATTTGTCAAACATGACTTCCCCTTCATTAAACCATGCTGACTCTGTCCTATTAAATTATGTTTATCCAAATGCTCTGTTACTGTTTCCTTAATAATGGACTCCAACATTTTGCCAACCACAGAAGTTAGGCTAACTGGTCTATAGTTTCCAGCTTTTTGTCTACTTCCCTTCTTAAATAAGGGTGTTACATTAGCAGTTTTCCAATCTGCCGGGACCTTTCCTGAGTCCAGGGAGTTTTGGAAAATAATCACCAATGCATCCACAATCCCTACCGCCACTTCTCTCAAGACCCTAGGATGTAGGCCATCAAGTCCGGTGGATTTATCTGCTTTAAGTCCCATTATTTTACCGAGAACCATTTCCTTAGTGATTTTAATTGTATTTAGCTCCTCCCCCCCCATTGCCCCCTGTTTGTCCAGTGTTGGGATATTTTTAGTGTCCTCTACGGTAAAGACTGACACAAAATATTTGTTCAGCGTCTTTGCCATCTCCATGTTCCCCACCACTAGTTTCCCGGTCTCATCCTCTAAGGGACCAACGTTCACTTTAGCCACCCTTTTTCTTTTTATATAGCTGTAGAAACTCTTGCTATCTGTTTTTATATTTTTTGCTAGTTTACTTTCATAATCTATCTTCCCTTTCTTAATTAATCTTTTAGTTATTGTTTGCTGGCTTTTAAATGCTTCCCAATCTTCCATCCTCCCACTAGATTTGGCTACTTTATATGCCCTTGTTTTCAGTCGGATACTATCCTTTATTACTTTACTAAGCCACGGATGGCTGTCTTTTCTTTTACTCCCCTTTTTCCTCAGTGGAATATATTTGTCTTGAAAGATGTGAAATATCTCCTTGAATGTAGACCACTGCTCTTGTACCGTCTTACACTTTAATCTTTTTTCCCAGTCCACTTTAGTCAATTCTACTATCATACCTTCATAGTCTCCTTTATGTAAGCTCAGTACACTGGTTTGAGATGCAACTCTCTCACCCTCAAACTGAATTTGGAATTCAACCATATTATGGTCACTCATTCCAAGGGTATCCTTTACTAGGACATTTTTTATTAATCCTGTCTCATTACACAGGACCAGATCTAAGATTGCCTGCCCCCTGGTTGGTTCAGTTACATACTGCTCAAGGAACCCGTCCATAATACACTCTATGAACTCTTCCTCAAGGCTGCCATGCCCAATTTGATTAGTCCAGTCAATATGAAAGTTAAAATCCCCCATGATTATAGCTGTTCCCTTATTACAAGCCCCAACTATTTCCTGATTTATACTCCGACCAACAGAGTTGCAACTGTTAGGAGGCCTATAGACTATGCCCACTAGTGACTTTTTCCCCTTATTATTCCTTATCTCCACCCAAACTGTTTCACTATCCTGATCCTTTGACCCAATATCATTTCTGACTATTGCAATGATTTCATCCTTGATTAACATAGCAACCCCACCTCCCTTTCCTTCCTGTCTGTCCTTCCTAATTGTCAAATACCCTTGTATGTTTAGTTTCCAGTCATGATCATCTTGCAGCCATGTTTCCGTAATGGCCACCAGATCATACCTATGTGTAGTTATTTGTACCGTCGACTTGTCTATTTTGTTATGAATGCTGCGTACATTCAGATAAAGAACTTTCAAATATGTTTTCTGACAATTTATTCCTGCTTTTACCCCTTTTACTACTTTACCTTTATCATTATACATTCTGTCCCTTCCTGACATGCTCTGGTTTTTAATTTCCCCACTGCTACCTCGCTCTATTGCCTTCTCCGCTGTCATTTTTATTTTTCACTCTCTTAAAACCTCCCCCCCACTAATTAGTTTAAAGCCCGCTCTACAGCCCTAATTATTCGATTCGCCAGGATTCTAGTCCCAGCACTGGCCAAGTGAAGTCCGTCCCAACGGAACAGCTCTCTCCTGTCCCAGTACTGATGCCAGTGTCCCAAGAAGCAAAACCCATTTCTCCCACTCCAGTCCTTGAGCCACGCATTTAACTTTCTAATTTTATTTACCCTAGCCAAATTTGCACGTGGCTCAGGTAGTAATCCAGAGATTATTACCTTTGTGGTTCTGCTTTTTAATTTGGCCCCTAGCTGCTCAAACTCCCTCAGCAGAACCTCTTTCCTTGTCTTATCTATGTCGTTGGTACCAACATGGACCAGGACAACTGGATCCTCCCCCTCCCACTCCAAGTTTCTCTCCAGCCCAGAGGAGATGTCCTTAACCCTGGCACCGGGCAGGCAACACAGCCTTCGGGACTCTCGCTCTCGACTGCAAAGAACCCTATCTATCCCCCGAACGATACTATCCCCTATCACTACAACATTTCTTTTAACTCCCCCCACTTGAATGGCCCCCCGCTCCACGGTGCTGTGGCCAGGTTGCTCATCCTCCCCACAGTCCCTGCTCCCATCCTCACAGGGAGTAAGAGCCTCAAACCTGTTGGACAAGTGCAAGGGCTGTGGCTCCTCCAACACTACCTCCTTGATCCCCGTACCTGCCTCACTTCTAGTCACACCATCCTGTCCCTGGCCACGGACTACATCTGAATTAATTAATCTAATTGGTGTGACTACCTCCTGAAACACAGAGTCCAGGTAACTCTCCCCCTCCCTGATGTGTCGCAGTGTTTGAAGCTCGGACTCCAGCTCATCAACACGGAGTTGGAGTTCCTCGAGCAGCCAACACTTACTGCAAATGTAATCACCATGAGCGTCAATGGTCTCCACCAGCTCCCTCATATTGCAGCAGTAACACATCGCCTGCTCTCCCATTCTATGTAATTAATTACATTTATTAATATTATTTTAAATGATATATTTAAGGGCCCTGGTTTACAAACTGTCCCGCTACACCACAGAGACCTTATAAAAAACTATAAACCACAGAGTTAAAGTTTTTTTTTAAAAGAGAGAAATACTCCCAACCAATCACTTACCTGCTTTGTGGTGACATCACAACTTAATTACTATTTACTTCTCTCCCTCTGAGATTGGAGAGTGGTACGCCTACCCGCGCCTCGGGCTCACCTTAAATACTGCCGCCGCTCGAGCTCCTGCTGCTGCCGCACTGAGGCCTACCCGTGCCTCGGGCTCACCTTAAATACTGCCGCCGCTCGAGCTCCCGCTGCTGCCGCACTGAGGCCTACCCGCGCCTCGGGCTCACCTTAAATACTGCCGCCGCTCGAGCTCCCGCTGCTGCCGCACTGAGGCCTACCCGCGCCTCGGGCTCACCTTAAATACTGCCGCCGCTCGAGCTCCCGCTGCTGCCGCACTGAGGCCTACCCGCGCCTCGGGCTCACCTTAAATACTGCCGCCGCTCGAGCTCCCGCTGCTGCCGCACTGAGGCCTACCCGCGCCTCGGGCTCACCTTAAATACTGCCGCCGCTCGAGCTCCCGCTGCTGCCGCACTGAGGCCTACCCGCGCCTCGGGCTCACCTTAAATACTGCCGCCGCTCGAGCTCCCGCTGCTGCCGCACTGAGGCCTACCCGCGCCTCGGGCTCACCTTAAATACTGCCGCCGCTCGAGCTCCCGCACAGGCAATCGTCACCCAAATATTTGTAAACCTCCATTTTCTGACTGATCTCAATGTCCTTCTTGATTACTTCCTAAAGACGTTTGATAAAGTGTCACATAATAGGCTTGCCAGCAACGTCGAAGACCATGGAATAAAAGGGAAAGTGGCAGCATGGATATGAAATTGGCTAAGTGACAGGAAACAGAGAGTAGTTGTGGACGGTTGTTTTTTGGACTGGAGGAAGATACACAGTGGTGTTCCCCAGGGGTCGGTTCTAGGACCACTGCTTTTCTTGATATATATTATGACTTACATTTGGGTGTACAGGGTACAATTTCAAAATTTGCAGATGACACAAAACTTGGAAGTATAGTGAACAGTGATGAGGATAGTGATAGACTTCAAGAGGACATAGACAGGCTGGTAGGATGGGCGGACACGTGGCAGATGAAATTTAATGCAGAAAAGTGCAAAGTGATACATTTTGGTAGGAAGAATGAGGAGAGGCAATATAAACTAAAGGGTACAATTCCAAAGGGGGTGCATGAACAGAGAGACCTGTGGGTATATGTGCACAAATCGTTGAAGGTGGCAGGGCAGGTTGAGAAAGTGGTTAATAAAGCATATGGAATCCTGGGCTTCATAAATAGAGGCATAGGGCAGGAGGCAGGATTGGAGGCGTGTGGGGGGTTAAAATCGCAAAAACTGGCATGTGGGACCCCCCCCCGCCTGGTTTCCGACTCCGAGCAATTTTAACTCAGGTGTGTCTGATGGTCCCGACTCCGACCCGCATCCAACAGGCGGGACTGGTCATTAAGGCCCTTAACAAGCACTAAATGGCCTCTATAATCCTATTTTAAAAGGCCCTTGTGATTTAAATCCTTTTCCCACGTGAAACACACCTGGTGGGAAACACGACAGTGAAACCTGGTGGGAGCACTATTGGATTGCTGACTATCAACTGCAGGTCAACCATTAAAGAGGAGATTTGATCAGCCATCATTTGCAGGTGGCAGGACTTAGTGGTCTCAGGTCTGGGGCAACTTTTACAAGGCTTAACCACACCTGTGGAAGGTTGGAGCCTGACACCCATCTCCAGTGTGACCTCCTGGGAAACCCCTCTCGCCACCTTCCCTCAGCGTTTCCTCAACTGAGGCATATACCAGAAGAATGGGAGCAATCTATTTCCTTCCCATCTGGGCATTAGAGGAGCTCGAGCACCAGCCCCGTCACCAGCAGAACCAGGAATAACAGCAGCACCAGCAACAGCAGCACCAGCAGGAGCGCCAGGATGCTGCTCACCCACCTGAGGCAGCACAGGCCAGAAGGGGCCAGTGCCTGGAAGCCCGTCGGCGCAGGAGACACCCCCC
The DNA here is from genome assembly GCF_052327205.1 of Somniosus microcephalus. Lineage (NCBI taxonomy): Eukaryota > Metazoa > Chordata > Chondrichthyes > Squaliformes > Somniosidae > Somniosus > Somniosus microcephalus. The sequence goes on from NC_140991.1 coordinate 230,915,299, forward strand.
AAACAGGGTCTACAGACACAGGGTCAGCTATCTCAACATGTCTGAGCAGCAGTGCCAAAGGCGGCTCCGACTTTCGCGAGGGGTAGTGAGTGACATCTGCGCAATGCTGCAACAAGACCTGCAGCCCAGAGGACCAGGTGGACACTCCTTACCAGTGGCCGTCAAAGTCACCACCGCACTCAACTTTTTTGCCTCAGGCTCATTCCAGGGATCAGCAGCAGACATCAGCGGCATCCCCCAGGCGGTCGCACACACTTGCATCACGTAGGTAACCGATGCCCTCTTTGCCGTCACGCACAATCACATCCGTTTCACCAAGGATTGAGCAAGTGTCACGGCGCTTGCGGTTGGATTAGCTCATCTGGCAGGCTTTCCAAGGGTGCAGGGCATCGTTGACTGCACACATGTGGCCCTTAAGGCACCCCATCGCAATCCAGGTATTTTTGTCAACCACAAGGGCTTCCACTCCCTTAACGTTCAGCTGGTGTGTGACCACAAGAAGGAAATTTTGCATGTTTGTGCCAAGTACCCTGGCAGCTGCCATGAATCCTTCATACTGCACCAGTCTAGTGTGCCTCCGCTATTCAGTCTACCAGACCAACTTAACGGATGGCTACTTGGAGACAAGGGCTATCCCCTGAGGACGTGGCTAATGATGCCGTTGAGGCGACCGACCAACGAAGCTGAGGAGAGCTACAACTCCAGCCACATGTCCGCCAGAGCCATAATCAAGCAAACCATCGGTTTGCTGAAGACGCGCTTCAGATGCCTGGATAGATCAGGTGGAGCCCTACAGTGCTCAGCAGCTAGGGTCTCCAGAATCGTCGTGGTTTGCTGTGCACTTCACAACATGGCACAGCGTCATGGCTTGCAGACTCCTGAGGCCCAAGTTGCTCCTCAAATATCCTCCGCAGATGAGGAGGAGGAAGAGGGCAAAAATGAACATCCTGCAGAGGCCCATCAACCAGCCACAGCATTACACGAGAACATTGCTGCCTGGATGCAAGGAACGCACTCATCCTGGCCAGATTTGCTTAGCCTAGTCAATCAAACACTTTTGCCTCGCAGCTTCTTGCCAGAGCATTGACAATGGCCAAGAACCAGAGGATTCCTAGCAATCTGACCACCATACTGACAGTTGCAAGTATGCCTAAGCCCTCAATGTGGAAGTCCCAATAGCGAAATGACAGACGATACAACTGCAACATTTGCCATCAGAAATTTTATGTACAATAACGAAGCGATGGCATTTTTACAGTAAACACAAAATTGCACCCAAGTGACTACCCTTGTGGCTATTTGTGCAGAATTTTACTTTTATGCATGCTCCTACGTGGTGTCTCCCCTGTGGCTTCAGCAGAGGCCCCTTGCTCACTTTGCTGCTGCTCCTGTCTCGACACCTTTGGCGGGCGTCCTCTGGAGTGGCGAGCCTTGGGTGTGGACTCCGGTGGGGCTTTGACCAAGGGCTCTGCAGTGGCATGGAAGTGTGAGCGCTTGGAGAGGAGCCCCCACTTCCTTGAGGTCCACCACCAACCTCCCTATCATGCGTCAGGTCCCCCTCAGCGCCTGCAAGTAGCTGGAGAGCACCTTGCTGCACATCAGGGGAGCCACGGGGACCCGTATCTGCAATGGCAGTCCTACTCAGAAGGACTTCCATGAAGGTCTGGTTTCTCTGTTCAATAGATGCCCATCGCTCCTCAAGAGATGTCATTCTATTCTGAACAATGACCATGTTTTCCATACCCTGGTGACTAAGCTCCTCCATGGCTGTAGCCATCCTCTCCTCTACCGTAGCCATCCTCTCCTCTACGGTAGCCATCCATTCCACGGAGTTTGCCATCCTTTCCGTGGTGATGCGTTCATGCGCCAATGACTCCACAAAGGCTCTGGTCATGGTCGCTATGAACTCCTCCATTCGCTCCACACTCGCAGCGACCCTAGAGACAAAACCTGCCAGAGACTTCTGCATCTGTGCCTGGAGTTCCACCATGCAGATCTCATGGATGGACCCAGAGGCAGAGGGTCGACATGCTGCTGAGCCGAGCTGGAAGAGTCCTGCGCCCTCCGACTAGGACTCTCCACTGCTGTCCCTGTCTCCACAATCTGCTGATGCTCACTTGTGAGCTGTGATACACCAGGTGACAACACTACTCTATGTCCCGAAGGTCCTACCGAGGTGTGAGTGGCTGCGTTGGTTCTGCGTGCGCAGATTTCTGGTGATGCTGCGCCCTCAGAGGTTGCAGCTTCCTCTGAGGAGTTTGGCTGCTAAGCCTCTTCTTCCTGGCTAGGGGGGACGGATGCTTGCGATGGTCCTGTGGGGGAGTAAAGGAAAGAGTCAGAGATGTGATGCCAAGGCTACATGCACATTGCTTTTTGCAGATGCTCATAAGTCCATCTGTTAGAGCTTCACAATCATTATCAGTGACTAATACAATGTCAAAGAGAGAGATGGGAAACGTTTCTGTCACCAGCTTGCTGTGTTGCACCCGTCTGTCCGTCCCCCACATGCACATCATCCTCCATTCCAACTATTTTGAGTACTGCCTCCTCCCAGGGGGTCAGGTGGACTATTGAGGCTGTCCCTCCTCCTATCCTGGCTCGCTCTCTCCTGTTGTGAGCTCTCTTTTCCTGCAATGAGGGAGACAAGTAGAGGTTGAGTGAGAATGAAGGAGTGAGTGTAGCGATTGCATAGCATAGATACTTAGAAGGAGACAAAGATGGCGTGAGGTGGCAAGACCAAGGGCCCTCCCTGTGTGTTGTCAGTTGTTTTCATAGCATCAGAGTGATAGGGAGTGTGAGGGCTGCATAGTCGAATAGTTAGGTGAATGTGACCATAGAGAGAGAGGGAATGGGTAAGGGTGCATGGATGTCAGTGTCAACTGGGATGTGGAGGAAGAGATTGCTAAAGCTGAGTGCTGGTAAGGAAAGGAAATTGGGGTCAGATTGAAGGTGATGGGAAATTCATACTCACTTTTCCAGTGCGCTGAAGGTCATGAAATTTTTTCCGGCACTGAATCCAGGTTCGTCATGTGCCGATAAGGAGTTGACCTCCTCAGCCACCTGCATCCACACTGCCTTAGTCTGCTTGGGAGGCCTCTTCCTCCCTGAGGAAGGGAAGAGCATCTCCCTGTTGGCCCTAGCCCCATCCACCAATGCCTGCAGGGCCACCTCGTCGAAACGAGGAGCTGATCTGGGCCTCCCGCTTGTCATCTTTCCTGCAGGTCCCTCTCACACCAAATGGAGAAAGCTTGGAAGCCTGCAGAAGAAGCAAGGCTTGCTGTTGACCTTAAATGCAGCAGTAATGATGACATCATCGGAGGCAACTTTCCGTCATGAAAAACCCATTTGCCAAGGGTTCCCACACGTTGGAAATCAATTGGACAATTAAGTTAAAATTGCATCAATCTCCCACCACCATTTAGATTCGGGTGGATAACACAAAATGTGGATAACACGACACCATCCTGCACCTGAGTTAAAACCCTGCCCATAGAGTACAAAAGCAAGGAAGTTATGATGAACCTTTATAAAACACTTGTTCAGCCTCAACTGGAGTACTGTGTCCAATTCTGGGCACAGCACTTTAGGAAGGATGTGAAGGCCTTAGCGAGGGTGCAGAAAAGATTTACAAGAATTGTTCCAGGGATGAGGGACTTCAGTTACGTGGATAGACTGGAGAAGCTGGGGTTGTTCTCCTTAGAGCAGAGAAGGTTGAGAGATTTGACAGGTGTTTAAAATCATGAGGGGTCTAGACAGAGTAGATAGAGAGAAACTGTTCCCATTGGCAGAAGGGTCAAGAACCAGAGGACACAGATTTAAGGTGATTGGCAGAAGAACCAAAGGCGACATGAGGAAAAACGTTTTTTACTCAGTGAGTGGTTAGGATCTGGAATGCACTGCCTGAAAGGGTGGTGGAGGCAGATTCAATCATGGCTTTCAATAGGGAATTGGATAAGTACCTGAAGTGAAAAAAATTGCAGGGCTATGGGGAAAAGGTGGGGAGTGGGACTAGCTGAAGTGCTCTTGCAGAGAGCCGGCATGGGCTCGATGGGCCGAATGGCCTCCTTCTGTGCTGTAACCATTCTATGATTCTATGAAGACATGCCTGTATAACAAACTGAACTTTTTGGAAAAAGAGGGCAAAAATAAAGAAAAATGTGCATTTATATAGCGCCTTTCACAACATCAGGACATCCCAAAGTGCTTTACAGGCAATACATTTGAAGTGTAGTCACTGTTGTAATGTAGGGAACGCGGCAATCAAATTGTGTACAGCAAGGATCCACAAACAGCAATATAATAATGGCCAGATAAACAGTTTTATTGATGTTGGCTGAGTGATACATATTAGCCATGACACCAGGGAGAACTCCCCTGCTCTTTTTTGAAATAGAGCCATGGGGTCTTTTCCATCTACCCGAAAGGGCAGATGGGGCCTCGGCTTAACATCTCATCTGAATGACGGCACCTCCAACAGTGTAGCACTCCTTCAGCACTGCACTGGAGTGTCAGCCTAGATTTTGTGCTCAAGTCTCTGGAGTGGGACTTGGACCCACAATCTTCTGATTCAGAGGCTAAACAGTTGTTGAGCAAGTTTAGATTCAAACTCTCTGTATGTGGATTACTGAGCATATCAAAACAGGGTAAGAAACCCAAAGGGCATGAAAGGATACATGGAAGAAGTACGAGAATGTAAGGGTAGCCAGTAGTGTAATGCAGTAAAGGAATGGAAAAATTATAATGACAACAGCGACAATTTTTTAAATTTATTTATTCATTCACCTGATGTGAGCGTCGCTGGCAAGACCAGCATTTATTGCCCATCCCCAGTTGCCCTTGAGAAGGTGGTGGTGAGCTGCCTTCTTGAACCGCTGCAGTCCGTGTGGTGAAGGTACTCCCACAGTGCTGTTAGGGAGGGAGTTCCAGGATTTTGACCCAGTGACGATGAAGGAACGGCGATATATTTCCAAGTCAGGATGGTGTGTGAGTTGGAGGGGAACTTGGAGGCGGTGGTGGTCCCATGCGCCTGCTGCCCTTGTCATTCTAGATGGTAGAGATTTCGGGATTGGGAGGTGCTATCGAAGAAGCCTTGGTGAGTTACTGCAGTGCATCTTGTAGATGGTACACACTGCAGACACGGTGTGCCCGTGGCGGAGGGAGTGAATGTTTAAGGTGGTGGATGGGGTGCCAATCAATCGGACTGCATTTTCCTGGATGGTGTCGAGCTTCTTGAGTACTGTTGGAGCTGCAGTCATCCAGGTAAGTGGAGTGTATTCATCACACTCCTGACTTGTGCCTTGTATATGGTGAAAAGGCTTTGGGGAGTCAGGAGGTGAGACACTTGCTGAAGAATATCCAGCCTCTGACTTGCTGTTGTAACCACGGTATTTATATGGCTGATCCAGGTAAGTTTCTCAGTAATCGTGACCCCAGGATGTTGATGGTGGGAGATTTGATGATGGTAATGCCGTTAGGCAGGTGGTTGGACTCTCTCTTATTGAACATGGTCATTGCCTGGCACTTGTGTGGCGTGAATGTTACCACTTATCAGCCCAAGTCTAGATTTTGTCCAGATCTTGCTGCATGCGGGCACGAACTGCTTCATTATCTGCATTTTTGAAGTGCCCTTCACATAATAAACATCCCTAGATGCTTCACAGAGGAGACGTGCATGTTGAGTTTGAAGGGATAATTACTAGTCCTAGCCTTTTTCGGGCTACCCCTGATCAGGCGTATTCCCCAGACGTTCACCTTCAACTAAAGTTAGAGATAGCTGAATTCTATAAGACGCTTAATTGGGTCTAAAGGTCCAGGCTATCTCTCTCTAAAGGAAAGGAATGTTCTCCAGATAGCACTTTTAATAAGTTTAACTAGACTGTAACCTTCCGGATATTATGAGGGTCCGGAAAACCCCCCAGAATTCTGCAACTCCTCACAAAAGAGTGTACAGAAATTGAGTTCGCGAGTTTGATACAGAAATATTATTTGAGACAATTCTAAAAATATATAGATTTATTTAAGAGTCGTCATACAGTTAACAGCTGATAAGTCAATCGCGACTTTAACAGTTCAAAATACAAATAGCTTACATTTCTTATTCTCAGAGATCCTTATTCTCAAATCTTAACTTTGTACATTTTTACATTTCTTATTATTTCTAATCCAGAATATCCACCAAAATCAAATAAGAGTACCTTTTTGATCCCTGAGAAACAAAGGGGTCAATTTTAATTCAGGTGCGGGGAATTGTCGGGTTCCCTGAATTAAATGTTTCCCACACGAATCTAAATGGATCTGTGAGATTGATGCAATTTAAACTCAATTGGCCAATTGATTTCCAACGTGTGGGAACCCTTGCCAATTGAGTATTTCCAGTCAGAAAGTCGCAGAATATGACGTCATCATTGCTGCTGCATTTAAGGTCCACAGAAAGCCTTGCTTCTACTGCAGGCTACCAACCTTTTGGCATTTGCTGATACACTGAGCTGGAAGCAGAATGGCAAGAGAAAGACCGAGGCCTGCACCCCGTTTTGACGACGATGCCCTGCAGGCTTTAGTGGAGGGAGCAAGAGCTCACAAGGAGGTGCTCTTCCCTTCATCAGGGAGGAAGATGCCTCCCCAGCAGACAAAGGCTGCATGGCTGCAAGTGGCAGAGGAGGTCAACTCCTTATCGGCTACCCGCAGAACCTGGATACAGTGCAGGAAGAGAGTTCATGACCTTCAGCACACTGGAAAAGTGAGTATGAAGTTCCCATCACTCTCAATCTGATCTCCATTGCCTCTCCTCACCAGCACTCAGCTTTAGCAATCTCTTCCTCCACATTCCAGTTGACACTAACATCCATGCACCCTTACCCATTCCCTCTCTATGCTCATATTCACCTAACTATTCGACTATGCAGCCCTCACACTCCCTATCACTCTGATGCTATGAAAACAACTGACAACACACAGGGAGAGCACTTGGTCTTGCCACCTCACTCCATCTTTGTCTCCTTCTAAGCATCTATGCTACGGATTCTCTACACTCACTCCTTCATTCTCAGTCAAACTCCACTTGTCTCCCTCATTGCAGGAAAAGAGAGCTCACAATAAAAGAGAATGAGTGAGGACAGGAGGAGGGCCACCATCAGTAGCCCAACTCACCCCCTGGGAGGAGGTGGTCCTGGAGATCGTAGGACTGGAGGATGAGGCGCAAGTGGGGGACAGACAGACGGGTGCATCACAGCAAGCTGGTGACAGAATAGTTTTCCATCTCTCTCACTGACATTGCATGAGTCACTGATAATGATTCTGAAGCTATAACAGATGGACCTATGATCCTCTGCAATAAGCAATGTGCATGTAACCTTGACCTCACATCTTTAACCCATTCCTTTACTCCCCCACAGGACCATCAAGAGCCCCCATCCCCACTGTCCAGGAGGAAGAGCCTGAGCTTCCAGACTCCTCAGAGGAATCTGCAACCTCTGAGGGCTCAGCGTCAGCAGAATTCAGCGCACCCAGCACCAGCGCAGACACTCACACCTCAGTGGGACCGTCAGGACATAGAGTAGTGTTGTCACCTGGTGTATCACAGCTCACAAGTAAGCATCAGCAGATTGAGGAGACAGGGACAGCAGTGGAGAATGCTAGTTGGAGGGCGCAGGACTCTGCCAGCTCGGCTCAGCTGCATGTCGATCCTCTGCCTCTGGGTCCATCCATAAGATCAGCGGGGCTGGAACTCCAGGAACAGATGCAGGAGTCTCTGGCAGGTTTTGTCTCCAGGGTCGATGTGAGTGTGGAGCGAATGAAAGAGTCCATAGCGACCATGAGCAGAGCCTTTGTGGAGCCACTGGCGCATGAACGCATCACCATGGAAAGGGTGGCAACCTCCATGGAGGAGATAATTCGCCAGGGTATGGAAAACATGGTGAGTGTTCATAATAGAATGACACCTCTTGAGGAGCGATGGGCATCTATTGAACAGAGAAACCAGACCTTCATGGAAGTCCTTCTGAGTAGGACTGCCAGTGCAGATACGGGTCCCCATGGCCCCCTGATGTGCAGCAAGGTGCTCTCAAGCCTCTTCCAAGCGCTGGCCCCTTCTGGTCTGTGCAGCTTCGGGTGGTTGAGCAGCAGTCTGGCGCTTCTGTTGCTGCTGCTGTTGTTCCTGGTTCTGCTGGTGCTGTGGCTGGTGTTCGAGCTCATCTAATGCCCAGACAGGAAGGAAATAAATGGCTCCCATGCTTCTGGTATATGCCTCCGTTGAGGAAGCGCTGAGTGAGGTGGCGAGCGGGGTTTCCCAGGAGGTCACACTGGAGAAGTGTGTGAGGCTCCAACCCCACAGGTGTGGTTAAGCCTGGTATAAGTTGTCCCAGGCCTGAGACAACAAATTCCTGCAACCTGCAAATGATGACTAATCAAATCTTCTCTTTAATGGTTGACCTGCAGCTGATAATCAGCAAACCAATAGTGCTCACGCCAGATTTCACAGGCGTGATCCCCACCAGGCGTGTTTTATGTGGGAAAAGGGTTAAAAATGCAAGGGCCTGTTAAAATGGGATTATAAAGGCCAATTAGTGCTGTTTAAGGGCCCTAAAGACCAGTCCCGCCTGTTGCAGGCGGGACTGATTTGGGATCATCAGACACGCCTCGGTTAAAATGGCTAGGTGTCGGGAACCAGGCGGGGGGGTCCCAACCCCAAGGTTTTGCGATTTTAACCCCCATACGCCTCAAAGCCCGCCTGATGGCTGAGTTAAAATTGAGCCCAAAGAGTTAAAAAGTTACAGAGCGTGCCTCTGAAGTTGAGAATCCCTTGCCCTTTCCAGCGACTTCTGACTTTCCATCTGAAAAGCTCTATTTTTATATCTATTTTTAGTGGTTTATTCTTTGAAGTTTTCTGCTGATGTAAGCTAATTATCTCTAGTCATCCTCTGTTGAATTCTTTTCTATTCTTACTGTCAATTTAGCTGTTAGCTTGCATAATTATGTCTCTACCTTTAGGTGTTCCAAAAACTTATCATAAAATGGCTATTACAGATTTATCTCTTTGATGTCATTCTTATCGAAGGACTTCCATTCAATTCTAAATATCGGCTTAATTGGTTATTATCAGATGTCGTGACTCCTGTGTGTTCCAAGTTCAACACAAACACAATGTGATTGCTTGGTGTATCTATTGAAGTTATATTTTCAAAGTCTTTTGTTTGTGTACCTTTTACAATACGTAAATCAAAACCACTTCAACCAGGGTGTTCCATGCATTTCTTAGCTACTTCAATTGGTTGCATATATAATCGTGTTTCCTGTTTCTCATTTGAAGTTACTTTTACGAAGGCACATGGGCCTAGAAATTCATTGTAGCCACTTTTGGGGCGGTAAAGTCGGGCGGCCGCTAAAGTTTGCGCCCGACGCAAAATCGAGGCCACTTCTCCGATATTCATTAGCTTCGCCCTAAGAGTTTGCTCGAGCACTAAAACTGGCGCTGCACGCCTCTCTTTAGGCGCTAAGCCGGAGGTGCTGAGCGAGAACGCCGAGGCCGGGCGCAGCGCAGGTGCGGCCATCTCGTGATTGACAGCAGACACCCTGGCGCCGGCCAGCTCTTAAGGGGGAAGGGTCGACTTGGTCTGCTGCCACGCCCTGGATAGTGGAGCCCTCCAGCTGGGCCTGAACACTGCTGCTGGACCCAAATAGCGCCTGAAGCCCTGCAGAAGGCCCGTGAATGAGCGCAGCGCTTCTCAGAGCTTGATCTGAGTGTGCTGGCTGGTGCTGTGGAGAAGAGGCGCCATATTTTGTACCCGGACAATGGCAGGAAGGCGCCGGTCCGCGTCTACCGGAGAGCCTGGAGGCATGTCGCCAGCAAGGTGTCAGCCAACAGCGAGGTCCCCAGGAGCGGTGTCCAATGCCGTAAAAAGTTTAATGACCTCACTCGGATTGTCAGGGTGAGTACCCTTTCCAGTGTCCTCCTCATCCTTGCATGTGCACCTCACATTATGGGCAAAGGGACCTGAAAGCCCTAATGGCCAGCCCTCATCCAGCAGCTATGGGACAGGCATGAACATCAATTGCACATTCTGCACTTAACACACTGGCCAAGCTATTCCACCATGGGAGGCAGTGCACACAAGATCAGGGCTACACACTGGCCAGGCTATTCCACCATGGGAGGCAGTGCACACAAGATCAGGGCGACACACTGGCCAGGCTATTCCACCAGGGGAGGCAGTGCACACAAGATCAGGGCTACACACTGTACTTAGAGGCCGTCCTTTCTCTTGCAGGCCAAGCTGGCCAATAATAAGAAGGGCCGGACTGCGACCGGGGGAGGCCGACCCCAGATCCAGCCACTCACCGGGCTGCAACATCGCGTGGAGCGCATCATGGGTGGCCGGGTGATTGGCCCCGTTGCATGTGTAGATGCCGACCCTGTTCTGGGCACCAATGGTAAGGGCATCACCTTTTGGACCTCTCTCGTCCCACTTGCGCATCAGATCTACATCCTTTGCCACTGTCCGACCAATGCGCTGAATGCCACCACTCATGCATCCCTCGCTGACGCCCTCTCCTCACACTAAAGCTACTCTTGTGCCTTCCTGCTTTCAGATGGTGAGGAGGAGGTCCCTGAACTTGCCAGTGACAGCCCCTCAGAAGAGGAGGAGGAGGAGGAGCAAGAGGAAGGCGGCCCATCAGGGGAACCCTCAACCACGGCAACCCATGCGAATGTAGGGGACACGTCTTCCCTGGAGGGGAGCGTGGCGGAAGTGTCGGAGGGGAGGGGAGCTCATGGGACCTGTGGCCTGCAGAAACACGGGAGGGGGGTGGAAGCTCAGCGGCCTTCTCCCCAGAGGGGGGAAGGGTCGGAGGGGAGTCCAATTGCTGGGCCCAGCGGCGTCCAGCAACGCAGGAAGGGTCGGCCAGCTCGGCGGCCTTCTCCCCAGAGGGAGAGTCCGGCCTTCAGTCCGGAGATGGTCTTCGCCGAGGAGATGGAACGCCTCGAGGACTTGTCCGCGGACTCGGAGCGCCGGCACACGGAGCTCATGGGGGTAGTGGCACGGTTGCCTGAGGCCATCAAGTCCCTCTCTCAGAGTGTGACCGACATCGGGGCCTCACAGGCCATCAGTTTGGCGGAATTCGGGGCAGAGCAGGCAGCGAGTCGGGCGGCATTCGGGGCAGCTCAGGCAGCGAGTGGCCAGCTGATCAGTGGTGCTGTGCAGTCACTGGGTGCTCTGATGAGGTCACTGAACAGGTCAACACGGGCACTCACTGCTGCCACACTCGCTGTGTCAGCCAGGCATCGCCAGGGCACCCGGCGCGCTGCAGCAGCACAGCGGTCTGTCCCTCGGCAGATTGGTGCGGATGCTGCAGTGCTGGCCCGGGCGAGTGCCATTGTCTCAGGTGACCAGCGAGCGCCTGCCATCCGCCAGCTTGCCCCCATTCCTCCAGCCACCACTGCCACTCCCCCAGTGGAGCTGCCAGGAGCTGCTGCAGCGACTGATGCTGGCCAGCCACAGCTGCAGCATTCAACAGCCGCCCGCTCGACGGCCAGACCTCGACTAGGCCGACCCCCACGGGTATCTGCCGTCACGACATGTGCCCCTCTGGAGCCTGCCCCCAGCCTTGCAGCAGCCAATGGCCTTACTTTGAGGAGGAGCAGCAGGGCGGGCAGGGGCCACACAAAGATGGCCAAGGCATCGCCCTAGCAGGCCCAAAAGTCGAATGTGTGGCCAGTTGTGTTTGTTTTTTGAGGCCGAGAATTGGATGTTTGTTTTTTGAGGCCGGGAATTGGATGTTTGTTTTTTGAAGGTCGAGGATGTGATGTTTGTTTTTTACGAAGGCCGAGGATGATGGCCATTTTAGTTGCACTGTTTTGTTAATCCTCTCCAGGTTGTGGGAGCGAGTAATGTGTTTGAGTGTTTTTTGGGGGTTTCGTCTGTTTTTGGTTTTCATGTGGGAAGGGCCCTGAGTTTGTACAATAAAGCATTTTATTTATTAACATTGTCTATGTTTGATCTTTGAAGTGTTTGTTGCCTTAACCGGCTGAGGGCTTGCGGAGCGGCTGCAATCATGTTCTTTCATTGGCACAAGCCATTCCCTGACAGGGGGCCGAGAAGTGACGTTCAATAAGCCGCCGACGGGCGGCCCTTGGACCTTCTGCCTCCCTCCTGGGCTGGTACTCCTCGTCCTCCTCCTCCTCATGCTCCTCCTGCTCCTCCTCCTGAGGTGGTGGTCCAACGTGAGGTGGCAGTGCCTGAGTCCTGCGGATAGCCAGGTTGTGCAGCATGCAGCAAACGACGACGAATTGGGAGACTCGCTCCTGCGAATACTGGAGGGCTCCCCCGGAGCGATTGAGACAGCGGAACCGTTGCTTGAGGATGCCGATTGTTTGTTCTATGATGTTCCTAGTCGCTTGATGGCTCTCGTTGTATGCCTCTTCAGCAGGGGTCGTGGGCGCGCGGAGCGGGGTCATGAGCCAGGTACACAAAGGATAGCCTTTGTCTCCGATAAGCCATCCTCTTGGGTGAGGCTGTGCCTGGAACATGTCAGCCACAGTTGTCTGTCGCAGGATAAAGGCATCGTGGCTGCTGCCTGGAAAGCGGGCATTGACAGCTAGGATGCGCTGCCTGTGGTCACACACCAGCTGTACGTTGAGGGAATGGTAGCCCTTCCGGTTGCGGTAATCCTCGGCATGCTCCAGAGGTGCCCGCAAAGCCACATGCGTGCAGTCAATGGCGCCCTGCACCATGGGGAAGCCCGCTATTCTTGCAAATCCCACTGCACACTGCTGCTGCTTGTCCAGGGTCATGGGGGAGGAGATGAATTGATGTCTCCTTCTGAAAAGGGCATCAGTCACCTGGCGGATGCAGCAATGCACGGCGAACTGGGAGATGTTAGCGATGTCCCCAGCAGCAGATTGGAAGGAGCCGGTGGCATAGCAGTTGAGAGCCACCGTCACCTTCACTGCCACCGACAGAGACATCCTGCGCATCAGCTGTGGCTGCAGATCTCTGTGAAGCAGCTGGCAGATGTCTGCAACCACCTCCATTCTGAATCGCAGCCTCCTAACACACATCGCGGCAGACATGGTCAGATAGGAGGACTGCTGGCGGTATACCCTGGGTGGGTAAGGCCTCAGTTGGCGACGCCTGTTGCCCCCTCTGCATCTAGCCAGGGCTGCCACTCTCTCACGGCGTCTGTAAGCCCTTCTGGCATAAGGCTGAAAGTCAGCGTTGGCACACAATGCAGCCCCCATTATATGCTGGCAAACACTGAGCTCTCAATGAAGGCAAAGATAATTGCTAAGCTCTGGCCTGAGCCAAAAATACCTGTCCTAGTGTTGGTCCAAACCAGTAAGCTCTCCTCCTTGGTCTCTCTCCAAAAAACCGTTGCACAAGAGTGAATGCTGCAAAATGGCTGGCCTTTATAGTGCAGGGTAAGTGCCCTTTAATTAGCGCTCCCCGCGGCCCGCCTCAGCTGTGTACCGTTCCACTTCACAGTCGTTAGGGCCGCCCGGCGCACAATGGGCCGGCGCGAGTGAAGTTCCGGTTTGGGGCGCACAAAGGGCGTTGCACTAGGAAATGACGTCATGATCTGCGCGCGCAGCAGGGCGCGCGCTAAGACTTTGCGCCGGCGCTAAATGTGTACTGAAGTTGGGGCGAGGCGCAGATTGCGCTGCGCCCAGGCGCTAAGCGCCTAGCGCTCCAGATCTACTCCTCCTAAGGCGCTAACGGCTGGCGCGCCCAACTGAATTTCTAGGCCATGGTTTTTTAATATTCTGTTTTCCTGTTCAAAGTGTTAATTTTTAACACTTTACTTGGGCATTGCTATTGTGCTGGTTCCAAACTGCAGATATTCTGAAAGCTGTAACTTGCTGTTTCAATAGGGCCATTGTCTTAGTTTTAACAATCAATTCCCATTTCAAAAGCTTGTGTGGTGTTTTACAGCTTTTGTGTTAACACTTCATCTTATCTCAAAAGCCTGTGTTCTGTTTGCAGCCTGTGTCGTCGAGGCTTTCCAGACTTTTAAACCCAGTATGTCACGTATTAATAACATCAGAAATCTGTTCATAGGATGGTGTTTCTCTTGGAATATGGCTATTTCCTTTACAAGTTATGAGAGATGGTCTAAAGCATTGTTGAAAATACCTTGAAAAGGTTTTAAAAGGTGTGGAGAGAAGTAGCAAAGGGAAGACGTTATAGACTTACATGTGATCTACAATTTAGAAACAGGTCATTCAGCCCAACTGGTCAATACGCCAACAGAGCCTCCACCCATTTTATTACCCTCTCCCCACCTTGCCCCCATATCCCTTTATTCCCTTCTCCCACATGTTTGCATCAAACCTTCCCTTATATGTGTCAGTCTCATCTGCTTCAGTCACTCCATGTGGCAGTGAGTTCCACATTCTCACCACTCTGTGTGTAAAGAAATTCCCCCTAAATTCTTTATTTGATCTGTTGGTGATTATATTTATGATTAAGGAGACAGCTTTAGAGAGTGCGGTTGACACAGTTAAAGGCTCTGTCACCAATAGTGGAGTGGAGGAAGGGGAAAATGAAGTCCATTTTAAACTTTGCCATTGGAAAACATACATAGTCCTGTACTGATGCAGATGTACCTCTGAAGAGTCAGAAGGAGGTAGTGTTTTTTTAAAGATTTCTCATGACACTTACATTATATATCACAAGAAAGTGCAGGGGAGTGGGACTAATTTGACAGCTCTTTCAAAGAGCCAGCACAGGCACAATGGGCCGAATGACCTCCTCATGTGCTGTATGGTTTTATGAGCCTATAGAAAAGCCAGTGGAGCATTACATAAATCTTGCTGAATGAACTCTGCCAATAATGTCTACTGATGTCGCTTTCACAGAAAAAAGTTAATGTTCCTCAACAGGATCTCTAGTGGAACCAGTGGGGGCAGCAACACAAAAAAGCCTTTTACAAACTTTAAACTAAGGATGCTGGCCTACACCAACAGGAGACAGTGGAAAGTAAACTTGTTCTGGAGATGAGAAGAACATGTGCACCAGCTGTTATGTTCCAAATTCATGCTACCTTCTCCTAGTTTACCTTCAGGTGTGACTTTTAGTAGCGAGTTTCAATCACATTATAACTGCCATGTTTCACTGCATAGCAGTTGAGTCCTGTCAAGTTTCTGATGAATGCTTAAAGGTGCTCGTGGCATGGATATCCAGAGAAGTAGTTACCTTGATTTCCACTTAAAATTGTCGTTGGCAGCCTCAGTCACACAACTGAATGATCATTTCCTTGAATGCCCGAGCCTCATCAGGTGGGTAAATGAAGTTAAGGTACAGATCAGCCATGATCTAATTGAATGGCGGAAGATGCTCAAGGGGCTGAATGGCCTACTCCTGTTTCTATGTTACTTGGTGAACTCCATGTTGCTGTGCTATAATCTTGGTTGATTCCGGAGATGAGGGGGTTGACGTATGAGGAAAGGTTGGGCCTCCACTCATTGGAGTTCAGAAGAATGAGAGGCGATCTTATCGAAACATATAAGATTGTGAGGGGGCTTGATTGGGTGGATTCGGTGAGGATGTTTCCACTGATGGGTGAGACTAGAACTAGGGGGCATAATCTTAGAATAAGGGGCTGCCCTTTCAAAACTGAGATGAGGAGAAACTTCTTCACTCAGAGGGTAGTAAATCTATGGAATTTGCTACCCCAGAGAGCTGTGGGAGCTGCAACATTAAATAAATTTAAAACGGAGATGGACAGTGTGATGAAATATATTCCATTCATCACTGCCTGTTTTCTGTGTCTTGTAACTGCCTGCTTTCTGTGTCTTTTCCCTTCCCCCAGTCCTCATGTATTATGTATTGGAATGTGCTGGAACTGGTTGTGTGCAGGGCTCCGCCCATACCTGGCTCCTTTGTAATCTAAGTTCAGTCGGGCATCAGCCTCCTGAAGGAAGACATCTCTCTATTTTACGTGTTATGTTCTGAGTTAATAAAAGCCTTACTTCTGTTCTGCTAACTTCGAGTCTCGGAATAATTGAGGCACATCAATTTTATTAACTCAATTTTCAACACTATGGATCAACTCCTGAAACCCGAACGTTTGGATTTGGATCAACATGCTCCGGACGCATCAGCACACTTCGGACACTGGTTTGACTGTATGGAATTCTTCCTGGACAATTCCGCAGCCGTCAAAGATGCTACGGACACTGCGAAGATGAGACTCGGAATGCTACGGAATTGGGTAAGCCATCGGGTTTACCCCCTCATCCAAGATGCCGATACGTACCTGGCCGCCTGCAACACCTTAAAGGCGCATTACCAGCAGCCTACGAATGAGGTGTATGCTAGGCATCTACTCGCTACTCGCGCACAGCGACCTGGGGAATCGGTGGAGGAGTTCCTAAGCATCCTGAAAAAGCTTGGCAAGGACTGTAAGTGCCGAGGTGTAAAAGCCGCAGGGTACATCGACGAGCTTGTTCGCGATGCCTTTATCACAGGCCTCGGCTCCACTCACATCCGGCAAAGACTGCTGGAAAAAACGGAGTTGGACCTGAAACAGGCTGCGGACACCGCGCGGTCCCTGGAGATGGCCCAGAGAAACTCGGACGCCTACTCTTCAGCCCGCGCCGCCCACGCCGCCACGTGTGCGCCGAGGGCGCTGCCATCTTGGAAGGCATCTTCCCCGTCCGGCAGCCCGACACCGGCGGGGCCCAGCTCTCCCCCCAGAAGCCCTACGACAGCCGCGACGCGTCAAGGACCCAACTGCTACTTCTGCGGGCAGCCAAAGCACACCAGAAACCTGTGCCCGGCGAAAGGCACCACCTGCTTTAAGTGCGGTAAGAAGGGGCACTTCGGGAAGGTGCGCAGAGGGAACCCCGCCGGAAAACCAACCGCCGGAAAACCCGCCACCGCCGCGTGTGCGCCGTGGGAGCGGCCATCTTGGACGCCATCTTGCCCGACCTCGTGGGGTCCGCCATCTTATGAGCAGACAGCGTGGACGCCATCTTGTCTTGATCAGGGCCCTACAGTGGCATCGGTCACAGTGGACCAGACCAGGCCGCATCCGCTATCCAAATCAATGGTGGACATCGAGGTAAACGGGTGCCGGGTTAAATGCTTAATTGACAGTGGAAGCACGGAGAGTTTTATCCACCCTGAACTGGCACAACAACTCTCCCTAAAGGTGGTCCCTGCTCAGGGTACCATCTCTATGGCCGATAAAACCCAGACATCGACCATTCTGGGTTACTGCACGGTACAATTGTGCGTTAACGGAACTGTGTATGATAATTTTAAAGTATTAATCATGAAGAATCTATGTGCGAGCGTGATCTTGGGTTTGGATTTCCAGTGCAACCACCAAAGCATCACGCTCAAGTACGGTGGGTCCCAGCCGCCCCTCACAGTGTGCGGTCTGGCTACCCTGAAGGTAAAGCCGCCTTCGCTATTCGCGAACCTTACCCCTAACTGCCGGCCAATAGCGACCAAAAGCAGGAGGTACAGCTGGGAGGACAGGCGGTTTATCGCGACCGAGGTAGACAGGCTCCTGAAAGAGCACATTATTGAACACAGCAACAGCCCGTGGCGCGCCCAAGTGGTAGTGGTAAGGGGTAGCGAGAAGAAACGGATGGTGATCGACTATAGTCAAACGATCAACAGGTACACCCTACTAGACGCCTACCCGCTACCCCGCATATCAGAAATGATGAACCAAATCGCCCAATACCGGGTGTTCTCCAGCATCGACCTCAAGTCAGCGTACCACCAGCTCCCTATCAGACCAGAGGACCGCCCGTACACCGCCTTCGAGGCGAACGGACGCCTCTACCAATTCCTCAGAGTCCCCTTTGGGGTGACGAACGGGGTCTCGGTCTTTCAGAGGGAGATGGATCGCATGGTCGATGACCACCACTTGCAGGCAACCTTCCCCTACCTCGACAATGTCACCATCTGCGGTCACAACCAGCAGGATCACGACTCGAACCTCGAGAGGTTCCTGAAAACCGCACAAAAACTCAACCTCACCTATAACGAGGACAAGTGCGTTTTCAACACCACGCGCCTCTGCATACTGGGCAGCGTGGTGGAGAATGGGGAAATCGGACCAGACCCCGACCGATTGCGCCCCCTACGGGAGCTGCCCCTGCCCAACACTCCCAAAGCCCTGAAAAGGTGCCTGGGGTTATTTTCTTACTATTCCCAATGGGTCCCCAACTACTCCGACAAAGCCCGCCCCCTCTTGAAAGCATCCTCTTTTCCGCTCTCTGCTGAGGCCCACGCCGCCTTCAAAAGCATTAAGCAGGAAATTGAGCGGGCCACGCTACAGGCAGTGGACGAGAACACTCCATTTCAAGTGGAAAGTGATGCATCCGACTTCGCCTTGGCGGCCACCCTCAACCAGGCGGGGCGGCCCGTAGCTTTCTTCTCGAGGACCCTCCAAGGCCCCGAGATCAGACACTCCTCCGTGGAAAAGGAGGCCCAAGCCATCGTGGAGGCAGTGCGCCACTGGCGCCACTACCTAGCCGGCAAACGCTTCACCCTACTTACCGACCAGCGGTCGGTAGCGTTTATGTTCAACAATAAACAGAGGGGGAAGATTAAAAATGATAAGATTCTTAGGTGGCGGATCGAGCTCTCCACTTTCGAGTACGACATCATTTACCGGCCAGGGGCCCTTAACGAATCCCCTGACGCCCTCTCATGAGGGATGTGTGCCAGCGCCACCGAGGATCGGCTACAGACCCTCCACAACGACCTCTGCCACCCAGGGGTCACGCGGCTGTTCCACTTCATAAAGTCCCGTAACTTACCCTACTCGATTGAGGAAGTTCAGTCTCTGACCAGGAACTGCCGCACTTGCGCTGAGCGCAAGCCTCGGTTCTACCGCCCAGATAGAGCCCACTTAATCAAAGCTACACGGCCCTTCGAGCGGCTCAGCTTAGATTTCAAGGGCCCCCTCCCGTCCGTCAACCGCAATGTTTACTTCCTGAACATTGTGGACGAATACTCCCGGTTCCCATTCGCCTTCCCCTGCCCAGACATGACCAGCGCCACGGTCATTAAATGCCTCAACAGCCTGTTCTGCCTGTTCGGTATGCCGAGCTATATCCACACGGATAGGGGGGCGTCCTTCATGAGTGAAGAGCTACGCCAGTACATGCTGTCCAAGGGGATCGCCACGAGCCGTACCACCAGCTACAACCCCCGGGGTAACGGCCAGGTGGAGCGAGAGAACGGGACAGTGTGGAAAGCAGTCACTCTAGCTCTAAGGACCAAGGGCCTCCCTATCTCCCGCTGGCAGGAAGTCCTCTCGGATGTGCTCCATTCGATACGGTCGCTATTGTGTACGGCCACTAATGCCACGCCTCATGAACGAATGTTTGTCTTTCCTCGGAAATCCACCTCAGGCGTATCCATGCCGTCATGGCTCTCCACCCCAGGTCCGGTACTCGTGCGAAGGCATGTGAGGGGCCACAAGACGGACCCTCTCATGGAGCCAGTACACCTACTCCACGCCAACCCCCAATATGCATATGTCCGGCACGCCGACGGAAGGGAGGACACCGTGTCCATAAAAGACGTCGCCCCAGCCGGCATCGACAACAACCACGGCAATAGCAGCGACGACGATCACAGCAACCCTTACCCACCCACTATTCTTTCATCACCCCCGGAAGAACATCGACCAACGGCACCCCCACCAACTACCCCTTCAACAACCCCGGCGGCACCCCCGGCAGAGACCCAGGAGCCTACCGGGGACACCCGCGGCACCACAACAGCCACGTCGGTTGCAGAGGACTATCAAACCCCCGAACAGACTAAATCTATAGAAGGGGTGAATGTGATGAAATATATTCCATTCATCACTGCCTGTTTTCGGTGTCTTGTAACTGCCTGCTTTCTGTGTCTTTTCCCTTCCCCCAGTCCTCATGTATTATGTATTGGAATGTGCTGGAACTGGTTGTGTGCAGGGCTCCGCCCATACCTGGCTCCTTTGTAATCTAAGTTCAGTCGGGCATCAGCCTCCTGAAGGAAGACATCTCTCTATTTTACGTGTTATGTTCTGAGTTAATAAAAGCCTTACTTTTGTTCTGCTAACTTCGAGTCTCGGAATAATTGAGGCACATCAGACAGTTTCCTAGCAGATAAGGGAATTAGGGGTTACGGGGAGAGGGCAGGGAAGTGGACGTGAGTCTAGGTTCGGATCAGCCATGATCCTATTAAATGGCGGAGCAGGCCCGAAGGGCCATGTGGCCTACTCCTGCTCCTACTTCTTATGTTCTTATTGAGGGAGGGAGTAGGCACAGTGCAGAGCCTCCCAAGTCTTTGACATTCTTTTTCTACAGTCATCTACTTTGTAACAACTCATTCTGCTGGTAATGAGTATGCACAGACCATGTTAGTTAGAACTAGTATGAAGTGCACAAAATGCTCAGATTCAGCTATTAAATATTATTCCTTACAATTGAAAGAAGGGCAATAAACAGCTCCATGTGCCAAATTTGTCAATGTCGCCCAAAAGAAAGGAGGCTGTTTGTTATTGGTACGAGTCAACTGTGTGAAACAACTATTCACACACTGAAGCTTATTCTTTGAAGTGTGTGGGTCCTTGATTTATAAACTTGGCCCTTTAGGTTTATGTGTCTTTGTATTTATTTTGGTTATATTTGCACATTGACCAGCGGATGTAATTCTTTTGATTACAGTCCAGTTAAAAGCTCAGCAGAAATCTCTCAACATATGGCAAGTGCACAGTTGAAGCATGATGATTGATTACAAGAAGCAGCATTACAGGGTGCGTTTTCAATGTCTTCGCCCATGGTGAAGTACCAGTCCCTGTAAGTACAGACTGGAAAATTGCAGATATCACACCCATAATTTAATGATCTGTGCTTGCAGCTGGTCTGAGATTTCTCTGGATGTCAGGGACTCAGCAAATCAACTCTTAAATGATTCTGTGGGTCTGATAATACGCTCCTGTGTTCCAGTAGCACTGCTGCGCTATGTGCGCTGATTTTCCATATTCACTTGGGCAGAGGCCTGGGGCCTGCTTTGCTCCTATTGGTAAAATGTGGTGGGGAAATGCCAGCCGTACTAAAGGCAAGGCTCAATAAGGCTTCCAGGTTCATGCAAAAAATATTTCAAATAGCACCATAACGTGGCATTTAGGAACAAAAGAATTTAAAGATCAGAAAGAATTTTTTAGGCCCACCTGGCAAGTCCCAGATTTCAATAAAAATTTTTGCCAAATGCCTGTCCAACTTCCTCTTAACATTACTGCTGTTGCCAGTCTTGATTGTTTGTTTTCTGAGACATCGTAATAGTTTCTCAAGAATCAATTGGTTGATACCCTTAAGGTTCTTCAATATCTTAATAAGATCCTCCGGCCTAGAAATTCGAGTCGGCCAGAAATCTGCCGGAGCCACCGTGGTCCGAAGTTAACGGCCGCCCGCAATAAGAGTGCAGGCAGCACTGATTTATATTAGCGCAGTGCAACACACTTTTTCTGGTGGTAGACTCAGTTAGAGGCCCAATTTAGCGTGGCCATACCATCCCCAGTCATCTTAGAAAGAGGTGTCAATCCCTTAAAGGGAAACTACATTCTAAAATTTAAAAAATTTAAATCATTTATAAATAGGCAGTCTTTAGTCCTTAGAGCTCAACTGCCATCCGCACGCAAAAAAATGGGAAAGGTGCTTCAGCACTAACACAACTGGCACAACAAGCCAGGGAAGGGGCACCCAGGATCTCACATGCAGCACTCCAGCTTTGTGAGGGGTGTTTAACACTGCAAGAGAGGTGCTCTACCCACAGGGGGCAGGAGGCCCTCCAGAAAGAAGGATGTGGGACCAGATCACCAAGGCCATCACTGCAACAAGTGTCACCTGGCTCCAGTCCCCAAAGAAGTTTCATGACCTAAGACAAGTGGTCAAGGTCAGTGAATGCATCTTCAAAAGCCGTCTCCTTCCAACTGCACCACTAGCCTGACACACTGCTCAATGCACGACCCCACCCCCTCCTGCCTCCTGCCATCACTCACCTACAAACAATCTCTACCAACCACAAGGCATACCTCACATTCCTAACTTCACCTCACCCGCTTGGACGAGACAGTGCTTACCATTCTTGGCAGGGGCATGTCTGAGCCCTTGGCCAGCAGCGGGGCTGAAAGAATATAAGATGCCGGTATCCTCATACGTTATCCTTCTTCTCACATCCCACATACCCTCATCCCACAATCTCTTCTGATGTACAAGCTGCTCATGGTGTAAGCTTGTAACTCTTGCTTTCCCGCCCTCCGCTCACCATAAACCTACCCTGTGCCTTCCTCATTTCAGAAACACAATAAATCCAGCCTGCCCAACCAGTGGTTGACCAAGAAGAGGGAGAGGAGAGTGAAGAAGTAAAAGAAGAAGAAACACTGTCACTCGATTTCACACTCCCAGTCACCAGCTCCTCGAGGTCGTCCTGCAGTGTCCCCCACTGAAAGTCAGCAGCCTTCCACCAGCCATGCTGCAGCATGTGTGACATCAGTAGGATAGGCAAAGTTGCACACAAGACAGTAATTAAGGGAATGCACAAGGGTGATTAGTTGATTTCTTTATATCATATTGAATGCAGATATGGGTAAAGCTGGATTGGAATGTTTGCTTTGTGGTGGCTTTTATTTCAGCATTGTGGCCAAGAGGATGCTGTGATAGTCAGTGTGTGATGGCAGTTGGAAAGGTTACCTGTAAACATCTGACATGATTCTCTGACTATATAAGCTGTGTCTTTATGCATTTCTCCACTTCACCTGAAGAAGGAGCAGCGCTCCGAAAGCTTGTGATTTCAAATAAAGCTGTTGGACTATAACCTGGTGTTGTGTGACTTCTTACAGTGATAGTCAGTGACAGGGAAGGTAAGATGTAAGACAAATGTTGAAAGGGGAATTGGGGTTGTGGTCGCTGGTACCACAGGTGGATGATTCCATCCGGCACATTCCAGCCAGAAAGGAGCTGTCTAGGTTGCATCCTTCCTTCCGCTTCCTTCTCTTCTGTGTCTCCTTCCTCCTCTTCTGCATCTTTCTCTTCTGCTACTTCCTCTTGCCTCTACTAGCAGCTTGTCCCCTTTGCTGCCTCTGCTTCATCTACATGTGTCCCCTAGGACTGTGAGCAAGTGGTCTTCTCAGAGGCAAAATAATGCAGATGCTGGAAATCTGAAATAAAAGCAGAAAATACCAAACAGATCAGGCAGCATCTTGAGCTGAAACGTTACCTCTGTTTCTCTCTCAGCAGATGCTGCCTGACCTGCTGAGTATTTCCAGCATTTTCTGTCTTCCCAGAGGCCTTCCTTTGCCATCCAAAGCCTTGCAAACATCCAGCAGCACTCACTCCACACTGTAACCATTTCTTAAATGTATTGCACCAAGTCACTACTTCAATAAAACATTAAAAATCCAGTCCAAAAGCTGAAATCCAAACCTGAAAGAAGTGTCTGCAGACAATGGGGTCGATTTTAACTCAAGTGCGGGGAATTGTTGGGTTCCCCAAATTTGGTGTTTACCACACGAATCTAAATGGGTCTGTGAGATTGATGCAATTTTAACTCAATTGGCCAATTGATTTCCAACATGTGGGATGCCTTGCCAATTGAGTATTTCCAGTCAGAAAGTCGCAGAATATGACGTCATCATTGCTGCTGCTTTTAGGGCCCACAGCAAGCTTTGTTTCTTCTGCAGGCTTCCAAACTTCACCATTGAGATGGCACAGGAGCCTGCAGGAGCAACGGCCAGCGGGAGGGCAAGAGCTGCCCCCAAATTTGATGAGGCTTCACTCCAGGCATTGCTGGGTGGTGCTAGGGCCCACAGGGAGGTCCTGTTCCCTTCTTCAGGGAGGAAGAGGCCTCCCAGTCAGACCAAGGCTGTGGGGCTACAGGTGGCTGGGGAAGTCAACTCCTTGGGGCTCACACAGCGTACCTGGATGCAGTGCAGGAAAAGATTCCATGGCCTCCATCACACTGGAAAAGTAAGTACTGTATGAAGTTTCCATCACCCTCAATCTGATCCCCATTGCCTTTCCTCACCAGCACTCAGCTTTAGCAATCTCTTCCTCCACATCCCACTAGACACTCACATCCATGCACCCTTACCCATTCCCTCTCTCTCTATGCTCACAATCACATAACTATTCCACCATGCAGCCCTCACACTCCCTCTCACTCTGATGCTTTGAGCACAACTGACAACACACAGGAAGGGCCCTTGGTCTTGCAACCTCACTCCATCTTTGTCTCCTTCTAAGTATCTATGCTATGCAATCTCTGCACTCACTCCTTCATTCTCACTCAACCTCCACTTGTCTCCCTCATTGCAGGAAAAGAGAGCTCACAACAGGAGAGAGCGAGCCAGGACAAGAGGAGGGCCGCCCTCATTAGCCCAGCTCACCCCCTGGGAGGAAGGCGTCCTGGAGATAGTCGGGGCTGACATAGATGCGGAAGTTGGGGAAGGAGAGGCAGGTGCATCCCCGCAAGCTGGTGACAGAATAGTTTTCCATCTCTCTCATTGGCATTGCATGAGTCGCTGATAATGATTCTGAAGCTACATCAGATGGACTTATGATTATCTGCAAAATGCAATGTGCATGTAACCTTGGCATCACATCTCTAACTTTTTCCTTGACTCCCCCACAGGACCATCGAGAGCCCCCGATCCCAGTGTGCAGGAGGAAGAGCCTGAGATGCCAGACCCCTCAGAGGTATCTGCAACTTCTGAGGGTGCAGCGTCAGCAGAAATAAGCACACCCAGAACAGAGTTGATGGAACTCCATGCACAGATACAGGAGTCTCTGGCAGGTTTTGTCTCCAGGGTCGCTGCGAGTGTGGAGCGAATGGAGGAGTCTATAGCGAACATGAGCAGAGCCTTTGTGGAGTCATTGGCACATGAACGCATCAACATGGACAGGATGGCTACCTACGTGGAAATGATTGCTGCCTCCATGGTAAGGCTGGCTACGGTAGAGGTAAGGAGGGCTACGGCCATGGAGGAGGTTAGTCGCCAGGGTATGGAAAACATGGTGAGTGTTCAGAATAGAATGCCATCTCTTGAGGAGCGATGGGCATCTATTGAACATAGCAACCAGACCTGCATGGAAGTCCTTCTGAGTAGGACTGCCATTGCAGATACGGGTCCCCATGGCCCCCCTGATGTGCAGCAAGGTGCTCTCAAGCCACTTGCAGGCACTGAGGGGGAGCTGACCCATGAGAGGGAAGTTGGTGGCAGACCTCAAGGAAGTGGGGACTCCTCTCCAAGCACTCACACTTCCGTGCCACTGCAGAGCCCTCGGTCAGAGTCCCGCCGGAGTCCACACCCAACTGAGATAGACGTCTCAACTCCTGCACAGCCGCAGGAGCAGCAGACTGCTGACGAGCCCTAACATGCTCGCCATCCCAGAGGACGTCCGCCAAAGGTGTCGAGACAGGAGCAGCAGGAAAGTGAGCAAGGGGCCTCCACATCTGCTGAAGCCACAGGGGAACCATTATGTAGGAGCACGCGTAAGAGGAAAATAAAGCACAAATAATCTCAAGGGTAGTCACTTGGGTGAAATGTTGTGTATTCCGTAAAAATGCCAACAGTTGTTTGTTCTGCATAAAAATTCTGATGGCAACATCTGCAGTTGTGGCGTGTGTCATTTCACGAATGGGGCTGGAGGTCCTCTAATGCCAAGAAGGGAAGGAAAAAAAGGCCTCCCATGCTTCTGGTAGATGCCTCAGTTGAGGAAGCACTGAGTGAGGCTGGCGAGATGGGGTTTCACAGGAGGTCACACTGGAGAAGTGTGTGAGGCTCCAACCTTCCACAGGTGTGGTTAAGCCTGGTAAAAGTTGCCCCAGGCCTGAAACAACAAAGTCCTGCCACCTGCAAATGATGGCTGATCAAATCTCCTCTTTAATGGTTGACCTGCAGCTGATAGTCAGCAAGCCAATAGTGCTCACGTCAGGTTTCACAGGCGTGATCCCCACCAGGCGTGTTTTACGTGGGAAAAGGGTTAAACAGGCAAGGGCCTATTAAAATTGGATTATAAAGGCCAATGAGTGCTGTTTAAGGGCCCTAAAGACCAGTCCCACCTGTTGCAGGCGGGACTGATTCGGGACCATCAGACACGCCTGGGTTAAAATGGCAAGGTGTCAGGAAACAGGCCGGGCGGGGGGGGGGGTGTCCCGACCCCCAGGTTTTGCAATTTTAACGCCCCACATGCCTCAAAGCCCGCCTGACAGCTGAGTTAAAACCGAGCCCAACATCTCTGCAGAGCTGCTTCATGCGCGTCCTTCTGTGCATATTTAGGACAGGGTGTTATGGTGTGCAAGAACGTCCAAAATAGCAATCGTGGCATCAAATCAGGTGTTACATGCCGATTGACGTCATGATCTTTTTATTTAAATTTGAGAGGCCAGCGTTGTCAACAGCAGCGGTATGGCCCGCACCAAAATGGTGGCCACCATGTCCCACACCGGATGTGGGCAGAGGCGAGGCGGCCGCTATTTTTCAACAAAACAAGGCTTAATGGCCGGCATGACCCTGGGGGATTTCTAGGCCTACGAGTAGTAGATGGCAATGATGGTCTTGTTGGCTAACAGGATGACTTGGAGAGTATCAGCTCCCAGCAAGTGTTTACCACATATGTGCCTCACTATGCTGAGAGTGTAGATTTGTCCCACAAAGAAAACATAATGGTGTCTCATACATTTCATATCAAGTTGCAATTCCAGGTAGCACTTGACCAATGCTGAATATCACCTACCGCCCTCCCTCAGCTGATGAATCAGTACTCCTCCATGAAGGACTGAGAGTAGCAAGGGCACAGAATGTACTCTGGGTTGGGGGCTTCAATGTCCATCACCAAGAGTGGCTTGGTACCACCACTACTGACCAAGCTGGCCGAGTCCTGAAGGACATAGCTACCAGACTAGGACTGTGGCATGTATTGGGAGAACCATCACAAGGGAAAAACCTACTTGCCCTCATTCTCACCAATCTACCTGTTGTAGATGCATCTGTCCATGACAGTATTGGTAGGAGTGACCACCGCACAGTCCTTGTGGAGATGAAAATTCATCTTCACACTATGGACACTCTCCATTGTGCTACATGGCACTACCACTGTGCTAAATGGAATAGATTCAGAACAGATCAAGCAGCTCAAAACTGGGCATCCATGAGGCGCTGTGGGCCATCAGCAGCAGCAGAGTTGTATTCCACCACAAGCTGTAAACTCATGGCCTGGCATATCCCTCACTCTACCATTACCAACAAGCCAGGGGACCAACTCTGATTCAATGAGGAGTGCAGAAGAGCATTCCAGGAGCAGCACCAGGCGTACATAAAAATGAAGTGCTAACCTGGTGAAGCTACAATACAGGACTACATACAAGCTAAACAGCGGAAACTGCTTGCTATAGACAGAGCTAAGCGATCCCACAACCAACAGATCAGATCAAAGCTCTGCAGTCCTGTCACATCCAGCCGTGAATGGTGGTGGACAATTAAACAACTAACGGGAGGAGGAGTCTCCATGAGCATCCTCATCCTCAATGATGGCGGAACCCAGCACGTGAGTGCAAAAGACAAGGCTGAACATTTGCCACCATCTTCAGCCAGAAGTGTCGAGTGGATGTTCCACATAGGCTGATCGCACTGGATACAGCAAAGGCTATGGGCCCCGACAACATCCCGGCTGTCATGCTGAAGACTTGTGCTTCAGAACTAGCCATGTCTCAAGACAATGGCATCTACCAGATAATGTGGAAAATTGCCCAGGTATGTCCTGTCCACAACGAGCAGGACAAATCCAATCCAGCCAATTACCACCCCATCAGCCCACTCTCAATCATCAGCAAAGTGATGGAAGGTATCATCAACAGTGCTATCAAGTGGCATTTATTCACCAAGTGGCATTTACAACCCCAACAGTGACAGACCGGAACGCCGTACTGCTATCGTTGCCCGGGAGCTCAGACGTTTTGACATTGACATCACCGCCCTAAGTGAGACCCGGCGGGCAGGGGAAGGCCAGCTCAAGGAGCAAGGCGGTGGCTACACCTTCTTCTGGAAAGGCAAACCTGAAGAAGAACGCCACCTCCATGGGGAAGGCTTCGCCATAAAAATTGAAATAGTTGGGCGTCTCAGAGACTCTCCTAGTGGTATAAACAAGCGCCTCATGACTCTTCGTCTCACCCTAGCCCGGAACCAGTCATCAGTGCGTACGCCCCAACACTGGAAGCCACAGACGAGACCAAAGTGGAATTCTGCTCCAGCTTCGAACAATCCCTGTCCCAAGTCCTAACGGGCGACAAGCTGATCCTCCTTGGCGACTTTAACGTTGGGAAGGACACAGACCTCTGGGGAGGTGTGATCGGCAGAGGGGGAGTAGGGAAAGCCAACTCCAACACACCTGAGAACTCTATTTTAATGTGGAAGCAAGTCATCCTCAGTTCCGAGGGACTGCCTAAGAAGACTCACCAATAACCTGCTCACCGATGCTCAGTTTGCATTCTGCTTCAGACCTCATTACAGTCTTGGTCCAAACATGGACAAAAGAGCTGAATTCCAGAGGTGAGGTGAGAGTGACTGCCATTGACATCAAGGACATCAAGGCAGCTTTTGATCAAGTGTGGCAGCAAGGAGACCTAGTAAAATTGAAGTAAATGGGAATTAGGGGGAAAACTCTCCACTGGCTGGAGTCATACCTAGCACAAAGGAAGGTGGTTGTGGTTGTTGGAGGCCAATCAACTCAACCCCAGGACATCATTGCAGAAGTTCCATTGGGCAGTGTCCTAGGCCCAACCATCTTCAGCTGCTTCATCAAGGACCTTCCCTCCATCATGGGGTCGGAGGTGGGGATGTTCGCTGATGATTGCACAGTGTTCAGTTCCTTTGACAACTCCTCAGATAATGAAGTAGTCCATGCTTGCATGCAACAAGATCTGGACGACGTTCAGGCTTGGGCTGATAAGTGGCAAGTAACATTTGCGCCACACAAGTGCCAGTGTAGGGGTTTTTTTCCTGCTCTCTTGCCCGTTCTGGCCTCCTGCCAGGCTTCGTGCAAGAATTACCCTTGAGTGGTTCGACCCACTCCCCCTACGGTTCTAGACCTTGGACTTAGATGCAGAGAACAGTAGTGCAGAGAAAAGGACTCAATAGACCAGGCTGAATAGCACGAAATGGATGCTTTTATTTTTAAACAGTTTGAAGCATTACAAAATACATGTCATAGGCACAGATTAAAGCAACTACAATCATGCACAAATTTATGAACTTGACTCTATGGAAATGGGGAACACACGGCACATCGTAAAAGGGGAAACACATTACGATTTCCCTTAACTCCCTCCCCTATACCTAAACTAAGTTTCGACCTGGGGAACCTGGGATCATGCTCATCACTCTCGAAATCGTGAGGAAGGGGGGGGGTTCGCAGCCTTTTTGGCACCGCTTTCCGTCGTCACGTGGATTTGGAAACTTCTGGTGCAGTCGATATTCTCTCTCTCTCTCTCTCTCTCTCGAGGCGATGGGGTAGACACAGCCTCGATGAGCGCTCGTCAAGGTTGAGATCCACTAAGCCTGTCGTGGATTTTTGTTCATGGAGTAGAACAACAACCCAATGGGATGTTGAGACACGGAAGTGTCAGGCCCGGACTGTCCTTTTGTCTCCGGCCTGGTCGGTTCTCCAGAGGGTTTCTTCTCCGTCGGCCTGGGTCGTCGATGATCTCCCGACCCCAGCACCCGGGCCGCCCTCGTCGTCTTCTCGTCGTGGCCGAGCCTTGTTCGGCTGAACACCGGCCACGTTGTCCTTTTACCGAAACCGTCCATCTTTAAAAAGACGAAAACGTTTTCATCGATTCTGCAACTGCCGAAGTGGAAGGGGCGCCGATCCTGGCCCCGTCCGAAGAAGTTGAAGAAGTCACGTATATGGACTTTCAATCCATAGTTACACTCTTTTGGAACAGTCTTATCTCCCGCCAAATCATAGTCCTGTCTTTGTATTAATTTTGGCGGGCAGAAATCTCTGCAGGGGCGCTTTGTCTTGTAACGGAGCCGGTGATAACTTAAACTGGCCTTCCTGGCCGATAATGTCTTTTAATGTCTTTTGCATTGTCACCGCGGCTCGGTTCGCATATTGATCGGTCCGGAGATTTTCCTTGATGGCTGCTAAACGGTTTTTCCTTTGTACAATAAATGGGTATGAGTGATTTTGCATTGTCCGCCCATATCTAGATGGGCCCCATCCTGTACTTGTAATCCATTGAATATGTATGCTGTTCCTCTGAGTTTCGGTTCCCAGATACTGGCTTTCGCGGGCTCACTGTCTTCAATCCACAAGCCTGTCTGGCTTGCAGTAACAGAAATAAAATGGTTCAGAAACTGATCACGGGGCCTGGCGGCCATTTTGTATGCCCTTTTATCAAAGGTTTTTCTGTGCAACCTTACTTTGGTCAATAAACAGTCTTATTTTATCCAGTTTTTCTTGCGTGATTTTTGCTGAAAATTGCGAATCTTACAGGCCCCCCTGTGATACTGATAGCTTGCTTAAAGTATCAATAATCCTTGATGAGCAAATTTTCCCTGATTCCCCACATCCAAACATTCCTGGCACTTAGCTATCTATGACCCTCACGACTCATGCAGTTCCCATTTCCGCAGAAAACGAAAATTACCTTTTGTACATTTGGACAATCATCGACAGCGTATTTTAAACTATAACACATTCACTTGTCAGATGTGCGGGGGTTGATACCCCCTGGCACCATCTGCATGCATCTTTTATTAATCCAAAAAACTTAAGAACGACTAATAACATAACAATACTTATTTCCTTATAACCCAAAACAATCACAAAAAAATTTAAAATGGAGGGACGCTTAATCTTAGACTAGCAGCTTAGAGTGGGGTATCTGCTTCCCCCATTCGCACATAGCGTTCTCTCCATTCTCCTGTGTTCTCGTGCCTCTGGAGGCGTTTGCCTCTTTTGCAATGCACGAAGAGCAAAAATATCACAATCAAAACCTGACATACTACTAGGATATGGGATGCTATTCTAATCCAGGCGGGGACCTCTATGTTGGTGAACAAGTCCCACCATGGTGGGATGGTTATGTCCAATATGTCTTTTCCTATCTCTAAAGTCTTCTGCTCCAGTGTGTAGAAATGTTTCTGTGAAATTATAACGGCTTTTAAAATCTTGGTGAGGTGTTCGGGAAGAGGGGGAATGACATAACCAAAATGCGCGACAAATCGTTGTAAGTCTGTGAAATTCTCTTTGATAGTGATGTGAACGGTGGAGGGCGCAGGAATGGGGACAATTCGTTGTTGTGCCACTTGAACCTCGGCCCTGGGTTTGAAACAGAAACTGCTATCACCGACCGAACACCACTCGTGTTGTCCATATCGGTACTGAGGCGCTGCAGTGGTGACGCAGTATGTCCCACCCCCGATATATGCTACCTGTGGGGGCACATGGTCCTCTGCCATTGCCTCCATGGTGCAATTCACCGGCTTTGCGCTAGCAGTCCTGAACCCGCACTGCGGTTTCAGAAAGGCGTTCAAGTGCTGGGGACACAGGATGATGTGTGCTCCCCGGCTCCGACATCCCGAGAGGTCGGTGCCTGTCATCGTACGCTCCCATCTGATGACGTAAGGCGGGACCGCTGCGTAACGAATGTGTGCGCCCCCCCCGAATGACTCCAATGTTCTCTACTCTGTACACCGGGGCGGGCTTTGCTGCGGGACCCAACACCGGCATTCTTACTACTATTCCCACAATAGTGTGATTTGAATGTCCGCAGTCCACTGGGACTGGGTATGCTTCTGCGGCTAGTCTGAGCTGGCACGGGCTTAATGCATTCTCAAAAGGGTGGAGCGCTTGCAAGTGCTTGTTGCTGATCCAGGACGGGACCAAACCCTGTTTTAAATCCTCAAGATTACTGCGGCCCTCGCCCAGTAACCACGCCCCGTACAGCACACAGGCCTCGTTTTGCGCAGCTTGATCGGACGCATTCCGATCCTCCTTAATGAGTGCATTTACCGTTCTCGCGTGTTTCTCCAGCTCAGCAATTATGTCCTTAAAGTGTAGTGTCATGGCCTGGTCCTCATGTAGCTCAGAACCCACTACCTTATTTTCATCTGTCAATATCTTCCTTAACTGGGCTTTTAAACCGTTGATCTGTGTCTGCAGCTCCACGTTATCTAGAGCGTTGACAACAGATGTCCCGGTATTAAAAGCAGTGAATATGTCATTTACAGTACCCCTTCTTTGCCTCCCGACTCGATCCAAAACTTCTGGCGGTGTGGTGTATAATTTGTCTCTGTCGATGTCGGCAAAGTCAAATTCGTAAAATTGTCTAAACATACGGGTTAACAGGACCTGGTATAATTGTTCCGTTTCTTTGGGACACCACTCCGGCAATCTTACCTCAGTGAGATTTAAAATCACTGAGGCCACCGCGTAGTGTACCCCTTGGTACAGCACCTGACTGGTGGGTACCAATACTAAACCGTTCCCGGGTCCCTTGGTGGTGGTTGGGCACCCTCCTTTCTGGGCTAGTGCTACCGGAAGCGTGGGCAGGGGCTTGCGTGGGCGGGTGATGAGTTCAGTGGCGTTCACCGGAATAGGGGAGTATGGGGCTCCGCACGCTCGAGTGCTAACATCCCATCTCATCCCCTTCCCTTCATCCTGCCACTGCCTCTGGAAGAAGATGGACACGCCCTTGGGGCAGACGTGTCTCGAACCCCACATACAGACATATATTCCCTCATCTGGTTCCCACCATTTGTCCCAACACACACGTAATTGTCCGTGAGTCCCCGTAATAGTCCGATGGGTATTATTACCCAGTCGCTCCCACTCGACTGTAGAGTTTCTCATGTCCTTTCCCAGCTTTCGTAGCCACCACCATCGCCTTAGTGGTACGTTCCCATTGCACACCAGACAAATCCTCTTTCCCACGGTAACGCTGACTCTGGGTGCAAGGATCCTCACCCGAGGGCACGTTAACGAAGTCTCTTGGTAGGCAAAACCGAAATTGCTGGAATATTCCGTAGAATTCGTTCCCAGCCAACCTGGCCATCTCCCTTGGTGGAAGTAGATGGCGGTTTCCTCAACCTCTCGCTCCCCTGTCCCATCCGTTGCGATGGGGGCCGTGTCCCCGGAGCACCCGAAAATGATAACGTCCTTGGTGCGGCCTCGGTAGGCCCACCCGCACCCGATCATTATGAACGTGATGAGAATCTTTTCCATCATATCCCAGGTTTCTGTAACCAACAAAATGATGTAGCCGGGCTCCCAATAGGTGCTGGCCTAATTAACTGGACGCGCGGGTTCCTGGACCCCGCTCCGAAACAAAACACACATATCGGGCAGACTTTGAAAATCGTACTCTTAATATATCTTAACGCTATATACATTTCCTTAAATTATTGCTATAATTACCTAACTTAACTTATGTACAGCGCCGCCCTCCGCGGGGCGGCTTGCCTAATCCCTGTGAGGTCTGTCGTGCGCCACACCCTGCGGTGGGGCTACACTGATCTTTGGCTCTGGACTGCAGCTCACCGCTCCCTGTGGCGGGGCTGCAGTTACCTGTATCTCTGGTTCCCCGCAGCCTTTTGCTGTTAAACGGGGACTGTGCTTTCTTAATGATTTCTGAAGTCGGTGTCTACCGGGAGTGGGTGACTCGGGCCAAGACTTTACAGGCTGAGGCGTTCGGGCCGACCTGCGAGAAGGTACTTTGGGCGTGGCTCCCTTAGCGAGCGGGCCTTCGGGTGGGACCTCAGCTCTCGCAGCCCGTGGCTCTTCCACGACAGTAGGCTTCGGCTCCCTTCCCTCAGGCTCCGCCCCTTTGGGATTTGGGCAGGCTCCCTTGGCGAGTGGACCTTTGGGTGGGACTTTGGCTCTCACAGCCCGTGGCTCTTCCACGACTGTGGGCTTCGGCTCCCTCCCCTCAGGCTCCGCCCCTTCGGGAATTGGGTCTGTGGCAGACGGCTCCTCCCCACCTGTCCTTACAGGTGGAGGATCTCTGCCCCCAATTTCTACCTCCCCCACGCTTGAGTCGAGGGCGGAACCTCCGTCCTCCAACTCCTCCTCCTCCAGAATCGTGTCGAGGGCGGGGCCTTGCTGTTCGGGTCCCTCCTCGTCCGAGTCCCAGGCCATCGGGGAAGCCTCCCAGGTGGGCGGGATGGCTCCTCCCCTCAAGCAGGCTGCAACGCCAGCTTGTGTGGTCTGTGACTCTTTACTTGCCTCAGGCTTATTGCTTTTACTCTCAGACCTGGCTTTCCCTGCTGGTTCTATTGCACCTGGCTTAAACAGTTTACACTGGTCATGAACCATTTTAAAAACCCTTAGCTGACCCTCTAAACTGCCAGCCCTCGCTGTTAACCTGGCGTTCTCCTCCCTTAAAACCTGCTCAACTAACTTAGCCTCCGCAACCTGGCACCGCAGGTATTCCTCCATTTTACAGGAGGTCTCTTCCTGTGCATGTCTTTCTAGGGGACACAGGTCGACAGGCTGCGCTGGCTCTAGTCAATTGGGCACATCGGTTGGGGCTGGGGGAGCAACAGGGCCGTTGGCGACTGCCACCTTCCCCTGCGAGGTCATTAGAGACCGCATTGCCTCTAAAACTGACTCGATCGCAGCGGGATGGATCGACACATCGGCTCCTTTCTCCCGGATGGACGTTTGGGCTGGGGCTGAGGGAGCTTTTCCCTTTAAATCCTTCCAGGGATTTTTACAGTCCCGGCACCAGTGACCTTCCTTCCTACACCCGTGACAACTACTCTTGGCTTGGGGAGGGCGATTCCCCTCCTGATGCCACTCTCTTTTAACAGGAGCTGCAGGCCTCGCCTCATGCACCTTTCCCTTTGAGGAAGGCACATCCCTACTCTTGTTGTTCCTGTAACCTATCGTGAGCTGATCAAGTACTAGATCCTCCGTGGAGCGGGCGTTGGTGGGGTCAAACCATGCTTTGGCCTGTTCCCTCACTACTGGCAAGCAACCTGCCACCAGGCATCGAAGCCAATGAGCTCTCTGTTCACCATCCAGCCCGGCCCGGGCCGGTCCGCCCGGGCAGCTGCGCCGATACACTGGCCACAACCTGTCGGCGAAAACCCGTGGGGGTTCTCCCTCCAGCTGCACTGTCTTTTCTAAACGGAGGAACGGAGTTCCGTCCCCCTCTCCCATGATCTCCAGAATCTCATCCCGTAGCAACTCATAGTCCCTGTGCCCTCTCTTGCTCTCGTCAGGGAGACACTGGAGGAGCGAACTGTCCAGGGAGAACAGCAGCATTTTAGACTGTTCAACCCCGTCGCAGTCATTGACTGCTGCGGTCTGCTCCACGTCCCTGAAATGCACGGAGGGATCTCCTGACTCGGAGAGTTTTGGGATGTGACTTATCATCTCTCTTAGCTGTCGTGCGCTATGAGGCATTATGATCTGACTCTCAAGGGGTCCGTCATCGCCATTTTCTTCATTTGGACCGAGCTTCCGGTGCCTCGTTGGACACAACGGCGCTGGCCCCGACTCTACTGTCTGGGGTTGCTCTACCTCAGGGCTCTCTTTCTCTACCGCCTCCGTCTCCTGTCCCAGAGTCCAAGACTCCTCATAGGCAGGAGGCGCAGAGGGTTCGGGGGTTGGTACCCCAACTGCCTTTTGTGGAATCGGTCTTTTGGATTCCTTGGCTAGCAACAGCTGACTCGCTGGTGGGTTTATGAGACACACCAACCCGTTTGCCTTCGCTAGGGCCTTTCTCAGGTCCTCTAGCTCCCGGCGGCAAGCGCTGTGGTCGGTGTTCTCAGATCTATCCTCCATGGCCATCTTATATGCTGCCCTGGCTCCCAGGAGCTTTTCCTCTTGGGCATCTACTTGTTTGGCTAGGCGGAAAGACCTCTCTCTCATTCTACCTTCACTGGCCTTGGCCTCAACGACCTGACATTTTAAATATTCTACCCGGGTTTCATGGCAGCGAATTACGGAGCGGCGTTCCTGATTCAGCGCGTCAAGCGATTCAATCAGTTTTTGACCTCCCGCAACCTTTTCCTCTACGTCTTTAAGCAAGCCGTTGATCTGGACTGTCTGTGCTGCAACTACCTGGTCCAAAAGCTGGACTTGCTTCTTGTAGCACATCAGCCAGACCGCCTTTTCTACAGATTTCTTATGCTCTCTACCCGCTGTCCACCTGATGGCTGCGTCTAGCGGGCGCCTATCCCTTAATAGATCAGATATCCATTGTTTTGTGAAGTTGACTTTTCCAAAAACATAATCTGCTATTCTTTCATCCATCACATTTCGTTTATTCAGATCTTGATCTAACACACTACTTTCCTGCTGCCAAGGTCCTGCCGCGGTCGCCATTTCTGTAGGGTTTTTTTTCCTGCTATCTTGCCCGTTCTGGCCTCCTGCCAGGCTTCGTGCAAGAATTACCCTTGAGTGGTTCGACCCACTCCCCCTACGGTTCTAGACCTTGGACTTAGATGCAGAGAACAGTAGTGCAGAGAAAAGGACTCAATAGACCAGGCTGAATAGCACAAAATGGATGCTTTTATTTTTAAACAGTTTGCAGCATTACAAAGTACATGTCATAGGCACAGATTAAAGCAACTACAATCATGCACAAATTTATGAACTTGACTCTATGGAAATGGGGAACACACGGCACATCGTAAAAGGGGAAACACATTACGATTTCCCTTAACTCCCTCCCCTATACCTAAACTAAGTTTCGACCTGGGGAACCTGGGATCATGCTCACCACTCTCGAAATCGTGAGGAAGGGGGGGGTTCGCATCCTTTTTGGCACCGCTTTCCGTCGTCACGTGGATTTGGAAACTTCTGGTGCAGTCGATATTCTCTCTCTCTCTCAAGGCGATGGGGTAGACACAGCCTCGATGAGCGCTCGTCAAGGTTGAGATCCACTAAGCCTGTCGTGGATTTTTGTTCATGGAGTAGAACAACAACCCAATGGGATGTTGAGACACGGAAGTGTCAGGCCCGGACTGTCCTTTTGTCTCCGGCCTGGTCGGTTCTCCAGAGGGTTTCTTCTCCGTCGGCCTGGGTCGTCGATGATCTCCCGACCCCAGCACCCGGGCCACCCTCGTCGTCTTCTCGTCGTGGCCGAGCCTTGTTCGGCTGAACACCGACCACTTTGTCCTTTTACCGAAACCGTCCGTCTTTAAAAAGACGAAAACGTTTTCATCGATTCTGCATCTGCCGAAGTGGAAGGGGCGCCGATCCTGGCCCCGTCCGAAGAAGTTGAAGAAGTCACGTATATGGACTTTCAATCCATAGTTATACTCTTTTGGAACAGTCTTATCTCCCGCCAAATCATAGTCCTGTCTTTGTATTAATTTTGGCGGGCAGAAATCTCTGCAGGGGCGCTTTGTCTTTTAACGGAGCCGGTGATAACTTAAACTGGCCTTCCTGGCCGATAATGTCTTTTAATGTCTTTTGCATTGTCACCGCGGCTCGGTTCGCATATTGATCGGTCCGGAGATTTTCCTTGATGGCTGCTAAACGGTTTTTCCTTTGTACAATAAATGGGTATGAGTGATTTTGCATTGTCCGCCCATATCTAGATGGGCCCCATCCTGTACTTGTAATCCATTGAATATGTATGCTGTTCCTCTGAGTTTCGGTTCCCAGATACTGGCTTTCGCGGGCTCACTGTCTTCAATCCACAAGCCTGTCTGGCTTGCAGTAACAGAAATAAAATGGTTCAGAAACTGATCACGGGGCCTGGCGGCCATTTTGTATGCCCTTTTATCAAAGGTTTTTCTGTGCAAGCTTACTTTGGTCAATAAACAGTCTTATTTTATCCAGTTTTTCTTGCGTGATTTTTGCTGAAAATTGCGAATCTTACACCAGGCAATGATTATCTCCAACAGTGAGAGTCTAACCACAGCCCCTTGTATTCAATGGTTTTACCATCGCCAAATTCCTACCATCAACATCCTGGGGGTCACCATTGACCAGAAGCTTAACTGGACCAGCTGCATTAAATACAGTGGCTACAACAGCAGGTGGGTATTCTGTGGCAAGTGTCTCACCTCCTGACTCCACAAAGCCTTTCCACCATCTACAAGGCACAAGTCAGGAATGTGTTGGAATACTCTCCACTTGCCTGGATGAGTGCAGCTCCAAAAACACTCAAGAAGCTCAACACCATCCAAGACAAAGCAGCCCAATTGATTGGCACTCCATCCACCGCCTTTAACATTCATTCCCTCCACTACTGGCGTACCGTGGCTGCAGTGCGTACCATCTACAAGATGCACTAAAGCAACTCGCCAAGGCTTCTTCGACAGCACCTCCCAAACCCCCGACCTCTACCACCTAGAAGGACAAGGGCAGCAGACGCATTGGAACACCAGCACCTCCAAGTTCCCCTCCAAGTTACGCACCATCCTGACTTGGAAATATATCACCGTTCCTTCATCGTTGCTGGGTCAAAATCCTGGAACTCCCTCCTTAACAGCACTGTGGGAGTACCTTCACCACACAGACTGCAGTGGTTCAAGCAGGCGGCTCACCACCACGTTCTCAAGGGCAATTATGGATGGGCAATAAATGCTGGCTTTGCCAGCGATGCCCACATCCCTTGAACGAATATAAACAAAAAATTCATGACAAGTTGCAGTTCCAGGTGGGGACTTGACCACAGAGACCATGACTGACACTGAGGGTCATGTGCAGTGGAGAAATTGGGTATGAAATGACACTCGAATGATCAGCCACAAACCTCCAAAAGCAGTCATCTTGCTTTAGATAGAGTGGCTTTTTAAGATTTGGTATATTTTTCTGTGTGTAAATATGTTCTTAAAAAAGAAACAAAATTGTCATTGGTTTCTAATAGTTGACTTGGGCATAAAAGATCTGCTAGGCACCGTGCATAGGATAGGGGACGGCAGGCGGGTAACACATGCGCGTAACAGATAGAGCTTGCCAGATCTGTTGTCCACTTAAATTAATAGATGGAAATTTCGGCAGGTGTGCAATCCACTCCACACAATTTGTCTTGTTGTGCTCTGTCTGACCAGATAATCATTTATGCCCACTGGCAATAAAAGGAATATCTGTCCTAAGAACTTTACACACAGAGGAAAACCTACTCCTGGACAGCTTCACTTTTGTTCACTCACAAGTTAATGCCAGGGCTGACTAGATGAGTGTAGCATTCTCTTCAAATTGTTGCTTATCACAGAATCACAGAAACCCCACAGTGCAGATAGAGGCCATTTCGGCCCATCGAGCCTGCACCGACACATATCCCACCCGATCCCCGTAACCCCTGTACCAACACATATCCCACCCTATCCCTGTAACCCCATGTATTTAATCCCCCTAACACTAAGGGTCAATTTTTTATCATAGCCAATCAACCTAACCCGCACATCTTTGGACTGTGGGAGGAAACCGGAGCACCCGGAGGAAACCCACACAAACACGGGGAGAATGTGCAAACTCCACACAGACAGTCACCCGAGGCCGGATTCGAACCCGGGTCCCTGGTGCTGTGAGGCTGTGAGGCTTAGTTGAGGAAAGCATGAACTGTTTCGATACAAAAAGGTACAAAAGGTACAACAAACACATTATCAGCAATAATAAGCAGGAAGCAAGCTCTTACGAAGGTTTCATTTATTTAATTGTACAAACAGGACAAAACCAACTTTGTGATAAAAAAATGAATTTATGAAATCAACTGGATATCCTCACCAATTTTTGCAATTGGAGGTTTTTAAAATTACAAAGATTTTCAGTAGAATGAAAGGGGGAACACTATTTCCTTTGGTTGGGCAGTCAGCGAAGAGGGGTTTTCAATTTACATTATCCTTAAGAGAGTGAGGAAAGAGGTTAGGAGAAATTTCTTTAACAGAAGGTTGCTGGAGTGTGGAATGTTTCGCCACCAAGAGCTTTGCATCTTTTAAGGGAAAACTGGATAAGTATTTTAAGCAGAGGAAGATACAGGGCTATGGGGAGAGAGCCAGGCAGTGGCATTAGTTTTGGATTCATCTAGCAAAGATGGTCCAAATTACCTCCTTCTGTGTTGCAAAATTCTATGATTCTATGCACTTTTTACATCACGTTTTACAAAAATATAGACCCCTCGGTGTAGTGTAGCCATTTTCTTTCTTTTTTGGTTATCACTGACACAGAGTAGAAGCCACATTCTCTTACTAAGCAGTAAGCAGCAGACTCACAAAGATTAAAAAAACTAGCCCCATTGATTGCAAGCGTGACACTAATTGGACCCCTGGCCTGCTGAGAACACTCATGTCTGATTAAAGATGAATCCTGCAAATCTTTTTTATACACTAGTGCTAAGATAAGGCTAATCTCTACCTACACCTATCTCTGACATTGTTATCTAAATGAAAAGTCAGGTGATAGATCAATAGTTCGACTGAATGACCCCTATTACCCAATTCAGCCTCCTTTCCTCAGAGAAAAATTTAAACCTGGAGGGAGCCATAAGATCAATTTAAAAAAGTAGTAAATATTTGCCAATATCACTCTTCTCAATTACAGGCAGAGAAAAAAAACATCCAGCCCTTAGAGACTTGACATTGAACCATGGTCTCAATTGACATTTTCACTTACATATCACCTAGAGGGTGACTTCAGTCAGTTTTGCCACGTGATAGGGGTAAATTTAACCCTCCAAAATGGGTGAGTTTGGGTCAAGTGGGATGTTAAAATGTAAAAAAATCTCAAACCCGAACCCAACCCAATTCGAACACATCCATCTCCAGTTTTAACAGAGGCATGATGGTGAGCGGGCAACCAACTCGCTCCCGGAAGGTGGGTGGCTCATTTAAATATTTTAATGAGGCTGCATGCCTCAGATTTTATCTCTCTTCCAGCTTTAATGCTGGCTGGCTGGGTTTCCCAGGCTTCGGGAAACCCGATAGCTAAAGGGAGGTGAGGACTGCGGCGTGGAAGAGTTCTGTACCTTTCCAGCACTGCTTATGGGCCAGGAGGAGCAGGAGTGCATGCCCCCACCCTACCAAGCAAACCTGTTTCCCACTCCATGCGAATTGACTCCCCTCCCACGATCAGACCCCCTCGATCACCGACCCCCCACCTCGGCCCACTTTCTCTCACGACCCCCTGCGATCACCCCCCTGACCTTCCAAACTAATCTGCAACTGCATTCGCACGCCCCCCCCCCCCACCCCATCCCGAGCAGCAGGAAGCCTACCTGCTCCTGGGCTGTGACCACTTCTGAAGCGTTCCCCGCCCGACAGGAAGCCAAGCCTGTCAAGCAGGCTAGCTTTCTGGTGGGGAACCTGTTAAAAAGAATACAAGCACGCTGTGAAGTTAAAACTCCACAGCATTCGGGAAACCAGAAATCCTCAACCCTGCTTGGAAATCCCGCCCCAGTAAATATCGGGGCCTATTTCTAGTAAGGAGCCAGAAATGTTTGCAGAGGAGAGTGTTCCTGGATCACTTAAGCATGTCTCCCAATGGATCAATGATGGATTGGTGTCCATGTTATCCGTGGAAGTGTCCATAACCTAGCCCATCCCATCAGCCTCACAGAGGAGAAGAAGGATCAACAGCAGGATGGAGAAAAATGTAGGTAACATAAAATCATATATTTCTGATGAATATAAATAAGGTCATCTGCTGCTGGCTGCAATAATCAGTTTTTGCTCAAATATGACAAAATGGTCGCAGATCCTGGATCATAATATAACTTTTGATGTCAAGATAAGATCCCTTATTTTGATATTTAATATTCTGTTTATATTACAAAACCACTTGAAGTACCCGAAAAGAGAGCTGTCTGTACCTTGGACGCAGCATTTATATCTGTCACTGAGGCACTGTTGCCTTCAAAAGCACTGGAGGTAGCAACTCTGCCTCATTTAACTTACAGCATTCCAGTTGCTGTTGGCAAAAGCACGACAAGATAAATGCAGCTTTTGGTGCAGAGGTTACATTTGTGCCTGCATGGTTCTTTTACTCATTTTTACTTCATATCACAAAAGCTACGTATGAACTATATGGTTCATGGCACCAAATGTACTGCTTGTTTTGTGTACAGGAGCTAATAAAAGTGACAGAAGCAAAGTGCCCAACCCATATCTTTATTCCCATTTTTCCACCTTTTTTCATCTCCTATACTGAAGGTGCTAATTCTTGCTGGGTAAGACTCCACTGTGGCTGGTGGCCCTCCAGTATCTCACCCTAGTGGCCACTCTTAACACATGAGGCTAGGCAACAAACGTCAACAGGCTATTTGACCATGGAGGGCATTGCAGCTGAATCCAATCCCCCTCGCATCGCACACGAGCTTCCAGCAAAGGTGGCTGGATGGCTACCAGGAGTAGGAACCCAGAGTTCTACTTTTCCATTCAGTGATGCTGAAGACAATTTTAGCACTTCTGGAGCTGAGATCTTCTCAGATCTGATACTTAGCACAGTAAATTAGAGAATTGATCTTGGGACTTCAGTCTGTAGGGCTTTGTCAGTGGTAACTATATCTGGCAAGCCCTTGGGACAGTTGACCATTCCCTTTGAACTCAATGGGGCTGAATTTGCAGTCGGAGGCTTCCCGAACACGGATGCCTCCGACCAACAAAAAATCTGCGAACTTACCTTCTGCCTCGGGATCCATGGAGACTTGAACTCCTGGGCCTTTACGTGTAGACATGTATAAAGGCCCACGTATCCCAGGGGCGCAGGCGGTTCGCAAGTGAATCATGTGGGCTATCCCAACCAATCAAAGAAGGGAATCCCCATTCATGCTTACGATAGCAAAATACTGCGGATGTTGGAAATCCGAAATAACAACAGAAAATGCTGGAAAAACTCAGCAGGTCAGGCAACATCTGTGGACAGAAATTTGAGTTGACGTTTCGGGTCGAACCCTTCTTCCGTTTTTTTGGAACCACCATAAGCATGAATGGGGATGACATTAAAAATACATTTAACATAAAAAATATTTTTTTTACATATTTGAAATTAATTAAAATACAATATAAATAAACATTTAAAACAAAAATTTAATTTTTTGAAAAATAAATTTGAATGTTTCAGAGGAGCTAAAAATAACCTTACCTTATTGTACATGTGTTTTAATGTTTAAATGAATAAAAAAAATATTTTTATGTTTTTTAAAACTCTTACGCTGGTAAATGCAGGCCTTACACCTTTTACCAGGTGTAACAATTTCATGGGCATTCGCTGGGCAGAAGTTGGGCAAATAGTCCAAATCTCCACCCGCGGAGGCCCTTCTCCCAGGGATGCGTGCGATCTGTCAAGAAGATTCTTGACAGATCGCAAGTTCTGGGTTTTAGCGCAAGTGCTTCGCATGTCTAAACCCGGAACTTGCACGGCCCCTATGGGTACGTGTGCATCTCGTACGCACCCGTAGTGGCCGCAAATTACGGCTCAATATAATTCCTTACCAATTTAGGGGGAAAAATTTGTGGCAGCCACGAGAGTTGCCGGTGTCACTGTGGCCTCGTGTTAACGGCCACTGAAAATGGACGAAGCGCTAACGGAGAAAACTTTGCACTAGGAGCTAAAGATTTTTAGCGCAGTGCTAAATTACCATGTAACGCCCTCCTGGTGGCGTTAGTGGAAGCATGGAAGTCGAAGTTCCCGTGCAGGAGCAGCGTTCAATATTCTAACAGCCTCTGGAAGCGAGGCAATAGAGTCTGCTAGGCATTGTGGGAAATTAAAAAGGCAATGCATTTAAAGGACAATGCCTTCTAAACTAATAACAATAAAAATGAAGTGAAAAGATGCAGTCTTCAGCCCTTATTGCCTTTAAAAAAAAAGTAAGATTTAAAAGAAGTCCCCAATGGAAGACCTACACTCTTAAAGCTGAATTCCCTTCCGAACCTCAAAAAATCGGAAGTGCTTCAGCACTAACACAAATGGCTCAGCAAGCCAGGGAAGCGGCATCTAGGATCTTGCATGCAGCACTCCAGCTTTGTGCAGGGGGTCAACACTGCAAGAGAAGTCCTCTACCCACAGGGGCCCTCCAGAAAGAACAAATGTGGGACCAGATCACCGAGGCTGGGAGGAGGAAGAGGAAGAAGACGAGGAGGAAGAGGAGGAAGAGGAGGAGGAGGAAGAAGAGGAAGAGGAGGAGGAGGAGAAGGAAGAAGGAAGAAAGAAGAACAACTCGATTTCACACTCCCAGCCACCAGCTCCTCAAGGTCGACCAGCAAGGCCATTTGCAGTGTCCCCCGCTGAAAGTCAGCAGCCTTCCACCAGCCATGCTGCAGCCACTGGGGTAGCACTGTGTGACATCAGTAGGATAGGCAAAGGTACACACAAAACAGTCACTAAGAGAATGCATAAGGGTGATGAGTTGATTTCTTGATGTCATATTGGATGGATTGATGTATAAAACTTACTTTGTGGTGGCTTTTATTTCAGCATTGTAGCCAAGAGGATGCTATGATGGTCAGTAACAGAGGGAAGGGAAGGTGTGGGACTAATGTTGAAAGGGGAATTGGGGTTGTGGTCACTGGAACTGCAGGCAGATGATGCCATCCCGGATATCCCGGCCAGAAAGGGGCTGTCTGGGTTGCATCCTTCCTTCTGCTTCCACCTCTTCCGTTTCCTCCTCTTTGGCTTCTTCCTCTTCTGCGTCTTCCTTTTCCCTCTACGAGCGGATGCTGTAAATCTGAAATGACAGCAGAAAATGCTGGAAATACTCAGCAGGTCAGGCAGCATGTCACCCTGATTTAACTTCTGGTGGATTCCCCACTCAGGCCCGAGTTAAAATTACAGTCGGGTCTCAATTATGTCATCGGGCCGCAACATGCATATGTAAAGACGAACCCTGTTAGCTCCGGGCATGTGTCCTTGCTGCCTGCTCAGGAGAGCAGGTTAAAATTG
Organism: Somniosus microcephalus; assembly: GCF_052327205.1. Lineage (NCBI taxonomy): Eukaryota > Metazoa > Chordata > Chondrichthyes > Squaliformes > Somniosidae > Somniosus > Somniosus microcephalus. The sequence continues at coordinate 230,960,144 of NC_140991.1, forward strand.
CAGATGTTATGATCATGGTGGCTTTCGGACAGGTAAGAGCCAGGGCAATTTTAACTGCCCACCCTGCTGAGCGAATAGGGTTAAAATCGCCCTGACCTGCTGAGTATTTCCAGCATTTTCTGTCTTCTCGGAGGCCTTTATTTACCATCTGAGGCCTTGCAAGCATCCAGTAGCACTCCGTACACACTTAAATTTTTTTTAACATCTATTGCAGCAAGCCACTACTTCAATAAAATCAAATAAACCCAGTCCAAAAGCTTAAATACAAACTTACCTGAAAGATGTGTGTGTCCCTTTAAGAGGTACTGACAGCACCTCTGTGAGTCGGCCACCCTCTTTTCACTATTTTTTGCCAGTAACGGGTGGCGTAAAGCCATCGAATTTTTAGCTCTTATCCTCTTATGTCTAGAACCATTTATATATATTTTTTAAAAACAAGAAAATATAACACTATGGGGGAAAAATTCAGTTGGTTTGCACCTCCTGTTAGCGTCTTAAGAGGGCGCTAATAGGGCGTAAAGCAACTAGCGCCCGGGTACGGCGATGCCTGTGCCGCTCGCGAAATTCACCAGACATTTTGCGGCGGCGCTAAACACTACTGCCCCGATCTCCTGCGCCTGCAGATCGGGACGTCAGTTGAGCGTGCAATGCCCTTGTAGCGCCCGGACCGGATATTGAGTGGCGCCCCCCTCCTTTCCGCCTGGCGCAAGCAACGACAGGGAAACTGGAACGTTTCCCAGTCGGTGAGGGGCTGGGGGGGGGGGGGGCGGGCGCTATTTAAAGGCGGCCTCTTCCTGGCTTTTTCTGTGGTAGAATGAGTGGTGCAAAAATGTCTGACAGAGAGAGAGATTCTGAGAGAGAGGAGAGACTTCTGCATAGAGTCAACCCTGTGTGAAGTAGTTTTGGCTACTGAGCAACACTTTGCAGATACTTTTGGATTTGACCTTCATTACTTCGATTACCAAGAGACTGTGGGGGCTGCACTGATTCGGGGCATTGTCCTGCGCCTGCAGAATCGGAGGCAACAGAGACGCAGAGAGAGAGTGGCAATCATGGCCAGATGGAGGAGGGCCAATAGGCCTCTGTAAAGGAGACCTTACCCTCCCAGGGTATTTCACCAACAATTCTCCTACATGAATTTGTCTGAGGAGCAGTGTTGGCACAGGCTGCGCTTCAGCAAGGAGGTGGTCACTGAGCTCTGCCACCTGCTGCAGCCAGATCTGCAGCCTCTACTGAGAACCAGGACGTCTGTGTCAGTGGCAGTGAAGGTCACAGTGGCTCTGAACTTTTATGCCACCAGCTCCTTTCAAGCAGCTACTGGGGACATCGCCAATATCTCCCAGTTCGCAGTCCATTGCTGTATCCATCAGGTCACAAATGCCCTCTATAAAAGGAGATGCCAGTACATCTCTTTCCCGATGACCCCGGCCAAACAGCATGAACGCGCATTGGGCTTTGCAAGGATAGCGGGCTTCCCCATGCTGCAGGGCACCATTGACTGCATGCATGTGGCATTGCAGGCACCACATGAGAATGCAGAGGTTTTCCAAAACCGCAAGGGATTCCACTCCTTAAACGTCCAGTTGGTCTGTGACCACAGACAGCTGAGACTCGCTGTCAATGCCCGCTATCCTGGCAGCAGCCACGATGCTTTCATTCTGTGCCAGACTGCTGTGCCAGAACTGTTCCAGGCACCGCATCAGCCAAGTGGTTAGCTCCTCGGGGACAAGGGTTATCCACTGTACACCTGGCTGATGACACCGCTCCGTAACCCCAACACCCCTGCTGAGCTGCGGTACAACGAGAGCCATCTCTCCACCAGGAACATCACTGAGCAGACGATCGGCGTGCTCAAGCAAAGGTTCCAATGTCTGGACCACTCAGGAGGAGCCCTGAAGTACTCGCCTGAGTGAGTCTCCCTCTTCATAGTTGTGTGCTGCATGCTGCATAACTTGCCAATCCTCAGGACCCAGCCAATGCCACCAGGCCTTGGAGCACCACCGGAGGAAGAGGAGGAGGATGATCAGCAGCAACACCAAGGCGGGAGGGAGGCCCACAATGTTGAAACTGCAAGGGCCGTCCGTCAACGGCTGATAACAAGCCGCTTCTAGGCCCCTACTGAGGAAATGGCTTCTGACATGGAGAACAACATGAATGAAACCAACCCACAATCCCTAAGCCGGCCAAGGCAGCAATGATTCCAAAGGCCAAACCTGTACATTTTGAATACAAAAACTTTTTTATTTTACAAACTCTGTGCGTGTCATTTCTTCATGACAAACTAATAAAATAAACACAAAAAATAATTCATTAACATAACTGGTTCTCACAACCTGGAGATAATGGCTAAAACACTGAACAAAAGTTTGAACACGAACCTCAGCCTTTAATAAAAAATTGACCAACATTTCGTCACATCTCCTACCTTTTGCCCTTCAAGGGTGATCTCCTTCCCTTGCGCACTTCCCCCCTTCCCACCCTACTGCCCCTCCGTAATGGGGCCCCAGTGGCTGCAGCAAGGCTGGCGGAAGGCTGCTGATTGTAGTTTCAGGTTCTGACAGATGCCCTTGGAGGACGGCCTCGACCAGCTCTGGGCCTGGAGGGCTCGGCTGCAGACTGCACCAACTCTGCATGGGCGGCAGCAGTCTGGGCTACAGGCGGTGGCAAGTGCAATGGGGAAGTAACAGTGGTGGCAGCAGGAATGCTGTCATCTTGAGAGAGGACAGGAACTCCCTGCTCGACGGAAACACTGGCACTCTCACGGGGCAGCACATCAGTATCCGGAGCAATCTGCTGGAGCACAGATTGCTGGCCTGCTGCGGCACGGCGAGAGCCCCGGGGAAATGTGTCCGAACCAGCGACAATAGCAGCAGTCAGTGTTTGTGTGGTCTCAATCTGAGTCTGCATGAGAGCAGTCTTAGATGGGATCATGGCAGCCAGTGACTAAATTGCTGCACTAAGCATTAGCGTGGCATCCGCCTGTGCTACAGCGACGTGCTCCACACTCCTTGCCAGTGCATCAATGCATTCGGGCACCTTTCCCACTGCACCCATGAGATGAGTGTGCATGTCCACCGCCTGGGTGTTTATTTCAGCGATGAACCACTCCTCCTCTGCGTCCAGTGCAGCAGGACTCGCTGGCCTACTCTCCCTCCGGGGAGAAGGCCCCCAAGCTTCCCTACCCCCATCACGTTGCTGCAGCCCACTGGGTCACAGAGCTTCACCCTCATCAGACCCTGCCCCCACTCCCCTCCAGGAAAGACGTGGTCCCAGTGTGGGCATGGGCTTCCTTGGGAGAGGGTGGCGCTGATGCTCCAGCTTCCTCTTCCTCCTTGCCTGCAGCTTCGCTCCCACTGGCAGCTTCAGGGCCCGTTTCCTCAGCTGGTGAATCACCATCTGAAAGCAGGGAGGTACAAGAGTGGCATTAGCGCGAGGACAGGGGGGCAGTAAGGAAGGAAGGAGTGCAGCGATTTAGTAAGTTGGATTGAAAGTGTCAAAGGCTGGTGTTGTGAGGGACAAGTGGAATGAGAGAGGAGAAAAAGGTGATGACCTTACCATTGCTGTCCCGAACGGGGTCGGCCTCTCCAGGGGCGACGGGACCGATCACCTGTGGACACGCGCTTCAAGATCGCTGAGGGGTTGCAGCTGAGGCCGCCCTCCACCCGTCCGTTGCTGCTGTCTCCTATTATGAGATAGCTTGGCCTGCAAGAAAAAGGACACGTCTGAGTAAATATACAGCCATGGTCTTGCCTGATGTGCCTCCCATAGGTGAATAGCCCTTACTGTATGCAAGGTGTGGAATGCACGTGTGTGTTTCATGAGAGGGCCATAGGTGTTGGATGAGTGTTGGGCATTGGGGTTTTAAGACCCTCTGGCCATAGAGTGAGGTTGAGATGGAGGGATGGAGAGGTATTGAAAGAAAACCACTCACCCCGACGACCCGAGTGAGGTCGTTGAACTTTTTTCGACATTGAGTACGGGTCCTGGACACCATACTCCTGGAGGAGACGTGCCGAGCCACCTCCCTCCACACTCTTCTGTAGTCGCACGGCAATGGCCTCCTGCCACTCTCAGGGTAGAGTATAGATCTTCTGCGCTCCACCGCGCCAACCAAAGCTTCCAAGGCCTGCTCGCTGAAGCACTGAGCTCATTCTCTCACCATCTCCATAGTCCTTGGCTGGAAAATGTAGTCACAGCTCTCTCCAGGCCAAGATTCAAGGCTCCAATGAGCAGGGTGTGGCTGGAGAGCAAGATCGACCCTCCCAATTAAGAACTGTCCGGCGCCAGTGTGTCTGTGTTCCATCGCTAACTGACATCACATGAGCTTCGCCAGCGCTCTGAGTTAGTGCCTCACTCCTCGGCCTTTGCGTCTTAAGACAGGTGTGCAGCGCTTGATTTAGCGCTCCAATCACCTCCAGGGGTGATAAAAGCCAAGTTTGCAGTCGAAGGCAATAATTAGCGCCAGGCGCTAAACTTTGCGCCGAGCCGATAATCACGCCCCAAACAGGGCAATACCGAATTTCTCCCCCTATGATTTAGAAAACAACTGTGTTTTTACCCTGGCACAATACATTCATGCTGCTGTCTGGCACAAAAACCGCAAGAAATAATGTGGCAGCAGCCCTTGTGTCTAAAATCACCTGCAGTGTATCTACTCTGTTATTTTAAATGATTCCTTTCATCAGACCAGTCCTGAAAAAACATTGTGGTAAGCAGCACCTACAGGAGTCATTTACTGTAGAGTCCTGTTAGTTATTGCATTTTAATAAACATGTATTAAAATGCATTTTAATTAAAAAAGGATCTCACTGAATACTGAATCATAAACTGATAGCATTATCTGACATGTTGAAACACTCTAATCCATGTTAAGATTTTTGCTATGTTGCCCATACCACTTTATACAACACCACTTTGGGGGATTTTACACGTCTGGTTATTTTACAAGAGTTTGTTTAAAAACATTGTCTGATGAAAGATTCACAGGTACATTCAACGGGCAAATCTCACAACATTTGGGATAGTGGCTTTAGTTGAGGGAATTGTTGAGCTGTTTGGCCAGTAAATTTTTTTTGTGAAAATTTCTGCTGAAAATTTAATGGGGCAGGAATTGCGGTTGGTATGATGCCATACTCTCAGCGTATGCCGTCATACCGCCTTTGAAATGGACCGCAAGTTCAGGATTTCCACATGCTACTGTGCATGCGCTAAATCCCAAATTTGCGATCTGTCAAGTTCCGACGACGTGACAGATCATCCGCTACAACTGTCAAATCTTCATTGCTGGCGCAGAGTTGGGCTAATTGCCCACCAACCGCCCAGCAATTACGCAGGAAACTTTTTATGGCTGGTGCAAACTGGCACAGGAGATATGCAGCAGCTTGAAATATAGATCAGTTATTTTCAAAATGATAAAACTGTAATTAAAAATGATCTTCAAAATAAATATCTATATCCACCTAACTAATATCTCCTCTTTCTAATTATTACAACTGATCCTAACTCAACTCGCAGAGATAAATAGGCAAAGGGTAAAAACAAACTACCAAAGCACCGACATCCTTTTCATTTCAGAGCAAGATTACAAGGAAGTTTTGGTTAGAAAAAGCTGCCGCTTGTGCAATAGCTGTGATGTATTTCATGAAACTGGTTCACCCACAGAAAAAGCAGAAAAAGAACAACTGTCTAACATTTCCGGTTAACTGTTTGAAATGACACAGCTGACTATTTCCTGAGGCTTTCATGATTTGAACCAATTTAACAAACTATTAATGAAATGCAATTTCCCTGCAGTGAAACTTTTGCACACAAGAAACCTAGGCCTAGAAATTGGGTTTTGGCTTAGCCAGGGCTTTAGCACCGGAAATTGGTGCCGACGCTAAGTCCCCTGCGCGCGCCAAAAATTCAGTGGCGCCGCGCCCAAACGGCTGCCGGCGCTACTGAAGGGTCTTAGCGCCTGGAAAAGGGCGCTAACTGCCGTTTCGCACCGCAATTCCGGCGCTGCGGCACCCGATGCGGTGCGGCAGGCTGGGGAAGTGCAGGCCTCCTCCTTCCGTTAAGGAGGAGCTGCCTGCACCCGGCCGCGGCCCGCGCAAATCTGCTTAAAAATGAGCCCGGCACCTCGGACAAGTGACGGGCTTGCATCTGTTCCGGGGGTGGGGGGGGAGAGAAGTCCGGGGAGGGAGCTGCGGGCAGGCGGCCGGCGGGAAAGCGGCCGGCCGCCGCGGGGCCTTTAATGCGCCGGCGCTAACTGCAGTAAGGCACCTCTGACAAAACGCTGGTTGCAGCTGCCACGGGCGAGGCGGCCGCAACTCAATTTCAGAGTTCGGGCGGGTTACCACGGCAACCGGGATGCTGCGCACACCGATGATGTCATCGGTGCCGGCGCAGCGCTACCGGAGCAACGCCGACTTAGGGCCCCAGGGAATTTCACTACTGGCCATAACTCCGGCGCAAGGCCCTCTAGCGCTAAGGCTACTGAATTTTCAGCCGATAGACACAAAAGCAGGATATTCACATCGCCTCTGCTAAAATTAAGCATTGAAAAATCATGAATGGACATCAAAGATTTCTGTTTCCTGATTGGCGCCCGCCCCACGTGATCCCAGGTCTATGGGCCACTAAATTGTGCACAACTCCACAGCGAAACAACGCAAGTTTTCGATGGGGACCTCACAACAACAACAACTTGTATTTACATAGCGCCTTTAACGCAGTAAAATGTTCCAAGGCACTGCACGGGAGTATTTTAAGGCAAAAAATTTGATACTGATCCACATAAGGATAAATTAGGGCAGGTGACCAAAAGCTTGGTCAAAGAGGTAGGTTTTAAGGAGCGTCTTAAAGTAGGAAAGAGAGAGAGCGAGGCGGACAGGTTTAGGCAGGGAATTCCAGAGCTTAGGGCCTGGGCAACAGTAGGCATGGCCACCAATGGTTGAGCGATTATAATCAGGGATGCACAAGAGGGCAGAATTACAGGATCGCAGATATCTTGGGGGGTTGTGGGGCTGAAGGAGATTACAGAGATAGGAAGGGGCAGGGACCGAAAACAATGGGGGCGATTTTGTGAATGGGAGCGCATTGGAGGCAGGACTGCTGTTTGGCGGGTCGATGTCCCGCCTCCATCGATTTGTGGCCAACCCACGCTATTTTTCCTTGATTGACCTTGTTAAGCCCACACAGAGAACATCAACATATGACGTTTCATCTGTCAAAAATTTTTGGCAGATGAATTGTCATCGTTTGACAGCTCTGTGAAGCTGTCAAACAGTGACATTCTCTGCAGTTTGATGAGGTCTTGCATACAAGACCTCATCAAACAGCTTTCTTTTACAGAAAATGAGATGGTTGTTGCAACTGAGAATGCAATGTCCATCTCTCATCTGTAACGCGGAGGTGTGAGAGTCTCCACATACACACCAACTGAAGCCTGTAGGAAGAAACAAAGGTAAGTACAATTTTAATAACACTTTGCACTTATCTCAGATACTCACTGCTACACTCATGCACCCATCACTTACCTTCACAGCACACTTTTGCACTCCCCCCGCCGCCGACCCCCGCAAACCCAGTACTCGCCTCGCTGAGCTGGCGGGTTTCGGAGCCTGCACTTGTGAGGACAAAAAGGGAATAATACTATTTACTGCCTGTTAACTACCTATTAGCAGGCAGTTAAGTGGCTTTAATCCCTTCCTGCCTCCAAGGAGATGGGACCCAGCGCGGGACGGCTACCCACCTCCTAGGAAGATGGCATGGAGGCTGGTTGGGCACCCGCCCCAAATTCTGCCATTTTCCCAGCAACTCCACCTCCATACCCATCTCCCCAGGGCTGGCAGAATTGCCCCCAATGGCTTCGGTCTTCCCAATATTTAATTGGAGAAAATTTTTGCTCATCCAGAACTGTATGTCGGACAAGCAGTCTGACAGTTTAGACACTGTGGAGGGGTCGAGAGAAGAGGTAGTGAGGTAGCGCTGGGTGTCGTCAGCGTACATGTGGAAACTGATGCTGTGTTTTCGGATGATGCCGCCAAGGGACAACATGTAGATAGGAAATAGGAGGGGGCCAAGGATAGATTCTTGGGTGACACCAGAGGTAATGATGCTGGAAGAAAAGCCATTTCAGGTGATTCTCTGGCTACGATTAGATAGATAAGAATGGAACCAGGCGAGTGCAGTCCCACCCAGCTGGATGACAGTGGAGAGGCATTGAAGAAGGATGGAGTGGTCAACCATGTCAAAGGCTGCAGACAAGTCAAGAAGGACGAGGAGGGATAGTTTACCTTTGTCACAGTCACAAAGGATCTTTTTTGTGACTTTGATGAGAGCCGTTTCGGTACTGTGGCAAGGGTGGAAACCTGATTGGAGGGAAGTGCGAATTTCTTTCGGATGTTGGTGGCATACCCCTTAACTATGCCGCCGATCGCAATTTCGGGCCAATGTTTCTTTCTGCTTTTTGTTTTCTCCAGGTCTCACAAAGAGATTTAAAGGATTTTTTTGCTCCCCAGCTTGGCTAGGCTCACCATAAATAAGAGAAGAAAACATTAACAAAAAACGCAGAACATCTACATTTAGTGGCAAGGTTGGTAGAACAAGAAGACAAGATAAGGGTTGCTTTGTTGTCCTTGAGAGGCAGTGAAAGGCGAGATGTGCTGTGCATATTGACTGTAATGGGGGTTACTGAAATGTGAGCATATTTGACAAACATGCATTAAGAACATAACTATTTTTAGCAACAGTGAAAGGCCAATAGATCAAATAAGCTCATCCTTTTTTGATAGTTCAATCCATGTGCTGATCTTCTCACCACATCTCCCAATCTCTTATCTCTCTAGAAATGTATCTGATTATTTCTTGAAATTATTTCTACTGATTGCCTCTACTTATTCCACAACTCTATTACTCTTTGTGTAAAACATTCTGCCTAACTTCCCACATCGCTCCTGATTGTCTTATGTTTCCCTTGTTATTTGAATTCTTCACTATCGTGGTCAGTGTGCCTGGATCAACTTTGCCAATCCCTTTCATGATCTGAAAGATTTTAATTAGACTACAGCAAAATCACTTTTCTAAAGAAAACACATCCAACTTCTTGTCTTAAATTCTTGAAACCATGGATCAACTTTCATTGTCAACATCTGCATCTGTTCAAGGGCAACAGTCTTAGGTAATCAGTACTGTACACTCTACCCCAGATTAGTCCTGACAAATGCTTTTCTCAGCAACATTACAATCTCTTTTGATTTGCAATCTATTTCTCTGCTAACAGCACAGATTTGTTAAAGGCAAGTCTGTGTTTGACAAATTTAAGAGAGATTTTGAAGAAGTGACTGATTGGATAGATATGGGCATTGCAAGAGATGTAGGGTGTATGCATTTTCAGAAGGTGCTCGCTGAGGTCTGTCATAAGAGGTTTGTTAAATATTTCAGACATATTGTGAACAAAATGTACCAGCGTGGAAAGAAAGTCGTTTAATGAACAGGAAACAAAGAGTAAGAGTAAATTGGTGTTGCTTCAACTGGAGAACGGTTGTAAGTGATGTATCCCCAGGATCACCACAAGGTCCACTTTTGTTCTCGGTATATAAAGGATTAGGAATTGGTATGGGGAACACAGTCTTGAAATTTATTGAAAGCACAAAAGCAGGGGATTTGATAAACAGTGCGGAGAACTGTAAAGGACTTCAGGAAGGCAGACAGGTTAGCAGAATGGGCAGACAGGTGACAGATGTGGATAAGCATAAGGTAATAAATTTTGATTGAAAAAACAAGGAATGGGCATATACACTTAATAGATAGACACTGCATGGTGTGGATGAACAGAGAGACGTAGCAGTCAAATACATGATTTCCTCAAAGCGTGAGTGCAGGTAGATAAATAGAGTTTTATAAATAGGGGCTATAGAATATGAGAGTAAAGAAGTAATGATGAATTCATACACAACATTGATTAGGACACAATTAGAATACTACGTGCTGTTTTGGGTGCCCCATTATAGAAAATACATTAAAGCCATAAAGAATGTACAGCATAGATTCACCAGGATAATGCCAAGGTTAGGAAACTCTCATTATGAGGAAAAACTTGAGATATTGGGGTTATGAATGACAATGAGAAGAGATGTTAGGAGAGATTTCTTTACACATTTTGGAGCATGGAAGAAATTCTGCATATATCTGTGCCAAATACCTTAATATTTATATGTAATAAAATATCTTGCAAATGCATCGACTGTTGAAAGATATGAATCCAGGTTGCTTCTCGTAGACTGAAATATGAAAAAAATCATCATGGTGCACCCAATATGGAAGGATCATAAGGGTCCTTCACACCAGCTTTAAAATTTATTTTTATTTTCATAAACCAGTGCCGACAGCTGTATATGCCTTATAAAATTCAGGATAATAGAAGGCCTACTGTCTCTTAAAGTAGAATGCATTGGACTGGACTAAAGCAAACTGCTTCAAAATGACCTGATTATATTTGATTTACCATAGATGATATCTGAGCAGAAAGTGATAATTTTTTTTAAAGGAGATTTTCAAAATCCTAACCTATTTACAAGATTATGCAATAACGAAACTCGTCTAACATTATCTTTACCCCCTGAAGAATAAAGATGATGAAGTAAATAATGAATGGAATATGGTTTAACGTTACCGCTTTCCAATCAGGAACACTCTGCACGGCAAACACAACCTAAACTGAAGGAATATTTCCAGGCACCCACATAAGCAGCAGGCAGACAGAGCTCATATCCATCAGCAAATTATGAGGGGGTGGGGGTGGAAAATGACTGAATTGTGAATGTCCGATACATGCTGTCCACCAGATAAGTCCACACTACATCTAAAGAGAAGTAAATCCATGATGGAAAATATTCATTTGGAAAAGATAAACTTGACATCGCGAGCTGCAGTTCGGATTCAAACAGCGTGGAAGTGTTAAGAAGACATATCACGCTGAGCCTTGTTTTGCTGACTTCTTCCTTTCTGATCAGTTCTAGGATAGGGCAGCAAAAGACATTTCCCGCTGCAGAGTAATAAGATCTACAGTTATCACCTACAGCCCTGGGCCCAAAGAGAAAGGAAATTGGAAAGCCCACAGAAGGCTTGCAGTAATTAATCATCGTACCATGAAACCTGTCAAAACAGTTTCTGAAGCTGATATCACTGTCAATTGCAGCCAGCACCTCACCATCTGTAATTGTTTAAAGGAGCATACACTGGGGCTGACAGACTTAAAACTTTATTTACATTTTTTGAGCCACACAGTTTCTGAATAATTAAACAAACACTTAATTGGAAGGATTTTTTGTTGTTGTCACTTTATAGCATTGTTCTGTAATGGCAGGAGCAATAGAACTTTCTCTTCACACTCGGAGCTGTCAAGCCATTACCACATTGAAATACCTACATCTGTAAATAGTTTCCAGTGAGATCAGGTTATTTTATTATTAGCTGTAGAATTTACAATAACATCAATTCAATGCTGTACAAAGAACACTGAAAGTACATATTCCTCTGAAAAAGGCCAGATTCTGTTGAGATGGAGTACACCCAGGAAGGTGGTACAAGTTCCGTGGCCTCCCCTCTTGCTAGGTGGCAAAGTGATTATGAATTTTCCTTAACTCAGTTGAGATTCGCAATTTATGAACTCACCACTTTGTAGATGTCTTGATGACATTTCAAAGTACTACCTGTTACAGGCCAGTTATACAGCTCAGACTGCCTTGACACAAAGCAGTTTTGACTTTGAACTGATCAAAACTTTATAGTGTAACTAAGGTACAATTTCACCCAAATCCAATTAGGAAGGTAACGTGAGATCACCGTCTTGTGATGGTCTTGACGACTGCAGCTTCACACTTGCGGCAGTGTAACTACAGTCCAGTGCAAAACAAACTTTGAAAGGTGAACGGTCCAGAATTTATTTTTTATCATTTAATGTAAGTCAGTCATATCGCTGCTAACATTAAAATTGAATCTGCATTCAGTTGCCATTGTGAAAGTACTGTGAGATTGGTCATTGGTATACTGACAGTGTGGTTCCACCTGTGTAAGACTGTTACCCTTTAGCTGTTCTTCTGTAGCTTGCTGATCTTTAACAGTTCATGTGGGAAGAAGCCTGTACATCGGAGATTTTACCATGTTCTTTTGGTGCATGGAAAAGCTGAATACTACAACAATCGCTGGCATGATACTCCCCTATATATGTGTTCATTCCAGTTCATTATTGAGATCCCATTTTTTTTAACCTGCTACAATAATTATTTTATTTTATAAAAAACAGCCTTCAAATCATATATAAATCAGTTGCTTAAATAGGCTCTAAATCTATAATGATTGTTAGTCACAGCAACTCCAGCACAACTGATTACAGAGGCACGATGGATATAATTAAACAATCTAAATGTGACCTTCGATGTGACTACACTAAGACTCTACGATGTACGATGCTGTGAGAGCCAGTTACAATGCTGACATGAATCTCACTGCAATCTAACAGATTTCATAAAATTCCCAGTCAGATGCAGATATTTCACAAAGGTTACAAAGACTTTTTAAATTAAAAAATACTAATATTTCATACTTTAACACACTATTTAAATATTCTTTAACTTAGAATTTGTGCACTTAAAGAAGGTTCTCATGGAAATGAAATAATAATTTTAAAAAACTCAGCATTGTAATCAAAAATACCTTGATATTTGTGCATGGCATGTATCTGGGTAAATGAAACAACCAGTCATTCAAAACCTTTTGTGCTGACATTTCCTAAAAGGTCTTGTTGCCTTCTTCATTCAGTTTTCTGGAGTGTAAATTTTTTTCTCCTCTTTTTTATTGTTTCATTGTGTGGTCATTAAAATTCTATGAACAAAAATAGAACGTAACATAATACTGCACATATTAGTAACTCTTGAATGAATCACATTTTAACTCACTTTGTTGCTCTTTCCATTAAATAAAGAGAAAACTAGAATCCCGTGAAAGTGTTTAATGCTTTAAAGACCCAGTGACCTATCCAAAGCCCTTAGGATTAGTCTGGAAACTGTGTGTGATTGAAAATTATTATACAGACCTAATTAGCATAATGATTTCCCACCTCGTCTACTTCTTAGTTGTTAGCCATAAACTCCCAGAGGTCCTTAAGTATTTTAAGCTTGTTAATAATCATTAAGGATGTGCAGTGAACTGAGTAGGAAAATGAACTCACCTGAGCCCTGTGAGTTTAACCCTTTCCAATCTAAGACTCTTCATAACAAGAGAGCTGAAATAGAGTCAAACTAACAGCTATTGGCAGTGTCTGTTGGCCTATCTTAATGATTATTCAACTGCCTCTGGTCCAGAATTATTAAACAGAGCTGGCATCCCATATAAGACATTATTATATATTTATTTTAAACTGGAATATTTGTAGTCTCTTGGGATATTTCTACTAAAAGATTTGCAATTTTAATCCCAACAGTAGAAGCTTAATTTTTTATTTCTGTAGTTGGCTTTGACGAGAGAAGGTTCACAGATCCATCACTAGGTCACATATTTGCATGAACGCTTGTCTTTTTTTGTCCACAAAAATAATTATCCAACAGTGACAATAAACAGAGATAAATATAACAACAAACTGAAAGAATCACCATCTGAATGCACGCAGCTCATAGTGTGAATAAAAATAAAGAATGAAAAGATATGTTCAGGAACATATACTTACGCAGCTTTTTCCTTTAAAAATTTTTTTATTTTTAAGGTTATCCAAAGTGCAAAACACAATGTAGGTTAAACGGAACCAAATTGACAGAAATTACCTCAAATGATATTGAACTGTGTCCTGTGTTTGAGGAAGCTGTTAGTTTATTCTGCTATTGTAAGATCAGATGGTTTATTAAGAGGATAGGAACCAGTCATCCCCCCTCTAATAGTCTTAATTACCCTTTCCTAACCAAAATTGGATTAACTGGATTTTAATATCTTTTCTATGTGATGGTTATTGGTGATATAAATATAATATCATTAAACCCACTAACCCTAGTTATTACCTTAAATAATTGAAAAAGAATGAATAAAAGCAGTGACCAGTATACGGTATTTTGTTAAGTCTGCAAAGTTTAATTTTTAATGACATTATAAATGAAACATTAACACAGAACCTGATTATAATTCACATTAAAAATAAAAAAGAGGGAAAAATAAATGTATGCGTCGTGGAATCTAAATATTTGCCCATGCAGCAGCCACAGTTGTGTCATGGCAGCAGTGATTACAATGCACAAATGTGTTATAACTGTGTTGACTAAACATAGTTTGTAAACTGTTCTGTCCCTCCTAAACAAAATGAGCACCCTCCTTTTCACACTCAGTAAGACGTCAGAATTTGTGCAATGGTGTTTAAAAAATCCCCCATTTGCTTGATGCTTAAAATATCGTTATATGGTGCCAGAATTTATTTGTGTCCTATCTGTATTGTCGCTTTTCATGATTGTGCAGTGAATTAGTGCTTTGATGCACCAGAGAGGGTATCTTCTATTAAACAAACTGTTCTGTGATGTATTCAGTGCCAACAACCAAGTCTATGAAAAATGAAAGTGAATTGGAGGGAGCTCTGTCCATGGAACTAAACAGACCACCTAGGTGGAGGCACTGCATGCCAGTATAACAACAATGAGCATAAATAGACGCTTGTCTCACACAATATGGGAGTCCAGAATGGTATTTGTTGCGATATTTATGAATCATACAAGATGAGTGTTGTTAATGACAAAACTGCAATGGGAGCAGAACGATTTTTAAAATAAATTTCCTCTCTGAATTTCTCCTTCAATTTTCTCTCCTTTTCTCCCAGGGCACTGACTCTCTCACTGGAATGCAGATCCATGGGGGGCAGTTGCACCCCAGTACCTTGCCTAAGTAGCCGAGGTTGATGGTTGAGTCTTGATCGTGGGTACCAGCAGGCTATCAAGCTGTGGTCCTGTCCTCATCCAGTATCCAGACATGTACATTTCCAGTATGGGTTGCAGCGACCAGGAGCGGGAAGCTTGGTTCATTTTTCCTCCCCTAACTCACCTGCACTGTGGACAACTGTAGTATCAGAGAAATGACGTAGTACTGGCATATGCAACAATCCACTTGGGAATCCATGAAAAGTAAAGGCAAAGCTGTGTAACTGCAAGGTAAGTGCATTTAAATTCAAACAGCACCACTGCAGATAATGTTGCACAGAAGTGTAGAATAACATGAGTGCACTGGGCAGAGGCAGTCATTCCTCTGACAGTGGTGTTGAGAGTAATGGCAGGAATTTGGTTGAATGGTGCCAATTTGCAATGCCAATGAGCCAGGTGCGTGAATGAAGTGCGTAGAAGAATGGTGCAAGATGTATGTGGATTAATTTCCTGTGACATAAACTCATTGGCCCAGATATTCCGATCACAGGCTACCCGCGGGTGGAGGACTGCGATCTGGAAAAATCTGCGCCCTTACCTGAGAGCTCCCGGGACGCGCACAATTCCAGTGCTGGGCCACTCCAAACTGCCGGAACGCAGGGCCCACATATCCCAGAGGCGCAGGTAGTTTGCAGTGTCCCTGGGATCACGTGGGCCATGGGGAGCCAATCACAGAATGGAATCTCCCTTCATACATTCGACAGGAAGACCTGTCAAATATATGAATGGAGATCACCCCCAAAATATAGTAAAACTTTAAATAAATTAAAAAAATAACATCACATTTTTAAAATGACTTGAAAGTACAATAAATTAACTATTTTAAACAAAACTTTAAATTTTTCAAAAAAATAATTAAAGTTTTTTATGAGGTTAAAAATAAACACCTTTTTTAAAAGTATTTTTAAATGATAAATCAGTGCAAATAAAAAAAAAAAACTTTTTTCAACTCTTACCCTGGTAAATGCAGGCCTTACGTCAGCTTTTACCAGGCGCAAGGATTGTAAGGATTTTCTGCGAGCGGAGGGTCTCCAAAAAACGGAACTCTCTGCCCGCAGAGGCCCTTCTCCTGGGTAGCTGGAGAATCTGTCGAGCTTTCTTGACAGATCGGAAATGCCGGCTTCCAGCGCATGTGCTGTGCATGCCTGAAACCGGCACTTCCAATGTCGCTACGGGTGGGTACGCAGTGCGTACCCACCTGTAGGGATCGGAATATCCGGCTCATTAATGCAAACAGCACAAATGATTAAGATGAGCACCATATATGGGCCATAGAAACATAGAAGATAGGAGCAGGAGTAAGCCATTCGGCCCCTCGAGCCTGCTCCGCCATTCAATGCGATCATGGCTGATCATCCAAATTCAGTACCTGCTTTCTCCCCATACCCCTTGATCCCTTTAGCCCTAAGAAATATATCCAACTCCTTCTTGAATATATTTAATGAATTGGCCTCTACTGCTTTCCGTTGTAGAGAATTCCACAGGTTCACCACTCTCTGGGTGAAGAAATTCCTCCTCATTTCTGTCCTAAATGGCCTACCCCTTATCTTTAGACTATGACCCCTGGTTCTGGACTTCCCGACCATCGGGAATATCCTTCCTACATCTAGTCGGTCCAGTCCTGTCAGAATTTTATAAGTTTCAATGAGATCCCCTCTCATTCGTATAAACTCCAGTGAGTACAAGCCCAATCGTCCCAATCCCTCCTCATACGTCATTCCTTGCATCACAGGTATCAGCCTGGTGAATCTTCGCTGAACTCCTTCCATGGCAAGAACATCCTTCTTCAGATAAGGTGGCCAAAATTGCACACAATACTCAAGGTGTGGTCTCACCAAGGCCCTGTACAACTGCAGCAACACATCCTTGTTCCTGTACTCAAACCCTCTCGCTACGAAAGCCAACATACCATTTGCCTTCTTAACTGCCTGCTGCACCTGCATGCTTACCTTCAGCGACTGGTGCACAAGGACACCCAGGTCTCGTTACACTTCCCCTTCTCCCAATTTATTGCCATTTAGATAATAATCTGCCTTCCTGTTTTTGCCACCAAAGTCGATAACCTCACATTTATCCACATTATATTGCATCTGCCATGCTTCTGCCCAATCACCCAACCTGTCCAAATCATCCTGTAGTTTCTCAGCATCCTCCTCACAGCACACACGCCCACCCAGCTTTGTGTCGTCTGCAAATTTGGAGATATTACATCTAGTTCCCTTGTCTAGATCATTAATATATATTGTGAATAGCTGGGGTCCAAGGACCGATCCCTGCGGTACCCCACTGGTCACTGCCTGCCATTCGGAAAAAGACCCGTTTATTCCAACTCTTTGCTTTCTGTCTGCCAACCAGTTCTCTATCCAAGTCAATACCTTGCCCCCAATCCCATGTGCCTTAACTTTACATGCTAATCTCTTATGCGGGACCTTATCGAAAGCCTTCTGAAAGTCCAAATACACCACATCCACTGGTTCTCCCTTATCTATTTTACTAGTTACATCCTCAAAAAGTTCCAGTAGATTAGTCAAGCACGATTTACCTTTTGTAAATCCATGTTGACTTTGTCCAATCCTGTCACTGTTTTCCAAGTGCTCTGCTATTACATCTTTTATAATGGACTCTAGCATTTTCCCCACTACCGATGTCAGGCTTACCGGTCTGTAATTCCCCGTTTTCTCTCTAACACCTTTTTTAAATAGTGGGGTAACATTAGCTACCCTCCAATCCATGGGTACTGTTCCAGATTCCATCGAATGTTGGAAGATGATCAGCAATGCGTCTACTATTTCTAGGGCCACTTCATTAATACCCTAGGATGTAGATTATCAGGCCCTGGGGATTTATCGGCCTTCAATCCCATCAATTTCCCTAACACCATTTCCCTACAAACACTGATTTCTTTCATTTCCTCCCTTTCATCAGACCCTATGTTCCCTGACATCTCTGGGAGGTTATTTCTGTCTTCCTTTGTGAAGGCAGAACTAAAATATGTATTTAATTGGTCTGCCATTTCTTTGTTCCCCATTATAAATTCCCCTGATTCTGACTGCAAGGGACCTACACTTGACTTCACCAATCTTTTTCTCTTCACATATCTATAAAAGCTTTTACAGTCAGTTTTTATGTTCCCTGCAAGCTTACTCTCATATTCTATTTTCCATTTCTTAATTAATCCCTTTGTCCTCCTTTGTTGAATACTAAACTGCTCCCAGTCCTCAGGTGTACTGCTTTTTCTGGCCAATTTATATGTCCTCTCCTTGAATCTTATGCTAGCCCTAATTTCCCTTGTTAGCCACGGTTGAGTCACCTTTTTTGTTTTATTTTTATGCCAAACTGGGATGAACAAATTCTGTAGTTCATCCATGCGGTCTTTGAATGTTTGCCATTGCCTATCCACCGTCAACCCTTTGAGTGACATTCCCCAATCAATCCTACCCAACTCGCTCCTCAGACCATCGTAGTTTCCTTTATTTAAATTGAGGACCCTTGTCTCTGAGTCAACTACTTCATTCTCCATCTTAATGAGGAATTCGATCATATTATGATCGCTCCGACCCAAGGGGCCTCATACAACAAGATTGCTAATTAATCCTTTCTCATTACATAAAAATACTTTTTGCACATACACTGTTTACATGACTACTGCTATAAACTTATTCCTATAGTCAACAGTAGTCTATCATAACATTTATTTGCTAGTAATTCATTCATTTATAGCAATGCAGTCTAAATTTCAGAAGCCCTATTGTGCACTTCTCCATGGACAGCTGTCCTACAAGCCATTTTGTAAAGCCCGCACCTTCCACAGGCCATCTACAATCTACCATATCATGGACTCTGCCACCTTAGTTAACCTCCAGAAAGACAATTCTACAGAACTACTCCTTAATCCCCACAGGATATCAAGCAAAACTCCAGAGTTGGCATTATGACAAGGTGCAGCTGAAGGCAACTGTACAAGTGACAGGTGTGTTACAAAGTTAACTCTGATGATTGCTGAGAGTATGGAAGAACCTGGAGAACTTGTACTTGGGTACCAACGAGGAAACCAAACCTTTCCCTCATTGAATGTGTACTCCAACAGCCCTAATTCAGCAAAGTCTGCACTTGTATTCCTGTATACATGTTGCTGATGCATACATACTTCCTTTTACAGCAGATACATATTTATCGGTTACATAAACAGCTGTGTGCACAGAAGTGCAGAACGTAGCATCTTGAAATTTAGAAAATTTGATTATGAATGCAAAATTACTGGATAAAAATGCTACAGTAGCTTTAGGCATACTATATATACAGACCATAGAACAAATGTTAAGATAACAGAGCGCCGGCTCTGAGTTACAAGGCCATAATTCAATCAAGTAGATCTGAGGATGTCACAAGGCACAAGAGCAAAGTAAAATGTCAGCAGAACCACAGGAATGGATTGTAACTATAAACTCATTGCCAGACATTTGTTATTCTTTTTATTACATAGACTACATTTTGTTTTAAAAACATAAGAAAAATCCTGGACTATTATGGAATGGGTACACTGAGCATGGTAGAGATGACTTAATGTGGATAAAATGTTCATATGGAATCACATGACACTTTCAGGACATGTGTCACAATATAGTATTAGCAACATTTTTGGGGAAATCGACAGCACATCAGATCCTACAATATGTGGACATGCTTTTGTGAATCCTTACACTCTGAATAAAAGGAATCAGAGAAACACTAAATTTGAAGATACAATTTTCATATGAGAGTTCTCTTTTCCACTATTCCATTTTAATAGGAGACAAAGAAATTTCACACAAATGTGTTAAGTGTTTATCTGCTAAAATTACCAGAAGCAATCTCTAGGCTACAGTATTTGAGGTCAAGTCAGCACCATGACATTACCTAAATTTCAGCTTAGGAAATTTAAAATGTTTTCGGCAATGATTTATGAAAAATATAATAAGCACAAATCCTGTAAACTATTGCATATCCATTATGGTTCCTACTCTGGACAAGAGTCAGAGAAACTCTGAACTTGAAGATATAAGTTTGAAGGTAGTGCCCATAACAGGGAATATCAAAGCAACCCTCTGCTTGTAATAGTCCTCATTAAAACAAAGGACATCAAAAAGTTTTGGAACCGGCACAGGCTATTAGGCCTAGCAAATCCATCCTTTTTTAATTGATCTGAACTTCGCTTACCCATTTCCTTAGCAGGCCCCAAAATCCTTTCTCTCTACAGGAACACATCTAGTATATGAACACAAAATGCAAATAATACTAAAAACATAACTTCACATTTTTGGTAAAAGTGGAATATTACATAGAGGACAGCAAACCACATATATTTTGTTTCCCATTTGTAAGATAGAGCATAACTCAAAATTAAAAATGCATTATATTGCTCATATTTCTGATATTGCATTGCTACTTCTAATTCAATTTGATTTTTGAATTAAAAAGTAACATAGAGTACTCATTTAAAAATACTTACATTTTGACACTGTCACCTCTAGAATCCCATCTTATTATGCACTGCTTGTCGGACTCCTTGTGGCGAGGTAGATGCCATGGAAGATT
This sequence comes from Somniosus microcephalus, assembly GCF_052327205.1. Classification (NCBI taxonomy): domain Eukaryota; kingdom Metazoa; phylum Chordata; class Chondrichthyes; order Squaliformes; family Somniosidae; genus Somniosus; species Somniosus microcephalus. The sequence continues at coordinate 230,980,651 of NC_140991.1, forward strand.
ACTTGTGTATCATGCTGCAAGGCTTTTGCAACTACTTGATCAGCCATAGAAGAGACTACTGAAGGTACAATGGCACTACAACATAAAAGTCTAACCAAAGGACTCAATTTTAAGTTCTAAGTGCTTCTCTGGCACATTAAAGCCAACTTTATACTGTCATGTGTCCACAGAAGACAAGTTTAATATCACAATGGCTGAAAACTACAAGAACTAAAATACAATTTTTATCACAATTTTAGTATTCACTGTAATAAATCAACCTCTTTTTTTAAAACAGAGCTTTAGTAGGTGTTTATATTTCTACAAATTGAAAACCCATTGGTGTTTTAAATGGGAGCATCCTCCTCAAAGGCAACTGCTGGGGTTTGCTTATTACTTCAAGGTGAAGGCAGCGTACTGCCGTGTCTGAAGTCTCGGTGCGCTACTTTCAGTTTTACTGCTCCCCACTGAGATGCAAGAGCTTAGGCATATGAGTGTAATAAATTAGGAACCGTTGATCTGCAAGGAGGATGAAAAGATGAAATACAGAACCATCATAAAGAAAGAACTGAGTCCACAAAACCAGGCTAGTCAAAACTGTATTTTTTAAATATAATAGACTTGGCTCTCCTTGTGTCAGGAAATGGTATGAAAACAACATGGAAAAGAGTCTGCTAAGTAACGGCCTTTTGCAGACTTGGTCCAAGATAAACTTGTGGGGGGAAAAAAAATCTCAAAACAGTCTGAATCCTTTCAGTATGTATATACTTTTTTGTAACTTGTCCAAATCTTTGCAGCCAGTTTTGTATTACACAATCATTAACACTTGAAAGGCAACTTTTCAAATGTCGTTCTTGACAGAAAGGCTAGAATTGCCATTATGTTTAAAGCTGATGCATATCTTGTGAGGGGGATCCTGGAGATATTTCATTTAGTGAAGATCCCCATAATAACTCTGAAATGACAAAGTCGCAAGTGCAACATACAGGTTGCTCATGCATCAAATAGTTTCAGAAACATGTTTTCTGTTAAGGTGTTGGGCCCCTTAAATATATAAATTAGGGGCTGGCCTGCCCCACTCAGGATTCTTCAGCGACCCTTGCTTGTGACGGGCACACGCCACTTGCCAACCACTAGTTTTGCAACAAATATTAAAATCAGCCCAGTGACTTCTTGATTTCAAAGATGCCACTGTGGGCAGTTGCCAAATGGAGGCCTTCCACTTTCCATGTAAATTTGCTGTATGAAAGCTAGGATGCACTTGCTTCTTAATAGCAATTCCTCACCTTCCTTTGCTGGGGTGCAAGAAAAGAAGAGCAACCAGCACAAAAACCGTGATGGGCAAGATCCCACAGTTGGAAAGTTTGCAAAAAGAGGCCAAAAGGCACTTGGGGTTGTAGATCTGCTGAGGGCCACAGGTAAATGGGAGTTGAGCTGCAAATAGTCCCAGGCTGTGTTATGAATAACACTGGGTCTATTTTCTGATTGGACGCTTCCCGCTTGCGGAAGCCTCCGATCTGGAAAAAAATTTACGCACTTACCTGAGGGCTCCCGAGGTGCGTATAGTTCCGATGCTGGGCCTCTCGAACTCCAAGTGTGCAGGGCGTACGTATCCCAGGGGCGCATGTGGTTCGCAAGCGTCCCTGGGATCACATGGGCCATGGGGAGCCAATCAAAGAAGGGAATCTCCCTTCATACACTTGACAGATAGACCTGTCAAATATATGAATGGAGATCACCCCAAAACACTTCAAAACATTAAATAAATTTAAAAAGAAATCACATTTTTTAAATTAGTTGAAATGACAATAAATTAAATATTTTAAACAAAAATGTAATTAAAAAAAAATAATAATTAAAGTTTTTTACAGGGCTAAAAATAAACTTATTTTTTTAAAGTATTTTTGAATGATAAATGACTGAAAAAAATTTTTTTTTTAACTTTTTTTCGACTCTTATCCTGGTAAAAGGGGCTCCAGAAAGCGGAACTATCTGCCTGCAGAGGCCCGTCTCTAGGGCAGGCGTCCGATCTGTCAAGAGCATGCGCTGTGCATGCTTGAAACTGGCATTTCCAATGTCCCTATGGGTGGGTACACAGCGCATACCCACCCGTAGGGATCGGAATATCCGGGCCAGTTTTTTCAATTTTATGTCTGTAGTCGAAAGCTGTTTTCTCTCTTAAACCGCTCATGTTTTTCAACTCTGTGTGTGAATACAGATCCACCATAAATTTATTTCCCACTGCTGTACAAAAGCTAAAATTCAGCTGAAGAAAAAAAAATCAAAAGAAAAATGGCTCTGTGATCGAGGTGGAGGCCAGCAGCAAGGTATTGTATCCAATGTTAACTATCATTGGTTATATAATCTGCAGCTTTGATAAAATAATTAATTGCATCCTGAAAAAGAAAAAAAAAGCTTCCAGAACATTTTGTGTTTGGATCAGGATTCTATATAATTGGACTTTCTCAACATTAAATGGGAATGGAGTATCTGAATTATGCTTGAACCAGGCACATGTTTATCCAGATTCCTCTGCACTGTTTTCTTTGTGGTATAACCATTGTACGGTATGTGACAGGAGGACCATTGCCTCCTTGTCAAACTTTAACAGTCACTGCGGGGTGGAATAAAAAAGCAAGTATATTTATTTATCAGCCTGAGCAATTATTTTCTCTCCCTCTTACTGAATATATGCAGTGCAAATACATTAGAACACAGCTAGCCAGGTAAGCACAACCCTTTGTTGGTTTTGCAGTTGATTCTCATTGCCATAACGGTGAATCCTGGGAAAGTACAGATCTATATGAGCTACATCACTTTAGCAGCAAATCTATCCACAGTCCACATTGTATTCTGTGAAACCACTCTGTGAACATTACTTTTACTTTTACACTATAATGGTAAGCTACACTTGTGCTGTGCAACAATGTTTTAAAGTCTGGGCATTATCTTGGATATAGCAGTTATGACAGGCCAGATGACATTTCCCTTAGTAGTTAGCGAAATAAATACATCAAGTACAGAAAGTGAAAGTGCTGTTTCTTGCTATTTTATCTATTCTGCTAGTAGCACGTAGGATTGTGTATTTCTGACGGAATCAGCTCCCAGGTTTCCATTGTGACCTATAATTTAGCTCAGTGGGTATTAGATTTTGTGGTGGATGCTGGGGTGGCTGACTCAATGGCAAAATTCATTTTATACTTTCTAGTCTACTTCCAGCCCACTGCGAAGCAGATGAGGCTGTAAATGAGTTGTCAGGCTATCTGTGACATGGCACTTTTTGAGGTCAAAGTGTTCCCCTGAAATAACAGCTAATGGATGCCCTTTTCCCCAGTACAGCAGCAAAAACTCCTGATATGTTACCCAACTATAATTTGAGGTGGATCGTTCTAACATACTTCTTAACATAACTCAGTTAAGACATTCGACACCCACTCATGTAAATATCATATTATTATCTTCATGCCTGTATCCATCACATCTGTATGAAATTACCGAATTTCCCTTCACACCTCAGCCAGAGAAATCAGTAACCGTTGCTCAACTTGCTGTCGTTAAAGAGTTACTTCATCAGCTATCAATGCCTTCAGCTAACAAAATGACAGGTCTGTGGGTACCTTTACCTCTATATGATACCTACTGTTTGACTGGACCGCTCTTTGTGTTGAGTGTAACCTACTGGCTAACTGCAATTGCTGCACTCCATTGAATGCTGAGTGAGTGTGACTGAAGGCCACTGCTAGTCTGACATTTAAAATTCTCAATAGTTGTACATTTTTCCCCAAAATTTTCTCCCCTTCTTTCCTGAAGGTACTAGTCTTTGCTAGTGTGTGGTTCTACAGGTACGGAGAGCCCTCTGATACCTTGGCCAAGTAACTATTCTTTATGTGTTATCTAAGGCAACTAAATTCAATTAGAAGTAATTATGCAATGCGAATGCAGCATAAATACATTTTTAATGTCTAGTTTGATCTTCCAGGTTCTGGCTCAATCTCTCACCATTTCTAAGCTCTGTCCCTTTCCCCTGTGCAGGTTTTATCTCTTTCTTCTATCACTCTCCATCTCCCTGCAATCCATTGGTCATGGGTCAAATCACCAAAACAGAGCTATTCTACAGAGATTGTACCTTTGGAATAAACTTAAAACAATTATTGGGATCAGAGAGGACAGATAGACATCACATGCCATTTCCTGTAGGTACATCACCCAATGTATACATGTTGCAGATGTTTATTACTGCAGCACTGCAAATTTCCAATTAAGTTGAGCCAGGCAAACAACAAACATCACAGCAATCATTACCTACAATAATACAAATCCACAAGATGCAACAAATATTGCAGAATGTTGTAGAATAGATGCAGTAATTTTCAGACTACACGCTGATGGTGGGGGTGTCTAGCCTGCTGGAAGTGAATATTAGCAATTCAGGCACATGCTGCAAAAGTGTTTTGACCATTCAAAATAACGGTCAAACATTGTGCGGCGAACAAGCCCAAAATCTCTGATCTGCACTGGTGACAGGTGATGCTCCCTGTCAGCACCACGAGGTCAGAATACTAGCATTGTATGCTTAAACTTATACTTAACACAATTGATGATTCAACAGGCTTTGTACATTCGACAGGTGGAGCCATTCCCTGATGGGGTGTGAAATGTGTCCATGTTGCGCTTAGGAAGATGATAGTGTAAAGTCTGTGGGTTGTACGGTTAATAACGACACAGACTTCAGGAGTAACAAACAAACAGGTCTTTACTATTCGAAGGTCAGGGTGAATCTGCCCCAGCAATCCTGCCACAACACTTATATACTGGTGTGGTCACTATCGGTATTACAGTATACAGAAGCCAAACAAATAGTGCCACACCTAAAGTAGTTCTCTTAAAGGTGAACGGTTACATTCAATAGTTCCCTTAAAGGTAGACGGGTACATACACTACAATCCTCCCTTTTTAGCTTATTACTTACAGAGTCCCCGTTAAACATACATATCTTCAACTTCCTATAAAACAAATTACAGATATAATCTCGGTGGAGTCAATGTCATATAAAACAATTTACAGATATAATCTTGGTGGGAACAGTTCACAGGTTCAGTCTCTGCGGAAACAGTTCATAGATTCAGTCTCTGATCTTGACTCGTTCCAAACAACATCTCTTTGGTGTAGCTGGTTCACATGGCTAGCGTGACTCCTCCATAGCCTTTTTCTTGACGTAACAGCTTGAACTTTCGTCCTGTTGAACCAGCAGTGCGGACTTTTACAACCAACTGGCTGTCTTGATATTTTCCAGTTTTTCAACTAATTTAGTTCCTTTCGTAGTGTCCCGCCTAAGATGGTAGAAGTGCTAATATTTTAGACAGTTATTATCTTCTGCTTCTTCTTTTTCTTTTCTGCCTTTTTGACACTCTCGGAGCTCCTTTCTTGGCTGCCAGCTGTAGCGCCACCAACTCTCTATGTTCCTTAGACCTTAAGTGCTTCATCCGGATTTCAGCACTTTGGGAGTTTTCATCACAAACTGAGCAGACCAGATCCTCGTAATATTCAGTGTCACTCAACAGGTCATGGTAATATTCGGGGTCGTCCTGAGTTAGGCCAGTGAGAGGCCCTTCTACTTCCTTCTTATCCATCTGGACGTTAGCCGACGGTGGTTCCTTCCCTAACCATCTTTCTTGAAAAGACTTCTTCAAACATTCATATTCATTCCGCTCTTCCGGGGATGTCTGCCATTCCTTCACTACTGGCCTCATTTGTGAGTTCAATACCTTCCCTTCCATTGGGGATTTCGTTGTCAGGCTATTTAATCCTTCTACTGGAGTATCTGTTTCCACCCCCTTCTGTTCCCCTTGACGCAATTCAGCGTACTTTTGGCATCCTTGTAAAAGCTGTGTTGCCACCTCAGCTATCTCCGTGACTTTTGGAAGCTCCGAATTCTTTCCCTTTGAACCCTGAAACTCGTGTTCCCATTTTGGAGTCTTGTCCCTCAGCGTGTGTAAGAGTTGGCTGGCCGTTAACTCTTCTACGGGGACACTGTGGATTAGAGTCTTCTCCATTTCATCCACCTTTCCCTCCAATGTTTTCACCTTCCTTTCCTCCGGTACTTTGGTTTTAAGCGCTCGAAGAAGTTGCGCCTTGATGTTCTCTAACTCCTGTTCAGGGGCCATTCCTACAGTCTCTGTGATCCTTCCAGTTGCCTTTCCTTCCACTGCCCGGATTCCTAGTTGAATATGTTCTTCAAGTTGTTGAACCTCGGCCATTGCCGCCTTATATTTGTCCTGGGTTGCCTTCAATAATTTAATGAGTTCTTGGACATCTTGAATTTCATGTTCTGCTATGTCTTCCACCTCTAATTTTTCATCGATGGATGGAATCTCTACCGATGAGTCTGTCTTGGCCTGGAGCTCATCAAACATTTCCTGCAGCCTTTGTAATTCTCGCTCATGTTCAACCTTTAGCTGTTCAGATGCTTTCACTAAAACTAGCTTTTCGGAGGTTGCCGAGTTAACCCCTTCCAGGATTGTAGTCTGGGCCTGTTCATACTGTTCTTTCAACTTGTTACACTCTGCTTGCAACGAGTCGTAGAGATGAACTGGGATAAAATCCTGGCTTCCTGAAGATTCCTCTTCCTTTGGTTCGTTCTGTAAATATTCTAGTTCCTGAACAGCATCAGGGGAATGTGATTGGTATTTGGCCACGATGGCTCTATGGTCGCTCTCTGCTTGAGCTAGCTGTCTCTGTTGTCTTTCCAGGTTCTCCCATTCGGTGTCCCAGAACTTTTCCATATTTTTCATCTCTTGTACGAGACGGTCACTCAACTGTTCTAATTGTTGTCGTACTTTGACATAAGTTTGAGTCCGAACTCGGTGTTCTTCCGTCGTGGATGAATCCTTTGCTTGAACAGGCTCAGAATTCTCTGTCAACCTGGAGTTCTGCTCTGCAGCTTTATTCTTCTTGGTAACATACGTCCTTCTGCATGTCTTCATTTCCTTCCCCATCGTCGGCAAGTCCCTTTTAGCCTTGTCTTCCATATTTGAATTGGTCGTATCGTCATCCATTTCAGAATCTGAGCTGATAGCTTGCACCGAGTCCTCCCTCATTATGGCTTTTAGGTAGTGCCATTCCATATCTATTTTCTTAATCCACTCCCGTCCTAGAAGTGGTGGTCCTCCTTCAGGTAATACGTACAAGTTCATTCTTGGGTGTTCTTTACCCCTATCTCTCACCTTGACTCTTATTTTCCCCATGGGGTATACGTTATGCCCCGTGTATGTCTGTAATACGAACTTGGTATTTCTTAAAGGTATGTGAGAGAATAGCCAGTGATAGTCCCTTCGGTTGATGACTGATAGAGCTGATCCAGTGTCCAGCTCCATCCTTACTTGGACTCCAGCTATTTTTAGTATGACCCAAATGGTTTGTAGATCCGTTTCTTTACCCACATTGTGGATTCTCAGACTACCCAGCTCCTGGTTGTTTGGGTCTGAGTCTGAATTCTGTTCGTCTGAACTCTTCTCAGCCACCTTGTGTACCTTGTTGTACTTTTCTTGTGGTGGCTTCCTTTGATTGTTGGTCTTCTTCCCTGACCGGCATACCTTCGCAATGTGACCCAGTTTGCCACATTTCCTACACTCTTGGTTCTTAAACCAGCATTGATTCTGGTCATGCGTTGTCTTCCCACAACGGTAGCATTTTGTTGTGCTTGAAGTAATTTGGTCCACCCCGAGTGCCGCCACCTTTAGTTGCATTTCCGCCGTTCCTTTTGCTGCGGCTTCGTGCGATGCAGCTATAAGGACAGCCCTGTCCAGTGTGAGGTCATTCTCTTCCAGTAGTCGCTTCTGCGTCCCTTCTTTGGACAATCCGCATACGAACTTGTCCCGCAGTGCTTCTGTCAGATTCCCTCCGAACTGGCAGTATTTCGCTAGCCTACGCAGTTCGACCAAGTACTCCGCATTGCTTTCGTCTCTCCTCTGCGTTCTTGCGTAGAATTTGAATCGTTCAGCCAGCATCAACGGTGTGGGGTTCAAGTGGTCCTTCAGCACAGCCACAATCTCTTCGAAGGTCTGATCCGCTGGTTTATCTGGTGCTATTAGATGCTTCAAGAGCCCGTATGTTTTTGCCCCCATCGAGTTTAGCAATGTTATCGCCTTGTCGTCTTCCTCTATTTTGTTGGCTTCGCAATAGATCTCTATGCGTTCCACGTACGTGGCCCAGTCTTCTATTTCAGAATTAAAGTCGTTAATATTCCCTCGCTTAGGCATCTTTCTTCCCTTGGGAGCAGCACCAGTATTTCTTTAAGTATTCTTGTTTATTTGTTTATTTCTAAGATGGCGGTTTTCCCGCGAAATCGGCGGTTTCCCGCTCTTTCCTTCTCTCCCCGCCCACTTCAATGGCGGTATGTCAGTTAAGATGGCAGTTTTCCCGCTCTTCCTTTCTCTCCCCGCCCACTTCAATGGCGGTTTCCCACTTCTGTCGTCTCCTCCGCCTAATGGCGGCTTCCCGCGTTTCTTCCTGGTGGAAGGGGTACGCTTTCCCCCCAGCAGACAGGTTCAGCCGCTGGGCTGGCTCTCGCACAGCTCCCCTTACTCGGCTCTGTCTTTTCCTCCCGCCCGCACGGCTCTACCGGCGCTGGGTACACCCCGTTAACGGAGGACAGTTCAGCCGCTGGACTGGCTCTCGCGCAGTCTCTCTCTCCGTACCCGGCTCTGTCGCTCTCTCTCCCGCACGTTCGGTTCTACCGGCCCTGGGTACCCCGTTGGTGGAGAACAGCTCAGCCGCTGGACTGGCTCTCGCGCAGTCTCTCTCCCCTTGCTCGGCTCTGTCTCTCTCTCCCACCCGCACGGTTCCTGTTCGCCTCCCCAGCCCTCTCGCAGACCGGTGTTTCCCTCCCCGGCTGCAGCTGGGTTTCTCTTCCCGCGCCTACCCCCAGTCTCAGCGCTTCGTGTCTGCGGTCGCTGCCCGGCTTTTCCCGCCGATCGAGGTCCGACTCTCTCACGACGCCGTTGGACCCGACTTTCTGACCGTCTCCGTTCCCCCTCGACCGTGGTCGAGTGCACAGCCCTTAACCTCCGGATATTCTCTACACCTTCCCCTACTCACAGTCTCCGCGGCCGCCTTGTTTCCAGCTGATCGGCTCACTCCGCACCGTGGTAGAAGGGTAGTCAGTGCCTGTTGCTAATGGAAGCTTTTGTTGCTAAAGTCTTCCTCCTTCCTCCTGCTGCAGCCTCGTGTTTTCTTCCAGCAGCACGACGAGGGCGGTTGCCTCTCTTCGACGCTCTTCGTTGCTTTGGTAGTCTTGCCGCAGGGTACGATCGGACTCGTCGCCACTGTAAAGTCTGTGGGTTGTACGGTTAATAACGACACAGCCTTCAGGAGTAACAAACAAACGGGTCTTTACTATTCGAAGGTCAGGGCGAATCTGCCCCAGCAATCCTGCCACAACACTTATATACTGGTGTGGTCACTATCGGTATTACAGTATACAGAAGCCAAACAAATAGTGCCACACCTAAAGTAGTTCTCTTAAAGGTGAACGGTTACATTCAATAGTTCCCTTAAAGGTAGACGGGTACATACACTACAGATAGCAATGGATTCACATTTATGGTGAGTTGTGCTGCTCACTGTGCCACTAGGAGTAGTTCATCCTACCTGTGGTTCATCTCAAATTCAAACCCCCACTTGCCAATCATCTAATTACAGACTTGTGACTATCCTCCTTGAGTAAGGGAGGTAAACAGGGTCAAGTTGGCTTCAAAGTGATATGCCTGACAATTGGAGATTGGAACCAAGTCCATTTTTTGTGGTAGCTTGGTAATCCCAAACCTAAACCAGCAGGCCTGCAGCACTCTAACATATTACTGATCATTTACCAGCCAGCCTACTTTATTGATGGAACCTGGACTGTGGAGCTATCATTGGGGACTGAGATTAGCCCCAGGTAGCCCTACAAGGCAGTACTCAAATAGGTAGATTGGTCCTAACCAGGCAAGCAGTGGAAAGCTTATCAATGTTCTGTGCTGCTAACTTATGGGGCTTTGGCTGGTTAAATGCCAACAATACCTCTACACAAACTTTGGGGAGAGGGGGTCCTTCAGCCTTGGCTCTTATCAATCTACACCAATGCCCTTCAGGCTCAGGTAAGAAACGTGTATGGAGAATCTCCACTCTATATCAAAAAAATGTGGATTTCTCAGTAGTTTTATTTACTCTTAAAATGGTGTTAGGGTTTTCATATGGCAGAAATGTATTAATAAAATAAAGAAAATGAATATGACAAACATTGTAGGAAGTCGCCAACATATTTCTCAATAGAGACTAAAGTGGTACAAAATATCATTTCAAATTTGAACACACAAAAGCAGTTAGCCTATTTTAATTGCTATCTTGTCTATTCAGAAACATTCCGTGAAGGAAATTCATGTAAAGCAAATGCAATGGCCAGAAATTTCCTCTGAGCTGTTCCTGCTCCACCACCACAAATTTCCCCAGAGTGCGGCTGAAATCCCGTTTACACGTGTAAATCCGGTTTGTGCCTCACCTCCGGCAAAATTACGGCAGCGGAGAGGGAGCAACTCTGAGAAAAGTGCTGGCCAATGTAATAAACCATAGCAAAGATGTAGAATCATCCTTAGTGAAATAACAGAGAAAATGAATATTTACAAAGAATGAAACAGCCAAGACTTTGGGTCATTGTGAGATCTTTCATACAATCACATGAATAGGTCCATTGACACCAAATAATTTCTAAAATTATAGGGGCTGATTTTGACTTGGGAAAATTGCTGTTAATGGGGTATTAAGGATCTAAAAATGGGGCCAGTAGCTTCACCACCCCATTCGTCCCAATGATTGCCTGCTGTGACTTTTACAGGGGCCTACTGTTGGGAGGCTAAAGCACCTGCCTGAGCCTCTTCCCTGCAGAAATCGGGGTCCGAATGACAGAGTTAGGACTCTAATTGCAATTTTAAGGGATACATAGGCAGAGCTTGCAACACCTGGCCGTGTTCTGATCAGGAAATGTTCATTAAATAGTTATAATTATAATATTTATATTTGCAATTGAGTAAGAGTGCTCTCCTATCTCCACAAAACCTGGCCTCGCCTGCCTTCACCACCCTCCGATGACCTACCTGAGGGCCTCTGTGAGTATCCCAGCCTGCCGACATTCCTGAACACAAGGAGCAGTGAACCCCATTGAGATGCCCGCTTAGCATCTACAGCTCACCTGCTAAATACAAATTAGGCCGGCGCCTCAAAATCTCAGCCTGAACAGGTGACCGGCTGGCATGATCCTCCGATTGGCCACCCAAAAGCCAAAATTGACCTCTAGTGCTTTACAGTAATGAGGTAAAATATACTCAAACACAGGGAGACTATAGAATGAAGTACACAGCCTTAAATATATCACTGAACATTTAACATGTGTTTGTAGTAAATGGTTAATAACTTTGTGCATGTTAAGAATATACTTTGAAATACAAAATATATTCATGCATGAAAATTACAGCCTACCTTATGATGTCAATAGTTATGATATCTAAATATTTTGTTGCATCCGTATATGTACAGGCTGTGCATGGTACAAAAGTTCAATTTCATATGACTTTTTTTGGATTCATTCCAACCAAGAAAATTGAATACAGGAAAAAAATCAATTGATCTTGATGTGATCTATTCATTATAGTTAAAACTTTTTTTTTGCAGTTGATATTGATTTAGCGGCCATAATATGGACAGGTCATTTTATAATCAATTCTCAACACTAGGACACTAAAGACACTCATCCAAATGAGTCTGAAGCATCTCTCAGTATCAAGGGGAAATTGTTTCATGTTTCTTTAAACACACAAAGCTGATCAATTGGAGAGAGACACATCCCCAGACTGCATTATACGTTTAGATTTTTTTTGTAAATCAAAGCACAAGTTCAGCTGTTTACGCCAACTTCGCTTTGATGTTGTGTGCAGTGTAACTACTGGACTAAAGTCAACTTGAAGTGAGTTAGTGTGCAGCAATCTTTTGAAGTTTCACCATGTAAACATGCCTACGTTTGACATTAAATAAACATACAAATAAATGAAGTAAATGTTTCTTCCAAAGGACAAAGTGTTAATAATTAATAAGTGTTTCATACTGGGAATATTTTTGGCATAACTACAAAGCTGTTCAGCCTAATCTCAGGGAATGTCTGAAGAGGACGAACAAATGAAATCAGTCGGTCAAAAAACATACAGTGAAATGTGGATTAATGCATACCCGATCCAAGCAGAGATTTCCAGCAGAATTTCCTTTTACTCCCATTTATCTGGAAGTTATGATCCAGGCATAACATTTCTTGACATACTTTCCATACATGCATCAATATACAATTGTTTATTTAATAGTGCACAGAATTAACCATGAACAAAAATACCTTAATAATCTAATATGAATATCAAGTTATTGCATGATGTGGCACACCTTGAGGTTGTCACTGACTCATCTGAAGTTTTTACAAATGGCCAGAGGTGAGATTCTGAAGCCCATTTTTGATTATTTAATCATAAATTCAGTCATTGAGAATGGCCAATTTTGCTCCAATTCTATTATGAAGACTGGAGTTAACTTCTGGGTTCTAAATATATGTGGGCAGAAATTTCATTGTGCAATAATAGAACTGGAACCCCATTATAGAGGCGTTAACCTGAACATCCCTGTTAAATAGCAGACAGAGGAATTTCTGTGTTAAAACATTGCTATATTAGTATTGCACAATGTAACTCCACCTCAATAAAGAATTATGATTTGCTAAGTCGAACCTTCTCAGAGTATATAATTATATTCTAAAGCTAAGCTTTCCGAATTGAGAACATAATGGACTATTTTTCCTTTGTCTAGCAAGTTACCAAATTATTGTTCGAGCACTAAGGTACACTTTATTCAGTTCAGTGCTGGATTACTACCAACTGAAGAGAATATCATCCTACTCAAACCAGACTTCAACCAAGCAATCAACAACATAAATAATTATTTTGGCATAGGCCACACTATTGCTGTTAGGAAAAATGAGTGTAAGGTAACCATAAAACTCATATGAACATAGAAACAGGAGTAGGCTATTCACCCCTTCGAGGCTGCTCTGCCATTCATTAGATCTGTACCTCAACTCCATTTATCCGTCTTTGTTCCATATACCTTACCACCTTTAATCAACAAAAAGCTATCGCTCTCGGTCTTGAAAATTTCAATTAACCCAGCATCCACAGCCTTTTGGGGAGCGAATTGCAGAAAAAACATTTCATGATTTCACTCCTGAATGGCCTAGCTCTAGATAATGCCCTTATGTTCTGGAATTCCCCCACCACAGGAAGTAGTTTCTCTGTATCTACCCTATCAAATACCTGAAACATTTTAAATACCTCGATTTGATCACCCCTCAACCTACTAAACTCAAAGGAATATAAGCCAAGTTTATGCAATTTTATACTTATATTGTTTAACCTTTTAAGCCCCCGTATCATTCTGGTGAATCAGCGCTGTACTCCTTCCAAGGTTTATATATGTTTTCTAAGGTTCAGTGCCCAATACTGAATGCAGTACTCCAGATGGGATCTGACCAAGGCTCTGTATATCTGAAGTATCACTTTCTCACTTTTGAATTCCCAAATTTTTGAGATAAGGCCAACATTTCATTAGCCTTTCTGATTACTTTTTGTACCTGTCCACTAGCTTTTAGTGATTTGTGCACATGAACACCTAAATCCCTTTTTTCCTCCACAGCTCCTAGTCTCTCACCGTTAAGAAAATATTCCGATGTGTCTTTCTCAAATCCAAAGTGGATGACCTCACATGTTGAACTCCATCTGACGTAGTTCTGCCAACTCACTTAATCTGCCTATGTCCCTTTGTAATCTCCTGCTCCCATCCACACAACGTACTGTGCCTCATTTCAGGAACATAGAGAGGGTGCAGAAAAGATTTACGAGAATGATTCCAAGGATGAGGGACTTCAGTTCCATTAATAGACTGGAGAAGCTGGGGTTGTTCTCCTTAGAGCAGCGAAGATTGAGAGGAGATTTGATAGAAGTGTTCAAAATCATGAGGGGTCTGGACAGAGTAGAGATAAAGGGGCCGATTTTCCCGCAGGTGTGGGGAATTGTCGGGTTCCCCAAATGTCGGGGTTCCCACATTAATGTAAATGGGTCTGCCAGATTGATGCAATTTTCCCTCAATTGGTCAATTCATTTCCAGCATGTGAGAACCCTTGCTAATTGACTATTTCCAGTCAGAAAGTCGCACAGTATGATGTCATCATTCGTGGTGCTTTTAAGGTCCACAGCAAGCATTGCTTCCTCTGCAGGTTTCCAAACGAACCATACAGGATGGCAGAGGAGTCTGCAGCAGCTGTGGCCAGTGCCAGACCCCGAGCTGCCTCCAAATTCGATGAGGCTTCACTGCAGGCATTATTTGATGGGGTCAGGGCCCACAGGGAGGTCCTCTTCCCTAGGCCAGGGAGGAAGAGGCCTCCCACTGAGACCAAGGCTGCATGGATGCAGGTGACAGCAGATGTCAACTCGCTGGGAGTCACCATAAGAACCTGGATACAGTGTCGGAAACGATTCCATGACCTTCACCGTACAGGGAAAGTAAGTACGAAGTTCCCATCACCCTCAAACTGATCCCCATTGCCTTTCCCCACCAGCACTCAGCTTTAGCACTCTCTTCCTCCACATCCAACTTCACAGTCACATCCATGCACACTTACCCATTCCCTCTCTCTATGTTCACATTCACATAACTATTCCACCATGCAGCCCTCACACTCCCTCTCACTCTGATGCTTTGAACACAACTGACAACACACAGGGAGGGCCCTTGGTCTTGCAGCCTCACACCAGCTTTGTCTCCCTCTAAGTATCTATGCCATGCAATCTCAACACTCACTCCTTCATTCTCACTCAAACTCCACTTGTCTCCCTCATTGCAGGAAAAGAGAACTCACAACAACAGAGAGTGATCCAGGACTGGAGGAGGCCCACCCTCAATAGCCCACCTAACCCCCTGGGAGGAAGGAGTGCTGGAAATTGTCGGGGCTGATGTGGCTGCGGAAGTTGGGAAAGGAGAGACAGGGGCAGTCCCGCAAGCTGGTGACAGAATAGTTTTCCATCTCTCTCATTGACATAGCATGAGTCGCTGTTATAATTCTGAAGCTACATCATTTGGACTTATAAACATCTGCAAAATCCAATGTGCATGTAACCTTGGCATCACATCTCTAACTCTTTCCTTACTCCCCCACAGGACCATCCAGAGCCCCCATCCCCACTGCGGAGGAGTAAGAGGCTGAGCAGCCAGACTCCTCAGAGGAAGCTCCAACCTCTGAGGGCGCAACGTCAGCAGAATTCAGTGCACCCAGCACCAGCGCAGACACTCACACCTCGGTGGGACCTTTGGGACATAGAGTAGTGTTGTCACCTGGTGTATCACAGCTCACAAGTGAGCATCAGCAGATGGTGGAGACAGGGACAGCAGTGGAGAGTCCTCGTCGGAGGGCGCAGGACTCTGCCAGCTCAGCTCAGCTGCATGTCAACCCTCTGCCTCTGGGTCTATCCGCAAGAGAAGAAGTGATGGATCTCCATGCACAGATGCAGGGGTCTCTGGCAGGTTTTGTCTCCACGGTCGTTGCCAGTGTGGAGCGAATGGAGGAGTCCATAGCGCACATGAGCAGAGCCTTTGTGGAGTCATTGGTGCATGAACGCATCACCACGGAAAGGATGGCAACCTCCGTGGAAAGGATGGCTACAGTAGAGGAGAGGATGGCTACGGCCATGGAGGAGCTAAGTCGCCAGAGTGTTGAAAACATGGTGAGTGTTCAGAATAGGCTGACATCTCTGGAGGAGTGATGGTCATCTATTGAACAGAGAAACCAGATCTTCATGGCAGGCTCTCTGAGTAGGACTGCCATTGTAGAAACGGGTCCCCATGGCCCCCCTGATGTGCAGCAACATAGAAACATAGAAACATAGAAGATAGGAGCAGGAGTAGGCCATTCGGCCCTTCGAGCCTGCTCCGCCATTCAATGAGATCATGGCTGATCATCCAAATTCAGTACCCTGTCCCTGCCTTCTCTCCATATCCCTTGATCACTTTAGCCTCTAGAAATATATCCAACTCTTTCTTGAATATATTTAATGAACTGGCCTCCACCGCCCTCTGTGGCAGAGAATTCCACAGGTTCACCACTCTCTGGGTGAAGAAATTCCTCCTCATTTCAGTCCGAAATGGCTTACCCCTTATCCTTAGACTATGACCCCTGGTTCTGGACTCCCCGGCCATCAGAAACATCCTTTCTGCATCTAGTCTGTCCAGACCTGACAGAATTTTATAGGTTTCGATGAGATCCCCTCCCAATCTTCTAAACTCCAGTGAGTATAAGCCCAATTGACACAATCTCTCCTCATACATCATTCCTGCCATCCCAGGTATCAGTCTGGTGAATCTTCGCTGCACTCCCTCCATGGCAAGAACGTCCTTCCTCAGGTAAGGTGACCAAAACTGCACACAATACTCAAGGTGCGGCCTCACCAAGGCCCTGTACAACTGCAGCAAGACATCCTTGTTCTTGTACTCGAACGCTCTTGCTACGAAGGCCAACATACCATTTGCCTTCTTAACCGCCTGCTGCACCTGCATGCTTACCTTCAGTGACTGGTGCACAAGAACACCCAGGTCTCTTTGCACTTCCCCTTCTCCCAATCTATTGCCATTCAAATAATAATCTGCCTTCCTGTTTTTGCCACCAAAGTGGATAACCTCACATTTATCCGCATTATAGTGTGCTCTCAAGCCACTTGCAGACACTGAGGGGGACCTGACCCATGAGAGGGAGGTTGGTGGCAGACCTCAAGGAACTGGGGGCTCTTCTCCAAGCGCTCACACTTCCATGCCACTGCAGAGCCCTCGGTCAGAGCCCCGCCGGAGTCCACACCCAACGGAGATAGAGGTCTCAACCCCTGCACAGCCACAGGAGCAGCAGACTGCTGGCGAGCCCTCACAGGCTCGCCATCCCAGAGGACGCCCGCCAAAGGTGTCGAGACAGGAGCAGCAGGAAAGTGAGCAAGGGGCCTCCACATCTGATGAAGCCACAGAGGAACCACTATGTAGGAGCATGCGTAAGAGGAAAATAAAGCACTAATAGTCACAAGGGTAGTCACTTGGGTGGAATGTTGTGTTTATTTGAAAAATGCCATCAGTTGGTTATTGTAAATAAAATTTCTGATGGCAACTTCTGCAGTTGTGGCGTGTGTCATTTCGCGAGTGGGGCTGGAGATCCTCTAATGCCAAGAGGGGAAGGAAAAAAAGGCCTCCCATGCTTCTGGTAGGTGCCTCAGTTGAGGAAGCGCTGAGTGAGGATGGCGAGAGGGGCTTCCCAGGAGCTCACACTGGAGAAGTGTGTGAGGCTCCAACCTTCCACAGCTGTGCCTAAGCCTGGAACAAGTTGCCCCAAGCCTGAAACAACAAGGTCCTGCAACCTACAAATGATGTCTGATTAAATATCTTCTTTCCTG
The DNA here is from genome assembly GCF_052327205.1 of Somniosus microcephalus. Taxonomy (NCBI): domain Eukaryota; kingdom Metazoa; phylum Chordata; class Chondrichthyes; order Squaliformes; family Somniosidae; genus Somniosus; species Somniosus microcephalus. The sequence goes on from NC_140991.1 coordinate 230,998,176, forward strand.
ATTGACCTGCATCTGATAGTCAGCAATCCGATATTGTTCATGCCAGGTTTCATCAGCAGGGTTCCCACCAGGCGTGTTTAACGTGGGAAAAGGCTGAAAATAGCAAGGACCCCTTAAAATCGCATTATAGATGCCAATTATTGGTGATTAAGATGTCTGAAGACTACTCCCGCCTGCTGCGGGCGGGACTGAATCGGGTCGGACAGAAACGCCTGGGTGAAAATCGGATGGGGCGGGTAAACAGGCGGGGGGGGGTCGCGACCTCCTATTTTTGCGATTTCCCCCCCCCCACACGCCTGAAAGCCCGCCTGACGGCTCCAGGAAAATCGGCCCCAAACGGTTCCCATTGGCAGAAGGGTCGAGAACCAGAGGACACAGATTTAAGGGATTGGCAAAACAACCAAAGGCGACATAAGAAAAAACTTTTTTACTCAGCAAGTGGTTAGGATCTGGAATGCACTGTCTGAAAGGGTGGTGGAGGCAGACTCAATCACAGCTTTCAAAAGGGAGTTGGATAAGTACCTGAAAGAAAAACATTTGCAGGGCTATGGGGAATGAGCGGGGAGTGGTTCTGGCTGAAGTGCTTTTGCAGAGAGCTGGCACGGGTTCAATGGGCCGAATGGCCTTCTTCCGTGCTGTAACCTTTCTATGATTCTATAACTAGGAGATGGCACTTCTGCTTGAAAAAACACAATGGGCTCGAATTTCCAAGCCCCATGGAGGCGGGTTTGTAGGTGGGAGTGGGGGGAAAATTGCAGAATCGGGGGGCACGAACCCTTCCCACCCCCAACCCGCCTTATTGCCCGTTTCCCAGGAGGTGGGTACCCGAGCTGTGCTGGGAGCCGTCTCCCCGAGGCGGGAAGGGGATTAGTGTCAATTAACTGCCTGTTAACAGGTAGTTAACAGGCAGATTTTGGCCTAATCCCTATTTTTAGCCCTGAAGTGTGGGCTGCCCGATGGCTCCAAACCACGGCAAGTTAGCGAGGTGGGCTGAAGTGCTTGCAGGGTTCGAGATGTCCGGTGTTCAGGTGAGTGATGGGTGCATGAGTGCAGAGGTAAGTGTGTTTGGTGTGTGTAAAGTGTTTAAATAAGCTTTACTTACCTTTACTTACTAATGCAGGCTTCCTTCCTTCAGGTCTCGGGAGTCCCTCATCTCATCGGCATAGAAAGCAGAATGGCCGCGAGCTGTCAAAAGTTGCAGCATTCTGCTTTCTGTTCTGGAGAGATTTCTAACTGAGTCTGTGGAGAAGGATTCAAGTTAAAGTCAGATGGTCAGTGTTTGACAGCTTCACAGAGCTGTCAAACGCTGATATTTCATCTGTCAAAAGCTCTTGACAGATTAAATGTCAATCCACGATGTCACCTGTAACCAGGTGTCCCTTAATTGGCCTGCTGAGCCCGCTGGGCGGGCTTAACAAGGTCAATCAAGGGATAATCGCATGGGTTGGCCACAAATCGATGGAGGCAGGACTACAACCCAAAAAGTGGGAGTCCTGCCTCCATCACGTCCCCATTGACAAAATCCAGCCCAATAGATTTGATTTTGGATGGAGTGTGCAAGCCGGTCAGCTGTACATTCAGCAATGAAGCAGCCTCATTTAAATTAGGTAGCGGGGTGCTAAACAGGCATCGCACTGCTGCTCTTCGGATTAAGGCTGGTCAATATCAAGCGGCCACGTTTGCCATGGAGGTAAGTGCGTTTGTGAGGAGGGGGGTCCTGGGGCGGCAGCAGCCCAGTTTATCTGCTACTTCTCTGGGCCCCACAAAAATAATTTGACACTTACCTTGGCTGGGTGGAAATGATCAATGCATGCACAGCGCATGTGGTACTATTGCTTGGAACAGGCGGGTGCTTTGGGTGCCCAGTGGTAGGCTCCTTTCAAACTGGCAATAGCCTCTTCGTCAGTGTTAAAAGGGTGGTAAGGCTATCAACGCCATTTTGAGCCCGGCAAAACAAGTGAAAATCGAGCCCAGATGGAACTTAATCAAGGATTGAGGCAAGGATGTTGCAATGTTTCAATTAAAATAAGATGCAAAGGACTGTAGGAAATGCGCAATTGACCCTGAACAGAAAGAAGAAAGAATATTGTAGCAAGCAAGCGATCCTCAAAAGCAACCAGGAATAGACCTTGTTTCAATCCCAGGGTTCAGAAACTTATAGAGAAAAGATTTTGGGGTATTGGCTGTGGAACAGCAACAACAACAACCTGTATTTGTATAGTGCCTTTAAAGTAGTGAAACATCCCAAGGCACTTCACAGGAGTATTATAAGACAAAAAAATTGACACCAAGCCACATAAGGAGAAACTAGGGCAGGTGACCAAAGCTTGGTCAAAGAGGTAGGTTTTAAGGAGTGTCTTAAAGAAGGAAAGAGAGGTAGAGAGGCAGAGAGGTTTAGGCAGGGAACTCTAGAGCTTAGGGCCTAGGCAACAGAAGGCACGGCCACCAATAGTTGAGCGATTATAATCAGGGATGCTCAAGAGGGCAGAATTAGAGGAGCACAGATACCTCGGGGGGTTGTGGCGCTGGAGGAGATTACAGATTTAGGGAGGGGCGAGGCCATGTAGGGATTTGAAAACAAGGAATTTTGAAATCGAGGCGTTGCTTAACCGGAAGCCAATGTAGGTCAGTGAGCACAGGAGTGATGGGTGAACGGGACTTGGTACGAGTTAGGACACGGGCAGCTGAGTTTTGGATGACCTCAAGTTTAAGTAGGGTAGAATGTGGAAGGCCAGCCAGGAGTGCGTTGGAGTAGTCAAGTCTAGAGGTAACAAAGGCATGGATGAGGGTTTCAGCAGCGGATGAGCTGAGGCAATGACGGAGATGGGCAATGTTATGGAGGTGGAAATAGGCGGTCTTAGTTATGCTGCGGATATGTGTTTGGAAGCTCATTTCAGGGTCAAATATGTCACCAAGGTTGCGAACTGTGTGGTTTAGCCTCAGACAGATGTTAGGGAGAGGGATGGTCAGTGGCTAGGGAACAGAGTTTGTGGTGGGGATCGAAAACAATGGCTTCGGTCTTCCAAATATTTAATTGGCGAAAATCTCTGCTCATCCAGAATTGGATGTCGGATAAGCAGTCTGACAATTTAGAGACCGTGGAGGGGTCGAGAGAAGTGATAGTGAGGTAGAGCTGGGTGTCATCAGTGTACACGTGGAAACTGACGCTTTGTTTTCAGATGATGTCACTGAGGGGCACCATGTAGATGAGAAATAGGAGGGGGCCAAGGATAGATCCTTGGGGGACACCAGAGGTAAAAATGCGGGAGCAGGAAGAGAAGCCATTGCAGGTGATTCACTGGCTACGATTAGATAGATAAGAATGGAACCAGGCATGTGCAGTCCCACCCAGCTGGACGATGGTGGAGAGGCATTGGAGAAGGATGGAGTGATCAACCGCGTCAAAGGCTGCAGACAAGTCAAGAAGGACGAGGAGGGATAGTTTACCTTTGTCACAGTCACAAGGGATGTCATTTGTGACTTTGATGAGAGCCGTTTTGGTACTGTGGCAGGGGTGGAAACCTGATTGGAGGGATTCAAACATGGAATTGCGGGAAAGATGGGCACAGATTTGGGAGGCAACAACACGTTCAAGGACTTTGGAGAGGAAAGGGAGGTTGGAGTTGGGGCAATAGTTTGCAAGGACGGAGGGGTCAAGGGTTGGCTTTTTGAGGAGTGGGTGTTGAAGGCATATTTGAGGGAGAGGGGGACAGTACCTGAGGAGTGTACCAGAAAATGAAATTGAATTGCAAAATACAGTGCAAAGAAAATATTCTGCTAAGCGTTATATATGAAGGCCTGGAGTTTCCGCTCGATCGCGCTGGTTTTTTCAGCACAATTCGCCCAAAATCGGCATTACCGGCGCAAGAGATCACAGAACTTTAAGTGCAAATTGCGTTCAGTGCAAATTGAGTTTCCACAATCTTTTGCGCTAGTTTTAAAAACATCATGCTAGAATCAGGCCCCTCCCACACAATTGGCCACACCCCCGAGTGAATTAATCACCATGGCGAGTTTCCTCTAATTGCGCTCGTTTGCAGGCCGTCGAGAAGGTTCCAAAAATTAAGCTGGATCTTTTGGCTGCAAGAACTCTAAAAGGTGCATTTTAAAAGATTTTGGATGTAATTTTTTTTAATTTACAAAGGAAATGACTGCTGTACAACAATATAACTAGAAAATAGTTTTGTATATTTTTTAAAATATTTCAGTCATTTAAAATTGGGTTACTCACAGGTGGTGGATTGACACTATGATTAAAAGGCTTATTTTTTGTGATAAACTCATTTTTAGCTGTATTAATCAAACTTTACCAAGTTACCATTCTTAAATATATCAAGGAATATTTTTTAAAGCAAAATTTAAAAGCAAATTTTATGTATTAAAACGCTGCCCGATTGCGTTGGTTCATGGCAGATTTGGTGTCCGTCGATATGCAAATGATTTTGAGCGGAAACTCAGGGGAAAACAAACACTTTTCAAAACAGGCACGATTTTGGACGCATTTTGCGCTGGAAACGCCGATTGCGCTCAAAGCGGAAAATCTACTCCAATATAAACAAGGTTATACCTGGCATGCACAACATTCATTTAATGTTTATTTAGGGCTAGATTTTCGGGGAGCCGTCAGGCGGGGTTTCAGGCATGTGGGGGGGGGAAATCCCGAATTCGGGGGTCCCAACACCAACCCGCCCAAAACCCCGCCCCACGGAAGTTTCAGGGGCGGCGGGTACCCGCCCCGCACTGGGACCCGCCGAAACCAGGCGGGAAGGGATTAGTGCCAATTAACTGCCTGTTAACAGGTAGTTAACAGGCAGTTTTTAGCCTAATCCCTATTTTGAGGGGTTTCATTTGGGTTTCCCGACGGCTCCAAACCATGCCAGGTTTGCGAGGCGGGCCGTCGGGTTGAAGGAGTTGGAGGGGTCGCGATGTCGGCGCTCAGGTGAGTGATGGGTGCATGAGTGCAAAGGTAAGTGTGTTTGGTGTGTCTAAAGTGTGTAAAGAACTTTTACTTACCTGTACTTACCTTAACAGCCTTTCTTCCTGTAGCCGTCGGGAGCGCATCACTCAGCCGGAACTGAACGCTGAACGGCTGCGATCTGTGAAAAGTGACAGCCTTCAGCTTTGAGTGCCGGTGACAGTTCTGAGTCTGTGCAGAATGACTCAGCTTAGAACTCAGAGTGTCAGTTTTTCACAGCTTCAAACAGCTGTAAAACACTGATATTTCATCTGTCAAGAACTCCTGACAGATGAAATTTCAGTCTGTGACATCACCTGTTGCCGGGTGGCCCTTAATTGGCCTGCTGATCCCGCTGGGCGGGCTCAATAAGGTCAATCAAGGGAAAATCGCGTCGATTGGCCGGACGTCAAAATAGGCGGGTCAAAAACCCGAAAGGGGAAGTCCCGCCTTCTTCCCAACAGGTTCGGCAAAATCTACCCCTTAATGTTTATTAAATTAAAATGCCTGAGCATGTAACAATACAGGAGCCGTTCAACATTTAAAAGCATGTATAAGTTGGTGCTCACTGGTACAGATGAGGAACCACATAACCCTGTGGAAGGAGAATGTATAAATGCAACTAAAGCCATATCTCTAATATTCACATGCATTTGCATTGACGTGTGATCCCAGGCACGTCCAAAAAAAATCATTATCCTTCTCCTCATCATTTCCCAAAAGATACAACTAACCTTTAAAGTTATTCTAAAAGGACATCTAACAACCATACCAGGAATAAAGGGTGTGCAGACCAAAGAAGCCAACACCAGAAGTCCATGTTACCTCAGGTTGTAGGTAAAAGAGCTCCAGCAGGAGGGTGAAATAAAGAAAGTTCCCCATCATACTGTAGTAAGTACACGTCACAAGAGCAACATTCACTGAAATAAAAAGTAGAAGACAGCTATGGCCCTTCAGTCACATACATCAGGCATATATCTGGTATTTCCAAGATAAATCTTGAACAAATAGGAAGAAGGCTTGTGGAGGCTCACTGTGACCTGAAGGACTGCCTTTCCAGATATTCGTTGTGAAGTTCATGTAATTTTTGTAGGAGATGGGAATAGAAGACAGGACCTGGGCCATGTAGAACTTTTTGGTACTTCCTTACATTTCTGTTCAAGTTTGCTTTCCTTGATAGGCATTGCAGTTGCATCTACTATTATCATTGGCTAACAAAGAAGTTTATTTGGTCTGCTCTTTTATATTGCTTGATGTTAATAGAGGTGATAGAGTCAGAAAAAATCTCACTTGCAGTTATTAAAGCCATTCTTCTAGGGTTCTTACTCCAAATCGCTGTCCAGTGGGCCTCATGACTTCTGCAAGATGGTGGGAGTCAGGCAATGTGTCATATTGAAGTGTGCCAGGAAAGTGCTTAGTCAACACAGTGATCATTAACATGTGTCATAAAAATGCTGTCGTAGGCTGTCACTCGACTAGGTATAGGCGAGATGTGGAAAAGAGAGCAAAGACTAATGTGCCTTAATGAAGAAGCAATTAAAAAAGCTGTGAAAATACTGCAAACCCTATTGTGTGGATGCTTACAAGCAAATTGGTACTATTGATGATACAGGCCAGCTATTGCTGAGTAAAACTGGACAACTGTCTCACTGAATATTGATAGCTGGAAATGAATTTACCAGATGACCAAGACCACAGATTTACTGTTTTTGTGGAAAAACAAACAGAATTGTGGAATTTGATCCCCAAAGCATCACTAAAAATCCTAGACTCTCATGTAATAAAAACAGTATTGAACTTATTTATTGATTGTAAATCAGTTGACCTGCAGATGACTGAAGGATGTCTCAGCAAGAGTCAAGAGACAGGTGTCCATTAGTTTAGTGATTAAATTCCTCCCCCCTCCCACCCCCCCACAGTGTAATAATGAACATACGTATCAGGAAGTTCCCAGATTCAATCTCTGTCTGGCCTGTGTTCAGTTAGCTGACCTTATTCAAAGCGTTCCTACAAATGGCCTCAAGGCTCCTGTGCCAGGGAACGGAAAGGATGCCATCTTCCAAGAAATCAGTGGCATGCTTGTCCAGAGAAGTACCCTGAATCCTCAGTATCATATGGCATGACTGAGTGTTTCAAGTTTTTAACTTTTATATTGGGGCTCTGTGACTGGGACTCGTCTATTAATGCTAGTGTACTGATGGGGAATGTGTGGCATGTTGGATTGACAATAAATGAGATGGTGCTTTTGTGAGAAATTAGTCTGCCAAATGACTTTACTCTGGAAAGAAAGGATGTACAGCCATCAAATATCTGGACGTTAAAGGAATTATTGGAAACTGTTCATAAAATTGCTCACCACCATAAATGAACAAACAGACAGGAAGTAAATTGTGATCAGAGTTCCATAGTCCTGAAGAAGTAGTCATCTATTCAGCCTATAGAGCAGATGTGACCTTTGTCTTAAATTTCCTGTGACCATGGAATGGACTATAACTTATCTTCAAGTGGCTAAGTGATGCAATTTTCATGGTTCCAAAACACCTGCTGCTAGACCTAAGATACTTCAAGTGGATTGCCTGAAACCATACAGATGCAGGGAAGTACCCAGCTGGTTGTCCACATGAAGACTCAGAGGAAGGTTTCTCCCCACTGAGCTAAAAAATTCCCAGAAAGTAGACTAATAGAAGAGCATGATCCTGAAATACCCAATGGGGAAACATTATGATTCATTCGGTGGGATCGTTGGCATAGTTGAAGTAGAACTGGAGTGTGAATAGAAGAGGACTTTGAAGTAATAGAGATATGATAACGCAAAGAAATCCTTTACAGAAACCAACTAACAGTATTTATATTCCCCTAGTATATTATCTAGTCTTGTTTTTGCTTATGTGTGAAGATTCAAACAAGCATCTTCCAGTGGGATTAGTGTAACAAAATTTGTGTAATGGTATATTATTATTATAATTTTGGTAAATATTAATAGGTATTTTAGTAAAAGTCATGTTCTGTTCAACTCTAGAAAGTTCTTAAATGTGTCAAAATTTATGTTATTCATGAGGATTGGAAGTTATTGGCATTTTTAGGCAAAAGTAAGAAAATGCCACCTCATTGCAGCTCTAATTCTGTTATTCCTAGTTAAGTAGTTGTTCCATGCCACCCATCGCTAAATAATTCATATACTTTATTGCTAGCGCAAGCCTATTTTCTGCTCTGTTGTTATATCATTTCTATCCGCATGACTGTTTATATAATTATTTTCCTCGTATTGTTGCAATTGTGACTAAACACAGCAAAGACTTTGCCCTAGCATATAAGTTTAGTATAGATTGACCAACAGAATAATGATGAGTTCTTGTAGGTTTTGCAGCTACTGTAGCTTTGAATTGGTAGTTGTTCAATTACATCAATGAGCTTAAGGTCTCAAAGTACAGGTCTGGTTCCTCCTTTAAAGGCCCCCTGAACAGAACCTGCAATGTTGCAGTATCAATCTATAACCCTTCCTATGTGCAACACTCAAGCAACATTAGAAGAATAATTGGTAGCTAGTGGGTGTACAGCTCCTGAAATTGAATTATCTATAAGCACAGTGAATTTTGGTTACCTTCTACACGGAAAACTGTAATTACTTTCTTAAAGTATGTCTTGTGTTTGACCAATGTCCAGACAATGAATAGAATGGTGCATAAGTATGCAGCTACATTTATTTCACTCTTGAAAATCCCTTCACAATGCATTCACTCCTGAGGTCTTTCAGACCTGAAATAAAACATGCAATGCATAGTTGTAAGATTCGCAAAATTCCCACATTCCCCCAAGGTTATTAATAAAAGGGACCCTGTATGGACAATTTAAAAAGGGTACCCAAAAGATGGCGTCCGCACCTCGTGACCAAAAGCCTGTAAGATTTTAAAAGCTTGGACTCTGCAGCACAGAGCAGGCAGTTTTGGGAAATCGAAACTTAAAATGCATTTCTGTGAAAAGGACTTTGTGTTTGAAAAACCAGACAGCTAGGCAAACACTGAATATGCATTTCATCAGATTGGAACAGATCAACCCAGTTAGGCCTAAGCATGAGGCCATTAGTTTGTCCGCATAAATAATCGGAAACAGCTTAAGGAAGCCACCAAGGCTGCACAGGCCAATTAAAATGCATTAATGACAATACAGCTTGGACATCAGGCCATCAGGTGCGATAAACAGCCATCTAAAGCCAATTAGTTTAGATTAGTATAATCATTTAAAACAGCCCGCCAAAAGTTAAACAATGGACTGACCTGATTTGGTGTGCAGATTAAGGGCCATCCGAAGGAGTATAACTGTAGGCCCTCAGTACCAATCGCTCTCTTGACTCTTGACTCTCTTGCTCTGCCCTCTCGACTCTGACCTCTTGGGCTGCTGCCGCCCGTACTCGTGCACTGGCCTCGTGGCGGGTTCTCTTCTCGCTCCCCACATTGGGTGAATACAGCCAAGGACATCCATACCAATCACGGAGAGGGGAACGAGACCCAAGTCCAAAGTCACCCAGGACACCCGGGCCACGAAAGAGGGCAAAGAAAACGAGGCGAAACGAAATGAGACGAAGAACAAGGTAGAGACCCGACAAGAGCAGAGAAGGGCAGCAAAAGACGCATTGATAAAAGCCAAACGCCTAGTTATAAGCTGGCGTTTGGGGAAGAGTTTAGACGAATAATACCAGCGTTCCAAGATTGGGTAGTAAAATCAAACCAGCAGTGAAGACCGCCAACCGCCCCGTCACCACCGACGACCGCCCGAGGGAGAGGAAGAAGAGAACCCATCGCGACGAGATGACGACGGTAGCTGAGGAGAGGAAAGGTGTGTCACAGCAACAGCTCCAGCACCGCGCCCTGAGACCACGTGGTGATGGAGTACCCCAAAGGACAGGAGGCCAAACCTCAAAACTCGCAACTGTTAAAGCAACAGGCCTTGGATTGGTGAACATGAATTCCTGGCCCCTCATAGCTTAATCTAGTTAGGTATAGGGGGTGGGATAAGGATAAGGGGATTGTTAAAGTAATAGTTTTTTTCCCCTCGATGTGTCGTGTGTTCCCCATTCCCTGTATAAGTATATAGTTATTTTGTTTATGCCTGTAATTGTTTACCAGTAATTTCTCTTAAGACTGTGTTTGTATTTGTGTTTTAATAAAATCTTGGTTTTCTTACACCAAACCACTTGTCTACTCGATTTTTCTGTATCGCCGCCTGCACCTAAGTCCGGTGTCTAGAACCCAGGGGCGTGGGAGCGATTTGAACCGCTCACAGGCAGTCAGGGGCATAACTGACTGGGCGCACGTGCCACCCGCCACCCCCTACATAGTTGTCAATCTTTTATCTGATGTCATTCAACAAAATAGGGCATCTTCATTAAGTCACAGTTTAACCATCATTAGATTGATCTATAAATAAAAGCTGTCTTAGGATGGATTGCAATACTGTAACACAATCAGGGGGTGGGGGTTCAGGTGACATAATAAACCATGGGGCAGTAATTTCTTGGGGGGTTCCACTGGTCTCCTGCCATAACCTGGGCAGGAGACCAGCAGAATACCCAGAAAATAGTTGCAATGGGTCTCCACCATTTCTGGGAGTTTCCAACTTGGAGTAGAACCTCTGCTCATTATTTCCAAGGCAAATACCTAGGCAACCACCGCACCCCAACTCCCCGGCCCCCAGAGCCTCAACGGCAGGTGGACACATGCAGCAGATGGGTGCCGGAGATGCATCTTTAGTGGTGCTTGCACCCATCTGCTACGTGCAAATGAGATGTCCTCCCAATGACCCGGCAAACTCTGACAGGGTCAGCGGGCGCAATGCCAGTGGTTACGCCAGGGGTGTATTCGAAGAAATTCAGCCCCTATCAACTTATAAAGACATCTGAGCACAAGTTCAAGTAAAATATATTAAATATATTAGCTTATTTCCTGGTATCCAATCCTTTCATTATAGATAGGCATCAAGGGCCAAATCTACAGAGCACACTGGTCATTGGTTTCTGCTACAGTCCCTCCAGCAAACTGGTTAAAAAATGTGTACCTCAATAAAATTCCTCCATGAACAGATTATGGCACTTAAAATGCTCGGGGTGTGTTTGTTGTGCTGGCATAGGTGCTGTGAAATGGGTGTTGCTGACATCCTCTCCTGACCCCGCCAGAGTATCTGGGACCACATTCTGAACACCTGCTAGAGGAGGTGAGAGAAAAAAAATGGCTGGCAAATCAGGCAGTGGCTATCTGTCTCTACTGACCTGAATTTACATTTCATGGTGGCAGTTGACCCCCTTTATAAGGAGGCCAATATGACTGAGTGTGCCAGGGCTGTGCAGGCCTGGACACCCAAGTGGGCCCAAGTGCCCCTAAACTGGCCATCATGCTGGGTTTCTTTGCCGCAAACATATCCCTGGGAAGAATGGAAGTACGAGCCGTTAGAATTCCAGCGTGGGCAAGCTGTGGAGCTGGCCCCGCCTTCTTTAATGTCATAGGCCATGTTTTGGTGGACTGATGTTCCACCCACCCCAGGCTCTAACACAATTTCTTCTTGAGGCCTCTTTTGGGTGGAGATCCAGTGTTTCTGAATCCACCGACTGATTTTCTGCTTCAATGGCGCCACTTGCACCTGATTTACCCACCTCCCTCCCACCACCCTCACCTCCACTCCACTCACCATTACACCAGCAGCCCTGGGGAAATCGGGGCTAATATTATTTAAACAAATTAGAAAGTTAACTTGAATTCAAAGCTGTAAATCTTATCTTGCGCTTTATTTTTCATCAAATTGCTCCTGTTTCTCTCCTTTTACTCTCCCAAAGCTTTTGACAATTGCTGGAGTATAGCACCATTTGCACTATCCTCTAAGACCTCGCCCAAGTGGCCAATCTCCCTATGTGATCCTAGACAGTGAGTGTTGCCAGGCTATTTGACTGTGTGTAGTGTCTTGTTTTGCACACTTTGTACAAAAATAATAAATTACAGGACAACGGAGTATTACAGTTTAAACTATTTTAATGAAGCATCAGGTCTGTAAGCTTTCTCAATCAAACAGCAGGACCCTGGGTCCTCCAAAACAAAGCAATCCTTACAGATGCCTGCAGGCCAATGACAACTCAGCATGTGATCACATGTGATCACATGTGAATATAATAGGTATTCCTTACAGATGCCTGCGGGCCAATAATAAATCAATATGCAAATGTTACATCCCCTTTCTTTTAAAAGAAAAATGTTATGTATTACTTTTGAACCTTTCTTCTACATAATGTTCTCAGTAGCATCAACATATAAGTAAACTCAACATTTAACTAGCACTGAAAACATCTCAACGTTTCAATAACGATGTACAGCTTTATTTAGGGCAGCGATCCGCCTACACCCTTTGGACAGTTCACAAGTCAAGGATAACTCTAGGCTTGACCTCTCATCGGATGACGGTGTTGTTCCTTGGTGTTCAGGAGGTGCCTGCGATTGCGGCGGTACACCTGTCCTTCTGGAGTGCGGACAAGATATGATTGCTCAGTGTCAGCTGGCTGGATGACAACTGTTGGCTTCCAGTAGTCATGCTCCTGGATTCTGACGGATTCTCCATTGTGCAGCGGCGGCAGTAGTCTAGCTGACATGTCATAGTATCTCTTTTGGTGTTGCTGTCTCTGTACACGTTTTGCATACACTTGCTTGCAGCTGACGACCTGCCAGGGCCTGTCTGGGATACGGTGAGGTATCATGGGCTCTTTGACATTTGATTGGCGGCGTTCTAGACAAAAGGAACATTTTCCGACAATGTCCTCAATGTGTTTGCACATTCCGGGCCAAAACATAATGTCACATGCTCTTTGTTTGCATTTTTCCATGCCCATATGTCCAGCATGAACTTTTGTCAACATCTCTTCTCTGAGACTGGTAGGAATGATGATTTTCTCCCCTTTGAAGACGATTCCGTTGATTTGTGACAGTTCATCTCTGTGGTTCCACAATTCAGATATGCTCTGAGGGCATTTCCTCCTTTCCTCAGGCCATCCTTCATGTATGACTTTGCTCAGCAGTGTGAGTTGTGCATCTTTCTCTGTTCCTGCTTGGATCTCCTTCAGTTTTGAGTCACTCACAGGTAAGCTGTTGTACACCATGTGCACCTGCACATCCATGCCTTCACTGAGGCTGCTGTCCTGGTAGCTAAGAGACTTTCTGGAAAACGTGTCTGCGAAAGGAATGTCTTTGCCTGGACGGTGAATGATTGTGAAGTCGTACTTCTGTAGCTGAAGGATCATTCTCTGTAGCCTTGGTGGGGCTGCGGCTAGTGGTTTCCTCATGATTGACTCGAGGGGCTTTGTGGTGTATGTGCCTTTAAGAGCAATTATGGTGTATGTGCCTTTAAGAGCCCCAGGTGTGCGTAATGCCGGTAATTGCCACTTGGGCTATATAAGCCTGTGTATTGTGTATATCCTTTAGAAATCCGCCCCCCCCCAGACTTGCTTAGTAAATACCTATGAACCAACTCCTGTCTTCAGTGTCTTTATCTACACACGGACACTACAGTGGCGACGAAGTGGAAATGGACTTACCTGCAATTCGGCAGCACCTCAAGGACATCGATTCCTCCAGCGTCCAGAAGACTCAAGGAAGTAAGAGAAACTGTGGTTTCACCAGCTGGCCAAGCTGGTGACAGGTACTACGCTAATCCTTCCTGGGCGTCAGGCTGGAGCTCCAGCGGCGGGCTCTACAGCTGAGACAGGCAGCAAAATCGGAGGCAAGCAATAATGGACTGGGAGGGTGCACTCAAGAGACGGCCGGCGCGGCAAGCAGGTCAACGTTTAGACCTCCGTCGGGAACGAGTCTCCAACAGTGAATAAACGGAAACCACAGTAAAACAGCGTTGTTATCGGTAGCAGTGGCGGGAAAGCGCGGGAAGCGCCATATCGTTGCTACAGAAAAAAAAAAGCGCGGGAAGCGCCATATCTTTTCTGAAATGCCTAAATCTGGTAATATTGAGGCTTTTGATGGCGAAATAGAAGATTGGACCACATACGTGGAAAGAGTAGAGGTTTATTGCACTGCAAATGGAATAGCAGATGAAAAAAAAGCTTCAGTACTTCTGAACTTAATGGGCGCGAAGACATACGGGCTGTTACGAAATTTAATCACTCCAGCCAAACCAAAGGACAAGACTTTTAAAGAAATTGTTGATACCCTGCAGGAGCATTTAAACCCAACACCGCTGCTGATAGCGGAACGATTCAAGTTCTTCAAGAGAAATCAACACAAGAATGAAAGTAACGCTGATTACCTAACCGAATTAAGAAAGCTATCAAAGTACTGCCAATTCGGAGCAGGACTATCGGATTATCTTCGAGACAAATTTGTTTGCGGTCTCTTAAGTGAAGGAACACAAAAAAGACTGCTTTCTGAAAAAGATTTAACATTGGACAAAGCTTTCAGTATGGCTGTATCATACGAAGCAGCAGCAAAAGGAGCTGCAGAGATACAACAAGAGACACAGGACTTCGGCACCCATAAAATGACACAGGAGTTCGGAAGCTGTTATCGCTGCGGCAGATCCACCCATAACCAGAGGGACTGCTGGTTCAAGAGCAAAGCATGCAGGCAATGTGGTAAGATTGGACACATTGCACGGGTATGCCAATCTGGACAAAATAAATCCACTGACAGAAAACAAAAAATCAATAAAGAAAAGTACAGGAAGGTACAAATGATGACGGACAATAGCTCCGAAGACCAGAATAGCGATAGTGACTCCGAAAACAAGAGACTAAGCTGTCTCAAATTACATAATGTACTTGCCAAAGAGGATTACCAAACCATTTGGGTTACCCTCACAATAGCAGGGTCCCCAGTTAAAATGGAGCTAGATACAGGATCAGCTCTGACCGTAATAAATCGACGAGATTACGAGAGGCTATTTTCGCATATACCTCTAAAAGACACATCCATTATCTTAAAAACATATACGGGGCAGAAAGTCTACCCCAAAGGAAAAATAAGGGTGCCTGTGGTATACAACAGCAAAGAAATACAAAAGTTGTATTTATACATTCTACAAGATGGTGGTCCACCGTCGTTGGGACGTGAATGGATAAGGAAGATACGTTTAGACTGGCACTCCATTCAGGCACTGACGGTGACCAGTAAGGAAAAAAACAATGATGACATCATACCTGAACGATTAAAAGACATCTTGGCCAACGCCAAAGAAGTGTTTCAAGAGAAACTAGGAACCTTGAAAGGCATCACCGCCTCAATAAAAGTGGAAGATACAGCAATTCCAAAAATTTTTAAGGCAAGACCGGTGCCACACGCAATACGTCCGGCAGTTGAGGCAGAGCTGGAGAATTTGGAAAAGGCAGGCGTATTATCCAAAATAGATTGGAGCGAATGGGCAACACCCATCGTTCCAGTCATGAAAAAAACATTGAAAAATAACTCTGAGGAACAGAAAAAAATTCGCATCTGTGGGGACTTTAAGGTGACTGTAAACCCGGTCCTTCACACGGTACAGTATCCTCTTCCGAGGATAGAAGATATTTTCGCCTCACTATCCGGAGGGAAACGTTTCACAAAAATTGACTTGGCACAGGCATATCTACAGATGGAGGTTGAGGAGACCTCTAAAAAGTATCTCACAATAAACACACACAAAGGCCTGTACCAGTACAATCGACTGGTTTTTGGAATAGCATCAGCTCCAGCTATCTGGCAAAGAACTATGGAGCAAGTCCTGCAAGGGATTCCGGGGACTCAATGCTACCTAGACGACATCCTTATAACAGGAGAAAACGACAACGAGCACCTTGCCAATTTGGAGCAGGTGCTCACTAGGCTGAAAGAACGGGAAATTTTTCCAAAATCATATATCATATTGTGGCCACATAATTAATAAGGAAGGGTTGCATAAGTCACCTGAAAAAATTGAAGCAGTTATAAAAGCCCCAGCACCTGAAAATGTTTCACAATTAAGGTCATTCCTGGGATTAATAAATTACTATCATAAATTTTTACCGAACTTATCAACTATTCTACACCCTCTTAATGATCTTCTACAGACAGGAGTGATTTGGAAATGGAACGAAGACTGTAAACGTGCCTTCCATAAATGTAAAGACTTAATCACATCCGAGAAAATTTTAGCTCATTACAACCCATCACTACCAATCAGACTGGCGTGCGATGCATCCCCTTACGGCATAGGAGCGGTATTGTCCCATAGATTCCCTGATGGCTCGGAACGGCCGATAGCTTTTGCGTCACGCTCATTGAACTCAGCTGAGCGTAACTATGCCCAGATAGACAGGGAAGCACTCAGCTTGGTATGGGGAGTGAAGAAATTCAACCATTACCTACACGGACAAAAATTTACCTTGCTGACTGACCATCAACCCCTCATCTCCATATTCAACCCTAAAAAAGGTGTCCCCATTATGACGGCACAAAGACTACAGAGGTGGTCCCTTTTTCTAGGGGCACACCAATACAACATTGAATACAAAGGGTCAAAACAGCATGGGAATGCTGACGGTTTATCGCGCCTACCGTTGCCAACGATAGAAGAGGCACCTACAGTAGACCCAGTAGAGATATTCCACTCTACCATAGTGGAATGTCTACCGGTGACAAATTCTGCCATTGAAAGGGAGACAAGAAATGACCCTACTCTCTCACAGGTCTACGATTTAACAGTGAAGGGATGGCCAGCACATGGCGAACCACTGTTGCCAGCATTCTCGCAAAGAAGAGAACAGCTGTCAGTGTGCCGAGGAACCTTGATGTGTGGATCCAGAGTGGTGATTCCACCCAAACTCCAGGATAAAGTGCTAAAGGAGCTTCACGAGGGGCATCTGGGTGGAGTGAAAATGAAGAACCTAGCTAGGGCATTTGTATGGTGGCCAGGTATCGATGGAGACATCAAAGACATGACCAAGAGCTGCCTAGGATGCCAGAAGGTCCAAAATGCTCTGCCACAGGCCCCTCTACATCCATGGGAGTGGCCCTCATCTCCCTGGCAAAGGGTGCACATCGACTTTGCTGGTCCATTTATGGACTCAATGTTCTTAATCGCAGTTGATGCACACTCCAAGTGGCTGGAGGTAATAAAGATGTCCTCCACCACCACGGAAAAAACCATCACAGTATTAAGGACCATATTTGCCAGGAATGGGCTGCCGGAACAGATATGTTCTGATAATGGACCGCAATTTGTGTCCGAAGAATTCAGAAAGTTCTTAAAGAACAATGGGGTAAAGCACTACACGTCCGCCCCATACCATCCCGCCACCAATGGATTGGCTGAAAGGTTTGTCCAGACCTTCAAGAAGGCCATCAAGGCCATGGGTAATGAAGACATAAAACTTCAGCACAAGGTGGATAACTTCTTATTTGCATATAGGAATGCAACGCATATGGTTACTAACCAAACTCCCGCCATGATGTTCTACAATAGAAACCTAAGATGCCGGCTGGATTTGGTCAAGCCCAACATCCGAAGGGACGTGGAGAACCGGCAGTTTCAGGGCATGAATGAAAGGCCAACTAGGGCCTTCCAGATAGGCCAACCGGTTTTGGCCCGGGACTACCGTACCGAGAAATGGCAGCCTGGAACTATCTGCACACGATTAGGACCACTGATGTATACCGTGGACATCGGAGACAGCATAATAAGGCGCCATGCTGACCAAATCATCAAGTCATCCGAAAAGGGACAACCTACACCACCACTCTATACATCTAACGATGAAGTAGAGATACCCATATCTACCTCCGATCCGGTGATACTGGAGCTCGATGAACCCAACACTGACCTTCAAGCCGAATCAGCCTTGCCAGAAGAACCTACTACACCACCAGAAACTACTACACCCCCGAGGCGTTATCCGGACCGAGTCAGGAAGCCTCCTGAGAGACTAACTTATAATTAATTAATACAGCAATGTATATTATTTTGCATATAACATGTAATTAATAATTACTTAAAATATGATGTACTAGTTAGCTAGAAGGGGAGGAATTGTGGTGTATGTGCCTTTAAGAGCCCCAGGTGTGCGTAATGCCGGTAATTGCCACTTGGGCTATATAAGCCTGTGTATTGTGTATATCCTTTAGAAACCCCCCCCCCCCCCAGACTTGCTTAGTAAATACCTATGAACCAACTCCTGTCTTCAGTGTCTTTATCTACACACGGACACTACAGGCTTGTGGTCGGATTCCACAGTGATTTGTCGGCCATAGACGTACTGGTGGAAACGCTTACATCCGAACAGAATTGCATATAGCTCTTTCTCGATTTGAGCATAGTTGATTTCACTGTCTGTGAGAGATCTGGAAGCATAGCCGATGGGCTTTCCTTCTTGCAGTAATACTGCACCTAGTCTGTACTTTGACGCGTCCACTTGTAGTCTGAGCTCTTTGTTGGGGTCGAAGTAGGCAAGAACTGGTCCTGGTTCTCTGGTGATTAGGTCTTAAATTTTCTGAAATGCTGTGTCATGTTGTTTGTCCTACAAGAACTCATTGGATTGTTTGAGCAACTGACGCATGGGTGCGTTGATTTCGGAGAGGCTCGGGGCAAACTTGGCTAAGTAGTTAACCATGCCTAGTACTGTTTCTAGCTCTGCGCAGTTCTTCGGCGGCTCCATCTTCTTGATGGTGGAGATTTACTCTGGATCCGGCTTAATGCCATCAGTTGAGAGGCGATGCCCAAAATAACTGATCTCGGTGGATCCGATTATGCTTTTCTCGGGATTGAGCCGGATACCTTTCTCCCGTGATCTTTGTAGCATCGCACGGAGGTTCCTGTCATGTTCCTCTCTATTCCTGCCATAGATGAAGATGTCATCTACGATTGCAACTACTCCGTCGAGGCCTTCATAGGTTTCATTGATCTTCCGCTGGAATTCATCCTGAGCTGAGGTAAGACCAAATGGTAAACATAGAAATCGGTAGCGTCCAAATGGTGTGTTGAACGTTGTTAGCTTAGATGACTCTTCCATGAGCTTGATAGTCCAGTATCCTGATCATGCATCCATTACACTGAAGTAACGTGCTCCCACTAGCTTGGGTGTGATGTCATCTAGCATTGGTAGAGGGTAGTGAGGGTGTTTGATAGCCTTGTTCAAATCTCTGGGGTCGAGACAGACTCTGAGCTTGCCGGTACGTGGTTTCTCAACCACTACTAACGCGTTGACCCACTCTGTCGGTTCTGTTTCCCGGACGATGATTTCTGTATTCTCCATGCTCTGCAGCTCCTCCTTCAGGTGACTACGTAGAGCAAGGGGTATCCTTCTCGGTGGGCAAACCACAGGGGTTGCTGCTGGGTCAAGGTGAATAGTGCATTCACCTGGGAATAGTCCGATCCCTTTGAAAACATCAGCAAACTCCTCCATGACTGTCTGCTTCTCAACTGGTGCTGTCAATGATAGCACTAGCTTGACGAGGTCCATGTCTAAACATGCCTTTAGACCTAGCACTGGAGGTGCTTGAGTGTCAACAACGTAAAAGTTCAACATCATGTCGCTTTCTTTGTACTTGCATTTCATCACGCATGTGCCTTTTACAATGAGCTGCTCACCCCCATAGCTGGTCAGTCTGCGTGAGGTGGGCTGTAGCTCACACTCATCCTTCAAGCTGTGATACTCAGAGGAATTACATTAACCTGAGATCCAGTGTCTAGTTTAAAATTAAGCTCTTTGCCCTGTTTTCCTATCTCAATATCGGCATAGGCTTGCTCAGTCTCTGAAATCTGTTTTTTCTGTGACACAGAATCAATAAACAGTTCCTCTGCATTTGGCTCTCTATCTGGCATTTGGCTGTCACTCACTGTGTGTACTGCTTTTCCGAAAACAGTCTTGCAAACTTTAGCAAAGTGGTTCCGTTTACCACATTTAGTACATTGCCTTCCTTTGGCAGGGCAGTACTCCTTTTCTCCATGCCAGTTGTTTCCACAATATCCACAGTTTTTGAAGCGTTTTATGTCTGTGTCACCCATTTTTAGAACTCTCGCTGTTCTTTCTGTTCTGAAACACGCTCTCTGGGCAGTGTTCTTTCATGTGTATCTATTAACTGCGTGCACTGTCTGTTCACACGAGCTGTTCGTGGCGCCGGTTATGGCTTTCAACTGTGCTTGGGCTATCTCGTGCGATCTAGCTATGTCCATAGCTTTGTCCAGCGTTAGCCCGGACCCAACATTCAAAAGTTTCTCTCTCACTTTAGCTGAATGTATTCCAAACACGATGCGGTCTCTGACCATCTCATCTTTATCTGCATATGCACAGTCTTTTACCAGCAGTTTTAACTCAGTCACGAACTGTTCAAATGACTCACTAGCTCCTTGTACTTTCTCCTGAAACTTGTACCTAGTGAATATCGTATTTGTCTTGGGCATCACATATGCTTCAAAATGGTCAAAATAACTTTTCAGTACCTTTGCTTCATCCGCAGTGAGAGACCATGTGTTAAAAATGTCTCTCCCTTTTTCTTCGACCCACAGGAGCTGCATTTTTCTTCCTCTCCTTTTCTTTTCAACGGACCCGAGAACATCAACTCCACGTGTTGCTTGAACTTGCTCCATTCTCTAGGTAAGTTCAAAGATTCCCAATTCATTCAGGGTAAGGGAGCTCCAACAATGTCCATTTCAAATCCCTGTTCTGACACCATATCTTGTTTTGCACACTTTGTACAACAATAATAAATTGCAGGACAACGGAGTATTACAGTTTAAACTATTTAATGAAGCATCAGGTCTGTAAGCTTTCTCAATCAAACAGCAGCACCATGTGGGCAAGATGGAGTCAGGACCCTGTGTCCTCCAAAACAAAGCAGTCCTTACAGATGCCTGCAGGCCAATGGCAACTCAGCATGTGATCACATGTGAATATAATAGGTATTCCTTACAGATGCCTGCGGGCTAATGATAATTCAATATGCAAATGTTACATGTAGGGAGAAGATCGCAATCGAGGTGATCAAGTTCACACATAAGGAATGAGAATTCAGGCCCAGGGATGCCGAGGCCAATTTCAGTGTCTTTATTTACACCCAGCAGAGATTAGCTAACTCAGCAATGAGCAGGAATCTAACCGGGGCGTTCTGATCCAAATGGCTGAGTTCCATGGTGCTTTTAACAACTGACCAGACAGTTGTATTCAAACTTTTTGGTGGCCAGTTTGGTGTGTGTAGGAATGGACTTCTTGGAATAGATTGTTCTTGGTTGTACCAGGACATAAACCTGGTTGAAAACCACCAGAAAGGGCAATGTTGCTTTTTATTTAACAAATAAAATCCTGAAATTATAAAGCATTATTTAAAGTGAGGATTATCGAGTTGCTCTTGTTTTATAGTTCTTTGTGTTAACACTTCATGCTATTTTAAACATAGAAATACAGATTGGCACTACGTTAAATGCTCGCTTTCACCACTTTCATTAAAAATGAGCTTTATTATTATTTAAATGAATATCT
The DNA here is from genome assembly GCF_052327205.1 of Somniosus microcephalus. Classification (NCBI taxonomy): domain Eukaryota; kingdom Metazoa; phylum Chordata; class Chondrichthyes; order Squaliformes; family Somniosidae; genus Somniosus; species Somniosus microcephalus. The sequence goes on from NC_140991.1 coordinate 231,019,595, forward strand.
CGCAGTAGTTTTATGTGTGGGCTGCAGTTATCAATAATTTAAATATTAACTATTCAAGAAGCGACAGCCAGCATTAAATCCCTAGCAGTTCAGCTGGCATTTTTAATCAGAGGGGCAAAGTGATCCCACAAGTTACTGAAAGTGCATAAGTAATTTAGAGATTTCACAAGATCTGTCTCTAACAACTGTCTGCATTTTATTTTGAGACTCCCAGATGACTAATTCACCCAACAACTCCCTCCACAATTATCAGGTTTGATGGACTAAGGCACTTGGTTTTAGCTTGGTGCCACAGGGGTGTGAACCACAAAAGAATCTGGCAATGCTAGTGAAGGAAGCTGTGCTTTAACTAACAGCAGGTATATTGGACTATTGCACTTTTAGCTTGGCTTGCTTAGACAAGCCTTATTTCCCACTACTGCTGTCCTGCACACAGAAATACATTTTGGATATCTAAGCAGACCACTTTGTTAGAATCCTGATTTTTCCACAGTTAAAAAAAAAACATGGCCTTCTCCCAGGAGAATGGGAATTGGATTGTCAAACCTTACAACTGATTACCCACAGACTAGTACTACTAAAACACTTCACTTCAGGCAAGAACACAAAGCTCCCAGGGTTTATGCACAAATGCTGAGTATTCAGGTATGGGCAGTGGGTGTCCTTTTCATTCTTGCAGTTGGCTGACCCCTAGGTTGCCATTCTTCCTGTCCCTGTTCCCAAGGATACTCTCAAGTGAATTATAACTCTTTTCTAGCTCAGCACCATGTAGTTCTGAAAACACATGGAGCAATAATTCTGATTTTCTTTATGTCTTTCCCTTCATTGGACATTACAGCAAAATCCCTTCCCTCGCCATGATCTGTTCAGCATCTGACTGGTGGAAGAACATTGTGAATGAATTCTCCAACTGCTGTTGTGTTCTGGGCAGGTATCCACCTCTTCACTTTATTATAGAATCTGGATTAAATAGTGCCATAAGCCATCAGTACTATAAGGTGAAAGATACAGGCCACATGCTAAAAGGTGATGACATTTCTGGTCAGTTCTACTGTCTAGCCGTGTAGCACAAGTTGGACATGTGTCCTCCTAAAAATGGTTTACGAACACTGCCACCTGTGGTTGCACAGCGCTGCATTTCAATCTGTTAGATTGCATTTCTAGATCGGCTTACCCTTCAAAACTTTTCAGCCAGTATACATCAGCCATATTAAGCAGTCAACACTGAAACCCGATAACAATTCTATTTTGTGACCATGACCTGAGTTGCTACCTATTGTTATTCTTTTCCACCTCATTGAATCTCCAGTCCATTGTGTGCTCCATCCCAATCTCAATCTGGCCATGAAGCACAAATTACAAACCCATGATGTCTAAATGTAGTGGTCAATATGTTTTCAGAGAGGGTAGGACTAGGGGTATCTGTTTGGTTGAGCAAATTAATTCTACTGACCTATGCATGCTCCATTGGTATCACCTTGTGTAGGGGGATGGGGCTCTGCTCTGCCCAATTGCAGGGGTCTTTAGTGCCTGTTGATGTATTGGGCCTCGGTCTCCTTTATACCCTTGCAGCTTATGTTAGCCTGCAGGTCGGGTGTCACTAAACACCCTCTAAGGAGATAGAGAACAACAGCTTATAGAGGAGGACTAAAATACGGTGGCGACCCGCACAGTTTATACCTAATCTGTGGGGTACTCCTGAGCCCAAGTGCTCCTGGAGTCCTCTCTCTTTTCCCTAGTCTGCTGTTCCCTTGTTTGGCGGGTTCGAAGCGCCCTAATGCCCCTATCTGGTTCTAACTCCAGAATTTGGGTGGAGAACGATGCACTTTAAATAGACACTCGGAGACAAGTAGTCCTTGGAAAAAGAACAGGTGACAGCCAATTTTATTTGCCAAGGTAAGTTCTACCACAAATGTAATAAACACACACACACATTTATAACTATAAATAAAATATGAGAGAGAACGGACACAACGAGAATGTTTACACAGTTTTATCTTTACCAAGCCCAATCCCACCAACCCACTTTCCTACCTAAACTAGACTGACAGTTGCAGGCCCTTGGATTATACTCACAGCCTCCTCCCTTGACAGATGGAATTTTGAGTGTGGTTGTTGGGTTGTTGTTGTTGCTGTCGTCGTCGGAATTCGACCTGTGCCTTGGGGTTCGCCGTACCCCGAACCTCGGAGAGGACCTTGCTGCGTCTGGTCGGGTTTTCTCGAAGTTTGGTTTTGTTGATTGCGCTTTCGGTCGGTTGTCGTTGGTTGGTTTGTGCTTGATGGAAAAGGTTCCCGAAATGACTGGAGTGAATGCCGTCTTCCACAGCCACTTCGGTCGTTGGTGTCTTCTTGTCGAGGTCCCCGGAACAGGAGTTGGTATACGGTACGGCTTCTTGCGGCGATGTTGTGCCGTCTGGTAGCGGAGTAAACCTTCAGTATACCGATTGAGCCTGGGGCCTGATGGTGGATCTTCTCCTCAGCGCGGTTGGAGTTCTTTAGATGTTAGTTCGCCCAAGCTCGTCCCTTCCGGGCTCGTCTTTTCCCTCAGCGTCTTAACTCGCTCTCCTGTTCGTTCTTCTGGTAATAGTTCTCTCTCAGCGTTGGTCCTTCTTGTGTTCCATATTTATACAGGTAGGTGTGAGGACAGGGGTATTGTTTTGAGTGCACATCGGCTCCTCCAAGTCTGCTGCCCCATTGTGTCAGTCCTGGGACTTGATTAGTTTGGGCCACCTCTTAACTGTAGTGATCCCAAGACTATTGTCCCTAGTCCGAGTTGATTAAGGTGATGATGGCTTGTATTCATAGCCCGATTAGGGGTTAGTAACATATTCAAACCCGGACTGGGTGGTCCCCATTGGCCGGGGGTTTCCTCGCTTCAGGTCTGACTCGGTCCCCTGATTGGCCTTTGAGAATGCACTCTGCTTCGATTGGCCGACATCTATGGCTCGCCTCTGAGCCACAGTCCCCTGTATTCGGATGTCCCAGGCATATCCCAGCCTGCTTGTCGGGACCTCTGCCTTGGCCGAAAATGTTGGTTTTAAAATGTATAGGGCAATACAATTTTTGGTAAAACGTGGTTGTGGATTTTCAAACCCTACAACCTTTATGTGTTTCTTTGAATACTGAAGTGGTACATTCGCAGAGATTCGGGTTATTATTCTTTCGTTTCCTCGGGCAAATAGGGTGTCCGTTGAACTTCTGCCAAAGTTACAGCAACGGACCTGAAGAAGTCCCGAGGAAATTCCCAGTGTTTATTTCTATTCCAGCTAATTCTCCTAGATGGTAGTCATTATGGCCTCGAAAATCTAGGGGGACAGCATTTCTCAACACCAAAATTTGCGGGGTCAGGGAAGGTCCTGTGATCTTTTTGCTGCCAGCAGATTGGAGCACATCTGGGGCACCGCACCCCCCCCCACCCCCGTCAAAAATGCCAGAAAGTTGAGCCAGTGAACCCCTAAAAGAAAAAAATGAGGGCCCTCTTAAGGAAACTACAATCAAAAAATAGGGGAAAAACGGTGTCCAAATCTTTAGAGGGGTCAGGCCTGATCTCACCCTAGGGGAGTGGAGGCGGGCGGAATTGGAGGCCGTGGAGGTGGGGATCGGAGGCCTTGGGAGGGCGGAGTGAAAATCGGAGGCCGGGGGGGAGGGAGGAATCGGAGGCCTAATGGGGGAGGGGAAAATCAGCGGCCTCGGGGGACATATTGGGGGCTGGGTGGGGGGGATCGGAGGCCTCGGGGGTGTCTCAAGGCCGGGCGGGGGTGGAGTGGGGTAGGGGTTTAAGGCCTTGGGGGAAAGATCAGAAGGGTCAGGAGGGTGTCCGATTACAGAAGGTTGGCGAAGCAGGAATGCTGGATCCAGCAGTTAAGTGGAAAGGCATTTGCCTCCTTGATCCAGCAGTCCTCGCCTTCCTTTAGCTGGCGCATTCCCTGAGGCCAGGGAGTCCCACTGGCCCAGAGTTAAATTTCAAGTGGTGGATCACCATGAGGCACACAGCCTCATTATAATATTTAAAGTGGCAACCCGCCTCCTGGGAGTGGATTGGCCACCCGTTCACTGTCCCGTCTCCTGGGAACGGGTTGGCCACCCATCCTTCGTCCTGCCTCCTGGGAGTGGGGTGGCCACCCGTTCACTGTCCCGCCTCCTGAGAACGGGTTGGCCACCCATCCTTCGTCCTGCCTCCTGGGAGTGGGTTGGCCACCCATTCACCGTCCCGTCTCCTGGCAGTGGGTTGGCCGCCCGTTCACCATCCCGCCTCCTGGGAGTGGGTTGCCGCCCGTCCTCCGTCCTGCCTCCTGGGAGAAGGTTGGCCACCCGTCCTTCGTCCTGCCTCCTGGGATTGGGTTGGCCACCCGTCCTCCGTCCCGCCTCCTGGAAGTGGGTTGGCCACCCGTCCTTCGTCCTGCCTCCTGGGAGTGGGTTGGCTGCCCGTCCTTCGTCCTGCCTCCTGGGAGTGGGTTGGCCACTCGTCCTCCGTCCTGCCTCCTGGGAGTGGGTTGGCCACCCATCCTCCGTCCTGCCTCCTGGGAGTGGGTTGGCCACCGGTCCTCCGTCCTGCCTCCTGGGAGTTGGTTGGCCACCCGTCCTTCGTCCTGCCTCCTGGGAGTGGGTTGGCTGCCCGTCCTCCGTCCCGCCTCCTGGGAGTGGGTTGGCCACCCGTCGTCCGTCCTGCCTCCTGGGAGTAGGTTGGCCGCCCATCGTCCGTCCTGCCTCCTGGGAGTGGGTTGGCCACCCGTCCTCCGTCCTCCCTCCTGGGAGAAGGTTGGCCACCCGTCCTCCATCCTGCCTCCTGGGAGTGGGTTGGCTGCCCGTCCTCCGTCCTGCCTCCTGGGAGTGGGTTGGCCTCCCGTCCTCCTTCCTGCCTCCTGGGAGTGGGTTGGCCACCCGTCCTCCGTCCTGCCTCCTGGGAGTGGGTTGGCCGCCCGTCCTCCGTCCTGCCCCCTGGGAGTTGTTTGGCCACCCGTCCTCCATCCCGTCTCCTGGGAGTGGGTTGGCCACCCGTCCTCCATCCCGCCTCCTGGGAGTGGGTTGGCCACCCGTCCTCCGTCCTGCCTCCTGGGAGTTGTTTGGCCACCCGTCCTCCATCCCGTCTCCTGGGAGTGGGTTGGCCACCCGTCCTCCGTCCTGCCTCCTGGGAGTGGGTTGGCTACCCGTCCTCCGTCCTGCCTCCTGGGTGTGGCTTGGCCACCTGTCCTCCATCCCACCTCCTGGGAGTGGGTTGGCCACCCATCCTCTGTCCTGCCTCCTGGGAGAAGGTTGGCCACCCGTCCTCCATCCTGCCTCCTGGGAGTGGGTTGGCCACCCGTCCTCCGTCCTGCCTCCTGGGAGTGGTTTGGCCACCCGTCCTCCATCCTGCCTCCTGGGAGAAGGTTGGCCACCTGTCCTCCGTCCTGCCTCCTGGGAGTGGGTTGGCCACCCGTCCTCCGTCCTGCCTCCTGGGAGTGGTTTGGCCACCCGTCCTCCATCCTGCCTCCTGGGAGAAGGTTGGCCACCTGTCCTCCGTCCTGCCTCCTGGGAGTGGGTTGGCCACCCGTCCTCCATCCTGCCTCCTGGGAGTGGGTTGGCCGCCCGTCCTCTGTCCTGCCTCCTGGGAGTGGTTTGGCCGCCTGTCCTCCTTTCTGCCTCCTGGGAGTGGGTTGGCTGCCCGTCCTCTGTCCTGCCTCCTGGGAGTGTGTTGGCCACCCGTCCTCCGTCCTGCCTCCTGGGAGTGGGTTGGCCGCCCGTCCTCTGTCCTGCCTCCTGGGAGTGTGTTGGCCACCCGTCCTCCGTCCTGCCTCCTGGGAGTGGGTTGGCTGCCCGTCCTCTGTCCTGCCTCCTGGGAGTGTGTTGGCCACCCGTCCTCCGTCCTGCCTCCTGGGAGTGGGTTGGCCGCCTGTCCTCCGTCCTGCCTCCTGGGAGTGGGTTGGCTGCCCGTCCTCTGTCCTGCCTCCTGGGAGTGTGTTGGCCACCCGTCCTCCGTCCTGCCTCCTGGGAGTGGGTTGGCCGCCTGTCCTCCGTCCTGCCTCCTGGGAGTGGGTTGGCTGCCCGTCCTCTGTCCTGCCTCCTGGGAGTGTGTTGGCCACCCGTCCTCCGTCCTGCCTCCTGGGAGTGGGTTGGCCGCCTGTCCTCCGTCCTGCCTCCTGGGAGTGGGTTGGCCGCCCGTCCTCCGTCCTGCCTCCTGGGAGTGAGTTGGCCGCCCGTCCTCCATCCTGCCTCCTGGGAGTGGGCTGGCTGCCCGTCCTCCGTCCTGCCTCCTGGGAGTGGGTTGGCCACCCGTCCTCTGTCCTGTCTCCATTAAAACCGTTAGTGGCCAGGCGCTAAACTTTGCACCCGGCCGATAATTGCGCCCCCAACGGGGCGATACTGAGTCTCCAATGGGGAAGGAAAAATAACATTAACTTCAAAATATCTTCCATATGGTAGCAGACTATAGAAATATATATTTTTTAACCTTCCTAATTTAAATTAAGTCCCTCCTAACTAATCTTCAAGTTGAATAAGCCTATCCTTGTTAGGGATGAGCAAAATTCCCGAACATTGAGATTTACTTGTGCCTTTATGGTGCAAGATCTTCAATGTTATTGGTCATTTCTGACCAATTTTACTCAAGCAGAAGTGAGTTTTTTTAAATAGCTTTATTTTTCAGTGACCTGCTTTCTTAGCCTTTGTCAATTTCTCTCATGTTAGTCACAACAAGGTGCAGGAAAATGGTGGATTGAGTGCTCTTCCTGTGCTCCCTCCATCCCTGTGAGGATGCACTAGGCTTCTCAGTATCTTCCTCTAAGTTGTGTTGTGTATCTTTTTGTATCGCATCATTTGGAAAATTGTTCAAAATATTTTGTTGATCTTAATTTTGTTTAATGATGTCGGCCTAACTTGTGTAAAAATAGATTTACGCTAAGTAGATATTAGGTGGGTGCACAGAGCTATATGGTTGCAGTGCTGTGATTGATTTAATCCCACTGTAGTTTTTGATCTCAGTCAGGACATGCTAGTGCAAATATTGTGGAGTAGAAATTGAAACAATTAAAATGAAGATATATATTTGAAGAAAACTGATGTAATGCATGTGATGAAATATTCCATTCACCACTGCCTGTGTCTGAGATCGGTTTCAGTGTCATTTCCCTTCCCCCAGACCTCATTGTATTGTGTACTGGAATGTGCTGTATTGTATACTGGAATGTGCTGGAATGTGCTGTGTGTAGGGCTCCGCCCATACCTGGCCCCGTTTGTAAGCTAGCTTCAGTCTAGCCCCAGTCTCCAGAAGGAAGACATCTCTCTCTTTTACGTGTTACGTTCTAAGCTAATAAAAGCCTTGTTTTTGTTCTGCTAACTTCGAGTCTCGGAATTATTGAGGCACATCAATTTTATTAGCTTATTTTTCAACACTATGGATCAACTCCTGAAACCCGAACGCTTGGATTTGGATCAACATGCTCCGGACGCATCAGCACGCTTCAGACACTGGTTTGAATGTATGGAATTCTTCCTGGACAATTCCGCAGCCGTCAAAGACGCTACGGACGCTGCGAGGATGAGACTCGGAATTCTGCGGAATTGGGTAAGCCACCGGGTTTACCCCCTCATCCAAGACGCCGAGACGTACCTGGCCGCCTGCGACATCTTAAAGGCGCATTACCAGCAGCCTACGAATGAGGTGTATGCTAGGCACCTGCTCGCTACCCGCGCACAGCGACCTGGGGAATCGGTGGAGGAGTTCCTAAGCACCCTGAAAATGCTTGGCAAAGACTGCAAGTGCCGAGATGTAAAAGCCGCAGTGTACACTGACGAGCTTGTTCGCGATGCCTTCATCACAGGCCTCAGCTCCACTTACATCCGGCAAAGACTGCTGGAAAAAACGGGGTTGGACCTGAAACAGGCTGCGGACACCGCGCGATCCCTGGATGTGGCCCAGAGAAACTCGGACGCCTACTCTTCAGCCCGCGCCATCCACGCCGCCACGTGTGCACTGAGGGCGCTGCCATCTTGGAAGGCATCTTCCCCGCCCGACAGCCCAACACCGGCTGGGCCCCGCTCTCCCCCCAGAAGCCCTACGACAGCCGCGACGCGTCAGGGACCCAACTGCTACTTCTGCGGGCAGCCAAAGCACACCAGAAACCTGTGCCCGGCGAAAGGCACCACCTGCTTTAAGTGCGGTAAGAAGGGGCACTTCGGGAAGGTGTGCAGAGGGAACCCCGCCGGAAAACCAACCGCCGGAAAACCCGCCACCGCCGCGTGTGCGCCGTGGGAGCGGCCATCTTGGACGCCATCTTGCCCGACCTCGTGGGGTCCGCCATCTTGTGAGCAGACAGCGTGGACGCCGTCTTGTATCGATCAGGGCCCTACAGTGGCATCGGTCACAGTGGACCAGACCAGGCTGCACCCACTATCCAGATCAATGGTGGACATCGAGGTAAACGGGTGCCGGGTTAAATGCTTAATTGACAGTGGAAGCACGGAGAGCTTTATCCACCCAGAACTGGCACAACAACTCTCCCTAAAGGTGGTCCCTACTCAGGGTACCATCTCTATGGCTGATAAAACCCAGACATCGACCATTCTGGGTTACTGCACGGTACAATTGGGCGTTAACGGAACTGTATACGGTAATTTTAAAGTGTTAATCATGAAGAACCTATGTGCGAGCGTGATCTTGGGCCTGGATTTCCAGTGCAACCACCAAAGCATCACGCTCAAGTACGGTGGGTCCCAGCCGCCCCTCACAGTGTGCGGTCTGGCTACCCTGAAGGTAAAGCCACCTTCGCTATTCGCGAACCTTACCCCTAACTGCCGGCCAATAGCGACCAAAAGCAGGAGGTACAGCTGGGAGGACAGGCGGTTTATTGCGATCGAGGTAGACAGGCTCCTGAAAGAGCGCATTATTGAACGCAGCAACAGCCCGTGGCGCGCCCAAGTGGTAGTGGTAAGGGGTAGCGAGAAGAAACGGATGGTGATCGACTATAGTCAAACGATCAACAGGTACACCCAACTAGACGCCTACCCGCTACCCCGCATATCAGAAATGGTGAACCAAATCGCCCAATACCGGGTGTTCTCCACCATCGACCTCAAGTCAGCGTACCACCAGCTCCCTATCAGACCAGAGGACCGCCCGTACACCGCCTTCGAGGCGAACGGACGCCTCTACCAATTCCTCAGAGTCCCCTTTGGGGTGACGAATGGGGTCTCGGTCTTCCAGAGGGAGATGGACCGCATGGTCGATGACCACCACTTGCAGGCAACCTTCCCCTACCTCGACAGCGTCACCATCTGCGGTCACAACCAGCAGGATCACGACTCGAACCTCGAGAGGTTCCTGGAAACTGCACAAAAACTCAACCTCACCTACAACGAGGACAAGTGCGTTTACAACACCACACGCCTCTGCATACTAGGCAGCGTGGTGGAGAATGGGGAAATCGGACCAGACCCCGACCAATTGCGCCCCCTACGGGAGCTGCCCCTGCCCAACACTCCCAAAGCCCTGAAAAGGTGCCTGGGGTTATTTTCTTATTATTCCCAATGGGTCCCCAACTACTCCGACAAAGCCCGCCCCCTCTTGAAAGCATCCTCTTTCCCGCTCTCTGCTGAGGCCCACGCCGCCTTCAAAAGCATTAAGCAGGATATTGAGCGGGCCACGCTACAGGCAGTGAACGAGAACACTCCATTTCAAGTGGAAAGTGATGCGTCTGACTTCGCCTTGGCGGCCACCCTCAACCAGGCGGGGCGGCCCGTAGCTTTCTTCTCGAGGACCCTCCAAGGGTCCGAGATCAGACACTCCTCCGTGGAAAAGGAGGCCCAAGCCATCGTGGAGGCAGTGCGCCACTGGCGCCACTACCTAGCCGGCAAACGCTTCACCCTACTTACCGACCAGCGGTCGGTAGCGTTTATGTTCAATAATAAACAGAGGGGGAAGATTAAAAATGATAAGATTCTTAGGTGGCGGATCGAGCTCTCCACCTTCGAGTATGACATCATTTACCGGCCAGGGGCCCTTAACGAATCCCCTGACGCCCTCTCACGAGGGATGTGTGCCAGCGCCACCGGGGATCGGCTACAGACCCTCCACAACGACCTCTGCCACCCAGGGGTCACGCGGCTGTTCCACTTCATGAAGTCCCGTAACTTACCCTACTCGATTGAGGAAGTTCGGTCCCTGACCAGGAACTGCCGCACTTGCGCTGAGTGCAAGCCTCGGTTCTACCGCCCAGATAGAGCCCACTTAATCAAAGCTACACGGCCCTTTGAGCGGCTCAGCTTAGATTTCAAGGGCCCCCTCCCGTCCGTCGACCGCAATGTTTACTTCCTGAACATTGTGGACGAATACTCCCGGTTCCCATTCGCCTTCCCCTGCCCAGACATGACCAGCGCCACGGTCATTAAATGCCTCAATAGCCTGTTCTGCCTGTTCGGTATGCCGAGCTACATCCATACGGCTAGGGGGGCGTCCTTCATGAGTGAAGAGCTACGCCAGTACATGCTGTCCAAGGGGATCGCCACGAGCCGTACCACCAGCTACAACCCCCGGGGTAACGGCCAAGTGGAGCGAGAGAACGGGACAGTATGGAAAGCAGTCACTCTAGCTCTAAGGACCAAGGGCCTCCCTATCTCCCGCTGGCAGGAAGTCCTCTCGGATGTGCTCCATTCGATACGGTCGCTATTGTGTACGGCCACTAATACCACGCCTCATGAACGAATGTTTGTCTTTCCCCGGAAATCCACCTCAGGCGTATCCATGCCGTCATGGCTCTCCACCCCAGGTCCGGTACTCGTGCGAAGGCATGTGAAGGGCCACAAGACGGACCCTCTCGTGGAGCCAGTACACCTACTCCACGCCAACCCCCAATACGCATATGTCCGGCACGCCGACGGAAGGGAGGACACCGTGTCCATAAAAGACGTCGCCCCAGCCGGCATCGACAACAACCACGGCAATAGCGGCAACGACGATTACAGCAACTCTTACCCACCCACTACTCTTTCATCACCCCCGGAAGAACACCGACCAACGGCACCCCCACCAACTACCCCTCCAACAACCCTGGCGGCACCCCCGGCAGAGACCCAGGAGGCTACCGGGGACACCCAGCCGACACCCGCGGCACCGCAACAGCCACGTCGGTCGCAGAGGACTATCAAACCCCCGAACAGACTAAATCTATAGAAGGGGTGAATGTGATGAAATATTCCATTCACCACTACCTGTGTCTGAGATCGGTTTCAGTGTCATTTCCCTTCCCCCAGACCTCATTGTATTGTGTACTGGAATGTGCTGTATTGTATACTGGAATGTGCTGTGTGTAGGGCTCCGCCCATACCTGGCCCCGTTTGTAAGCTAGCTTCAGTCTAGCCCCAGTCTCCAGAAGGAAGACATCTCTCTCTTTTACGTGTTACGTTCTAAGCTAATAAAAGCCTTGTTTTTGTTCTGCTAACTTCGAGTCTCGGAATTATTGAGGCACATCAATGCAAAAACATTTACATTGACTGGTGCTGCTGGGGATGTCAGGGGATGAATATTCTGATGAGGATTTATGTAGAACTTTGCCTGAGGAGCAGTAGAGTCCATGATAGGGTAAAGTGTATGTGGTCTGTGGAAGAAGTTGGCTTGATAGGTCAAATGGCCTTTTCTCAAGTTCTCATGCTTTCTCATGTTCCTATGTCACTACTGTCATAGGCATTGCACATGAGCATAATTTACTATACTGCAAGGCCCCAAAATTCCTGGGTATGGAGAGGGCAGAAAGCAAAATTTGCGCCTGGGGGGGTGGGTGGGGGGTGCAGGAGTTTGCAGTGGAACCTGGCTCTTCCAGGGTTCTGCATCACTTGCAGTGCTCCTTTAAATTCTGGGGGAGGGTGTGGATTTTATGCCAGCATGCCCTCATGCCAAAGGGAAATCCACTCATTAGAACCTTGGTCAAACTCACGGCAGCTGAGAGCTGATGATGAGCCATATTGAGGCCTAGAGAAAGGCTCCAAACCTTTACTGGACCAAGGCAATCAATCCCATTGTCTGCAGTTGCATTGGCTCTGCTGGGAGCTGAAGACTTTCTTGGCCAAATTTTTCCCCAGTGCAGAATTAACAAATTAACAGTTTAAAAATAAAGGACTACGGCAAATAAGAATATTGGAGGCAATTTTTACCTAACCTGCCCATCAGGAAACTGACGAGATCGGGTGGAACGCCACTTTTACTCCTCACCCAATTTTACTCTCTACTGAAGTCAATGGAGTGTAATATTGGGTGCGGTGTTAAACTGGCGTTGCACCTGATCTCGTGGTTTCCCATCATTTCACAGTTACCCTTATTATTTTGCATAAATCCCAACATTTTTGAATTATAAAATCCTTTTGTAAATTCCAAGCAAGAACTTGAAAGCAAATCAAATACACACTGACTGATGGCACTTCTGGATTCCAGAACCTATTGTATCACTTTGTAGCACTTTCTAACAACAAGCTTAAGGCAAGATAGAATTTCTCATGAGGTTTCACAGTTTTTTCCTGCTCCAAATATTTCTGTAAGTGAAAGCTGACCCCAAAAAGCTTAAGTAGACACCCTTTGCTATTCTCAAGTTAAGAAAACAAGTGCTGTAGTAATTTGCTCTTAGCTGCAGACTTGCAGCTGTCTACATTTACAAGGTCATACTACGGCAACCTAAGCCAAACTTTTCAAAGGCCTGGGGTTACGTTTCAAATAACTGCACATTCTTACTTTAACTGAAAGCAAGGCCCCAGACTCAGCATGATTTAAGATTAATGTTCATCTTTTCTCACATTAGAGACTTCAAAGACACCAATTACCACTGGCCTGACATGGGCTACTGCATTATACTTCCTGTTTCATTTCTTTCGGCCATCACTTACCTATAGTCTTTGAGAGGAGTTGTTGTTTATGGCTAAACACAAAAATGGACTGCTTTTTTTTCAATCAGCAATATCTGTGTTCAAATGTGTTCCTTCCTTTTTCCTTATCCCAGTGATCTCAAATAACAATAGTATTTAAAGTGACACAAAGCAGACGCGTTTGATATCCTTACAAAACAAGAAATTTTAACAACTTCAAAACCAAAGTTTCTGGATAAGTATTGCACGTAGATATACCCAGAAATTTCTTTATTTGAATGTCTGAATTTCAGTATAAAGAATTGTGTGATTTTAACAATTTGAAGACTATCCTGTTTGAAACGGTTGAATGGGTATTACAACTCCACAGTTTGAATAAAGGCATGGCAGCTAGTGCATTTATCATGAAATTAAATTGAAATATTAAGTGTTCAAAATGGCTTTAAGCACTTCCCAAAAGAGTAGGTTGTGTTATACCACAAAATTAATAGCAAGGATTTATTTTAAACTAAAACACTTTAGGGTTGATTTTAACCCTGCTTGCCCAGTGGGAACATACCCAGGGATGGTGTTAGCCGAGTCTGGGGCATTGGCTGAAAGGTATAATTCTGTGTGTATGACTATGTCGTGCTATTACTTGACAGCTCTCCCAATTTTGGCACAAGTCCCCAGATGTTAGTGAGGAGGACTTTGCAGGGTCAACTGGGCTGGGTTTACTGTTGTTGTGTCCGGTGCCTCGGTCGATGGCGGGTGGTCTGTCCATTTTTATTCTTTGTATACTTCTTTGTAGCAGTTTGGTACAACTGAATGGCTTGCTAGGCCATTTCAGAGGGCAGTTAAGAGTCAACCACATTGCTGTGGGTCTGGAGTCACATATAGGTCAGACTGGGTAAGGATGGCAGATTTCCTCCCTTAAAGGGCATTAGTGAACCAGATGCATTTTTACGACAATCTTGGTCACCATTACTGATACTAGCTTTTTATTCCAGATTTATTAATTAACTGAATTTAAATTCCCTAGCTGCCGTGGATTTGAATTCATGGCCAGAATTTTCCCAGTGGAAAGCATGCGGGTTTGGGGGCGGGTCACCAGTAAAAATCACGGAAATTGCCAGCGCGTCGGGAACCCACCGTCATCCCGCCGACTTCCACATTTAACTCGGGCGCGTTTCCCAGTGCGCCATGGACCTGCTCGAGAGAGGCGGGCGACTTTTTGAGAGACGCTTAAAAGGCTTTTTAACATCAGGTTTTGACTTTCACTTCTTGAGCATGGGATTCACGCATCTCAAAACCATACCTGTGAAGGGGAGGCAGAAGCTCAGTGGTCATTGTGCGAGTCCATTAAGTGACAGCTGGAAAAAACACATAGATACTCCCACATTACACTTGCTTCCTTGTCTAAGGGGAAGGCTCTTGCTGACACCATTTTGTGCAGAGATTTCACTGTCAGGAGTTTGCAGGTCATTTCTGCAACTTTGGAAGCCACTCTTATCACATTGCTAGTCACTATCAGAACATTGAGGGATTGAACCTCTGATCTCCACTTTACCTGCCATCTATTAGATCAGCATGGGTGCTGCTTATGCTGCCTCAGCTTAGACCTCAGATTCGGACCAAGATGAGCCCCAGCACGAACAACACCAACCACACCAACAGCAGCAACCACAACAGCAGAGTAGCAACCACAACAGCAGCCTTCTCCTCAAGCACCTGATGCTCCACAGGAGAGAGGGGGTCAGCACAGGACTGCACGCGCCAGTGCCGATAGCCCCAACACAGGGTATACAGGCAGAGGATGAGCTTCCTGGACATGACTGAGTAGCAGTGCTTCAGGCATCTAAGGCTATCGTGCTAAGCTGTTGCAGACATTTGCAGCTTGCTGGAACAAGACCTGCTGCCCAGAGGACCTGGTGGACATGCCTTACCAGTGGCCGTCAAAGTGTCCACCGCCCTCAATTTCTTCACCTCAGGCTCCTTCCAGGGATCTGCAGCACACATTTGCAGGATCTCGCAGTCGGCTGCCCACAGGTGCATGACCCAGGTGACCGATGCCATGTTTCACAAGTCAGCCAATTATTTAAACTTTGCCACTGATGAAGCCAGTGTTAATGAGCGGGCGCTCAGCTTTGCAGCTCTGGCTGGCTTCCCACAGGTGCAGGACGTCATCGACTGTGCACATGTGACCATCAAGGACCCCCACATCACCCAGGAGTGTTTGTGAACTGCAAGGGCTTCCATTCCCGCAATGTGCAGCTCATCTGCAACCATAAAAAGATCATCATGCATGTGTGCGCCAGATTCCCTGGCAGCTGTCATGACTCTTTCATGCTGCACCAGCCCACCCTCCCTCAGCTCTTCACACCGCCAAGCAGGCTTACCGGCTGGCTGCTTGGAGACAAGGGCTATTCACTGAAGACATGGCTGATGACAGCCTTGAGGAGGCTAAGTAATGATGCTGAGGAGCATTATAATGGCAGCCACATGTCTACCAGAGGTGTCATAGAGTAAGCAATCGGCATGATGAAGATGCACTTCAGATGCCTTGACAGATCTGGACAAGCCCTTCTGTACGTACCAGCTAGGGTCTCCAGAATCATTGTCATATTCTGCACGCTGCATACCATAGTGCAGCAGCAAGGGCTGGAGCTGCAGGAGGAGCAAGGCGCAGAGCGCACAGCCTCTTCAGAGGAGGAGGAAGAGGAGGAACAGATGGAAGACGAGGAGGAGGAGGAACCTGAGGTGGAGATGGCACCAGCAGCGGTGCACATTGTTGCCCGGGAGGTCCGAGATGCCCTCATAATGACCAGATTTACTTAACTTGCTCCAATGCACCCATATTGCTCCCAGATGCTGGGCTAACAGCCACCACCCCCCATAACACCACAAAGCAGTCCTACAATGACCAAGCCATTCCTCTCACCCAAACCCCCATTGCTCGAGGTTAAGTAATGTCTAACCATTCACTTCAAGTGAAAAAGCCACTTCCCAGGTAGCAGGCAAAAATCGACAAGACGGGAAAGTTGTGCAAAGAAATAAATTTATTTGTGTCTTAAATATAACTGAAACGTAACATTAGCATTTTTTCCTACACCCATGTGCATACACTTGTGCAACAAGGATTGTGTCTTTTTTCTTTTCCATGTGCTTCTACGAGGTGCAACCCCTGTGGGATCTGACCAATGTGGACTGGGATCAGCTACTTGAAGGAAAATCCACATCAGAGCAATGGGAGTCTTTCAGAAAGGAAATTAAGAGAGTACAATGGCAACATGTTCCCGTAAAGGTCAAGGGTGGGACCAACAAGCCCAGGGAACCTTGGATGTCAAGGGATATATGAGAATGGATTAGGGAAAAAAGGGGGGCTTTTGGCAGATACAAAGGACTAAAGACAGAGGAAGCCCTAGAGGAGTATAAAAAGTGCAGGGGGATAGTTAAAAAAGAAATTAGGAGAGCGAGGAGGGGCCATGAAATAACACTGGCGAGCATAATAAAGGAAAATCCTAAGGTGTCTTATAAGTATATTAAGGGCAAGAGGATAACTAGGGAAAGAGTAGGGCCCATTAAGGACTAAAGTGGCAAACTGTGTGTAGAGCCAGAGGATGTAGGTGGGGTTTTAAATTAATTTTTTGCATCTGTGTTCACTATGGAGAAGGACGATGTGGACATAGAAATTGGGCAGGGGGACTGTGATATACTTGAACATATTAGCATCGAGAGGGAGGAGGTACTAGCGGTTTTAGCAGGCTTAAAAGTGGATAAATCCCCAGGCCCAGACGAGATGTATCCCAGGTTACTATGTGAGGCAAAGGAGGAGATTGCAGGGGCTCTGACACAAATTTTCAGAACCTCTCTGGCCACAGGGGATGTGCCAGAGGACTGGAGAACAGCTAACGTAGTACCATTATTCAAGAAGGGTAGTAGGGATAAACCAGGGAATTACAGGCCAGTGAGCCTAACATCAGTGGTAGGGAAATTATTGGAAAAATTCTGAGGGACAGAATTGGTCTCCACTTGGAGAGGCAGGGATTAATTAGGGATAGCCAGCATGGCTTTGTCAAGGGAAGATCATGTCTGACCAATTTGATTGAATTCTTCGAGGCGGTGACTAGGTGTGTGGATGTGGTTTACATGGATTTCAGTAAGGCTTTTGATAAAGTCCCGCATAGGAGACTGGTCAGGAAGGTAAGAGCCCATGGGATCCAGGGTGCCTTGGCACATTGGATCCAAAACTGGCTTAGTGGCAGAAGGCAGAGGGTGATGGTGGAAGGTTGTTTTTGTGACTGGAAGCCTGTGTCCAGTGGGGTACCGCAGGGATCGGTTCTGGGTCCCTTGCTGTTTGTGGTCTATATTAATGATTTGGATGTGAATGTAAAAGGTATGATCAGTAAGTTCGCAGATGACACGAAAATTGGTGAGGTGGTAAATAGCGAGGCGGGAAGCCTCAGGCTACAGGACGATATAGATGGGTTGGTCAGATGGGCAGAACAGTGGCAAATGGAATTTAACCCTGAAAAGTGTGAGGTGATGCATTTTGGACGGACTAACAAGGCAAGGGAATACACAATGAATGGTAAGACCCTAGGAAAGACAGAGGATCAGAGGGACTGTGGTGTGCATGTACATAGATCCCTGAAGGCAGCAGAACAGGTGGATAAGGTGGTTAAAAAGGCATATGGGATACTTGCCTTCATTAGCCGAGGCATAGAATATAAGAGCAGGGACGTTATGATGGAGCTGTACAAAACGCTGGTAAGGCCACAGCTGGAGTACTGTGTGCAGTTCTGGTCGCCACACTATAGGAAGGATGTGATTGCTTTGGAGATGGTGCAGAGGAGATTTACCAGGATGTTACCTGGGCTGGAGCGCTTCAGCTATGAAGAAAGACTGGACAGGCTGGGGTTGTTTTCCTTGGAGCAGAGAAGGCTGAGGGGGGACCTGATTGAGGTATACAAAATTATGAGGGGCATAGATAGGGTGGATAGAAAGGAACTTTTCCCCTTAGTAGAGGGGTCAATAACAAGGGGGCATAGATTCAAGGTAAGGGGCAGGAGGTTTAGAGGGGATTTGAGGAAAAACTTTTTCACCCAGAGGGTGGTTGGAATCTGGTACTCACTGCCTGAAAGGGTGGTAGAGGCAGGAACCCTCACAACATTCAAGAAGCATTTGGATGAGCACTTGAAATGCCATAGCATACAAGGCTACGGACCAAATGCTGGAAAATGGGATTAGATTAGACAGGGCTTGATGGCCGGCGTGGACGCGATGGGCCGAAGGGCCTCTTTCTGTGCTCTATGACTCTATGGCTTCAGTAGAGGTAGAGGCAGGCTGCTCACTTCCCTGCTGTGACTGCTTTGAAACTTTTGGCGGTTTTGGAACCTGTGAGAGCCCCGCCAAAGACTGCTCCTCCTGCAACTGTGCAGGGACAGACTCAGCCATCAGGATCCGAGGCAGCATGTTTGGCTCTGACTGAGGGGGAGGTAACAGGGCAGAAGTGGGAGAGCTTTGAGAAGAGCCCTCACTTCCATGTCCCCTCTCACTATCATCCCTCTCATGGGCCACCCGTACTTCCCTGCTAGCAAGATACTGGAGAGCACCTTGCTGCACATCAGTGGGGCGATGAAGGCCCAAGTCTATGTTAATATTCCTCCTCGAGATGAGGTCAATGAGCGCCTGCCATCTGTTGCTCACAGCAAGCATGTTCTCGTGTGAGTGGCGCATTTGCTGCTCCATGCAGGTGGCCATCCTTTCCATAGAACAGTACATCATCGCCGTTGCCATCGCCTGCGAGATGGTGGTGCTCATGTTGGAGATGGACTCCTCCATTCTCTCTACATTTCACACATCGCGGCTGCAGAAGCTGCCAGAGCCTCGCACAATTGTTGCTGCTCCTCCAAGATGAACCCCTTTCTCGATGGCCCCCGAGGTTCAGCATCTGCCTGCAGCTCAGCAGAGCTTGGAGCGTCCTGCGCCCTCCAGCGAGGAGTCTCCACTGCTGTCCCTGTCTCTACCATCTGCTCTTGCTCACTTGTGATGTGTGAGACACCAGGTGACAACCCTACTCTATCTCACACAGAACCCATCGAGGTGTGCGTATCTGCGCTGGTGCTGGCTGCGCTTGGGTCTGCTGATGTTGCACCCTCAGAGGCTGGAGCTTCCTCTGAGGAGTCATCTTCCTCCTCCGGCTGGAGAGTGGGGTGGGGGAGCACTTGTTGGACCTGTGGGAGAGTAAAGAGATGAACTGGAAGTGTTATGATAAGAATGGGTAACGTTACCATTGTGCACATGATGACATTTCACTGGCTGCTGACACCTTATGAGTGACTGCTGTATGCCATGTGGCTGTATGAGATTTAATCTTGTCAGCAGGTTGCTGGGAGGTCCCCCTATCTCTGTCTCCCATCACCAGCAGCTCTGCAACTCCAGAGATTTCTAGGGCTTCCTCCTCTGCTGGAGTCAATTCCGTCAATACTGGAGGGCCACCTCCAGTTCTCTGCCTCTCTCTGTTGATCGGCGCTCTCATCTCCTGCAAGGAGGGAAAGAAGAGAACTTTGAGTGAGAGTGATGGAATGAGTGTAAGTAATGGATGGGTTACATCTATAGAGGGTGACTATGAACGAGTGACATTACATTGCCAAATGGCCTCCTTCTGTGGTGTTACTTGCTATTATTGCATTAGGATGAGGGTGAGTGTCAGTGGTGGTTAGTTAGATGGGGATGTGAGTCGGTACATTGGCAAAGAGGGATGGGTGCACCTGCAAGGTATGTTGCTGTGAGGAATAATGTGCAGGAGTAGGCTTGGGAAGGCAGAGTGATGGGGATGGGGTGACAGGGACATCAGGATGTAGGTGAGTGTGGCATTGCAATCACCTTCCTGACCTCATGAGATCATTGAATCTCTTGCGGCACTGGATGCACATCCTCCTCACGACATCCCTGCTGCTGATCTCCTCTGCGATCTCTAGCCATGTCATTTTTGTCTCTTTGGGTGGTCGCTTTCGTCCATCCCCAGGGAAGAGGACCTCCTTACATGCTTTTACTGCCTGCACCAGCACTTCCAGGGAGGCATCTGTGAATCTTGGCGCTGCCCTCTGTCTTGTCTCCATGACCTACAGATCTGTTCGTCTTATTCTGTAATTTAGAGTTCTTGGAGCCGCCTTCTACCCTCCTACATTAACCTTCAAATAAGATCTGTGCAAGGCTGCTTTAACTATCTGCACTGAAAATGAGTCAACGGTGGCGTCATCACACCCGCTCCATTTAATTGGGCCAGGAAACATGCATGAGTCTTTCAACTGGTGCCATTAAGTTAAACGCGCAGTGCAGAATGCGCTGCTCAAATCTTGGGGTTCCCAATCCGCTACGCAGCCCGCACGCACCCGACCCGACTCCAAGGCAAAGATTCCGGCCCATTAGTCCAGGCCTTTGGATTACTAGACCAGTAACATAACCACTATGCTACCATACCCTTAATTACTCACATTGAAACGTTATTAAATTCCTGTTACATCTCAGACATGTTTTCAGCAGTTAGCTGAAAATGATCTCTGATTTTTGCATGCTTTTTTTAGAAAATTATTTTATTTGTTCTGTTTGGCTCATGTAATAACCATTTTTATTACAACAAAGCATATTAAACTGGCAGTGTCACCTGGTAAAGTATTTTGCAAGACAATTAATTGGATTTGAAAGCACAAAATGCATGCAATTTTGTGTAATAACATGGTGATGTTACGAATCAATGCAACCAATCACAAATGGCCCAACACATTTATTAATTTTATAAATGGCAAACTGAGAGCATTAAAAAAGTAAAGAGCCAAATACTACAGATGCTGGAAATCTGTAATTTGGATGGCTTTCCCTTTAAAATTTATCCCTTGCTTTGCTAACTCAACCAGTACTACAAGGGATTAACAATCTTGCAAACCCAACCGATACTACAAAGGGCTAACAATCTTGCAAACCCAACCGATACTACAAAGGACTAACAATTTTGCAAACCCAACCGATACTACAAAGGACTAACAATTTTGCAAACCCAACCAATATTACAAAGGATTAACAATTTTCGCAACCCAACCAATACTATGAGGGATTACAAATTTTGTTACGCAACCATTCTACAAGGGATTTACAATTTGGTTACCCAACCAATACTACAAAACAACTACAACTTGCAATAATATAGCATCTTTAACGTAGTAAAATGTCCCAAGGTGCTTCATAGGAACGTTGTCAAACAAATTTTGAGACTAAACTACATAGGGTGATATTAGGGCAGGTGGCCAAAAGCTTGGTCAAAGAGGTAGGTTTTAATGAGCGTCTTAAAGGAGGAGAGAGATGTAGAGCGATGGAGAGGCTTAGGGAAGGATTCCAGAGATTAGGGCTTAGGGCAGCTAATGGTGGAGTGATGAAAATCGGGGTTGCGCAAGAGGCCAGAATTGGAGGAGTGCAGAGATCCAATGATTCACAGTTTTGGTAACCCAACCAATACTACAAGAGATGAAGAACTTTGAAAGTAATTTTGTAAATATTAATTTAAAACAATTACAGTTACTTAAATACATCTATCTGACTGGCTGGTCAGTGGATTCTAATATCCATCAGAGGCATTCTTAGCAATGAATTTAAATATGAAAATATTATTGATGCTATTTTGGCCTCAACTATTCAATATAGTACATATAGGAAAAGGAACACATGCTAGATAAAGAACGGAGTTATTGCCTCATGCCTTCACTGTCACTCTGTCCTCTATTCTAACTTACAGCTGCACTTCTTACACTTTAATGATAATCAACATTGTTTCTTTTTTGTAACCAAAGTACAGCTCAGAAAACCATACATGATATTTACTCTACAAAGCAAGCGTGGGCTTTCTGTCTGCAATAATGTTCTTTGATGTATGTACTTAAATAATTTTATTCTAGTTCTGGTAATTGTGAATGTTCTACATTTGAAACAACTCCTGGCATCTATGTTCTATTTATTGTGAATAATATTTGACTTCACGGAAATTTGTAAAACAAGAATTTTATTTGCAATAGCAAAGTAATGATATGCTGCTTGTTCAATTTGAGGTTACACGGTATTACTGTTTTCAAACACGCCATTGAGTGAACAATGTAATTACTGATTTTTACATGTAATACAAAACCACTTTATCTAGAAGTGGTAACTATAGAAACCCCCAATACAAAAGGTTTTATATTGAATCACATTTTCTACAGCAATCAGTTCATTATCCCAGTATTAAAATACATCCATAAAACAAATTTTTGTATCAATCTTGTCAAAACCCTTTTCATTTGATTGTTTCCGGCACCACACACACATGCCATTTTGTTGATTTTCCTTTTCCTTTTGTTTTTACAGTTATTAACTATATCACCCTTATGCGGTTATATTCACATTGCCACATACTAGAATTTTTGAAAATGATGAGAACTTCAGTATGGCTGCTGAAATAATGGGCCTCTATTTGGCAAGCAAAACAAGGCAATTCCCACGCATCATAGATGGAATTTCCCTACACTCCCTCCAAAAATAAGATCCATTTGCCAGCTTCACACTGTCTTCATTATTATCACACCTTGCCCGAATGTAACAAGTTATTATTAAAGCGCAAATCTAAGCAAATTAGCAAATACTTGGAAATGCACTGGTCCAAACGTGTTCAAATACCACTGCAAGCAAACAGACTGTCATTTAACCACCCACTGTTGAAGTCATCTTGTCTAGGTATTGAGTCATAGCATCATTATACCCATTTAGTTCTCAGGACCTCAAGTTGTGGATTACATGTGGTTTGGCAGGTACTCAACAGAAAAATTAATCAAACAGTCCCATCGGCTCTATGTACTTCCCTAGCTTTTAATAATGGATTGTTATTTCGTCATATTTCTGTCAAGAAGAGAATAAACAATGTTTTAAGTATTAAACCAGTTTAAAGTACTTAGTGTTTTTATGATTTTCGTTGTTGTTCGTATTTGGAAAGTGAAAAAGGTTTTCAAAGTTAGCAAGTAAATGAATTTTATTTGTTTTGATACCATTACCTTGAAAGAGATATTACTGAGTACTCAGAGCATTATCTACAATGATATTTTTTGGATATGAAAAACATAAGATTGAAGAGGGTGCAATGCATCATATGAAGAACATTCTAGTTTTTAAAAATTGAATGATTAAAATTGTTTACTGTAAAATTGTGGAGTAGCATAAAATCCAGCAGGTAAATTGTGGAAACTCAGTATTAAAGTATATTGCTGCCATATCAGCTGTTTTTCAAAACAATCTTAGTCAGGTCCATCTGCTGTAATCTCCTCAAAAACATAACAAACTTTCTCATAATTTCTCACAAAATTTTCAGATATTCAAACGTGCTAAAGAAAATTGTACAGACGTAATTTCCAATAGTTTATCTTTAAAGTTGTAACTAACGATTTCACTGGCACAAGTCTATGTTTTAATAAATAGAATTCTAGATGTCATTAGCAATATGAAAAACAAAAGGCCAATAGGAATAAAGCAGTAATGATGAATTTGTACAAAACATTAATTAGGCCATAGTTGTACAGTGTGCAGTTTTGGGTGCCCCATTATAGAAAGGACATTAAAGACATAGAAAACATGCATCATAGATTCACCAGGATGATGACAGAGATGGGAGATTATAGTTATGATGAGATACTCGAGATAATGGGACCATTTCCACTGAAGCATAGAAGGCTAAGAGCAGATTCAATAGAGGTTTTTAATATTACGTAGGATTTTAATAGAGTGAATAGGAAAAGGCTATTGCATTGAGTTGGGCAGTCAGTGTCAAGGAGTCATCAATTTAAAATTGTCACTAAGAGAGTGAGGAGAGAGGTTTAGAGAAATGTCTTTACACCGAGGGTTGTTGGAGCATGGAATGGTTTCCTACAGGGAATGGTTAAAGCAGAAACCATTGCATTTTCGAAAGGAAAACTGGATAAATATTTGAAGCAGAGGCAGATAGAAGATTATCGGTAGAGCAACAGGAGTAGTTTGGATTTGCTCTCGTGAGATGTTGGCACAGACATCATGGGCTGAAAGGCCTCCTTCAGTGCTGTAAACTTCAGGTTCTAATTAATACACAATAGTAATACTCAAATATAACTCCATCCTCACCCTGTTCCGAGGACCTCTATGTGATTAGAAATATCCACCAAATGAGTGAAATGCGCAAAGTAAAATTATTGATAACTAACAAAAAAGACCTATCAATTTATCAAAGCTCTGACATAAAATTCATTGTCAACTGGAAGAGATTCAAAAACTTGTTTCTGTTACAACTCAGGATGATGCTGCTCAAACTGGCTGTCTTGTGACACACTTGTAGTATATTTTCTAGATCACAAATGTATAGTAAACTCACTCAAAAACAAAAAAATACTATGAGCAGTTGTAGGATTGCAGTAACTCTCACCAGCTGAGGTATTAGCTTAAAATACTGTTAGGCCCTTCGATGACCTATGTTTTTGATAATTTAAGATAGTTATCACAATCTTAAATTTAAGAAAGATTCAAGAGGGTTGTTCATTCACACTTTAAGCACATGATATAGAAGCAAGGACAGACCTAGAATCTTAAATCATCTGTATGCTCGCACAGTCTGTGTTATTTCACAATCTTCTCAGACTTCATTTGCATAGACATAGTATCTGAAAAATAGATAGACGGGTGATTGATAGACAGATGATTGATAGACAGATGGGCATTAAACAAAAATACATAAGCCAGTAAAATCAGGACACAAACACATTTCTTGGAGAATTCGACATATATATTTAATATGTAAAATATATTTAATATATACATATCTAGGTATGTTTTTACTGTGTGCAATTTTAAGTACATAACATTGCACTAACCGCCTCAAAAGGAACTGGATAGAAATCAAAATATTGAAAGTTATAAGGATAACTGTTGATAATATACAGAACACCACATGTTCTCTATGCATTGAAATAGTTGTATAAGGTTTGATTGATATGTCGCAGTTTTTCATCAGTTGCCTTCGGGGACAGGGAGGAATTTTAGCTTTCATTCTTGGAATTGTTTCTTGTGGTTATTTGCTCCACTCAAGAGATTAAGTAAATTAGGATTTATTATTAACTTCAGGCTGTGAGTATGACCTGGAACTGATTTCATGCTTTGTTTAAATGACTGGCATCCACTGCGGTCAGCATGGCACTCAGCTGAAATGAAGACTTTATTTTAAAGTTTAAAGGGGAAGAATACTCACAGTACAAATTCACTTCTATTGATCTAACAAAGTTAAAATATTTATTTCTCCCAAATGGTGATTCAGATTTGTCAGCCCTTAAGGAAGAAAATTGTGCAAAAAGAAAGCCACAAACACTGTAAATTTGAAATTAAAACAAGAAAACGCTGAAAATGCACAGAAGGTTGGCGCATCTGAAAGTGAAAGTATTCTGCTGCTGTGTTCTGATGAAAGGTTCCATCTGAAACATTGGCCTATTTCTTTTTTTCAGACGCTGATTGACCTGCTGTTCTTATTGAAAAACTTGACAATGACTCAATAAATTAAACATTTTAAATACAGGTATTAAATAATGGCCCCAAAAATCTGCAGGCTGGATCCACCAGAGTATCCAGGGTCAGCGGGAGGTTACCTCATTTTAAATGGCAGTGGCATTGTGGATGTATCTTGGGCACCCTTCAGAACCCAGCTTACTGCCCATTCCAAGGGGGGAATTTTAACCTAAAAATGGGTGGGTTGGGTGCGTGTGGGTAGTTAAAGTGTTAAAAATCTCAATCCCAACCTGAATCGGCTCCAACCTGCCCACTTTTAATGGAGCCAATCCAGTGCCAGGAGGCGGGTCATCTATTTAAATATTATAATGAGGCTGGAAGCCTCCGTTTTAACCACCATTTTGAATTTAATTTTAGCTGGTTGGATTTTGCACGCCTCGTGAAACCCGCCAGCTAATGCAAGGCGAGGACTGCTGGATCTAGGAGGTAAGAGCCTTTACACTTACCTCCTGGATCCAGCTTCCCTACCTAACCATCTCCCCACAATAGGAGGCCACCCCCCAAGGCCTCTGATCCTCCCGTGAGGTCTCCCCCCGCCCTCCTAGCCTTTCAATCTGGCTGGCTGCGGTTGGGAAACAGAGGCTTCCCATGCAAATCAGGCTCCACCGTTAAATTCGGCAGGGCCTGCGGGAAACCCGTTCTCCTGGGTTTCCCGACCGGTTTGGAGCTCCCTCGCCCCAACTTACCTTTCCCTTTATAATTCAGCCCCAAAGTGAAAATTACCCCTGTATTGTACCATCATCTCCTCGCTTTTCTATCGGTGTATGAGAATTCCATTTACCCTGATAATAACTTTCTCCACCTGGAATCTCCCACTTTTAAAGATCTCTTTCTTTACACCACTTGATCTCTTTGTTCATCTATTCCATTGAACATTTTACCATTCAAGGTATATCACCATTCTCTGATTTCTTTTCACAAAATGTTCAACTTCATATTTATCTTCTTTGAAATTTGTTTGCTCCATATCTGCTTATTCCTATATCTTATTATAGTCTCCTGTATTCTTCCTTACAGTTTTCCATGTCCCTAATTTGGTATCGTCAACCAATTCTGAAATTGTTTCTTGTCTGTTCTGTTGAAAACATTTATCTATGAGGCGATCAAGAGAAGTCCCAACATTGATCCTTGAATCTCTGATGCACACTTAAAGTTACATTTTGCCAAAGTGAAAAGCATCCATTTGCTCTTTGTCTCTGCTTTCTGTTATTTAGTCATCCTCTATCCATACCACCAATTTACCTTTCACAACATAGGAACACAGTCTAGGTCATTCAGCCCCTCAAGCCCGCTCCGCTATTCAATCCGATCATGGCTGATCTGCACCTCAACTCCATTTCCTGTTTTTGCTCCATATTCCTTAACAAAAATCTACCTTTCTCAGTCTTGAATGTTCCAATTGGCCTAGCATCTTTGGGGGAGCGAGTTCCAGATTCAGTTCTAACATGGGACTTAGTCTTTGCAGCAAGTTTGTTACATCACACTTTATCAAAATGCTTAGAAGTCCAAATATATCACACCAGTTGCATTTTTTGTCTATACATTTCTGCTCTTCCACTGCTCTCTCAAACTTTGGGGAGTAAAGAAAGTGTGCAGAAACCACCAGACATTTGCTTATTCATGTTTTGTGCCCTCTTTGTTTCGATAATAATTCTACAGTGGCAGATTCGTTCAGTAGTAGCATTCTCACCTCTGAATCAGAAGGTTATAGATTCAGATGCCACTGAGGACTTGAGCACATGATCTTGACATACACTTCAGTGCAGTACTGTTGGAGGTGTCCTTTTTCAGATGAAATGTAAAACCGAGGCACCGTGAAAGATCCCATAATACTTCTCAAAAGGATCAGGGAGTTCTCCTGATGTGGTGGCCAACATGCATCCCTCAACGAACACTACTATCATTAACTGGTCATTCATCTCATTGCTGTTTGTGGGCCTTGCTGTGTACAAATTGACGATCATGTTTGCCTGTAAAAACAAATGGTGACTACACTTCAGAAAACTAATTAATTGGCTCTGAATTTCTTTCAGGCATCCTGAGGAAATGAAAGGCACTAGACAAAGGCAAAACATTCTTTCATTATACACCCAAGTAATTTACTCAAAGTACTTGATTGCATTAGTCAAGCATGACCTGCCTCTTCTAAATCTGTGCTGACTATTCCTTTCTAAGCGTTCACAATTATGGCTCTGCTGATGTAAGTGCGGTGGAGTGGAACTCTTGTCCAGATTAGCCCCAGATCAGAGACCCCATCCAAATTCTGAGGGCGGGATTATTTGCACAGCCTGCATAGGCCACCAGCACCTGTAAGACTCTTCCAATGGCACCAGCCCTGCCTGACCCGATCTGCCCTTGTAAAGTAGAGAGGCACCATGTTACTCCATCTGAGGTTACATTGAGGCTCAACTAGGGCAGTTTTTTTTCCCAGTCTTCACCTCTCACTGGAGCCATTCTGTCACTATACAATGTCATCGATCCCCTCTGGTGTGAGTTCAGCTGAGGCCTTTCAAAGTCACATAAGACAGAATTCTCAGGGTTGCACGGGAACTTCCCTGATATGCTATCTGATGTAGGAGGGTGGATAGAAGGACTGCCCACATCCCCCTTCCCTGACTGGATTTTAAAAGGCTGGTCTAAACAGAGCAGAATTCTGGCAGAACCAGGTTCCACCCTACATTCCAAGACCTACCGGATAGAAATTGGGCTTCAGCTCTCTCCAGCCCCAGGAATTTCAGGGCTTAGTTGGTTATCCATTACAGATGCAAGGTGAATTGTCTATTGTTACCAGTGTTATTCCTTCTACCTTCTTTGAACAGTGCAGCAACATTCACTATCCTCCTGTTTCCTGTCACTGTTTACAAACATTTTGGAAAATTATTGTTAATTCCTCTGCTGATTCACCAATCTGGAGTGTAGACCATCTGGGCCTGGAGACTTCTCAGCCTTGACTCACAATAAACTTTTTAATATTCATATATGTTAGTTGTTCTTCCACATCCTCTTCTGGTACTCTTGCAGTCCTTGCTTCACACTTCTTTGTAGATCACAGAAATCACAGAATCACAGAAACCCCACAGTGCAGATAGAGGCCATTTCGGCCCATCGAGCCTGCACCGACACATATCCCACCCGATCCCCATAACCCCTACGCCAACACATATCCCACCCTATCCCCGTAAACCAACGTATTTAATCCCCCTAACACTAAGGGTCAATTTATCATAGCCAATCAACCTAACCTGCACATCTTTGGACTGTGGGAGGAAACCGGAACACCCGGAGGAAACCCACGCAAACACGGGGAGAATGTGCAAACTCCACACAGACAGTCACCCGAGGCCGGATTCGAACCCGGGTCCCTGGCGCTGTGAGGCAACAGTGCTAACCACTATGCCACCGATGTAGAAATGTCGGCCGCGATTTTCCCAGTGGAGGCAGGTTGGAGTTGGGTTGGAGTCAGGTTGGCTGGTCGGCGGGTTCCGGTCCTGCTGCCGGTTTCAGCCGCTCCAAAATAATGATTTTCATTTAACTGGGCTTATTAAGCCCACCATGTGTGTTAGATCCGTGATTCTGAGGGTATGCTGTTATTGAATAACCACACGGATGCTGTAACTTAACAACAAACAGGTATTTACTGGAGGAGGGTAGTCTCAAGACTGGGGGTATAGAGGCATGCGCAAAGCTTATATACAGGTGTGGTCACTGCCGGTACTACAGTATACAGGAGCTGTAAAAGTAGTTCTGTCTTAAAGGCACATGCAGTACAATTCCTCCCCTTTAAGATTAGTAGTACCCCTAATATTCAAATAACAATTAACACTTTAACATGTACATTAAACAACAATAGTCCATTTATAGATTCAGTCTTTGGGCAGCTTCCTGACCCTTTCGGGATAGTGCCTTTCCTGAGGTTCTTGTTCTTGGTGCAGAGGCGATTCTGACCCCATTTCATCGGGTAGTTCATCGGGTTCCACTGCTACTGGTTCTGAGGTAGATGCTACCGGTATGTCGGGTTCATCCCCAGGTACTCGAGATATGGGGTTGACGAATTCCTGTGACGCTAAGATCTGATCGACGTGGCGTCTCACAATGTTCTCCCCGACATCCACTGTGTACATTAATGGCCCCTGCCTTGTGCATATCGTTCCGGGTTGCCATTTCTCTGTTCGATAGTCACGGGCCAAGACTGGTTGCCCTACATTGAAGCTCCTTGTCGGCTTCTCATTGATGTGCTGGAATTGTTTGTCCTCAACATTTCTTCGCACATTTGGTCTGAGCAAGTCCAGACGAGATCTCAACCTTCGGTTAAAGAACATCATGGCCGGGGTCTGGTTGGTAACTGCATGTGTCGCGTTTCGGTAGGCTAATAAGAAATTGTCCATCTTATGCTGTAGTGGAATTTCATCATCACACATGGCCTTTATCGCCTTCTTAAAGGTTTGTACGAACCTCTCAGCCAATCCATTTGTGGTTGGATGATACGGGGCGGATGTGTAATGCCTTACCCCATTCCTTCTCATAAATTTTTGAAACTCGTCGGACACAAACTGTGGTCCATTATCAGAGCAAATCTGCTCTGGCAAACCGTTTCTGGCAAATATGGTCCGTAGGACTGCAATCGTTTTCTCTGTAGTGGTTGAAGACATTTTTATCACCTCAGGCCACTTTGAATGAGCATCCACTGCTATTAAGAACATTGAGTCCATGAATGGACCAGCGAAATCAATATGCACCCGTTGCCATGGAGAGGAGGGCCACTCCCATGGGTGTAGAGGGGCATGTGGTGGTGCATTTTGGACCTTCTGGCATCCTAAGCAGCTCTTAGTTAGGTCTTCGATTTGCTGATCGATTCCCGGCCACCACACATAAGCCCTAGCAAGGCTTTTCATTTTCACTCCCCCCAGATGACCTTCATGTAGCTCATTTAGCACTCTCTCCCTTTAACTTGGGTGGAATCACCACTCTGGATCCACACATCACTGTCCCCTGGCATACTGACAGCTGTTCTCTTCTGGATGAGAATGCTGGCAACAATGAGTCGCCATGTGTTGGCCATCCCCTCACCGTCAAATCATATACCCGAGACAGCGTCGGATCATTGCGGGTCTCCTTCTCTGTATCCACATTCGTTACTGGCAATCGTTCAATTATTGACGAATAAAATATCTCGACAGGGTCCACTGCTGGTGCTTCCTCCACAGTAGGCAGTGGCAGGCGCGATAGCCCATCAGCGTTCCCATGCTGTTTCGTGCCTTAATATTCTATTTCATATTGATTCGCCCCTAGAAACAGGGACCATCTTTGTAACCGTTGTGCAGTCATCACTGGAACGCCCTTCTTAGGATTAAAGATGGAGACAAGTGGTTGGTGGTCAGTCAGCACTTTTGACAGTCATCCAGGTGTGACGTCGTCATCCTTTTTGGCCTTCAGTGCCTGTATGGAATGCCAATCTAATTGTATCTTCCGGATCCATTCACGTCCTAGCATTGGTGGTCCTCCATCTGGCAATACATATATATCCATTTTAGGTATTTCCTGGCCTTTATATATCACTTTCACCCTTATTTTTCCTTTGGGGTAGACTTTTTGCCCCGTATACGTCTTCAAGACAATCTCTGTAGCTTTCAAGGGTATATGTGAAAATAGCCGCGTGTAGTCCCTTTGATTTATGACTGTTAGGGCTGATCCTGTGTCCAATTCCATTTTCACTTGGATTCCGTCTATCTTGAGTGTAACCCAGATAGTCTGGTGATCCTCTATTCGGTTACCTTATGTAGTTTCAGACAACCCAGCTCCTTGCTTCCGGAGTCTGTGTCACTTTTCTGTTCGTCTGAACCACTGTCCATCACCTGGTGCAACTTTTTGTACTTCTCCTGTGGAGATTTCTTACTGTTGGTTTTCTTCCCAGACCTGCAGACTCTTGCTATGTGTCCTGCTTTCCCACACTGTCTGCACACTTGGTCCTTGAACCAACAATCCTTCTGGTCATGTGTTGTTCTGCCGCAGCGATAGCACTTCACTGTTCCATAGGACATTTCATTGGTGCCATATTCTTGCGGTCTCTGTTGTATCTCTGCAGCGCCCCTTGCGGCTGCTTTGTGTGATACTGCCATACTGAAAGCTTTGTCCAGCGTAAGATCCTTTTCTGATAGAAGCCGTTTCTGGGTTCCTTCACTTTGTAGCCCACACACAAACTTGTCCCTTAACGTATCTGCTAGTCCCGCTCCAAACTGGCAGTGTTTCGATAGCTTGCGCAGTTCCGTTAGGTACTCAGCATTGCTTTCGTCTTTGTGTTGGTTCCTTTTATGGAACTTAAATCATTCTGCTATCAGCAGCGGTGTGGGGTTTAAGTGGTCCTGTAGGATTTCTACTATGCTTTCGAAATTCTTGTTCACCGGCTTCTCTGGGGTTATTAGATTTCGCAGTAACCCATAAGTTTTTGCACCCATGGAATTTAACAAAACCAGTGCTTTATTTGCATCTGGCACTTCATTCGCCCTGCAGTACACCTCAATACGTTCCACATATGTCGCCCAATCTTCGACTTCATTGTCGAACGTAGAGATACTGCCACTCTTTGGCATCCCTGGATGTGAGTTAACTGTCAAAAATGGTGTCTCCCGCACTTCCCCTTCTTCTCCGCTGGCACAAAATGGCGTCTCCCGCGCTTTCCTTCCTTCCCGCGCTCACCCTTCTTCTCCGCTGCGGCTTCTAAAATGGCGTCTCCCGTGCTCTTCCTTCTTCTCCGCGGCTCAATGGCGTCTCCCGCACTCTCCCTTCTTCTCCCCGCAGACACTGTTCAGCCCGTGAGCCCTGGCTGTGCTCTGCGCGTTCTTCTTTTTATTTATTTATTTATTAATTTTATTTGACGCTGCTCGGTCTTGAACCCGGCTGTTTCTTTACCCTCTCTCTCTCCGGTTTGTTTTCTTTTTCTTGACGCCGCTCGGTGCTCAACCCCCCGGCTGCGCCCTGCGCGCTTCACCCTCTGTCTTACCCCGTCGACGCTGCTCGGCTTTCTCTCCGCCGTCGGTCGGCTCCAGCCGCCGCTGCCCGGGAAGGGTCTGCGCTGGACCTGTCGTCAGTCTCTTGCTGATCGTCGTGGCTGGGGAACCAAGCCCGGCTCTCCACAGCCTCCCCTGCAATGTTCACTCTCTGCCTGACGACTGGGCGGTTGCTCGTGGTCGACGCCCGTGTTCCTGGCCTCGACTTTTTTTCTCTTTTTTTTTAGTTGCAGGTAGATTCGAATCGACACTCATCGCCACTGTTAGATCCGTGATTCTGAGGGTATGCTGTTATTGAATAACCACACGGATGCTGTAACTTAACAACAAACAGGTATTTACTGGAGGAGGGTAGTCTTAAGACTGGGGGTACAGAGCCATGCGCAAAGCTTATATACAGGTGTGGTCACTGCCGGTACTACAGTATACAGGAGCTGTAAAAGTAGTTCTGTCTTAAAGGCACATACACTACAGTGCACGCTACCCGGCCCAATCATTGGGTGAGGGTCTGCTGCTCGCCTCTGCTGACGTGTTCGATTCAGGTGCATTTAAGGGGCCCATGTAGCCTTTGGGATTCATTTCCTTTCTGATGGTCCTGATAACTGGTGTTTGGAAGATGACTGTTGCCAGAGCAAAGGCTGCTCCTCGATTTGATGATGGCTTCCTCCATGCTCTTGTGGAGGGAGTAAGAGGGTGCAAGGAGGTTCTGTTCCCTCCGAATGGCCAGAGGAAGCCTCCTCAGCAGACACAGGCAGCCTAGCTACAAATTGCTGAGGAAGGTCAGCGCTAGGGAATTGTGTTCATGCACCTGGGTTCACTGCCGAAAATGGTACAAATATTTGCTACACTCAGCAAAAGTGAGTATAACATCACACTGTTAGATCCGTGTATCTTGATGTTGTGTGTCCTTCAATAACTAGACACGAGACTGCAGGGAACAATCAACAGGTGTTTACTGGATGAGGGTTACTTTAAAAACTAACTGTACAGATCCCTACTCAGGGTTTATATACAGGTGTCGTCACTGCCGGTACTACAGTATACAGGGGCTGTAAAAAGTAGTTCTCCCCTTAAAGGTACATACACTACACACACTTACCTTCAATCTGCTCCCCATCTCCTCTCATCAGCAGCACTCTGTATTATCAACCTACTCCTCCACATCCCAGCTGACCCTTACATCCCTTGCACCCTTAACTATCCCTCACTCTCTATGTACACAATCACTTCACCATCCTACTATGCACCCCTCACACTCGCTCTCACTGTTATGCAATGACACCAACTAACAATGCACAGGGAGGCACCTTGGTATTGGCACCTCACTCCATCTTTGTCTCCCCCTAAGCATCTTTGTTAGGGATTCTTTACACTCACTCCATCAATCTCGCTGAAATTCCACTTGTGTCCCTCATTGCAGGAAAAGAGAGCCCACAATAAGAGGAGAGGGACAGGACAGGAGGAGGCCCACCTTTAATGGTACATTTAACAAACGCTGAGGAGGCTGCTCTCGACATCGTTGGAGGTGCTGAGGATCTGGAAGTGGGGGACAGAGAGACGGGTGCAGTAGAGCAAGTTGGTGGCACAATAGGTTTGCAATCCTTTCATTTAGATTTCATGAGTCACTGAGATGGCATGTGATGTTCATAGAGATTGACTTCTGATCATCTACACAATAGGATGTGTTTGCTACCTAAATATCACATGTCTAACTCATGCTTTTACTCCCCCACAGGACCATCGAGAGCCCCCTCCCCACTGTCCAGGCGGAAGAACCGTACGACTCCTCAGAGGAACTTGCAGCCTCTGAGGGAGCAACATCACCAGAAATCAGCGCAGCCAGCACCAGCGCAGATACGCACACTTCGGTGGGTCCTTCGCGACATAGAGTAGTGTTGTCACCTGGTGTATCACAGCTCACAAGTGAGCATCAGCAGATGATGGAGACAGCGACAGCAGTGGAGAGTCCTCGTTGGAGGCCGCAGGACGCTCCTAGCTCTGCTCAGCTACATGTAGACGCTGTGCCTCTGGGGCCATCCAGAAAGAGTGTGGTGCTGGAACTTCAGGAACAAGTACAGGAGTCTCTGACAGGGTTTGCATCCACGGTAACTGTGAGTGTGCAGAGATTGAAGGAGTCCATGTCAAACATAAGCAATGCCGTGGTGCACACAATGGCGAATGTAGGTGCCGCCATGGAAAGGATGGCAACCTCCATGAAGAACATAAATCGTCAGCCTCAAATGAACATGGTGGCTCTTCTAAACGGATGGTCTGATATGGAGAATAGATGGGCATCTATTAAGGAGAGGAACCAGAGGTACATGGACGTCCCCGTTATGAGGACTGTCAGTACAGAGACGGGTCCTCATGGCTCCACTGATGTGCAGCAAGGTGCTCTCCAGCCACTTGCTAGCAGTGAAGTGTGGGTGACCCATGAGAGGAATGTTGGTGGTCCACAGCAAGGAAGTGTGGGCTCCTCTCCAAGCGCTCACACTTCCATGCCAATGCAGAGCCCTTGGTCAGAGCCCCAGATTCCTCATCCAACTGAGATGGCCGTCTCAGCCACTGCACAGCCGCAGGAGGAGCAGATGGTTGCGGAGCCCCCCCAGGCTCCCAAACCCAGAGGACGCCCACCAAAGTCATCTAAGCAGGCACAGCTTAGAAGTGAGCAAGATGCCTCTATATCTGCTGAAGCCACAGGGG
The DNA here is from genome assembly GCF_052327205.1 of Somniosus microcephalus. NCBI lineage: Eukaryota > Metazoa > Chordata > Chondrichthyes > Squaliformes > Somniosidae > Somniosus > Somniosus microcephalus. The sequence goes on from NC_140991.1 coordinate 231,054,703, forward strand.
AAGCACCACGTAGAAGCACGCGTAAGAGAAAGTTAACACACAAATAGTCACAAGGTTAGTCACTTGGGTGTTTTGATCTCATACAAAGTAACGTTTATTATCATGATTTTAAATGTAGTAAAGAAATGCGATGGTGAAGATTCAAAGGGCTGGATTTTGCCAGCCCTGGGGAGGCGGGTTCAGCGGCGGGACTACCAGGAAAATGGCAGAATTTGGGGGAGGGTGCCCATCCCACCTCCAGCCCGCCTCCATGCAATCTTGCCAGGAGGCAGGTAACTGATTCGCGCTGGGTCCCGCCTCCTCGGGAAGGGGATTAATGCCAATTGACTGCCTGTTAACAGATAGTTAACAGGCAGTTTTTTGGCTAATCCCTATTTTGAGCCCTGAAGTGTGGGCTTCCCGATGGCTCCGAACCTTGCCAGGGTCAGCGAGGCGGGCCATCGGTCTGCGGGGGTCGGAGGGGCCGAGATGTCCGGTATGCAGGTGAGTAATGGGTGCATGTGTGCAGAGGTAAGTGTGTGAGGTGTATGTAAAGTGTTTTAATAAGTTTTACTTCTTCCTGCAGGCTTCCTCCCTTCAGGTCTCGGGAGTCCCTCAGCTCACCGGCACAGAAAGCAGAATGGCCGCTGAACTGTCAAAAGCTGCAGCATTCTGCTTTCTGGTCAGGAAGGTTTTCTAAATGAGTCTTGAGTAAAGACACAACTTAGAAAACAGATTGTCAGTGTTTGACAGCTTCAAGAAGCTGTCAAACAATGACATTTCATCTGTCAAAAACTCTTGACAGATGAAATATCATCGTTTGACAGATGAAACGGCACTCGCTGATGTCACCTGTAACTGGCTTTCTCTTAATTGGCCTGCTAAGTTCGCTGGGCGGACTTAACAAGGTCAATCAAGGGAAAATAGCGTGGGTTGGCCACAAGTCGATGGAGGCGGGACTAAAACCCAACAAGTGGGAGTCCCGCCTCCAAAATCTCCCCATTGACAAAATCCAGCCCATAGAGTTGGTCTATGTGTGCTCAGAAATGGAAGTTGCATGGTGAGGGGTCAGGCCGCCTTTCATCTGAAATGATGGTGGTGAGAGTGATAGGAAACCACAGTTTATTGTACAGATGTTGTATGGTATGTTAAGAAGGTCGGCCAGACATTCATTTTCATGTGCCAGCCACATGTGGTTGATGTGTAAATGGCCAGCAATATGGTTGCGTGCTGGTGGAATTGACACATCCACCTCCGCAAGGTGTCCCTCATCTGCCGCCTCCTCCTCCACCTCCTCCTCCTCCCCCTCTGAGGAGGAGGCTGTGTGCTGAGCCACTTGTTCCTCAGGCAGCGCTAAGCCATGCTGCTGTGCGATGTTGTGCAGGGCACAGCAGACCACAATGATCCTGAAGACCCTGGCTAGTGCGTACTGTAGGACGCCACCAGACCTGTTGAGGCATCTGAATCGCATTTTGAGCAAGCTAATGGTTTGCTCTATAATGCCTCTGGTGGAAATGTGGCTCACATTGTACCACTCCTCAGCTTCGTTTGATGGCCTCCTCATCAGTGTCATTAGCCACTTTTTCAGGGGATAGCTCTTGTCTCCAAGTAGCCATCTGGAAAGTTCGGTTGGCGGTTTGAAGAGCTGAGGCACAGTAGACTGCCGCAGGATGAACGAGTCATGGCAACTGCCAGGGTACTTGGTGCAAACATGCATAATGTCCTTCCTGTGGTTACAAACCAGCTGGACGTTAAGGGAGTGGAAGCCCTTGCAGTTGACAAATACAGCTGGATTGTGATGGGGTGCCCTAATGGCCACATGTGTGCAGTCTACGATGCCCTGCACCCTTGGGAAGCCTGCCATATTTGCAAAGCCAACTGCATGCACAGTTACACTTGCTTCATCCGTGGAGAAGTGGCTGTCATTGTGTGACTTTGCAAAGAGGGCATCGGTTACCTGCGTGATGCAAGTGTGTGCGGCCGACTGGGAGATGCCGCTGTTGTTTGCTGCTGATCCCTGGAAGGACTCCGAAGCAAAGAAGTTGAGTGCGGAGGTGACTTTGAAAGCCACTGGTAAGGGGTGTCCACCCGCTCCTCTGGGCTCCAGGTGTTGGTGCAGCATTGTGCAGATGTCAGCCACTACCTCTCGCGAAAGTCTCAGCCTCCTTTGTCACTGCTGCTCACTCATGTTGAGGAAGCTCATCCTCGGCCTGCAAACCCTGTGTTGGGGGTATCTTCTGTGGCACGGTGCTTCCCTGTGCTGACGCCCTCTGCCCCATCAAGTGGCTGAGGAGAAGGTTGGTGCTCCTGTTGTTGCTGTTGTGCCTGGTTCTGCTGCTGCCACGGCTGCTCTTCCTCCGATTCTGAGGACCAGGATGAGAGGGTTTAAATGGTTGCCATTCCGTTGGTATATACCGCAGTTGTGGAATAGATGTTATAAGTGCTCAGTCAATGTGAGGAGAGGGCTTTCCAAGGAGGCCACAGTGTATATCGATCTCAGCTTAAACACTATCAAGCTCAATCGACCTGCAAAATGTGTTCTAAAACCGCAAAACACAAAGTTCTGCCATCTGAAAGTCAGCCATGTTGCACGTCCGCTTTTATGCTGAGGAGCAGCTGTCAACAATTCAGGTAGTTGCTGAACCCGGCACAATCAGCTGGTGTGTTTGGTGCACAACGTGCAACACACTGAAAATGTACTAAAATGGGAAGAGCCAGTAAAAAAGGAATTATGGAGGCAGGTAACAAGCTGTTAACTGCCTTAAGTGCCTCTCCCACCGTTTGGTGTCGGGTCTGATCGGGACTCGCAGATCCGACACTTTGCAGAGTTGCGTGGAGGCGGGATGGTGGCAGGTTCACAACCCGCCGTCAATCATTTGGATTTTAACTGCCGACCCGCTTACAAACCCGCCCTCTGAGCGCTGGCAAAATCGCGACCGAAGTATTTGTCAACCATCTCTGCCATTAGCTGCATTATTGCAATTAGTTTTTGGTCACTGACAAAATACAAACCAAGAGACCTGTAAAAGCAGAATGTATTGGTGAAAACTGCAAATTATCCCTTTCGCCGGCAATCTGCCACAAAATATGGACCACTTGTTCCTTTTCTGCTTTCATTTACATTTAAATCTTATTTTTTGGCTTTAAATGGAAAAAGAAATCTTCCAAAACTTAGTGTAAAGGACATAGGATAACATTTCTGCCGGAGTTCTCTGATTCCTCGCTGTAGATCGGTCAAAACTGCAAAAAAATGGTGTAGATGGCCATTTGTGCCATTTCTCTGGGGTTTCTTCCAATCTTCAGGCAATATTATGGCAGGAGATCGAGAGAACCCCCAGGGAAATTACTGGTGCATGTATTTAATCTCCCTTCAAATCCATCAGTTAATGCCAATTTAGCTGAATTCAGATTCCATAGAGGAGATTTTAAATTCTTCCACCTGGCATAGCGAGACATTTGAGTGCAAGAACAAGGATGTCTTGCTGCAGTTGTACAGGGCCTTGGTGAGACCACATCTTGAGTATTGTGTGCAGTTTTGGTCGCCTTATCTGAGGAAGGATATTCTTGCCATGGAAGGAGTTCAGAGAAGATTCACCAGGCTGATACCTGGGATGGCAGGAATGACGTATGAGGAGAGATTGGGTCGATTGGGCTTGTACTCGCTGGAGTTTAGAAGAATGAGAGGGGATCTTATTGAAACTTATAACATTCTGGCAGGACTGGACAGACTAGATGCAGGGAGGATGTTCCCGATGGTCGGGGAGTCCAGAACCAGGGGTCACAGTCTAATGATAAGGGGTAGGCCATTTAGGACAGAAATGAGGAGGAATTTCATCACCCAAAGAGTGGTGAACCTGTGGAATTCTCTACCACAGAAGGCAGTAGAGGCCAATTCATTAAATATATTCAAGAAGGAGTTGGATATATTTCTTAAGGCTAAAGGGATCAAGGGGTATGGGGAGAAAGCAGGGACAGGGTACTGAATTTGGATGATCAGCCATGATCGCATTGAATGGCGGAGCAGGCTAGAGGGGCCGAATGGCCTACTCCTGCTCCTATCTTCTATGTTTCTATGTTTCTATGTTAATGGGGCGGAACTGAGATTAAAATTAAAACTTTACATCTACCTTTCTCCTTCTACCTCGTGGCACTTTTTTTATGCAGCTGTTTTCCTGGGCGGTTGTGGCACCTTGCTGACTCAGGCAATCACCTCATGCAAATATGCAAATTGGAGTCCTATCACTTAGCTAGGGTCCCAAAGCCACTTTAATGGCCCACTCAATAAGGCATCCACCACAGGCACACCATTCAGTAGAAGCAGTCGGGGCCGAAGCGAAGACCACCAAAAGCTAAGTCGCATTCCTATCTTTCCGGGACCAGGAGGAGCAGGAGTGCTGCTCTGAGCCCCACAAAGAAAGTTTGGGCCATTGCATCCTGGGCTCCCTTACTGTCCAGGTTTGCAAACCCCTATGGAAGCCAGCCCCAACCACTTACCCGAGTGCCTGCAGGGCAGCTATTCGCCAGCCAGAACCTGGTGAGCTGCCTCTGGACACCCGTTTTGGGCAAGCAGCTCGACTGCTGCATTTAAATGAGGCCCGGCCATTAAAATGGAGCGGAGCTCTCGCAGCACATCCCAAAAGGCAGGTCAGCGTATTGTGCCAGATTTCCACCCAGGAGTTAAAATTCCCCCTCAACTATATATTTGTATTTTCACAAAAGCAAAATATACTGGAAATGCACAGTGTGTCAAGTATTATTGGGAAGAGAAAAACAGGTAATGTTTCAGGTGGAACTGCAGTTCTGATGAAGGGTTAAAACTGACAGAATCACTTATCGTTTTCCTTCAGTTGGTGATCGACCTACTGTACAGTTCTAGCATTTTCTGTTTTCAATACCGATTTCCAACATTCAGGGTTTTCCTTTTTAATCTTTTAATGTTTTCACACTTAGCCTATATGTCAGTGGCACAATGAATAACATAATGAATTGGTCTACAACAATATTATCATATCAATAGGACACTGAGCTCTCCCTGATTACAGCAATTAGGGCTAAGGATGGGGTCATCAGTATTAATGTCCACAGATGAATATATTAGCTTTGACTTTTCGGATTCTCTGATATTTAAAATACCAATCATTTCCATCCCTGATAAACAAAAACTAAACAGAAAAAATCACAACCATTATTTTGTATTTTAAAATATTGTTACAATGGATTAATGCACCCTTCCTGCAAGCACTGTGCAATAATGACTTAACAATATATATATATATCTAAATATAACTTCTTGAAAATTGAAAGGAAATGCAAGTATGTCATCGAACTCCCACTTACCAGACCCAAAGAAGATTTGCAGTTACTTTGCTCATTTTTTTTAGAAAATTGTAAATCAGATTTACAGTTAGCGAAGTGTATCCTTATCTGCTCATGGCTTTGCGTCAGGCTTGATGATACCAAGCAAGTGATTGCCCCCATGCTGCTGTGCTCAGAATTGTGGACCTGTCGATATAAAGTAAATAGGTGGATATTTTTTAAACGTACTTTTAGATCTTTACCAGTTCCTGTAATGGGACTGACAGTACTGGATTATGCTGACAATTTACATACAAATGAATAGTAGCAGTGTTATAGTCTGGCAGTCTATTTATTCACAATTGCCTCTTCAGTCTGAGTCCTTTCATAAGCTATACATTTCATCTATCTTTAGCACACTTCAGCTTTATCACTTCTTAAGAAGCTCATTTATACCCCACTTACACTGGACTAAACAGTGCAGTATCGGGTACATGTTTGAGAGCAAGGCAAGTGGGCAAGTACAGTTATAATGTCTGCTCAGATTGTTACTGAGTGGGGGCAAGGGGAGGCCCACAAATGCATATTGACACAAATGCATACACAGAACTCTGCTCACTAGCCTCTGACTAACAGTTATTATTATTAGCTTTTTGCCAAGTCAAAAACAAACAGGGTGCAGCATAGGAAAGGGGCAGAGGTTGAAATCATGGTGAGTTCTGATAAAGGAACAGAAAATGCTAGAATTACTCAGCAGGTCAGGCAGCATCTGCCCTAGCTATGTTTGTCTTTTTGTGGGATATGTGGAACATTCTTTGTTCCAGTTCTATTCGGGTCCCCTCCCTCACCTCTTTTTCCAGTACATTGATCACTGTATCAGTGCCACTTCCTGCTCTTGCCCCAAACTGGCAAATGTAATCAACTTTGCTTCAAATTTCCATCCCTCCCTCACCTTCACATGGTCTATCTCCGACTCTTCCCTTCTCTTCCTCGACCTATCTCAATTTCTGGGGATAGTCTGTTATCCAATGTCTACTCAGATGCTGCTTGACCTACTGAGTATTTCCACAATTTCTGTTTTTATTTCAGCATTTTGCTTTTGTTTTATTGTGAGTTCTGATGCTTGTTTCGCTGCTAATGAAATTTCACTGAGGGGGAGAAATTCGGTGGAGCCGCAAACGGGGCGGCAAGCTCGCCTGGGTGCCGGAATTAGCGCAGCGATTGGAGCAGTTGCAACCGCCGGAAATTCAGCTTGAACGCCCCAAGAGGGACACGGGGCAAGGCGCGAGGCGTTCCGCATCCCTCTTAGGGTGCTGAAACTGAATATTGCAGCGCAACGTGCCGCAGCGCTGCGGCACGGCACGCTGCGGTACTGCAGGCCTTCCTCCCATTCTTAAGGGGGAGGGGCCTGCACCAGCGCGATGAGTGATCGCGAGTGCCGGCAAAAGAGCCCGGCACCAAAGAGATGTGCCGGGCTCTCGGAAAACAGCCGGCACTGCCGTGGGGGGAGATCAGGAGGCCGGGGACGGAGGTGCTGGCAGGCGGCCGCTGAAAAAAACGTCCATCCCGCACCTCCACCTTAATTTGCGACACTGCCGCCACAGGATGGCCCCGTGAACTGGGCGCGAGCTGCGAACGGCGCTACAGAGGCGGGCGCTACCGAATATCGAGATCGGGGCGGTAGCGGGGCGCTGCGCACACCGATGACGTCATCGGTGGCGGCGCAGCGCAACAGGCTAACGCCGCCATTAGCGCCCCAGCTAAATATCGTGGGAGGCATGGCCAGTGGCGCTAAAGCCACTGAGTGCCCTCTTTAGGCGCTAACTGGTGGCGCAGCCCACTGAATTTCTAGGCCTGAGAGCCTTAATAATTAATATCTTCCCATTATAAGATGCAGAAAAAATTGGACATTATTTTTAAAAGACTTTAGTGGGGGTGGTGGTAAAGTTCAATTTTAGTGGCGGCACAAAACGAGAGGTAACAGATCGGCCGCCCGTTATACACCCCACCCAATTTTCCTTTCCATTGAAATCAGGCTGGGTTAATAATGAGTGGTCAATCTATAACCGCCTGTTTTGTGCCCCCAATGAAACTAAATTTTATCCCTAGGTGTCCAGCTTAAACACACATACACATTATTATATATTTATATTTATATTTATAGATATAGATATAGTTATAGATTTCCAGGCAGCTCAATGCAAAAATGGACAGATGGCTACTCAACCATCAGTATTATTTAAAATGGTAGGAACGAGCTAGTGGGATAGTCAGCTTCTTTCTGTTATTAGAAATGTAAAGGCAATATGACAGACCCTCAGAATCCTTCTGAAACTTTTAATTGTTAAATTTAAATAATTGCCAGCACCTTTTGTTGCACCGTGAGGTAATAGCAATGTAAGGCCACCTAAAGGTCTGACTATTGATGCCATACTGCATGTTTGATATTAGTGCGGTCGTAAAGATTACACTGTGCCAACACCAAAGGTGATGTATAGATGAGTATTAAAAGTAATTTTTGTCATACTTTTTTGAACTATGTGTGAATTATTTAATTGATTCTGTTTTATTTTTACTGAGCTCACCAGAGCCTGATATCCCACTAAATATTATATATGTTTTCTCAGTAGATTGGGATGATGATAATATGCCTCCATCTTCTTCCAGAGAGTTTGGCAAATGTGCCGTGATGAAGCTGCTTCTGGAGGATTTATACCATTAGAAAATGCAAACAAAAAGTTTACCTTAAACTTTATAAAATGTTGAAGAAAAAGGACAGCGCACAGCCTTGCAATAAGGATGTTTTATTACAGTATCTAACTTTTAGAGACCAGTAGGGGGATACAGTCTCCTTCAGCAGAACTTATCAAGAAAAAGCTGCAACAAACAACATGTGTTACAAAAAAAAATTGAAAAACATGCAATTCACTCAATCAAAATATAGCACACAAATACAGGCACTTTAGCTCAGGTGTGAACATACCCTGTAGAAGACAAACATACAATTTCTCTTGATAAAAGGGTATTTCCCTCAGAAATATTTGCTGTTAAAGTAAGATATTGCAGCTAAAACTTCACTCTCTGAAGTTTAATGTGTTAATTGGGAACAGGTTTCCACACCAAAAAATAGAGAAAGAAAGATCTTTCATTGACTAATGACAGGGCATGTTTATATTCTGTGTTAGTTTAGTGATACATTCTCCTCTGATGTTTGAGTTGTTTAGCAAAAGTCCAATATTACTTATTGTAAGGCTGTGCATGCTGCAGCGATGTAGTGCGTTGTCCAGCAACCGCAATGAACTACGCGAGGAAAAATGTAAGTCTGACACTTAGCATCATCAGGCACAGAGACAGACTGTACCTCTTTCACACCCAAATTGCAACTGACTCATTTTTAAAAATGGATATCAAGCTTTATTTGCAGTCAGTGGCCATTCTTAAAATGCCAAGCAACAATCTCATAATCCTATTGCAAATGTCCTTCCAGATCCAGTGTGCTCCTATATGCCAGACTGTGTGCCCGCTTACATTAACTACAGTAAACACAGCATCCACTTTCATCCTCACTTTCATCTTCTCCAGCAATTTTTCTGAGGTTACAATATGTTAGTCTATAATCACGGTTAAAATCTAATACATCCATTTATTAGGCTATCAGAAGAAATTATACTGTAGAAACAAGGTTCTGAAAGACTGAACATCAATTTCATAAGTGTGGGTGTATATACATGGCATACATCAAAAGCATGACGTACATTATCCATATATAGATGTACTGTACTGAAAATCCCATAGAATTTTCCAAGTTATATCCTTCAGCACATTATGGTGATATAGAAACAGGGACAGTGCATTTGGTCAGGTATAATACTTAAATCTTGCAGATGATTTTAAGAATGAGCAAAATTTTAACCATTTGCTAGCAGAATAAAATAAAGATATTATTAATTTTGTTTCTACTAAACATTAATATTAAAGGATCAAGAAAGACATGAAAACGGAACCCAAAAGGGAACTTTGCATAAGTTTAAATATATAGCAGTTGATATTAACCGCTTGCGCCAGGCAGGAGATGGGCAGCAGCAGGTATAACGCCTGTTTTACACCCTATCTGATTTTCCTTTTCATTCACTTCATAAGAAAGGAAAATTGGGCGGGGTATAAACTAGGCAGCTGATGTACTGTCACCTGTTGCCTGGCCACTGGAAACAGATAAAACTGACCCCATAGTCACGGATGATAATGGCAAATAAACTTTGATATGCACACCTATGCATTTACATGTCTAGTCATTGTCTAAATATGCCCTCCTGTCATCAAAATAACTTACATAGAGTTCATATCCTGTAAACTGAAAATCCTGTGAAATATACAGGAAGTGTATGCCAAATGCAAGAATTTTAATATATTATAGAAAGATATACGTCCAATTTACCAGGATATGTGACTAACAAAATGGTATGCTAATTCAGACTAATGGAAAAATCAGAGGACAAAACCTTATAAAAAGGACATTAAATATCTGTTTAAGGAATAAATTGAAGGTTATGAGAATAAGGATCGCCAGATATTAAATACATTGCAGTAGAAATACTTCTTAGGTGCAGACTCGAAGGGCCAAATGGCCTACTCCAGCTCCTATTTCTTATGTACTAAATGGGAGGTATCACATGGGCTGCCTGTTATACACCCCACTTGATATTCCATTCTATTGAAGTCAATGGAGTTGAATATCGGGTGGGGAGTATAAGGGGCGGTCAATCAAATTCTGCCCGCTTTGCGCTACCGACCAGGATGAATTTCTTTAGCCATAGTACTTAACAATGTAGTAGGTATCCTCAGGAGGCTTTGACTATTAGTGCAAAACTCACCTTTTAGAGATTTTCTCCAATGTTACCCCCGTCACTGAAAATGGTTCTTTGTGAGCTTATACTCACATCAAATATCTTAGAACAGTCACTGAATACACTGTAGTGGTCTTTCTTCATTGATATCTTCTTCTTATAGGCCTGCTGTTTTTTTGATGTGTTTTCCCCTTATCTGTCAAACACTGGTTGTTGTGACTTGCAGATTCTGGCTTGTCTTAAAGAAACTGGGCAGGAGTTTTTCCCTTTAGATTCTGAGCTGGAGGAGATGTAAATCATACGCACTCAAGAGCTCTTAGAAGCCAAAATACTCATGCTGTGTGCAGAGGAAGTTAGATGTCAGCAATGGAGATCAAAAACTCGGTGGAAAAATAATACTAAAAGAATTAGGTTTTCTTTTTGTTCTTTTTTTCTTAATACTACAGAAATCCAATATATTGTTTAAGAAACCACACAGACAGCCTTTCTGTCTGCTAGAAAGAATAAATGATGACAGAATGGGCTGCCGGAATTTATTACCTCTACTGGGGGAGGCGGAAGCTAATTCTTCACTAATGTCACTGACTCCTGAATCTTTGGAGTCCATTGATTTGAATGATGATATATTTTTTTCTCTGTGAACAATAACACAGAAGCCCCAATTTTACTCCCCCGCCCTCCCCATCCACCCTACGTGCAATGAAAATGGGGTGACAGTGACTTACTTGCCATTTTAACAGGTGCACCAGGTAATGGCCTCATTGAAATTTAAAAGTCGAAGGCCTAGAAATTCGGTATAGCCGCGTTTGGGGCACTAGTCCTGGCGATGCGCAAAGTTTAGCGCCAGGCGCAATTTCGCGCCACCTGGCGCGATATTGGGTTGCAGCGCCCCTAAAGGTGATTGCGGCGCTAAATCAGGCGCTGCACGCTACTCTTAAGGCGCTAACCCGGCGGCGCAACCCAATTTCGCGGTGGCGGTGCGCAGCGAGGGTGCTGTCAATAATCACTTTCCCTGAGACACAGTGGCGCCGGCCAGCTCTTAAAGGGGCAGGTCAATTGGCATCACCAGACACACTCACTGCCTTGTAGGCCTTCAAAGCGGTGGGAGCCTACCTGTGGCGCACCAGCATAGCAAGTCATGGAAAGGGTGAGGCAGAGGGCGGAACACCTCACTAATGGGGCATTGGATGCTTTGGTTGGCGCAGTGGAATCTAGGCCAAGGAAGATGGTCGGAATGTGATTTATGTTTTGGACAGTCTCCCGGGTGTGAGAGGCAGTTATGTGTCAGTGTATTAGTTTTGCTTTCTGTTGCCATAGCTTTCTCATGTTTGAAGGAACCACATTTTGTGTAATGAAACACTTTCTTCATTTACAATGGCCATGCCTGCTATTTACATGCATCTTGCCCTTCACAGGCTTGGGGGTATCAGGCCGGTTCCATTCCTGTTCTTGGAATGGCAGCAAGCATTCCGTGAGAGGGGCCTAGAAGCTACTTCTGATCAGCCTCTGACACGCAGCCTGAGAAGAGCCGCTCGCGCAGAAGTTCAGGCCAGCAGCCATCTTCTCAGCCGCCGACAGAGATGTCCTGCACCTTATCTGAGGCTGCAGATCTGGCTGAAGCAGCTGGCACAGCTCAGTCACCACCTCCTTTCTAAATCGCAGCCTTCTGACACACTGCTCCTCCGGCATGTTCATGTAGGAAAACTGCTGTCGGATAACCCTGCCAGCGTAAGGTCTGCTGTGGCGACGTCTATTGGCCCTCCTCCATCTGGCCATGCCCGCCCCCCTCTCCCAGCGTCTCGGTGCCCTTTCCAGATGATTCAGCAGCAGGACGTTCCCCTCCAATGCAGCCCCCATAATAAGTGCCCACAGGAAGGTTCCCCATTGTCAAGGCTCACCAACAGCAAGGTGATGGTCAGAAGGCTGAAGATCGTCTGCATGCGCTGGCTCAGTGGTCAAGTGGCTCTCAGTGTGCAGCTCAGCAACTCTTTGTAGCTCTCGAGGAAGTTGTGATCCAAAAATGGTTGCCGCTTTGAAACCACACCAGTCCCTTTTAAATAACGCTCCTCCAGCCCGAGAGCAACTTGGTAAGGCCCAGGTAAGCTGTCACTATTAGCGCCAGGCGCTACGGAGGGGGGCGCCACTGAATTTCCGGTCCGGGGTGCCCAAAAGGCGTTGCACACTCAAATGACGTCATAATCAGCCTGCGCCCATGAGCGGGCGCTAAGATTTAGCGCCGGCGCTAAATGCATGCCAATATGGGGCGAGGCGCTAGGCGCCTTGCGCCCGCCCGGAAATTGGCTAGCGCCCCACTTCTCGGCCTCATTAGGCATTAATCGGTGGCGCTATCAACCGAATTTCTCCCCCGAAGCGTTTAAAAATTTTACAATTGAGTGTGAAGGAGCATTAGACCCAGAAGTGGGCCGGAAAGTAAGTTTTTTTAAAAATAATGTTAACTTGTGGGCCAGAAGGAGCAGGAGTTCTCCTCTGGACCACACAAGGAAACCTGGAGCTCTGGCTTACCTGCTCCGACTGTGATCGCCTATCCCCCCTCAGCTGGAGACAGGTGCTGTACCCTGGGGCTGTCAATGAAAAGGATAATCATTGAGTGATAGCAGAAAATCTGTGAAGTACTGGCAGGCCTTCCACGCACACTGTCCACAAATGCAGAGAGAATAGAGGAGTCCACCTCAAGCATGAGTGGGTTGAAGTTGCCAGGCATTGCAATAATGCATTCTTCCATGGATAGAGTGGCCAGCTTCGTGAAACATCAATCATGGCATTCAATTGAGTCCATGCAGGCCTGACCACAGCTGTGCAGACCCTGGATGCCAATATGTCTGCCATAGAATGACAGATACCTTAGCCTTGGCCTTATGTTGTCCTCACTGATCTGCACCAAGCAGCTCTCCAGCAGAGTGGTAGGTGTGAAGTACGGCTGGCTCATGAAAAGGATGATGGCGAAAGGCGACACGGTTTGGGAACTCCACTCAAAGCGTTCCCACTTCTCACCCCTTGCATTCCACCCCCCAGCAGTGGGCGGGCGGAGGGCGACTGAAGAATGGCCATTGGATGTTGTAATGTATACAGCATTGAAGGGACTACTTTGTATTGCGGATGTATACCCTTAGTTGCGAGCGTATATAACAGACGCGTATCGATTTGTACAGTCAGTGCCGAAGTTCCAGTTACCCAGTAAAGATCACTTGAAGTTACTCTCAGTCTCTGCTGCTTTATTATTTTATGTACTTGTGTATAGCGGTACAAACACAACAAATTGGCGACGAGAATTATGAACCTACGTCATCCTATTCTGGCATCGCATCCAGAGGACACCGAAATTTGGAAGAAAGGAGCGAGAAGGTAGAGAAAAAGAGCATGCTTGCTAAGCTAGGCAGGGGATATGTAAGTCAAGTGAAAAGTGCACAGGACTTGCATGACGCTAGCTAACTAGTAAAGAAAGAAAAACGGGTTTGGAAAAAAAAATTGGCGATGATTGGCACGATTGCAGCATTTGATAGCAGCATTGAAGACTGGGCAACTTACATTGAAAGAGTGGAGTTGTACTGTGAGGCTAACGGAGTGGAGGTAGAAAAGAAAGCCACTGTTTTGCTGAGTGTTATGGGCGCAAAGACATATGGGCTACTACATAGTTTATTAACCCCTGAAAAGCCAGCAAACAAAACATTCAAACAAATAGTGGACACACTCCAAGACCATTTAAGCCCCAGACCACTGCTCATAGCCGAAAGATTTAAATTCCATAAACGGAACCAGAGCAAAAATGAAAGCATTTCTGAATATTTGGCAAAGTTGCGCAAATTATCAGAACATTGCCAATTTGGAGTGGGCTTATCAGACGCATTGAGGGACAGATTTATGTGTGGCATGCAAAGTGAAAGCACACAAAAAAAACTCCTGTCTGAAAAAGACCTCACATTGGAGAAGGCTCTGAGTATTGCAATTTCAATGGAAGCAGCAGCACGTGGCGCTTTAGAAATTCAACAAAAATCCCTGGAATATTCCACTAACAAAATGTCACTGAAACAAGAAAAGAAGTGCTATCGCTGTGGTAAAATGTCACATGACCACAATGACTGTTGGTTTAAAGACAAAGGCCTAGAAATTCAGTTGGGCGCGTCAGCCGTTAGCGCCTTAGGAGGAGTAGATCTCGAGCGCTAGGCGCTTAGCGCCCGGGCGCAGCGTGATCTGCGCCTCGCCCCAACTTCAGTACACATTTAGCGCCGGCGCAAAGTCTTAGCGCGTGCCCTGCTGCGCGCGCAGATCATGACGTCATTTCGTTGTGCAACGCCCTTTGTGCGCCCCGAACCGGAACTTCACTCGCGCCGGCCCATTGTGCGCCGGGCGGCCCTAACGACTGTGAAGTGGAACGGTACACAGCCGAGGCGGGCCGCGGGGAGCGCAAATTAAAGGGCCCTCCTGTACTAGAAATGGTACGGCTGGTGGGAGGAGGAGGAGGAGGAGGAGGAGGAGGAGGAGGACTGGTGTGCCAGGAACACATAACAAACTGATGGAGAGAAACCCTCCCCAAAACCACAAATACACCAGTGTTGGCCTTTCAAAAAAACAAATCCACCCTCCCCCTTTAAGAGCTCACCGGAGCCAGAGTGTCTGCCGTCAATCAGCAGCTCGCCGCACCTGCCCTGCGCCCAACTTCCGGTTTAGCGCCCCGGCCCGCCGGCTTAGCGCCTAAAGAGAGGCGTGCAGCGCCAGTTTTAGCGCTCGAGCAAACTCTTAGGGCGAAGCTAATGAATATCGGAGAAGTGGCTTCGATTTGGCGGCGGCCGCAAACTTTAGTGGCCGCCCGACTTTACCGCCCCAAAAGTGGCTACAATGAATTTCTAGGCCAAAGACTGCAGACAATGTGGCAAACGAGGGCACATTGAAAGGGTCTGCAAAGCAAAGAAGCAGAAAACTGATACAAAGGCACACCAAGTGACTGAAAACAAGAAACCTTTCAAAGATAGATACAAGGAGGTACACTACGTGACTGGAGACAGTTCAGACAAAGAAAAAAGTGACACAGACTCAGAGGAAGAGGATCTGGCTTGTCTAAAACTACACAGTGTGAAAGAAACAGAGGATCACAGAATAATATGTGTTACTCCAGAAGTGGCAGGAGTTAGGCTGAAAATGGAGTTGGACACAGGCTCAGCTTTAACAGTGATCTCTGTACATGACTACAAACAACTGTTTTTACACATACCGCTAAGGCCATCTAAAGTACTGTTAAAGACATACACAGGACAAAGAGTGTGCCCCAAAGGTAAAATAAAAGTGACAGTGACATACAAAGAAAAAAAATACCGCAATTGAACCTCTATGTAGTGGAAAACGGAGGACCACCATTGCTGGGACGCGAATGGCTCAGGAAAATACAGTTGGATTGGCACACCATCCAAGCACTGTTTGTGTCAGCAACGGAGGACAGCAATGCCACTCCTGAGAGACTGTCACAAATACTCTCTGACTCTCAGGAAGTGTTCAAGAAGGGAATAGGAACACTTAAGGGCATGAAAGCAAAAATTAAGAGTGAGGAGAACGCAAATCCAAAGTTCCACAAGGCCAGACCAGTGCCTTATGCAATTCGCCCTTCAGTAGAAGCAGAGCTGGAGAACTTGGAGCAGTTAGGGGTCCTGTCCAAGGTGGATTGGAGTGAATGGGCCATACCTATAGTTCCAGTGATGAAGAAAACCTCCAGCACAAAACCAGGAAAGCCAAGAAAAGTGCGCATCTGTGGAGACTTTAAAGTGACTGTTAACCCAGTCCTCCACACAGTACAGTAGCCATTGCCTCGCATTGAGGACATCTTTGCTTCCCTGTCAAGAGGGGAACACTTCACAAAGATTGACTTGGCCCAGGCCTATCTCCAAATGGAAATTGATGATGCATCAAAGAAGTACCTGACAATAAATACGCACAAAGGCCTTTACCAGTACAATCGGCTGGTATTCGGAATAGCATCAGCTCCTGCAATCTGGCAAAGGGCAATGGACCAAGTCCTGCAGGGGATCCCAGGTACTCAGTGTTATCTTGATGACATCATAATTACTGGCAAGAATGACAATGACCACCTTTCCAACCTCGAACAGGTGCTCATCAGGTTACGGGAGTATGGGCTCCGAGCGAACCGAGACAAGTGTGAGTTTTTCAAAAAGGAAATCTCATACTGTGGACATGTGATTGACAAGGACAGTTTACACAAGTCTCCAGACAAGATTGAAGCTGTGATTAATGCACCAACACCTGAAAATGTGTCTCAGTTGAGATCATATCTTGGACTGGTGAACTACTATCACAAGTTCTTGCCCAACCTATCCACAGTGTTACATCCACTAAATGCACTGCTACAGACAGGGTCACAATGGAAGTGGAGTGACAGCTGTGAACAAGCTTTTCAAGCGAGTAAAAGACTCATTACTTCAGAAGAGGTGCTAGCTCACTTTGACCCATCCTTACCTATTCGACTAGCATGAGATGCTTCACCCCATGGCATTGGTGCCGTGTTGTCACATAAGTTCCCAGACGGCTCAGAAAGACCAATAGCCTTTGCCTCAAGATCATTGACTACAGCTGAACGCAATTATGCACAGATTGACTGAGAGGCCCTCAGCCTTGTGTGGGGAGTCAAGAAATTCAACCACTACTTGTATGGTCAACAGTTTACACTGTTAACTGACCACCAGCTGGATCAAACACAGACAATCTGACTTCTAACTTGAGTCCTTCGCCATAGACTCAGTTAGAAATCTCTCCAGAACAGAAAGCAGAATGCTGCAACTTTTGACAGCTCGCGGCCATTCTGCTTTCTGTGCCGGTGAGATGAGGGACTCCTGAGACCTGAAGGAAGGAAGCCTGCATTAGTAAGTAAAGGTAAGTAAAACTTATTTAAACACTTTACACACACCAAACACACTTACCTCTGCACTCATGCACCCATCACTCACCTGAACACCGGACATCTCGAACCCTCCAAACCCTTCAGCCCGACGGTCTGCCTCGCTAACTTGGCATGGTTTGGAGCCGCCGGGAAGCCCACGATTCAGGGCTAAAAATAGGGATTAGGCCAAAAACTGCCTGTTAACTACCTGTTAACAGGCAGTTAATTGGCACTAATCCCCTTCCTGCCTCAGGGAGGTGGCTCCCAGCACAGGTCAGGTACCCGCCTCCGGGGAAACGGGCATGGAGGCGGGTTGGGGGCGATAAGGGTTCGTGCCCCCCAATTCTGCAGTTTTCCCCCCACTCCCGCCTCCAAACCTGCCTCCACGGGGCTTGGAAAATCCAGCCCATTGTCTGCAATGAAGAGGAGGAGGAGAAAGTTGGCGACCCCAATGCAGCATCAGCCACTCACATTGCTGCTCAGGATTGCTGGGATTCCCTTACAGCTGTAAGGTTCAGTTAGGCACTCCCACTGAAGCAATGTAAAAATCACATCTGTTGTGTTTGTACCGCTATACACAACTACATAAAATAATAAAGCAGCAGAGACTGAGAGTAACTTCAAGTGATCTTTACTGGGTAACTGGAACTTCGGCACTGACTATACAAATTGATACGCGTCTATTATATATGCTCGCAACTAAGGATATACATCCGCAATACAAAGTAGTCCCTTCAATGTTATATACATTACACTTCCTCCCCCTTTAGTTTAATAGTATATTAACGCAAAATTTCTATAATTAACATACAGAGCCTGTCTTTACAGTAACAAAATTCAGATTCCAACATAACATTTTATTTTGTCAACAGCCCTTTTACAAGTCAAGTCTCTGGTGAGGCCTCCTCTGCCTCTCTGGGTAACGTCTCTCCAGACTCTTTTGCTTTGGGGAATGAGACTGTACAGGTACAGTTGCATCAGATGAGCTATCATAGAAACATAGAAACATAGAAGATAGGAGCAGGAGTAGGCCATTCGGCCCTTCGAGCCTGCTCCGCCATTCAATGAGATCATGGCTGATCATCCAAATTCAGTACCCTGTCCCTGCCTTCACCCCATATCCCTTGATCCCTTTAGCCTTAAGAAATATATCCAACTCTTTCTTGAATATATTTAATGAACTGGCCTCCACCGCCGTCTGTGGCAGAGAATTCCACAGGTTCACCACTCTCTGGGTGAAGAAATTCCTCCTCATTTCAGTCCTAAATGGCTTTCCCCTTATCGTTAGACTATGACCCCTGGTTCTGGACTCCCCGGCCATCATAAACATCCTTCCTGCATCTAGTCTGTCCAGGCCTGACAGAATTTTATAAGTTTCGATGAGATCCCCTCTCAATCTTCTAAACTCCAGTGAGTATAAGCCCAATCGACACAATCTCTCCTCATACGTCATTCCTGCCATCCCAGGTATTAGCCTGGTGAATCTTCGCTGCACTCCTTCCATGGCAAGAACGTCCTTCCTCAGGTAAGGCGACCAAAACTGCACACAGTACTCAAGGTGCGGTCTCACCAAGGCCCTGTACAACTGTAGCAAGACATCCTTGTTCCTGTACTCGAACCCTCTTGCTACGAAGGCCAACATACCATTTGCCTTCTTAACCGCCTGCTGCACCTACATGCTTACCTTCAGCGACTGGTGCACAAGAACACCCAGGTCTCTTTGCACTTCCCCTTCTCCCAATCTATTGCCATTCAAATAATAATCTGCCTTCCTGTTTTTGCCACCAAAGTGGATAACCTCACATTTATCCATATGATTGTGCATTTGCCATGTTTCTGCCCAATCACCCAATCTGTCCAAATCGTACTGGAGTTTCACGACATCCTCCTCACAGCTTACCCTCCCACCCAGCTTTGTGTCGTCTGCAAATTTGGAGATATTACATCCAATTCCCTCGTCCAGATCATTAATATATATTGTGAACAGCTGGGGTCCTAGGACCGATCCTTGCGGTACCCCACTAGTCACTGCCTGCCACTCGGAAAACGACCCGTTTATTCCAACTCTTTGCTTTCTGCCCGCCAACCAGTTCTCTATCCAAGTCAATACCTTGCCCCCAATCCCATGTGCCTTAATTTTGCACGCTAATCTCTTATGTGGGACCTTATCGAAAGCCTTCTGAAAGTCCAAATACACCACATCCACTGGTTCTCCCTTATCTATTTTACCAGTTACATCCTCAAAAAATTCCAGGCTTACCAGTCTATAATTCCCCACTTTTTCTCGACCACCTTTTTTGAATAGTGGGGTAACATTAGCTACCCTCCAATCCATGGGTACTGTTCTAGAGTCTATCGAGTTCTGGAAGATGACCAGCAATGCATCTACTATTTCCAGGGCCACTTCCTTAAGTACCCTGGGATGTAGATTATCAGGCCCTGGGGATTTATCGGCCTTTAGTCCCATCAATTTTCCTAACACCATTTCCCTACAAATACTGATTTCTTTCAGTTCCACCCTTTCATCAGGCCCTATGTTCCCCGGCATCTCTGAGAGGTTATTTGTGTCCTCCTTTGTGAAGACAGAACCAAAGTATGAATTTAGTTGGTCTGCCATTTCTTTGTTTCCCATTATAAATTCCCCTGATTCTGACTGTAAGGGACCTACGCTTGACTTCGCCAATCTTTTTCTCTTCACATATCTATAAAAGCTTTTACAGTCAGTTTTTATGTTCCCTGCTAGCTTACTCTCATATTCTATTTTCCATTTCTTAATTAATCCCTTTGTCCTCCTTTGTTGAATCCTAAACTGCTCCCAATCCTCAGGATTATTGCTTTTTCTGGCCAATTTATATGTCGTCTCCTTGGATCTTATGCTATCCGTAATTTCCCTTGTTAGCCACGGTTGAGTCACCTTTTTTGTTTTATTTTTTTGCCAAACTGGGATGAACAAATTCTGTAGCTCATCCCTTCGGTCTTTGAATGTTTGCCATTGCCTATCCACCGTCAACCCTTTGAGTGCCATTGCCCAATCAATCCTACCCAACTCGCTCCTCAGACCATCGTAGTTTCCTTTATTTAAATTGAGGACCCTAGTCTCTGAGTCAACTACTTCATTCTCCATCTTAATGAAGAATTCGATCATATTATGATCGCTCAGACCCAAGGGGCCTCGCACAACAAGATTGCTAATTAATGCTTTGTCGTTACATAATACCCAGTCTAAGATGGCCTGATCTCTGGTTGGTTCCTCGACATATTGGTCCAGGAAACCATCCCGTAAACACTCCAGGAATTCCTCCTCCACAGTATTGTTACTAATTTGGTTGGCCCAATCTATATGTAGATTAAAGTCACCCATGATGACTGCTGTGCCCTTATTGCACGCTTCTTTAATTTCCCTTTTAATGCCATCCCCAACCTCCGCCTTACTGTTGGGAGGTCTATGTACCACTCCCACTAATGTTTTTTTCCCCTTAGCATTTCTCAATTCTACCCCTACAGATTCCACATCATCAGAGCTAATATCCTTCATTACAATTGTATTAATCCCTTCTTTAACCAGTAATGCTGCCCCACCTCCCTTTCCTTTTTGCCTATCTTTCCTGAATATCGAATACCCCTGGATGTTGAGTTCCCAGTCTTGGCCATCCTTGAGCCACGTTTCTGTAATCCCAACCAAATCATATTCGTTTACCTCTATTTGCGCAGCCAATTCGTCCACCTTATTACAAATGCTCTTCGCATTAAGACACAAAGCCTTCAGGCTTGTTTTTTTAACGCACTTAGACCTATTAGAATTATTATTTACTGTGGCCACGTTTGATTTAAACCGTTGATTTCTCTGACTGCCACTTTTGTTTTTCTCCTTCCTATCTTTTGTTTTTATCCCTGTCTCCCTTTCCTCTGTCTCCCTGCTCAGGTTCCCAACCCCCTGCCATTTTAGTTTAAACCCCCCCTGTGTCTGATGTCAAGGATCGCAAGCTTCATCAACTCTTGGACACCAATGCCCCTCTGAAACCTTCTTCCCCTTCACTTTCCTCTGACCCCATTCCTTCTTCCAATCTTACCCCCTGCCATGTTTTCACTATCCCCTGACTTTCCCCTCTCTGACCCCGAACGATCAGTCCTCAGCAAAGGCCTGAGCTTCATCCCCTTACACCCCCATCTCAATGAATTTCGCGCTTAGCATGAGGCTGAGCTCTTTTTCCGTCGCCTTCGTCTCTGTGCCCACTTCTTTGGCCAGGAGTCTTCCCCCCGCACAGCTGATCCTTTCTCCCTGGACCCCTCCCTCTGGCCTCTTACCCTCTCTAGATCTTTTCATTGCTAACTGCCGACGTGACATCGGCCGTCTCAATTTCTCTGCTCCCCTCTCTCACTCCAACCTACCTCCCTCTGAACTTGCAGCACTCCGTTCTCTCCGATCCAACCCTAACATTATCATTAAACCTGCTGATAAGGGTGGTGCTGTTGTTGTTTGGCAAACCGACCTCTAACGTGCGGAAGCTGAACGCCAACTCTCCGACACCTCTTCCTACCTCCACCTGGACCATGACCCCACTAGCAAACATCAGGCCATTGTTTCCAAGACTGTCACTGACCTCATCTCCTCTGGAGATCTTCCCTCCATGGCCGCCAACCTCATAGTCCCCCAACCCCGCACAGCCCCCTTCTACCTCCTTCCCAAGATCCACAAACAGGACTGCCCTGGTAGACCCATCCTTTCAGCCTATTCTTGCCCCATGGAACTTATCTCTCCTTATCTCGACTACATTTTTTCTCCCCTTGTGCAGTCTCTTCCCACCTACAGTCGCAACTCTTCTGACGCCCTCCGTCACTTTAACAGTTTCCAGCTTCCTGGCCCCAACTGTCTCCTTTTCACTATGGATGTCCAATCCCTCTACACCTCCAGGACGGATTGAGGGTGCTCCGCTTCTTCCTTGAACAGAGGCCCAACCAGTCCCCATCCACCACCACCCTCCTCTGCCTGGCTGAACTTGTTCTCACATTGAACAACTTCTCCTCTGACTCCACTCACTTCCTCCAAATTAAAGGTGTTGCTGTGGTAACCCACATGGGTCCTAGCTTTGCCTGCCTTTTCATGGGATATGTGGAACATTCTTTGTTCCAGTCCTACTCAGGTCCCCTCCCTCACCTCTTTTTCCGGTACATCGATGACTGTATCGGTGCCGTCTCCTGCTCTTGTCCTGAACTTGATAAGTTTATTCACTTTACTTCCAATTTCCACCCTTCCCTCACCTTCACATGGTCCATCTCCGACTCTTCGCTTCCCTTCCTTGACTTCTCCTTCTCCATTTCTGGCGATCGGCTTTCGACAAACAACACTACAAGCCCACTGACTCCCACAGCTACCTGGACTACACGTCCTCCCACCCCGCTTCCTGTAAGGACTCTATTCCATTCTCCCACTTTCTCCGTCTCCGCCACGTCTATTCTGACGATGCCACCTTCCATACCAGTGCTTCCGACATGTCTTCCTTTTTCCTCAACCGAGGATTCCTCTCTACTGTGGTTGACATGGCCCTTGACCATGTCCGTTCCATTTCCCGCACTTCTGCTCTCACCCCTTCCCCTCCCTCCCAGAACCACGATAGGGTTCCCCTTGTCCTCACCTTTCACCCCACCAGCCTCCACATTCAATGGATCATCTTCCGCCATTTCCACCACCTCCAACGTGATCCCACCACCAAATGCATCTTTCCCTCACCTCCCCTTTCAGCATTCCGAAGGGACCGCTCCCTCCATGACACCCTGGTCCACTCCTCAATCACCCCTAACAGCCCTTCCCCTTTGCCTGGCACCTTCCCGTGCAAGCGCAGGAGATGCAACACATGCGGTCTCCTCTACATTGGGGAGACCAAACGCAGATTGGGCGACCACTTTGCGGAACACCTCCGTTCAGTCCGTAAGGGTGACCCTGAGCTTGTCAGGGTCACTAAAACCTGTCACTTTAATTCACCGTTTCACTCCCACTCTGATCTCTCTGTCCTCGGCCTATTACATTGTTCCAATGTAGCTCAACGTAAGCTCGAGGAACAGCACCTCATCTTTCGATTAGGCACTTTAAAGCCTTCTGGCCTCAACATTGAGTTGAACGATTTCAAACTAAAACCTCTGACCCCATTTTTCATGCTGTATGATGTTGCCATTCCCATTTGCAACATTTTATCCTTTCCTGCCTCTTACAAAAGCACTGTATGTTCCTTCAATTCCTTCCTCCCCTCCCGCCCCCACCCCCCCACCCCTGTCTCTGCACCTGTTTAATATCTGTTACATATCCAGCTTTTTCCAGTTCTGATGAAGGGTCCCAGACCTGAAACATTAACTCTGTTTCTCTCTCCACGGATGCTGCCTGGCCTGCTGAGTTTTTCCAGCATTTTCTGTTGTTATTTCAGATTTCCAGCATCCGCAGTATTTTGCTATTATATTAATGTTTGCTCAGCACCTTGTTCATCCTGTAGCTCCAACCATCGCTGTTGTGCACTGTTGTGCAGAGCTCAGTACATCACAATCATTCTGGAGACCCTGGCTGGTGAGTACTGAAGGGTGCCTCCAGATCTGTCCAGACACCTTAAGCGAATCTTGAGCATGCCGATCGCTTGCTCGATGACACATCTAGCTCATATGGCTTTTGTTGTACTGCTCTTGGGCTTCATTGGTCAGGTTTCTCATGGGTGTCATCAGCCAAGTTTGAAGGGGGTATCCCTTGTCTCCTAGCAGCCTCTCCTTAAGTCTGTTTGCAGGTCCAGAGGGGTCGGTCGGGGAGCTTGGAATGCCACAGGATGAAAGCATCGTGGCAGCTCACCGGGAATGTGGCGCACACCTGCAGAAACCTTTTCTTGTGATTGCATACCAGCTGCACGTTGATGGAATGGAATCCCTTGCAGTTTACGAGCACACCTGGATGATCTGGGGATGCGCAAATTGCCACGTGTTTGTAGCCGATGATGCCCTGCACCTGTGGAAAGCCAGCATAGGCACAAATATGTGCGCCTGCTCATTCTGATTGGCTTCATCAGAAGCGAAGTTGACATAATTGCCAGCTCTGGCAAACAATCCATCAGTGACCTGCCATATGCATTTATGTGCAGCCGACTGAGAGATCCTCAATATGTTTCCGTTAGCACCCTGGAAGGATCCGGAGGCAATAAGGTTGAGGGTGGTGGTGACTTTCACAGCCACCAGGTCCAGCAGGGAGCAGGTCTTCTTCTAGGAGGCTGCAGATGTCTACGCCCACCTGATGTGACAACCTCAGCCTCCGGAAGTACTGCTCTTCTGAGAGGTCTAGGAAGTTGAGGCTCTGCCTATACACCTTTTTACTCAGGTAGTGCCTCCTTTAAGCCCAACCCCTCTGTTGCTCCCTTTTCTGCTGCTCCGCTCTTTGCTGACCAGCTGCAGGTCTCTCCATAGTAGGCTGTTGCTGCTGCTGATGGTCATTTTGTTCCTTGTCTGAGCTCCAATCTAAGGCAGCCATGGTGTCACCCATCCTGATCTTGTGAGCCTCAACATTTCCAAAGTGCAGAAACTAGCCTCTCACCACAAGTACTCTCGTCAAACCCTTTCCCAGTGGGAGGTAAGAAAGCAGCTGTGAGCACTGAGTGTTTATTGCTGTATTTGCCTGACTTTTAATGTGCCCCATGAATTGCCGTTCTCTTCTCGCCTTGGTTTCAATGGCGAGTTTCAGGAAACCTGGGAAATCTGTGCATGCACGGTTTAAATGGCGGTTATAATATCATCACTAAGCATGGATTTAAATATTCAAATCAGTAACCCACCTCTCCGGAGGGGGTTAAGCATATGTATCTGAACATGCCTGAATTAAACCCGGAAGTTGGTGAGTTGGAGCTGGCTTCCAGGCGCAAACACATTTTCAAAGATTTCAACCCCCACCCACACTTAAACCCACGCACTCCTCAATGTTACTTTCCCCCATTGTGTCTGCGCGCTACACTGCTCTTATATTCACCATGGTAGCCAGGTTTTTTTGCTGATGACTGCTCAAAGTTCAATAATATTGTCCTTGTTGCTGTTGGTCGTTTCATTTGGGTAGCATTTCCATTTTGGGCGCAATAGTTGATCTGGGTGCAAATTGTGCCCAAAACTGCGCTAGATTTGAGAATTTGTTTTCCCTCAAGTTTCTGCTCAAATCATTTGCATATCACCAATGTATAATCTGGCATGAACCAGCACAACTGGGCAGCGTTTTAGAACGTAATTTAAAAAAAAAAGGTTTTGCTTTAAAAAATATTCCTTGATTTATTTAAGAGTGGTAACTTGGTGCAGTTTGATCAATACAGCTAAAAATGGGTTTATCACAAAACAATACGCATTTTTAATCAGTGTCCAGTCACCACCTGTGAATAACCCGATTTTAAGTAACTGAAAATGATTTTTAAAAATGATACAGAACCATTTGCTAGTTATATTGGGGTAGATTAGTCAGTTTCTTAGTTAATTATTCAAAAGCTTTTAAAAGGTGCCTATTTGTGTTCTTGTGCCCAAAAGAACCTGTGTAATTTTAAGGGACTCCCCGAAGGGCTGCAAACGCACGCAATTAGTAAAAACTCGCCATTGTAGGTATTCATGTTGACCTCTTGGGACGAATGCCTACTAAATAATTTAGTTCGAGTTCGGATGAATAATCACTAAGTTGTTTATTAACTGGAACTGACGAAATACAACAGGTAAGCTGGCTTTATACAGGAGCAATGTGAGATAGGTCTTACCCCGACGGGGACTCCACGAGGACTGAGTCCGTAGTCCTC
The DNA here is from genome assembly GCF_052327205.1 of Somniosus microcephalus. NCBI lineage: Eukaryota > Metazoa > Chordata > Chondrichthyes > Squaliformes > Somniosidae > Somniosus > Somniosus microcephalus. The sequence goes on from NC_140991.1 coordinate 231,080,508, forward strand.
GGGAGAGCGTGATGACATCATCACGCTTAGTCGCGTTTTCCCGCTCTTCGGATGTCATGTGACCGCGTCCTGATGCTAGCGCATTGGCCCGCGCTTGGGGCGGTCACGTGACCTGCGCCGATACGCCGGCGCGTTCACTCGGTGTGGAGGCTGGCCGTTGAGGCCGAAGTCGCGGTAGGCCGGGCTGTGCCGCCGGCTGTCGCGTGTACGTCACGTGACGTGACGTCAGCGCACTAGGGCGCGTCTTAAAGGGGCAACGGCCCCCACAGGTAAGTAATACACGTACAGTTAGGTTAAAGTGAATTATATACATTATATGTGTAAGGGACACCCGGTGGAACCGCCGCACCATGGTGATTATTTTGGTCTGAGGGTGTGGCCAGATTTGTGTTTTTATTAAACTAGCACAAAAGATTGAGGAAATTCTATTTTGCTGAAGATCACTTGCACTTGAATGTTCTCAATCTTTTGCACTGGTTTAGCCGATTGCGGGCGAATTGCGCTAAAAAAGACAGTGTATCCGATTGGAAACTCCAGGCCAATGAGTTCAGTGATGTCTGCAAGTAAATGTTGAATGGAGTTGTCAGGATGCAGGCCTCAACTTGTAAGCATGGGAGAATCAGTTTTTATGTGAAAATAGCAGTAGCAAAAGAAAGTGAATTTCATGTCAAGTATAGATTCTGCACCACAGCTGTAAATTAGTTTTCTTTTTCAAATATTTGAATGACTTAAGTCTCTCAAAGGACCATATGACCTCAAGTAACATGGATCTATGAATGGCAGCACTAATGGAATTAAATCTTTCAAGACAAGGATGGCAAATGCCTGTAATATGCAATCAGAAAAGTAAAAGGTTACATAACTGGAAGCAGCAGACCAAGTGTCTGACAATAAAAATGTTGCACATTAAAATGTTAATACAATCCACATCTTTGTAATCTCAATTTCAAACTACAAACACAACTTAGCTATTTTCTTGACAGAACTTAATTAGTGTAAGATTTCCTAGTGTTTTTGGCAAGAATGCTTCATAACTGGAATCCTTTATTCTTAATTTTAAAAAATTGAAGCTCAATTAAAAGTGAAAACTTCAAATATCATATGACGGTGACACATTACATTCTGATGATTTACAGAGAACATGACCATTTTGAGGCACAGGGACAGCAATTGAGCCCAACTAGCCCCTTTTTGAATGGCAGTGATTGAGCGGAAAGCTGCTTTGCAATTTACAAGGTTCAGCATCAGACAAATGCACAAGAATAGAGTGACGCATTGATGTCACAGCTTGCTGAGTTATATAGTTGGTGAATATTTTGCCATTTTTCATTCTATTTGTATATAAATTGAGAAAAAATAACATGTTTCAAAAGTTTGTGTTGCAGCAAATAAAGCAACTGCTGCATGGCCAATCTTTTCTCATATCATTGCAGCATGGCAATATATGAGCCATCCCTCACATTAATGTCAATTGTCCTTTAAAATAGACAGAGTGGTGATGAAATCGGTCTTCGTCAGTATCGCAAAACGGGTTCATAGTGAATCAGCGGTCCGTTTTACACTGCGCCCAATATTCTTTTCCATTGAAGTAAAGACACTGCTGAAGACCAATTTCACCCCCAGTTTCTTTTCAAAGGATCTTTGTTCAGTTGGATAAGAATCTTGATAGGATAATTCATTTTGAGCTGTAGAAAGTAGGTTGCAGGAGTACCTTGGATTATGATAAACATGTTACTTGAAGTTTGCTTGATTGCCTGTGGCTGTCAGAGAGGCACTTGACAAGCTTTTTCCTAATTTGTTTGCATCTCCCAGGATATGCCATGGCAGATGTGGGAGGGGGTTGATGTTGTAACTGGGCTACATCAGGGAATCAAATTTCCTCAATCCTAAGCAGCAGGATTTCTGCCAGTGATGCCATCTTGCTAGTCATGCTTTCTTTATAAAATCAGGACCTGAACTTTCCTCCCATTGGTGGGTTTACAGTGGGGCTGTCCTAACACCTGCCAATAATGCATCACAGTTTCCTCCAAGAACTTTAGTTTGCTATACAGGATGATTTGCTGTCAGAAAACAGCCTTCATTGGCTGACCACCACTGGGAGGGTGTGAAATATGGTTGCAGCCATTTAAGGGGCAACATCAATTCTCACAAGACAGTAGAAGTTGTAGCAGCCTTGGCACTGCCAAGAGCTGGATAGTAATTCCGATTTCACAATGTGTCTGTGGAGATGAGGGCCAGGAAGAACCTTCTGATGTGCAATTGCTTCATTCTCACTGTCTCCATCCTGGCATCTCACCTGTTCAAGCCCCTGCACAGAGAAAGAGACCTACTTGTGAGGAATTGGACATCAGAACAGTTGTCACCAGATGAGTCACTGAGCACCAGTGAGAGTGAGGGCCTGGGATGAAAGGGAGGGAGAGGGCTATTCCTCCACAGAGAGGGAAGAAATGAACGGCCTTAATTGAGGAGTCATGGAAACCCAGATCTCAGGGGCCCAATCTTCAAAAGAATAATGATTTGTGAGCATTAATCTCATGTGCAAGCAGTGGAAGAGGGCTTCACACATATGGTTTGTAAGATTCGCAAAATTCCCACATTTCCCCCAAGGTTATTAATAATAAAAGGGACCCTACATGGACATTTTAAAAAGGGTACCCAAAGATGGCGTCCGCACCTCGTGACCAAAAGCCTGCAAGATTTTAAAAGCTTGGACTCTGTGGCAGCACGGGCAGCTTTTGGGGAAATCGAAACCTAAAATGCAGTTTCTGTGAAAAAGGACTTTGTATTTTGGAAAGCAGACAGGACTTTGAATATGCACTAAGCCAGATCGTAGACAGATCAAAACCAGTTGGGCCTATACTTGAGGCCATCAAATTGTCTGCATAAATAATCGGAAACAGCTTAAGGAAGCCATCGAGGCTGGACAGGCCAATTAAGATGCATTAATAACAATACAACTCAGACATCAGGCCATTAGGTGCGATCAAAGGCCATCTAAAAACAGTTCGTTTAGATTGCTACAATTATTTAAACTGGCCCGCCAAGATTGGGACAATGAACTAACCTGATTTGGCGTGCAGATAAGAGCCATCCGAAGGAGTATAATTGTAGGCCCACCGGCAACCGACGCTCTCTTGCTCCTTGCCCTCGTGGCTGCTGCTCCTTTTCCCCTCCCGCGCTTGCTGCCTGGCCACTGCCCGTGTCTTTCCCCACCCCATCAGGGACGCCCGGCATTGCACCAGGCGAACACGGGCAAACCAGGCCAGACGAGGCGGGACGAGACGAGGCGAGGTGAGGTGAGATGAGATGAGACGAGACGAATTGGGAGAGGATTGAAGAACGCTTCGAATAATCAGGCCTTCAATTCAACCGACCTACGACTATCTTCATGCAAACTCCAACTGCCGCCCGAGGAAGAGGAACCATCATCCCTGTGAGGTAAAGTACCCAAGCAAAGACTTTAACCTTGGGGTGCTTTTGCCTGGACGACGCCCTTGCAGCGCCCCGAGACCACGTGATGACGGCAGGCCCCAGAGAGTACAAAGAGCGATCCCCAAGCCCTACCGTTGTTTCAGCTCAGCAGATTTTGACTCGGTGAACATGAATTCTGGCCCCTCATAGCTTAATCTCGTTAGGCATAAGGGGGTGGGATAAGGAAAGGGGATTGTTAATATAGTTTGCTTTCCCTCGATGTGCCGTGTGTTCCCCATTCCCTGTATAAGTATAGTTATTTGTATTTGCCTGTAATTTTATACTAGTAACTTCTCGTAAGACTGTGTTAATTTCTATTTCAATAAAATCTTGGTTTTCTTACATCCAAACTGTTGTGTATGTAACCGTTTACCTTTAAGGGAACTATAGAATGTAACCGTTCGCCTTTAAGAGCACTACTTTAGGGTGGCACTATCTATTGGCTCATGTATACTGTAATACCGATAGTGACCACACCAGTATATAAGGGTTGTGATACGTTAACTAGGGCAGAATCGCCCGAGCCTCTGAATAGTAAAGACGTGTTTTATTTTGTTAACAGTGGAGTCTGTGATTATTTATAATACAACCCACAGACTTAACATTGGCGACGAGGATGGGATTCGAACCCTGCGGCAGTTGTTCCACGGCGGCTTCGTCCGAAGACAGGACGTTGAAGAGAGGTTTCAATCCTCACCAGTCTGGAACCGACAGGCTGGAAGCGACAGGCATTAGGACCCTGAAGCCTCCATAACCTCGTGGGTAAGCCGCAGCGTTGGCTGCAAAGACAGTGCCACCGATCGGGAGATAAGGGCGATCGCAATCCCTGATAAGAGCCGCGGTGAAACGCGCGAGCGGGTAAGCCAGAGCCCGGGAGGGAGCGAGCAAGATCCGCGCGAGCGGGTGAGCCAGAGGCCGGGGCCCGCTTTCAAGTGCGAGGCGCAGCCGGGCCATCGATCGCATCCGCTGATAAGAGCCGCACTCGGGCTGAAAGTCAGCGTCGGGGAACGGGTGATAACCGCCATTGAAGTGGGCGGAGAGCGCCGAGAAGCGCGGGAAAACCGCCATCGAAGTGGGTGGGGAGAGCGAGAAACGCGGGAAAGCCGCCATTTTTCGCGGGGAAACCGCTGAAGAAGAAGGAAGAAGCGGGAAACCGCCATCTTGGAAATTATTAAGAATTTCAGGAAAGTAATAAGATTTTTCAGAAAGGCTGGTGTGTTCTCAAGAAGAGAGGGAAAATAAGTATAAGTACAGCAATACTTGTGGTGTTCTCAAGAAGAGAGAAGAAAATTAATAATAAGTAAAGTAATACTTGTACTGTACTCGAAAAGAGAAGAAGATGCCTAAGCGAGGAAATATTAATGACTTTAATGCTGAAATAGAAGACTGGGCCACGTATGTGGAACGCATAGAAATATATTGCGTAGCCAACGACATTGAGGATGACGACAAGGCAATAACTTTGTTAAATTCGATGGGAGCAAAAACATACGGGCTTTTGAAACATCTAATAGCACCAGTTAAACCAGTGGACCAGACCTTCGAAGAGATCGTAGCAGTGCTGAAGGATCACTTGAACCCCACACCGTTGATGCTGGCTGAACGATTTAAATTTTACGCCAGAACCCAGAGGCAAGATGAAAGCAATGCGGAATACTTAGTCGAACTGCGTAAGCTAGCGAAATACTGCCAGTTTGGAGGGAATTTGACAGAGGCGCTGCGGGACAAGTTCGTATGCGGCTTGGCCAAAGAAGGAACGCAGAAGCGACTCCTGGAGGAAAACGACCTCACACTGGACAGGGCTGTCCTCATAGCTTCATCGCACGAAGCCGCAGTGAAAGGAACGGCGGAAATGCAGCTAAAGGCGGCGGCACTCGGGGTGGACCAAATGACTGCAAGCATTTCCAAATGCTACCGTTGTGGAAAGACAACGCACGACCAGAATCAGTGCTGGTTTAAGAATCAAGAGTGCAGGAAATGTGGCAAACTGGGTCACATCGCGAAGGTATGCAGGTCCAGAAAGAAGACCAACAAACAAAGGAAGCCACCACCACAAGAAAAGTACAACAAGGTGCATCAGGTGGCTGAAAAGAGTTCAGACGAACAAAATTCAGACTCAGACCCAAACAGCCAGGAGTTGGATGGTCTGAGAATCCACAATGTGGGTAAAGTAACTGATCTACAGACGATCTGGGTCACACTAAAAATAGCTGGAGTCCAAGTACGAATGGAGCTGGACACGGGATCAGCTGTATCAGTCATCAACCAAAAGGACTACCACCGACTATTCTCTCACATACCCTTAAGAAATACCAAGTTCGTATTACAGACATACACGGGGCATCGCGTATACCCCATGGGGAAAATAAGAGTCAAGGTGAGAGATAGGGGTAAAGTACACCCAAGAATGAATTTGTACGTACTACCTGAGGGAGGACCACCACTTCTAGGATGGGAGTGGATCAAGAAAATAGACATGGAATGGCACTACCGACAAGCAATGACGAGTGAGGACTCGGTGCAGACAAGCAGCTCAGACTCTGAGCCGGAAGACGATAAGTCCAGCTTATGTATGAAAAACAAGGTTAACATTAACTCACAGACTAAGGTTGGAAAATCGATGGCGTGCATAAAGACAGAGAATTCTGAGTCTGTTCAAGCTACAGACATATGCATTACGGAGGAACACCGGGCTCGAACTCAACGCTATTTCAAAGTACAACAACAATTAGAACAATTAAGTTACCGCCTCGTACAAGAGATGAAAACAATGAAAAAGTTCTATGACACCGAATGGGAGAGTCTGGAAAGACAACAGAACCTACTGGCTCAAGCAGAGAGCGACCATAGAGCCATCGTGACCAATTACCGATCACATCTCCCTGATGATGTTCAGGGGTTAGAATATTTGCATGATCTAGAGATACAGCAGAAGGGCAAATCACGCTGCACTGAGGATTTTGTTCTGCAATTAGAGACGGAGCTAGTGCAGGCAAAGTTAAGAGAAGTTGAATCACAGGGTGCTCTTAAGGAGATGCAGAAACAAATCTTGGACATGGAAAAGAGAAACGCTTCTTTACCTGATGAGAATAATGTGGCCATGTTGCAAGAGGAGCTTATAGGGGCGAAACTGAAAGAAGCTAAGCAAAGGATGTTGGAACTTGAAACGCAGAACCAAATCAGCGGTAATCAGCTATGTCAAGCAGAGAAGGAGTGCAAGGGTCTACATGAGAAGGTGCAATATCTCTCAGCCCAAAATAAGGGACTACTCACTCAGTTAAATGAAAGTAAACGGGAAATGGCTGAGATGGACTGCAAGAATAAAGAAGAGTTGATGGCAGTGAGACTTCGAGAGGCAGATAGCATAGCAGCCTTGGCTGAACTCCAACAGGAAATTGCGAAAGAAACAAATGAAGAGGAATCTTCAGGAAGCCAGGATTTTATTCCAGTTCTTCTCTACGACTCCTTACAAGCAGAGTGCGAGAAGTTGAAAAAACAGTATGAACAGGCCCAGACTACAATTCTGGAGGGGGTTAACTCAGCAACCTCCGAAAAGCTAGTTTTGTTGGAAGTATATGAGCAACTAAAGGTTGAACATGAGCAAGAAGTCCAAAGGCTGCAGGAAATTCTTGAGGAGCTCAGGGCCAAGACAGACTCATCGGTAGAAGTTCCATACATAGATGAGGATGTAGAGGTGAAAGACATGGCAGAACTCATAAAAATATGGAAGGAAGCCCAAGACAAATATGAGGCGGCAATTACCGAGGTTGACCGACTTGAAGAACAGTTTCAACTGGGAATGGGCCCTGAACATGAGCTAGAGAGCATCGAGGCGCAACTTCTCCAAGCACTGGAAGCCAAAGTACAAGAGGAAGAGAAGATGAAAGCATTGGAGAAAATGATGGATGAAATGGAGGAGTACGCTGAATTACGTCCAGGGGAACAGGAGAATGGGGAAACAGCTACTTCAGTAGAAGGATTAAATAGCCTGATAACGAAATCCCTGAAGGAAGGGAAAGGATTGAACGCACAAATGAGGCCAGGAGGGAAGGAAGGGCAGACATCCGAGGAAGAGCAGGATGAATATGATTGCTTGAAGAAGGGTTTTGACCTGTTGAGTGACACCGAATGTTATGAGGATGTGGTCTGCCCAAATTGTGATGGGAACTCCCAAAGTGCTGAAATCCTGAGGAAGCACTTAAGGTCTAAGGAACATAGAGAGTTGGTGGCGCTACAGATGCCAGCCGGGAAAAGAGCTCGGAGAGTTTCAAAAAGGCAGAAAAGAAAAAGAAGAAGCAGAAAATAATAACTGTTTAAAATATTATTACTTCTACTACCTCAGTCCGAACACTACGAAAGGTGCTAAATTTGTAAAAAAAAATCCAGGGACATTATCAAGACAGCCAGTGGGTTGTATAAGTCCGCACTGCTGGTTCAACAGGACGAAAGTACAAGCTGTTAAAAAAAAAAAAAAAGGCTATGGAGGATGCTGTCTGGAACGAATTAATACCAGAGACTGAATTTATGAACTGTTCCCACAGAGACTGAACCTGTAAACTGATTCCACTGAGAGTATGTTTGTAAACTGTTATATGACGTTGACTCCATCGAGAGTATATCTGCAAACTGTTTATATAAAGTTGAAGATTGTATGTTTAACGGGATTCTGTAAGTAATAAGCTAGGAAGGGAGGAGTGTTGTGTATGTAACCGTTTACCTTTAAGGGAACTATAGAATGTAACCGTTCGCCTTTAAGAGCACTACTTTAGGGTGGCACTATCTATTGGCTCATGTATACTGTAATACCGATAGTGACCACACCAGTATATAAGGGTTGTGATACGTTAACTAGGGCAGAATCGCCCGAGCCTCTGAATAGTAAAGACGTGTTTTATTTTGTTAACAGTGGAGTCTGTGATTATTTATAATACAACCCACAGACTTAACACAAACCACCTGTCTACTCGAGTCTTTTCTGTATCGCCACCTGTACCTAAGTCGGTGTCTAGAACCCAGGGGCGTGGGAGCAATTCGAAATGCTCACAAACAGTCAGGGGCATAACTGACTGGGCACACGTGCCATCCCCCCCACCCCACTACAGAAATGGCAACTGCGGCAGGACACCGGCAACAGGGTTGCGATACAGTAGACAATGGTTCGGATGAGCAAACCAGGATGGAGGAAAGGATTTCTGATTATGTGTTTAGCAAGGTGAATATCACTAAGAAGTGGATCACCACTCTGTTAAAGGCTGGGCATCCGGTAGATGCAGCAGCTAAGTGGACAGAGGGAAAGGAACACAAGAAGTCCTTAGAGAAGGCAGTTTGGCTGATGTGTTTTAAAAAGCAGGTCCAGCTTTTGGACAGACTCGTTGCAGCACAGGCAGTCGAGTTAAGGGAGTCAGCCCTGGAGATCCAGGATAAGGCTGTGGCAGGGGAGAAGTTATTAGTAGCTTTGCAGGCCCTGAATCAGGAGAGAGTACATTTAATGGGAGAACACAAGGCCCAGTTGGAATACCTATGGTGCCAAGTCACCGAGGCCAAGGGAAATGAGTTAAGGTTGCGGGAGAAGAACGCCTGGTTGGCAAGGCAGGAAGAGAAAGTACAGGAGGTAAAGGCCGCTTACAAGCTAGCGAACGAACAGGGGTTTTAGGAGGCAGACCATGGCCCCTGTAAAGAGAGGATAGAAAATCTGAGCCGGGCCCTCCGGAAGGCAAAAGGCATGGTATGCCTCATAAGCCCAAAGGCAGGTCAGGCCGATTTTATGGGGAACGAGGGGAGGACAGTTCCAACATCACCGGTAGTGCCTAGGGATGACCCGGTTGAGAGAGAGGAGATCTCACGACCACCACCCGTAGCGCCAAGTTTCAGTGAGGTTTGGCAGCAAAGGGAGGTGGAGCCAGAGGTGGAGGCGGAGGTGGAGCAACCCCCACCAGAGAGGTTGGAGCCAGGAGCAATGTGCCCAGCACGGCATCGGAGGTTCGGCCCACCCGCCAATGGCGACAATGAGGGACCCCTCCAAAACCAGTTCGTGTTACCCTTTAACACCCAACAGCTTAGGGCTATGGTCAACCATATCCCGAGGCTCTCCGAAAAGGGAGATCCTGCGGTCCACTTCAGGGAAGTAGAGCAGGCAGCCAGCATCAACGACTGCGATGGCGCTGAGCAGGCCAAGATGCTGCTGTTCCGCCTGGAGAGTAGTCTCCTCCAATCCCTCTCTGACGAGTGTAAAAGGGGGCAGAGCAGGTATGAGGAGCTTAGAGATGAGATTCTGGAGGCCATGGGGATGAATGAGGGAAGTCCTTTCTCCCGTGTGGAGAAGACGATCCAGCTCACAGGGGAAACCCCGCAGGCTGTTGCGGACCGGCTGTGGCCGGTGTACCGGAGGGCCTGTCAGGGGACGCCGGACCGGGCGTTCCTGAACGGGGTTCTCCTGGCCCATTGGCTCCGTTGCCTGGTGGGAAACAGCTTGCCACAGGTCCAGGCCGAGGCAGAAGCCTGGTTTGACCCCAAAAATCCCCAGACCACCGAACTTACAGTAATTAGACAGCTCACTCTGGCCTACAAAAACGGTAGGGGAGCCGATGCACACCCACCCAAGGGAAAGGTGCACGAGGTAAAACCCGGACCGGGTAGGAAAGAGTGGCACCAGGAAGGGAGTAACCCCCCCAACACAAAGACCAATTGTTACGGGTGTGGGAAGGATGGTCACTGGCGGAAGGATTGCAAAAACCCTTGGAAAGATAACAAGGGAAAGCATCCCACAGCCCCGGCCCAAAAGGCGGGGGCAGGGATCCCTTCCGCAGAGGTCGAGTCACTTTTGGACACCATGAGGTCCTTGTTGACTGGCCAGGGGAGAGTAGCAGCCGCCACCGGTGCTCTGACCCCATCAGCCCCATCCAACCCACAGCCGTGACTAGAGCCAGCACAGCCTGTTTACCTGTGTTCTCTCTGGTATGATGAGTGGAAAAGACCCCTTTTGGAGATGGAGGTAGAAAAGGTGATGGGGACCTATCTGTTGGACACGGGGGCATCATGCACCGTGGTCTACTCAGCTAACCCCACCACCTCGTCTCTCTCTAATGGGGTCCCATACAGTCTGTTGGGGTTCACAGGAAAAGAACAGGCTGGCTCGTTTTCCATTCCGCTCCGCTCCAAGTGGACCTGTGTCCTGATGAAATGGGAAGTGGAGGGTCCTGGGGGCCGACTTTATTGTAGGCCATGGGATACGAGTGGATTTGAGGAACCATTGCTTTTGGGGGGCAGGTAAAGTAAAGAACGGTGAGATCGTAGTAATCCCAGGAAATGAAGGGAAGGGGACCCTCTGTGCCAGGAAGCCGAAGGAGGATTATAACCTCGGGCTCATGGTCAGCAACATCCCACAGAAGTTCCAGGCATTTGTGCAGGCCCACCTGGCCACATTTGCCACTCACAAACACGACTGCGGGAGGGTCACAGTGTTTGAGGTCAGCGTAGACGGGGACCCCATGGCCCGACCACAGAAACAGTATAACTTCCCCAGGGAAGCAGAGCCAGACATGTAAGCAGCCATGTCCTCTTTAGTACAGCAGGGAGTTCTGAGACCGATGACCGATAGCTACCCACGTGAACTCTCCGTTATAGCCAGTCAGAAAGCTGGACAATTCCTGGAGGGCCACGGTGGACTATCGAGTGCTCAAAAGTAACATCCCAGCCTGTGCACCCACAGTAGCAGCAGTTGCCGACCTGATAGGAAGTATTCCAGCATCCGCGACCACTTTCACGGTGCTGGATATTTCCAACGGGTTTTGGTCAATCCCTGTGAGGAGGGAGGATCAGTACAAGTTTGCCTTTACGTTTAAAGGGCAACAGTACACGTGGAACTGCTTGCCTCAGGGCTTCCACAACAGCCCCAGCATTTTCCATCAGTGCATGGCAAACAGTTTGAAGGATTTTAGCCAGCCCAGACAGTTGGTCCAATATGTGGATGACCTGCTCCTGTTCACTGATTCGAAGGAGGAGCATGGCCCGCTATTGGCCGAACTGCTGGAGATGCTAGGGCAGAAGGGTTTCAAGGTAAACCCCAAGAAGGCACAGATTGGCCAGCAGGAGGTGAAATTCCTCGGTCTGACTGTGCACGCTGGAGAAAGGGCCATAGATAAGACTAGGAGGGAGGCGGTACAAGAACTACCGGTCCCCAACACAGTAACGGGTGTGAGGTCATTTCTAGGGCTAACCGGGTACTGTAGAGACTTTATTGAGGACTATGCAGCCACAGCAGCCCCTCTGCTCTGACTCCTACACAAGGGAGTGGAGTGGGCTTGGGATGAGGGTTGCCAGGCAGCATTTGTCAGGCTCAAGAAAGACTTGCAGACCGCACCAGCTCTAGGGGCCATAGATGGGGGGAAAGAGTTTTTCCTGGAGGTAGCAGCCAGCGGGGACAGCCTGACTGTTGTGCTGCTCCAAGAGCGGCACGGCAGGCTGAGGCCGGTGGTCTACTCCTCCAGGATACTCACAGATGTAGAGAGGAGCTACTCCAACTGTGAGCGGCCCCTTTTGGCCACACATTGGGCTGTGAAGAGATCATTGATCTTCACAGGCACCTCTCCCATCACCCTCCTCACCCATCACACACCCACCCAGATGCTTCTGGATGGGAGGATCAAGGAAGGGACAGCGAGCAGTGCTGGCATTGCCCGCTGGACCTTGCTCCTCTCACAGATGGATCTGAAGGTGAAGGGTCTCTGTGAGCCAAAGCTCGCAGCCAACCTGGTATATCCTGGAACAGCCCACTGGTGTTCCATCGAAGGGGTTTGGGAAGTAAACATAGGTTTACGGGCCGGGATACACCCCACAGGCTGCGAGACCTATGTAGATGGTTCCAGCACGGTATCTGCTGGTGAGCGTCTCACGGGGTGTGGAGTTTACGACCCAGCGGCAAACATTGCCCTGGTGATTAAGCTCCCCAGCACCATGAGCGCCCAGCAGGCTGAACTGTCCGCGGTGGTGTACGTTGTTACACACCCCGAAATCTTCCCCACCCCCTACATGATTTGCTCGGACAGCATGTTCACATGCAATTCGTGTACGGAGTACCTGGCCATCTGGTCCCGCCGTGGATACACCTCCGCTGACGGGAGACCCCTCACAGTAAAGCCCCTGCTGGAAATGATCCTGGCAACAGTGGGGGAGGAAGGGGAGGTTTACATTCACAAGGTGAAAGCCCATTCCTCCACAGAACCCTACGGCCAAGGCAACCAGCAGGCTGACTTGCTCGCCAAGGAGGGTGCCCGCACAGGCACTTTCTGGGACCCATTTGGGTCCAGACCCATGGCGGCGGTCAGAGGTAGGGACGGGACACAAGGGAGTGTAGAGGTAGCATTAGCCCCGGACCTTAAGACGGTCCAAGCCCACGACCCTGTCCTCAAAGCAGTCCTCAGCGCTGTAGCTGAGGGAAAGGGAGTAGAGGGTCCTTACGGCACAGCGACCCTCTCCGTTAAAGAGGGTATGCTGTTCCGGGGGGAACAGTGGGTTGTGCCGCAGCAGCAACGGAGGGAATTCCTTCAACTGGCCCAAGTGGGTCCAGGAGCGGGACACCCTGGGCCTGAGACCACCTGGCAGCGGGTGGAACAGGCGGGATGGTGGCTGGGACTCAGGGACGATGTCCGCGAGTTCTGTGCAGGCTGTCTTGTGTGCGCTGCGAATAACCCCGACCCCCACAAAAGGAAGGTACCTATAGGACACGTCAGGAGGGTAGAGGGACCATGGCAGTCGATACAGGTCGACAACATCGGGCCCCTGCCCACCGCCCAGGGAGGCTATAAGTACTGCCTAGTCCTGGTGGACGTGTTTACCAAATGGGTAGAAGCCTTTCCCTGCAGAACAGCCACAGCTCTGGGCACTGCCAGGATCCTGGTCCGGGAAGTGTTCTCGCGGTGGGGACTACCACAGTATGTGGAGTCCGACCAAGGGAGCCACTTCACCGGACAGGTGATGCAGAACACCCTCATGCTGTTAGGCATCGAGGGGAAAAGGCACGTGGCCCACAACCCCCAGTCATCCGGGATTGTGGAACACATGAATCGGACCCTAAAGGAAAGGTTAAGGAAGGAGACGGTGGACTCACCCTGTAAATGGGCCGATGTCCTACCATTAGTTTTGATGGGGATCCGGGCCAGCCAGTCTAAAAGCACGGGGTAGTCCCCGTACGAGCTGATGACTGGCAGGGTTATGCGGACCCTCACCCATGTACTAGCCCCGGTGCTCACGGAGGGTCAGCTCAGGGAGGTAAACCGGGACAGGTTCACCCAAAACCTTTTTGAGCACCTGAAGCAGGTCCATGAGCAGGCGGCTGGGAGCATGGGAAGGCAGCATCGGAGCAACCGATTGCTGCTCGAACCGAGAAAGCACCACGAGTGGGAGGTAGGAGATCAGGTCATGGTAAGAAACTATGGCCGAGTAGGAAGTTTGGAGCCATTGTACATGGGGCCCTACAGCATTGTAGATAAAGCCAGCCCCATGGTATACGCCGTGAAGATGCCCCGAAGTACAAAATGGTTTCATATCAACCAGTGTAAGCTGTTTACTCCTGAAAGGGGAAAACAGCCAGTTGGGGAAAGGTCTGAGGATAAAGATCCTCAGCCTGCAGCAGGAGCGAGTTCACAGACTGCACAGGCAGGCGCTGTGGCTTGCTTGAAGGGAGGGGCCATCCCACCCATCGATTGGGACACTCCCCCGCTCTTCTGGGATCTAGACATGGGGGAGGGACCTGAGGGCGAAAACCCCGCCCCTAACCCAGGTGTAGAGGGGGAGGGACCTGAGGGTGAAAACCCCGCCCCTAACCCAGGTGTAGAGAGGGAGGGACCTGAGGTCGAAAACCCCGCCCCGGACCCAGCCATGGGACCTGGGGGCGGAGACTCAGCTCGCAGCAGCAGGCTGCGAAGAGTTACCTGCCCCTAGCCCAGTTTCGGGAGAGGTCAAGCCTGAGGGAGCAGCGGTCCGGGTTAAAGGCCCACCAGCCAAAGTCCCTAGAAGGTCCCCACGGACGCCCCAGCCGAGAATGCCATGGTCACCAGCTCTCCAGTTACCAGGGGCCGCCCCTCGGGTCAGGGAGAGGTCCAAGGACAGAGGTCCTCAGCCAGCAGCCACGGGCTGCGAGGGGCCAACAGTGCAGGACGATGCGGTCACGCTGGGGGTGGCGGTGAGCCACAGTCCAACCAGGGATTAGCCTGGCCGCCCGGATACGGGCAGCGGATGTATATAGTTTTAGTTTAAGTTTTGGTTATTGTTAAGTTTAATTATTAAGCTTAAGTTTGGGTGTTTTAGTTTAAGTTAAGTAAGGTGATGGGTAGTTTTAAGTAAGTAATCTGCTAAGAGTGTATATATTTGGGTCGAGGTCACGGCACCCGACCATGCTCCACCAAGCCAGAGAATCTCTTGGGGACCTGGCTGCATGTTTTTGTATCTTTTTGCAGAAAGACTTTCAGGATGAAGGGGATCGTGATCCTACTCGCCCTGATTGGGATGAGCCTGGGAAGGCGAGGCGACGTACAGGATTCCCACATCTACGGGTGCTCGGGAGACAAGGCGCCCACAGCGATCGATGGAAGCGGTGAACGGGATGCGGAGGAGACCGCCGTCTACTTCCACAAGGGAAGGTGGCCAGGATGGCTGGGGTCCAATTTGTCTCAGTACTCCAGCCAAACTGGATTCACGTACGGGGAGACCTCTCTCCTGTGCCCCAGGGTACGGGTCGTTACCACGAGGGTCAGCGTCACCGTTGGAAAGCGTATATGTTTAACGTGTAAAGGACACATTCCTCTGGATAGGTGGTGGTGGCTCAGAAATCTGAGCAAAGATATGAGGAACCCCGAAGTCGAGTGGGAACGGTTGGGGAACAACACCCACCAGACGATTACAGGGACTCATGGAGGATTAAGTGTGCGTTGGGACAAGTGGTGGGAACCAGACCAAGGAATTTATAGCTGTATGTGGGGGTCAGAGGAGGTCTGCCCCGCAGGCCTATCCATTGTTTTCCACCGGCAGTGGCAAGACACCGGGGAGGGGATGAAGTGGGATACCAGCCTGAAGGTGTGTGCGGTCCCATACACCCAGATCCCAGTCAATGCCACTGAGCTTGTGCCCCACCCACAGCACAGGCGACGAGGTTATCCAGGGAAGATTGCCCCACCACCACCAAGGGACCAGGGAATGGGTTGGTACTAGTCCCTACCGATCAGGTGCTGTACCAGTGGGTACACTACGCGGTAGCTTCCATGATTTTTAATCTCACCGAGGTACATTTACCGGAGTGGTGCCCAAAAGAAACAGAGCAGCTATACCAGGCCCTATTAAAGGACATGTTGAAGAAGTTTTATGAGTTCGATTTTGCCCACGTGGACAAAACCAAACTGTACACCACACACCGAGAGTTTTTGGTTAATGCAGGGAGGCAAAGAAGGGGAGTATGGAATGATGTTTTTACTGCGTTTAATACTGGGTCCTCTGTCATCAACAGTTTAGATGACATAGAGCTGCAGACCCAGATAAATGGCTTAAAAACACAGATAAAAATAAATATTACTGGATGAGAACAAGGTAGTGGGCTCGGAGTTGCATGAGGACCAGGCCATGACGGTCCATTCAAAAGAAATCATAGCGGAGTTGGAAAAGCACGCAAAGACGGTAAATGCTCTCATAAGGGAGGACAGAAATGCTTCTGACCAGGCTGCGCAGAATGAGGTGTGCGTGCTATATGGGGCGCGGTTACTGGGTGAGGGCCGCAGTAATCTGGAGGATTTGAAACAGGGTTTAGTGTTCTCCTGGATTAGCAACAAGCACCTCGCAGCCCTCCACCCGTTTGAGAATGCTTTAAGCCCGTGCCAACTCCGGCTAGCTTCCGAGGCCTACCCAGTCCCCGTGGATTGTGGGCGGTCCAACCACACAATCATGGGAGTAGTAGTTAGGATGCCGGTCATGGGTAGGACAGCCCGACCTGCGCCGGTATACAGGGTAGAGAACATTGGAGTCATTCAAGGGGGTGCACACATTCGTTTCACAGCGGTCCTGCCTTACGTCATAAAGTGGGAGCAGGCTATGACAGCTCCTGACCTCTCAGGGTGCCGGAGCCGGGGAGCACACATAATCCTGTGTCCCCAGCACTTGAATGCCTATTCAAAACCGCAGTGTGGGATCAGAGCTGCTGACGCAAAACCTATAAATTGTACCATGGAGGCAATGGTACAAGGCCATGTTCCCCCGCAGGTAGCATATATAGGAGGTGGGACATATTGTGTCAGCACCGGCGCGTCCCACTACCAGCATGGACAGCATAGCTGGTGTCTGGTTAGTGACAGCAGTTTCTGTTTTAAACCCGAGGCAGAAGTTCAAGTGGCCCAGGAGCGAATTGTCCCCATTCCTGAACTCTCCACTGTTCACCTCACCGTGAAAGAGAATTTTATGAATTTGCAGAAGTATGTAGCGCACTTTGGCTATGAAATTCCCCCTCTCCCTGAACACCTTACCAAAATACTCAAAGCCGTTATAGTTTTGCAGACACATTTTTACACTCTGGAGCAGAAAACAGTAGAGATAGGGACTAAGGTGTTGGATATTGTGATTCCACCCTGGTGGGACATTTTCAATAACATAGAGGTCCCTTCGTGGATCAGACTGGCTTCCCACATTCTCGTGGTTTGTCAGTTAGGGATAGTGTTGTATCTAATTTGCATTCAATGTAAGGGAAAGGGTCAGATATTAGAGTTCCGAAACCAGAAAATCTGGAAGGAACATTATGTGAAGGTGGAGGGAGATACACCTGTTTGAGTCTTTTCCTTGTATTCTGATTAAAGATTGTTGTTTTTTTGGGTTTGTTGTTTTTAATAAAGTTTTTTGTTGTTTTTTTGTGACATGGTTAATAAAGATGTATGTGTACCAAGTGGTGCAGGGGTGTTGGACCCCCTCCATGCTTGGATGTATTTAAAAGTCTGTAATTTATCCTATGTATGCTTATGTACACTATATTTTCGCGGAATGGGAAGTGCATGTGTCGTGGGTATATTAGATAGGTAATTACAGGGGAAGGTTGACTATGGAGGGTCAGAAAATTTTACTCACCTTGTAAGAATGATACTTCAAGCAAGTTTAAGTATCACGATGGGAGTGTAAGATTCGAAAATTCCCACATTTCCCCCAAGGTTATTAACAATAAAAGGGACCCTGCATGGACATTTTAAAAAGGGTACCCAAAGATGGCGTCCGCACCTCGTGACCAAAAGCCTGCAAGATTTTAAAAGCTTGGACTCTGTAGCAGCACAAGCAGCTTTTGGGGAAATCAAAACCTAAAATGCAGTTCCTGTGAAAAAGGACGTTATATTTTGGAAAGCAGACACAGGACTTTGAACATGCTTTAAGCCAGATCGTAGACAGATCAAAACCAGTTGGGCCTATACTTGAGGCCATCAAGTTATCTGCATAAATAATCGGAAACAGCTTAAGGAAGCCATCGAGGCTGGACAGGCCAATTAAGATGCTTTAATAACAATACAGCTCAGATATCAGGCCATTAGGTGCGATCAATGGCCACCTAAAAACAATTAGTTTAGATTGCTACAATTATTTCAACTAGCCCGCCAAGATTGGGACAATGAACTAACCTGATTTGGCGCGCAGATAAGAGCCATCTGAAGGAGTATAATTGTAGGCCCACCGGCAACTGACGCTCTCTTGCTCCTTGCCCTCGTGGCTGCTGCTCCTTTTCCCCTCCCGTGCTTGCCACC
Source organism: Somniosus microcephalus (assembly GCF_052327205.1). Lineage (NCBI taxonomy): Eukaryota > Metazoa > Chordata > Chondrichthyes > Squaliformes > Somniosidae > Somniosus > Somniosus microcephalus. The sequence goes on from NC_140991.1 coordinate 231,098,735, forward strand.
TGGCCACTGCCCGTGTCTTTCCCCACCCCATCAGGGACGCCCGGCATTGCACCAGGTGAACACGGGCAAACCATGCCAGACGAGGCGGGACAAGACGAGGCGAGGTGAGGTGAGATGAGATGAGACAAGACGAATTGGGAGAAGATTGAAGAACGCTTCGAATAATCGGGCCTTCAATTCAGCCGACCTGCGACTATCTTCATGCAAACTCCAACTGCCGCCCGAGGAAAAGGAACCATCATCCCTGTGAGGTAAAGTACCCAAGCAAAGACTTTAACCTTGGGGTACTTCTGCCTGGACGACGCCCTTGCAGCGCCCTGAGACCACGTGACGACGGCAGGCCCCAGAGAGCACAAAGAGCGAACCCCAAGCCCCACCGTTGTTTGAGCTCAGCAGATTTTGACTCGGTGAGCATGAATTCTGGCCCCTCATAGCTTAATCTAGTTCGGCATAAGGGGGTGGGATAAGGAAAGGGGATTGTTAATATAGTTTGTTTTCCCTCAATGTGCCGTGTGTTCCCCATTCCCTCTAAGTATGTAGTTATTTGTATTTGCCTGTAATTTTATACTAGTAACTTCTCGTAAGACTGTGTTAATTTCTATTTCAATAAAATCTTGGTTTTCTTACATCCAAACCACCTGTCTACTCGAGTTTTTTCTGTATCGCCATCTGTACCTAAGTCCGGTGTCTAGAACCCAGGGACGTGGGAGCGATTCGATCCGCTCACAAACAGTCAGGGGCATAACTGACTGGGCGCACGCGCCAACCCCACCACCCCCACACAGGTTGAGATGATGGAAAAGTGGGAGGAGTACACTCCGCACATCTGCAACACATTGTAGGAATATCTCATGACCTGCAGAACATCTTGGAGAATGGAACAGCCTGGGAGATTGCTGCTCCATTAAGATGTCAGGAAACACTTCTAAAGACATTGGTGGGCCCGGAGTGATTGTACCAAATGCTTCAACAGATGCTTTGAACTGAACATTTCACATGGCTTTCAAGATTGCATTGGGAATATTCAGTCTGTGATGACACCAACCAGTAGCACCTTTTGAGTCTGTGCTCAGCATCCTTGGGTTGCAAGGAGTGGGCACAGATGTCACTGTCTCTGTGGAGAGTGGCAGAAAGCTGGCTTCCTTAAAGCTGCCTCCAATGCCTTCATGTGAGGGAGCTTCCGGCACCCCTTACCACTGCAAGGCCAGTCTGTCAGAAGCTGGTCCCTCTGGGATAGCAGTCACCTCAGGTCTCTAAGGCTCCAGCGGAGCCATCTCAGTCCACCGCTAAACCTCATGCCACTCAGGAAGAACTTTGTAAGATTAGAAATTATCCAGTGAGGAAGAAAATAGCAGATTCAGGAGGACACATGGCAGTTACAATTTAATGCAGAGAAGTGTGAAGTGATGCAGTGATGCACTTTGGAAAGGAGAATGAGGAGAGGCAATATAAACTAAATGGTACAATTTTAAAGGGGGTGGAGGAACAGAGAGAATTGAGGGGTGTCTTTGACACATTCTTTGAAGGTGGCAGGATAAGGCTGTTAAAACAACGTCCTTTGTTTTTGTAAAGTCTGTGGGTTGTGCAGTTAATTACGACACAGACTTCAGGAGTAACATACAACAGGACTTTACTATTCGAAGGTCAGGGCGAATCTGCCCTATAAATCATGCCACAGCACTTATATACCGGTGTGGTCACCGTCGGTGTTACCGTATACAGAAGCCAAACAAGTAGTGCCACACCTAAAATAGTTCTCTTAAAGGTGAACGGTTACATACAATAGTCTCTTAAAGGTAGACGGTTACATACACTACAATCCTCCCTTTTTAGCTTACAACATACTATTTCTCATTAACATACATATATTCAACTTCAGGTAAACAATTTACAGATATAGGCCTAGAAATTCACTGGCCTTAGCGCCGCTTTTGAGGCGCTAGAGGGCCTAGCGCCGAAGTTATGGCCAGTTTAGAAATTGACAGGGGCCCTAAATCGGCGTTAGGCCGGTAGCACTGCGCCGGCACCGATGAAGTCATCGGTGTGCGCAGCGTCCCGGTTGCCATGGTAACCCGCCCGAACTCGGAAATTGAGTTGCGGCCGCCTCGCCCGTGGCAGCCGCAAGCAACGTTCTGGCAGAGGTGCCTTACAGAACTTTGCGCCGGCGCATTAAAGGTCCCGCGGCGGCCGGCCGCTTTCCCGCCGGCCGCCTGGCCGCAGCTCCCTCCCCGGACTTCCCCCCCCCCCCGGAACAGAAGCAAGCCCGGCACTTGTCCGAGGTGCCGGGCTCATTTTTAAAAAGATTATCGCGGGCCGCGGCCGGGTGCAGGCAGCTCCTCCTTAACGGAAGGAGGAGGCCTGCACTTCCCGAGCCTGCCGCACCGCAGCGGGCGCCGCAGCGCCGGAATAGCGCCGCAATGCGGCGCGTGGCGCCAGTTTTGAGGCGCTGAGACCCCTCAGTAGCGCCGGCAGCCGTTTGGGCGCGGCGCTACTGAACTTTTGGCGCGCGCAGGGGGACTTAGCGCCGGCACTAACTTCTGGCGCTAAAGCCCTCGCTGTGCCAAAACCGAATTTCTAGGCCATAGTCTCTGTGGGAAACAGTTCACAGGTTCAGTCTCTGTGGGAACAGTGTATAGATTCAGGCCTAGAAATTCGGTTTTGGCGCAGCGAGGGCTTTAGCGCCGGAAGTTAGTGCCGGCGCTAAGTCCCCCTGCGCGCGCCAAAAATTCAGTAGCGCCGCGCCCAAACGGCTGCCGGCGCTACTGAGGGGTCTCAGCGCCTCAAAACTGGCGCCACGCGCCGCATTGCGGCGCTATTCCGGCGCTGCGGCGCCCGCTGCGGTGCGGCAGGCTCGGGAAGTGCAGGCCTCCTCCTTCCGTTAAGGAGGAGCTGCCTGCACCCGGCCGCCGATAATCTTTTAAAAAATGAGCCCGGCACCTCGGAGAAGTGCCGGGCTTGCTTCTGTTCCGGGGGGGGGGGGGGGGGGGGGGGGAAGTCCGGGGAGGGAGCTGCGGCCAGCGGGAAAGCGGCCGGCCGCCGCGGGGCCTTTAATGCGCCGGCGCAAAGTTCTGTAAGGCACCTCTGCCAGAACGTTGCTTGCGGCTGCCACGGGCGAGGCGGCCGCAACTCAATTTCCGAGTTCGGGCGGGTTACCATGGCAACCGGGACGCTGCGCACACCGATGACGTCATCGGTGCCGGCGCAGCGCTACCGGCCTAACGCCGATTTAGGGCCCCGTCAATTTCTAAACTGGCCATAACTTCGGCGCTAGGCCCTCTAGCGCCTCAAAAGCGGCGCTAAGGCCAGTGAATTTCTAGGCCTCAGTCTCTAGTCTTGACTCGGTCCGAACAACAGCGCTGTGGTGTAGCCGGTTCACATTGCTAGCGTGACTCCTCCACTAGTCTTCCCCTTGACGTAACAGCTTGAACTCCCGTCCTGCTGAACCAGCAATGCTGACTTTTACAAACAGCTGTATTGCCTTGGTAATTTTCCTTACTTTCCAACTGATTTATCTCCCTTTGTAGGGCCCACGTGCATGATCTGGTAGGAGTGATAATGATTTTGATAGTTATCATCTTCTGCTTCTTCTTTTTCTTTTCTGCTTCTTGGAGACTCTCGGGGCTCCCTTATCAGCTGCCAGCTATAGCGCCACCATCTCTCTATGTTCCTTAGACTTTAAGTGCTTCATCCTGATTTCTGCACTTTGGGAGTTTTCATCACAAGCTGGGCAGACCAGATCCTCGTAATATTCAGTGTCACTCAACAGGTCATGGTAATATTCGGTGTCATCCTGAGCTAGTCTAGCGAGAGGGCCTACTACTTCTTCCGTACCCAACTGGACGTTAGCCGACTGTTGTTCCCTCCCTAGACATCTTTCCTGAAGAGACTTCTTCATGCGTTCATATTCATCCCGCTCTTCCTGGGTTTCCTGCAAATCCTTCACTAATGACCTCGTTTGTGATTTCAACACTTCCCCTTCCCTCGGGGATTGATTGATCAGGCTATTCAATCCTTCTATTGGAGCAGCTGTTTCAACATTCTGCTGTTCACATTGACGTGATTCAGCGTACTTTTGGCATCCCTGTAAAATCTGTGTTGCAACCTCAGCTATTTCCATAACTTTTGAGAGCTCCGAACTCCTTCCCTTTGAAGATTGAAGCTCGTGTTCAGATTGTTCCCATTGTAGAGTCTTGTCCTTCAGCATATGAAGGAGTTGGCTGACCGTTAACTCTTCCACGGGAACACTGTGGGTCAGAGTCTTCTCCATTTCATCCACCTTTTCCTCCAATGCTTTCACCTTCTTTTCCTCTTGTACTTTGGCTTCCAGCGCTCGGAGAAGTTGCGCCTTGATGCTCTCTAGCTCATGTTCAGAGGCCATTCTTACAGTCTCTGTGTTTCTTACAGTTCCCTTTTCTTCCACTGAACGGATTCCCAGTTGAATCTGTTCTTCAAGTTGTTGAATCTCGGTCATTGCCGCCCCATATTTGTCTTGGGTTTCCTTTAATATTTTTATGAGTTCTTGTACATCTTGTCTTTCATGTTCTGCCATGTCTTTCACCTCTAATTTCTCATCTATGGATGGAACTTCTACCGACGAGTCTGTCTTGGCCTTGAGCTCATCAAGAATTTCCTGCAGCCTTTGGACTTCTTGCTCATGTTCAACCTTCAGTTGCTCATATGCTTCCACTGAAACTAGCTTTTCGGAGGTTGCCGAGTTAACCCCTTCCAGAATTGTAGCCTGGGCCTGTTCATACTGTTCTTTCAACTTCTCACACTCTGCTTGTAAGGAGTCGTAGAGAAGAACTGGAATAAAATCCTGGCTTCCTGAAGATTCCTCTTCATTTGCTTCTTCCTGCAAATATTCTAACTCCTGAACAGCATAAGGGAGATGTGATCGGTAATTGGTCACGATGGCTCTATGGTCGCTCTCTGCTTGAGCTAGCTGCTTCTGTTGTCTTTCCAGATTCTCCCATTCGGTGTCATAGAACTTTTTCATTGTTTTCATCTCTTGTACGAGACGGTAACTCAATTGTTCTAATTGTTGTCGTAATTTGAAATAAGTTTGAGTCCGAGCTCGGTGTTCTTCCGTCATGGATATGTCCGTAACTTGAACAGGCTCAGAATTTTCTGTCGAACTAGGTTGTCGTTGTTCGGTGGAGTTCTGTTCTGAAACTTTGTTCTTCTCTGGAGCATAAGCCTTTATGCATGCCTTCGTTTTTCCAACCTTCGTCGGCAAGTCCATTTCAGCCTTGTCTTTCATATTTGGGTTGGTCTTATCGTCATCCGTTTCAGAATCTGAGCTGATTGTCTGCACCGAGTCCTCACTCGTTATGGCTTTTAGATAGTGCCATTCCATGTCTATTTTCTTGATCCACTCCCGTCCTAGAAGTGGTGGTCCTCCCTCATGTAGTACGTATAAGTTCATTCTTGGGTGTTCTTTACCCCTATCTCTCACTTTGACTCTTATCTTTCCCATGGGGTATACTTTATGCCCCGTGTATGTCTGCAATACGAACTTGGTATCTCTTAAGGGTATGTGAGAATAGCCGGTGGTAATCCCTTCGATTTATGACTGATAGAGCTGATCCAGTGTCCAACTCCATTTTCACTTGGATTCCAGCTATTTTTAGCATGACCCAGATAGTTTGTAGGTCAGCTTCCTTACTCACATTGTGAATTCTCAGACTACCCAGCTCCTGGCCGTGTCAGGGTTGGGAGCCACGGGGCCGTATAAATACGAGGCCGTGCTCTCCGGGCGAGGTAGGATCTGGACCCAAGTGCAGAAACCAGACAAGAGACAAATATACAGTACTTTGTTTGAACTTTACTAGATTTACACATAACCAGATTAACACAAGGGACACAGCAATATACATAAGAACTAGAGACAAGAGAACTAGAGACAAGTTACAAGACGGCTAGTCAAGATAGGAACTCAGGACAGCTTCCATGAGGAAGCCCACTTGTCTATACTGAGCTTGCGACAAGCTACCACAAGGGGCAACCGGCTTGCCGAGACACAACTCCAGACAAGCTACCCCGAGGGTAATCGGCTTATCAATGCAAGGCTCAAGACAAGATCCCAACGGCTCCCACATAGCAACACGCTAGTCCAAACAGCACCTTACCAAGACAAGCAGCTCAACAGAACAAGACTTAAATACATCTTAAATCCAGAGACAAGAACACAGACTTAGATACATAGCTCGAGAGAACTAGAACACAGATTTAGGTACATAGCTCGAGAGAACTAGAACACAGACTTAGATACATAACTCGAGAGAACTATGGCACAGACTTAGATACATAACTCGAGAGAACTAGAGCACAGACTTAGATACATAGCTCGAGAGAACTAGAACACAGACTTAGATACATAACTCGAGAGAACTATGGCACAGACTTAGATACATAGCTCAAAAGAACTATGGCACAGACTTAGATACATAACTCGAGAGAACTAGAACACAGACTTAGATACATAGCTCAAGAGAACTATGGCAGCCAGCTTGTGAAGGCAAGCTGCCATAGAGGAAAGGCTAGTCACACAGAGAACCTAGTCAAGACAAGGAACATTGTCAAGACTAACTCCCTGGTTCACCCTAGTGAGGACTGAGCCCTGAGTGAAACAACAACAGAACTTATATACCAAGAAAACCAGGTGCCACCCATAAACAGCTAACAGGCTGATTAAAAACTAACAGGGTTAGGAACAATTAACACCAAAGACTAGGAACAATTAACAGGAGACTGACAAGTGAAGGTGCCATCTAGAGGTTACAAAAAGGAACTGACTGGCACCCTCACAGGCCGTTTGGGTCTGAGTCTGAATTCTGTTCGTCTGAACTCTTCTCAGCCACCTTGTGTACCTTGTTGTACTTTTCCTGTGATGGCTTCCTTTGGTTGTTGGTCCTTTGCTTGTTGGTCTTCTTCCCTGACCGGCATACCTTAGCTATGTGGCCCAGTTTGCCACATTTCCTACATTCCTGGTTCTTAAACCAGCATTGGTTCTGGTCGTGTGTTGTCTTCCCACAACGATAGCATTTTGTTGTTGTCGAGGTAATTTGATCCACACTTAGTGCTGCTGTCTTTAGCTGCATTTCCGCAGTTCCCTTCGCTGCGGCTTCGTGCGATGCTGCAATAAGGACAGCCCTGTCAAGTGTAAGGTCGTTCTCTTCGAGTAGTCGCTTTTGCGTTCCTTCCTTTGCCAACCCGCACACGAACTTGTCTCGCAATGCCTCTGTCAGATTCCCTCCAAACTGGCAGTATTTCGCTAGTCTACGCAGTTCGACCAAGTATTCTGCGTTGCTTTCGTCTTTCCGTTGCGTTCTCGCATAGAATTTGAATCGTTCCGCCAACATCAACGGTGTAGGGTTCAAGTGGTCCTTCAGGACAGCCACAATATCATCGAAAGTCTGATCCGCCGGTTTAGCTGGTGCTAGTAGATGCTTCAAGAGCCCGTATGTCTTTGCGCCCATCGAGTTCAGCAAGGTTATAGCTTTGTCATCTTCTTCTATTTTATTGGCCTCACAATAGATCTCAATGCGTTCCACGTACGTGGCCCAGTCTTCTACCTCGGAATTAAAATCGTTGATGTTACCACGCTTAGGCATCTTCCTCTCTTTGGGAACAACACAAGTATTTCTTTAAATTATTATTTTTTTTTTCTAAGATGGCGGTTTTCCCGCGAAAATGGCGGTTTCCCGCTCTTATCTTCTCTCCCCGCCCACTTCAATGGCGGTTTCCCGCTTCTGTCTTCTTCCCCGCCTAATGGCGGCTTCCCGCGTTTCTTCCCTGGCGGGAGGGGTACACTTTCCCCACGGGTGACGGCCGCTGGCTTTCAGGTTCACAGCCTGCGCGTCGGCTTCAAGGCTTTCCCTTTTTTTTTAATTTTATGGCAGGGCGACCGGCTCTGGGTATCCCGTTGACGGCGAACAGGTTCAGCCGCTGGGCTGGCTCTCGCACAGTTCCCCTTGCTCGGCTCTGTCTCTCTCCCGCTCGCTTGGCTCTACCGACGCTGGGTACACCCCGTTGACGGAGGACAGTTCTGCCGCTGGACTGGCTCTCGCACAGTTCCCCTTGCTCGGCTCTGCCTCTCTCCCGCTCGCTCGGCTCTACCGGCGCTGGTTACACCCCGTTGACGGAGGACAGTTCAGCCGCTGGACTGGCTCTCGCGCAGTCTCTCTTGGTCGGCTCTGCCTCGCCCGCTCGCTCGGACCCCAATCGCGCCTCCCAGCCCTCTCGCAGTCCGGTGCTTCTCTCCCCGGCTGTGGCTGAGTTTCTCTCTTCCCGCACCTACGCTCCCGGTCGCAGCGCTTCGTGGCTTCGGTCACCGCCCGGCTTTTCCCGCCGGTCGCGGTCTCTCACGACGCCGTTGGACCCGACTTTTTGTCCGGCTCCTTTTCCCCCTCGACCGTGGTCGAGTGCCCAGCCCTTATCCTCCGGCTATTCTTTTCACTTTCCCTTACTCACAGTCACCGTGGCAGAAGGGACAGTCAGTGCCTGTTGCTGATGGAAGTTTTTGTCGCTAAAGTCTTCCTCCTTTCTATTGCTGCAGCCTTGAGTTTTCTCCCAGCCGAATGACGAGGGCGGTTGCCTCTTTTCGACGCTCTTTCGTTGCTTGAAAATATTGTTGCCGCAGGGTACGATCGGACTCGTCGCCACTGTAAAGTCTGTGGGTTGTGCAGTTAATTACGACACAGACTTCAGGAGTAACATACAACAGGACTTTACTATTCGAAGGTCAGGGCGAATCTGCCCTATAAATCATGCCACAGCACTTATATACCGGTGTGGTCACCGTCGGTATTACCGTATACAGAAGCCAAACAAGTAGTGCCACACCTAAAATAGTTCTCTTAAAGGTGAACGGTTACATACAATAGTCTCTTAAAGGTAGACGGTTACATACACTACAGTTTTATAAATAGAGGTAAAGAGTAAAAAAGCAAGGAAATTATGCTAAACCTTTATAAATCAGTGGTTAGGCCTCAGATGAAGTATTGTCTAATTCTGGGCACCACACTTTAGGAAGGATGTCAAGGCCATGGAGAGGATGCAGAGGAGATTTACCATAATTATACCATGGATGAAGGACTTCAGTTATGTGGCAAGACTAGAGAAGCAAGGTTTGCTCTCCTTAGAGCAGAGAAGCTTAAGGGGAGATTTAATAGAGGTGTTCAAAATGATTAAGGTTTTCGATAGAGTAGATAGGAATAAACTGTTTCCACTGGCAGGAGTGTTGGTAGCTAAGAATTGGCAGATAATTGGCAAAGAATCAAAGAATCAAAGGAGAAATGAGGAGACTTGTTTTTATGTAGTGAGTTGCTATGATCTGGAACGCACTGCCTAAAAGAGTGGCAGAAGTAGATTCAATAACAACTTTCAAAAGGAAATTGGATAAATACTTGAAAAGGAAAAAAAATGCAGGGTTACGGGGATAGAGTAGAGGAGTGGGACTAATGGGATAGCTCTTTCAAACAGCCAGCCAGATATGATGGGCTGAATGCCCTCCTCTGTGCTGTACGATTCAATGAACTAAAGTAAGTAAGTCATCTGGCACAAGGGTAGTCATGGTGTTAGGAAGTAGTTGTAGAAAGGGAATTGATTGTTGTTGTTTTAAGTAAAAATAGCTCGATCACATACAGTTGTGAAGTTATTTCTGTGCCTAGTTTCGACTTCTGGGAGTTGGTTGATGGCAGGTGAATATAAACTTCTGTCTTACGAAGGATCTTAGCAGATGTTTTGGAAAGTGAGGGACTTTGTTGTGGTCAGTGGTTGGGGGGGACAGACAGGGGTGAAGTGAAATATATTTGGTGAGTCAACCTTTAATTCTTGAAAGTTCTGGACTATCAGTAGTGCTCTCCCTGCTCTGGCGGCTGGCTACTAAGTTTCTCGTTCCATTTCCTCTCCCTCTTGTGTACCCTCCTTGTGCTGTGGGGATGCCTAAGTAAGACCTTCTTGGTCTGTAAACCCTGCTGAGTGTGCATCTATGTGTAGAGAAGAGATACTGTAGTTTCGGTGATACATGTGTTGATCCTCCCCCTCTTCATAACATCAAAAATAGAGGTATTCCATTGTGGAATCAATGGCCCAGAAATTCGGGTCTCCATGGGTGAGTACACACGGGGTACTCACCCGTAAGCCCAATGGAAGTGCTGGTTCCTTGCATACACTGCGCATGCGCGGGAAACCGGCACTTCTGTTTCCCTGAAAGAAGGGGTTCAGAAGTCGAACGCGTGCGCAGGAGAGGCAGCAGGTGCGCATTGAACTTACAGTTTTTTTGCAGGTTTTCCCGGGAGGGTAAGTCTGCAGAAGTTAGACATGTAAAAAGCAGTTGCAAGGCCTGCTTTTTACAAGGTAAGTGGTGAATTAATTAAAATTAAAACATTTTTTCCACAGGTTTAATGGGGCAGTAATTCCTCCCCAAACGTGTGAGTACGGAAGGGGTACTCACGCGTCTGGCCGGAGGAAATGCCGGTTTTCAGCATGCACAGCGCATGCGCTGAAAACCGGCATTTCCTCTCCTCTAACCCAAGAGGTGAAGAGGCTAGCGCGTGCGCTGTAGGGGGCAGCGCGTGCGTCTTGGATTTCCTCTGTTTTGGGGGATTTGCGCATGTGTAAAGGCCTCCGGTCTTTACGCTTGTAAAAAGCACACGTAAGTATTAATTTTACAGGTAAGTGGTGTTTTAGTGTAATTTAGAATTTTTTTTTCCACAGGTTTATTATTTTAAAGAATCTACAATAAGGTAAGTTTAGTTTTAGACCCTTTTTATTAAAAATTTATTTTTTTCAAAAAAAAAAATTATTGTTTAAATTATTTTTTTTAACTTATATATACTTAATTTAATGATTGGGATTTTTAAAAATTTTTATTTAAAGTTTAAATAGTGTTTTGGGCCCCCGTAGTTTTCATGAGTTTGACAGTTCTTACTCTCAAACTCATGAATGAACCTTCCCCTCCCCTGATTGGTTGTACAGTGCTCACCTGATCCCAGCCGGCACATCGCACTAACTACGCCGCTGGATCAGGTAAACACTGCGCGCTGACATCTGAACCGGGCCAGTGACAGGAAATGCAAGCAGGCCCGGGCTTCAGATGTCAGCGCGCCGGGTGAGTGCAGATCGGGGGCTTGCACGCGCGGCAAGCCCCCGACACCAAGTTCTGGGCCATTAATTTTAAATACTTTAAAGAAAGGTAAGTTTATTTTTTAGCCCCATTAGAAAATAAAATTATTTTTTTCAAAAATTTAAATTATTGTTTAAAATAGTTATTTCATGTAATTTATAGTTTATTTTAAAAATGTGATTTAAAAAAAAATGTATTTGAAGATTTAGTGATGTTTTGGGGCTTATAGTATTTATAGGTTTTCTCCTGTCAAACTTATGAATGGAGCATTTCCTGCTACCATTGGCTCTCCATGGCCCACGTGATCCCAGGGGACGCATCGAACTAACTGCACCCCTGGGATATGCAAGCACTGCGCGCCGGCAGTTGGAGGAGGCCCAGGATCGGAATTCCATGGGGGCCCACAGCTCAACGCCGGCGCGCAAGGTAAGTGCAGGTCGGAGGCTTGCACCCGCGGTAAGCCTCCGACCTGAATTTCTGGGACAATATTTGGACTGCAAAGCACTACTTTGAGCAGAGCTAAATAAAAATGACAGCAGAAGTCTTGATTGAACTCCAAAGTACTAAAAGGATAATTAGCAGGCAAAGAAACACCAACCTTTAGTAGCAGCTGACATAGTGGCGGTAATTATTATGGGGTGGGTTTGTGGTAGAAAAGGAGGGGAATGCAGCTGAGGAGTTCGCCACACATCCTTGATCTCATTTAAATGTGGGGAAAAAGGAACTGATGCTTTTTGGGAGGATAATTCAGGTGCAGTTTTCCATGGTAGATTTGAGGTAGTAGCCTTTAAAAAATGTATTCTCCTCAGTTTACTGTCCCAAGTCCACCCCAAAACAGGAGGTAAGAGGATCCAGGCACAGGCCTTTAATGGGAGGATGGAACTTCCGCCTGTCCCAACTTCCAGCACAATTTCCCAAGCTTCATTCTTTGGGGCAGGGACCCGGCCTTTCCGGGTCTCAAATAATTTTCCACCCGAGGTGGAATCCATATGATTTGGAAAGCACTGCCTGAAAGGGTGGCGGAAGCACATTCGACACTAACTTTTAAAAGCGAATTGGATATATACATGAAAAGGAAAAAGAAACAGGGTTATGGGGAAAAAGCAGGGGAGTGGGACTAATTGGATAGCTCTCTCAAAGCTGGCACAGGCACGATGGGCCAAATGGTCTCCTCCTGTGCCGTAAGGGGCTGTGATTCCTCTCCCACTGCTGGGTGCAGTAAGGAGGAGGCGGGAAATGGAAGGAAGAAACCTGCAGCTCTCACCAAGAAGGCATGGTTGGAGGTAGCTGAGGAGGTGAGCAGCAGGAGCATTGTGCCCTAGTCTTGGATACAGTGCAGGAAGTGATTTAATTATCTAACAAGGACAGGAAAAGTGAGTACATTTACTGATTCAATCACATCATGTGGTTTAAGCCACCACCCCCACTTCCATTCATTCTGTCTTGCCAAGCATACTCCATCACTGTTGCTATTAGAAAGAAAGAATTGCATTTATATGGTGCCTTTAATGACCTCAGGATGTCCCAAAGTGCTTTACAGCCAATTAAGTACTTTTTGAAGTGTAGCCACTGTTGTAATGTAGGAAACACAGCAGGTAATTGAACACAGCAAGCTCCCACAAACAGCAATGTGATAATGACCAGATACTCTGTTTTTGTTGCGTTGATTGAGGGATAAATATTGGCCAGGACATCAGGAAGAACTCCTCTGCTCTTCTTCGAAATAGTGTCATGGGATCTTTTACGTCCACTTGAGAGAGGAGATGGGGTCTCGGTTAAACGTCTCATCTGAAAGATGGCACCTCCAATAGTGCAGCACCCACTTAGCACTGCACTGGAGTGTCAGCCTAGATTTATGTGCTCAAATCGCTGGAGTGGGACTTGAACCCACAACCTTCTGACCCAGAGGCAAGAGTGCTACCCACTGAGCCACGGCTGACATTCACCACAATCCTTATGCAATGTGATACATCTGTCTGAAAGACACCCTCAACGAATGCACTGCATTCATCGGGTGAATACCTGACCTTCACTCACAGGTCCGGGCTTTTGGCCTTTGTAGAAGAGAATGCAAAACACAAGGGAGAGGGAGAGGACTGGAGGTGGGCCGCCACAAATAGTCCAGCTAACTGATGCAGAGGAGGATGCCATGGAGCTAAGTGGCACACCTGTGTCCCTCTCAATCAGAGATGGAGAGACTGGGAGCTCGCAGAGAGATAGTGACAGAATTACAAATATCTCTGACACACATATACTGACTTTATTTCATAAACACATGAACTATGAGTAGCCTAAGTGTGGTGATTGTCAGGATTGTGACTGGCACGACTAAATCATATCCCTTTCTTTTGTGTTCCAGGGCCTTCACACTTAGAAACAAGTGTCGCAAGACATCCATGAGGATGATTCTTCAGAGGACCACATTCCTTTTGAGGGTGCACTGCCACAGGACCTACAGCCATTCACCAGCGCAAATTCTCACACTTCGGTGGGTCCACTTAGACAGTTGGTTGGGTTTTCACCTGGTGATTCACTCCTCACAAGTGAACACAAGCAGACACTGGTGGCAGGGACTGCTATGGAGAATCCATGTCGGGGATGCATTTCTCTCCAAGCTCTACTTATTGAAACATATAAGATACTGAGGGGGCTCGACAAGGTAGATGCAGAGAGGATGTTTCCCTCTTGGGGAAATCTAGAACTAGGAGGCATAGTTTCAGAATAAAGGGTTGCCCTTTTAGAACTGAGATGAGGAGGAATTTCTTCTCTGAGGATCGTAAATCTGTGGAATTCCCTGGCTTTCAAATGAGTCCATGCAGTCCATGACCATGGCCGTGCAGGCTTTGGATGCAAACATGTCTGCCGCCTTAAACAAAATGAAAGATGCCTCATCCGTGGCCTTACAACGCGTCACTGATCTTCACCAATATGGTCTGTAGCAGAGTGGTAGGACTGTTGTGGCACTGGCCCAAGAGAGAGATGATGGTGAAAGGGGACATGGAAGTGGGAACTCCACTCAAAGTACTCCCATTTCTCACCTGTTGGCATTCCCCCCCCCCACCATCCAATCACCGCTCCCACTCAGCCAGTACCCGACATGCTGCCTCCTGACCCGATGGCTGAGTCTGGCACTTCACAGGAGTATTATCAATCAAAATTTGACACCGAGCCACATAAGGAGATATTAGGGTGGATGACCAAAAGCTTGGTCAAAGAGGTAGGTTTTCAGTGCAGGTGGAGCAATCTTTGGCGAGGCCCTCAGGGGCTCCAAAACCCAGAGGGCGTAGGCCAAGAGCATCTCAACAGTCAGGGAAGGAATCTGAGCAACCTGCCTCTACTTGTGCTGAAGCTACATGGGATGCACCATGTAGAAACCATAGGAAACGCAAGTTCAAGAAATTGTAATTCACAAAGGGTATGCATATGGGTGCTTGACAAAATGTCATGTTGTTAACTTTACATTTTTTATAACGCCACATAAAATTGATTGCTTAGCACCACTTCCCTGTCTTGCCCAGTATTGCGTCCTGAGTGGGAATTTCCCCTTTCACTGGTTTCATGATGAATGTCAATACATGACAGGACCCATTGGGCGGAAGTCACGACTTTACTATGACCTACTTTTCCAACCACAGGCATAACCCAGCATTACTTTGCTAAACTCCAGGAGGGCGATATTGGGCACTGTAACATCCATTTTTTTGGCACTACAAGGCCTCTTACACTACAAAAATGGCGTCCAAGTAGGTGGAGCAAGCATGAGGATTTTCAAGGATTGCAGGCTTCCCCATGGAGCAGGGTGCCATTGACTGCACACACATTGCTTTGCATGCACCTCATCTGAACACGGCCATGTACCTGAACCGAAAGGGATTACATTCCTTTAATGTGCAGCTGGTGTGTGACCACAGGCAGTGCATCATGCAAGTAAATGCTCGGTATCCTGGCAGCAGTCACGATTCATTCATTCTGCTGCAGTCCTCTGTACCAGCTGTAATTCAACCATGAAGGCAAGTCAAAGGCTGGCTATTGGGCAACAAGGATTATCCACTCGTGACATGGCTGATGACTCCAGTCTGGAACCCACACACACATGTGCACAGCAGACCTACAATGAGAGCTATGCTGCCACAAGGAACATGATAGAGCACACCATCGGCATCCTCAAGCAAAGCTTCCGCTGCCTGGAGGAGGCCTGCAGTATTCAGCTGAGTGGGTCTCAAGATTTGTCGAGGTATGCTGCATGATACGCAACCTTGCCATCATGAGGGAACAGCCCTTACCACCACCTATCAGGTGAGAAACTGAGGAACAGAAGCGCGAGGAGGAGGAGGAGGAGACAGAGGAAGAGGTGGAAGAGGTGGAAGGCGAAGAAGAGGAAAGGAGGCTGCAACCTAAACAGCTGCGTTCTGCCCGGGCTCTACATCAACAAATAGTCCATGAGCAATGCCAGTAACCTCGAACCGAATTCCCCAAGTCCCACATGCCTTACCTTCCCTCTGTCACTAACCATCAGATCATCCTCTTTCCCACAATGCAAACATAAAAGCCAACAAAAAATACACATTCCAATCCAAATTTATAAATTAAATCATGCCATACTCCATACAAAAATAAACTAATAACCCTTGTGCATTCACTTAGTGCCTCTTCAATGTGCCTTTGCCTGTCCTAGTGCTCAAACAAGGTGTTTTCCAGTGGCTACAGCATGGCTGGTGGAAGGCTGCTGACCTCCAATTGAGGAGACTTAAGATGTTCTTGGAGGGTGACCTCGAGCAACTCTGGGCCTAGAAGGCCCAGCTGCAGATTGCACCATATTGGCCTGGGCTGCAGCAGTCTGGGCTGGCTGGCTGACAGGAAACAGCAAGGGCACTGGCAGAGTGGCAGGGGTGAGAGCACGAATGTCGTCATCCAGAGAGAAGACAGCAAGTTCATACTCCAAGGAGTCACTGCCACTCGCCTAGGGTGGCGCCTCAGCAATCCTAGTACTATGTTGGAGAACAGGTTGTGAGAGAGCTGTGATGCCCTGGAAGCCCTTTACATGCTGCTATCCAGAGCCATGATGGCAACAGTCTGAGCTTCCATGCCAGCAAGCTGAGATTCCATGACAGCAGTCAGAGTTTCCACTGCAGCACTCAGACATTGGATGGATGCTGAATCATGGTGGGTTCCACAGGTGTGTTGATGGAGGTGGCCACACGTTCTATTTTGGAAAGGATGGGCTCCTAGCTCTGCGCATAGCCCTGTGCCAAGTTGGTGCTGGACTCCTCCATGCTCTTTGACATTGAACGCAGGCTTTCTGGCACCAAGCATATGGGTGTGTACACCATCTGCTTTCTTCTGTA
The DNA here is from genome assembly GCF_052327205.1 of Somniosus microcephalus. NCBI lineage: Eukaryota > Metazoa > Chordata > Chondrichthyes > Squaliformes > Somniosidae > Somniosus > Somniosus microcephalus. The sequence continues at coordinate 231,115,208 of NC_140991.1, forward strand.
GCCCGGCCCATCAAAGTCCTCATCTAATTCCTCTGCAGTAGAACTAGTGTGTGACCTTGTCCTCCGGCGAGCTGCCACATGTGCAATCCTTTCCCCCTGCCCTGGCTCCAGCACACTTGTGCCCAGTGTCTCACACATGCAGATCCCGCCTCTATGCTATCCTCTAAGTTATGCGCAGTGTCAGTATCTGAGCTGGTGGTTTCGACTGTGAAATTGAGTGACGGTGTCCCTTCATCTTCACTTTCTTGCTCTTCCACCACTGCCTGGGCAGCTACCAGTTCTTGAGTATCTGAAATGAAAAAGGGACAAGTTTGGGTTGTGGTGAGAGGAGAGGAGAAAGAAGTGCGTGCTTACATTATCTGCAGCTTGTAAATCAGAAGAGATTGAGGGGTGATTGAGAAGTGGCATTGGCGAAGGAGGATTAGGTATGCGGATATCCTCATCTTCAATCGCTTCAGTCCCGCCGGTGGCCATGGCCTCAGCGATGCCCCTTCCCATGATGGCCAGCACAGTCTCCTCCATGGGGGTAAAAACATGCAGGCGTGCCTCTCCCCCTCCTGTTAATTTTTGTTGCCTCCTGTTGTGCACCACTTTCTCCTGCTAGAAAGAGGGAAGCGAGCATCATGCAATATGTTTGGGTGATGGAGCTGTCTTGATTGAATAGCTGCCAATGTGTGCAAGCTGGGAGTTGTGGGTGCGAGGCTTGCCACAGTGCTAAGTATGTGAGGGTAAGGTGAAGCATATGACTGTTAGGTATGTGTCCTGATTGATAGAGATTATTGGTAGGTCATTGAGGGTGTAGTGAATTGAGCAGCTGAGGCTAGTGGTGCAGTTGTTATGATATGGTATTTGAAAATGCACTCACTGACCATGACAACTCATTTGAGATCGTTAATCTTCTCTTGCACTGCATCCAGGTCCTTGGGGCTACACTCCTGGCATTGATCTCCGCCACTATCTCTTGCCACTGCCTTCTGAGCATGAGTCTGGAGGGTCACCGCCCCACCGAGGATACAGGACATCTCTTCTTTTTTTGATATCTTCTTCTTTCCACCTCTTCCACCAAGACCTCCAGTGCAGCATCTGAATACCTTGATGCAAGTTCTCTCCCATGGTCAACCATTGTTGATTCTTCCACAGCACAATATTCAGAATGATCTCAGCACCACCAGCAGCCACAATGCACCTCGCTTTTAAGAGGAGCAAGCTAGCTTTAAGTATTGCTAGGCACTCATGATATTGGGCCCCCTGCATGTAAAAGTCATGGAAATCAGCAGGCAGTACAAAGTTGATGGCCTGCCTGCAGTGCAATCAACGTGCGCATGTTAATCGCACATCGCAATCCCTGCACCCATTTTCAGGGTTTATCCAATTTAACCCCCCAGGTCTTGCAAGTTCTGAAAGCCCAACCAAAACCAAAATCTTTTTTCATAAAGGCAAACATGAATAAAATACATAGCGGCACAAATATTTGCATAAAAAAACACAACTCAGTACAAACACAAAAATAAAACTTGCATTTATATAGTAGCTTTCATGTTCTCAAGACATGCCAAAGTGCCAAGGAATTACTTCTGAAGTGGAAAAGTAGGTTTTCAACTTGTTGCTCAGGTGTAAACCTGGCATTGCAGATCACCCATTATAGAAACTGCCCGATTTTCATGTATGGCAATTTGAAAATCTACCCTATAGTCACTGTTGTTATGTAAGCAAATGCAGCAAATTTGTACAAAGTTAGGTTGCACAGATGGCAATAAGATAAATGACCAGTTAATCTGTTTTTAGTAGTGTTGTTTGAGCAATTAATATTTGACAGGACACAGGGAGATTTTATGCTGAAGTCCCTGGATAGAGGCTTGAAACCACAACCGTTAGACTCAGAGGCAAGAGTGCGACCAATGAGCCAAGCTGACACATAAAAGATAGACATAGGCATCATACACACAAATAGCAATATTCTTACAAAGGCACATGGACACAGGCACAGAGTCACTCATAACCACAGGATAATAAAAGGAGGTAATGAAATAGGTGCCCAGACAGCAATAAACAGAAAAATAGAGGGCCGCAGTAACACAGATAGGACTACTCTCCTTATACAACATAATATCCTTTGCCTTTCCATGAACACCATGAAAGATGCACTCGCAATCTTACCTTAGGCCATTTACCTGGCTCTACACTGTGTATAGTAATGTTGTGAGAGTTGTTCTGCTCACTACTTCACTGGTGAGGAGATCTTGGTACCTGTTGAACACCTGGTAAAGCCTCAAACCCATGCTTGTCAGTTGTCAAACAACTAGTGATTATCTTCCTTAGTGGGGAGAGGGAGTAACTGGTGTCTCCTTGGGATCAAGATGGTTCTGAGATGACACACCTGAGAATGGAAGTTTGGCATGAAGTCCCCCCTCTGTGGCAGGTTTGGTAATCCGATACTTGAACCAGGCAGTACTCCAGGGCTCTTTTGAAGGTTCGCCAGCCAGTCTGACACACAAATGGAACCCTGTCACAGAAAGCTGGGATTTTACGCACTCAGCTCAAGATACCCCTCAAGCCATTGCCCTAATGAATTGGGTGGGTCTGGCTGAACAAGCAGCTACTTTGTATGTAGGCTGCACAGTTTTAGATTGTGCAGTATCCTTGTGCGCACTTGGGGGACTTTAAGCCTTGGTTCTACTAACTGGTGCTCAAACTTTCTGGACTTAGTTGAGGGAAATGTGTCGCAATGGGGGGGGGGCGCGGGAAGAGTGTTAAACTCTGTTTTGGCTAAACCTAAATAGTATACGATACTGATTTCTCAGTAGATTGGATTGATGACCCTTAAATATGGTAATAGGTGCCTACTGTGTGGCTAAGTAAGACGGTACATGATCAGTGGTGTACATTTAAGGAGTTATTTTACAACTTCCAAAAAATATATATTCCACTGAGGAAAAAAGGGTGTAAAAGAAAAGATAGCCATCCGTGGCTAAGTAAAGTAATTAAGGATAGTATCCGACTAAAAACAAGGGCATATAAGGTAGCCAAATCTAGTGGGAAGATAGAAGATTGGGAAGTCTTTAAAAGGCAGCAAAAAATAACTAAAAGATTGATTAAGAAAGGGAAGATAGATTATGAAAGTAAATTAGCAAAAAATATAAAAACGGATAGCAAAAGTTTCTATAGTTATATAAAAAGAAAAAGGGTGGCTAAAGTAAATGTTGGTCCCTTAGAGGATGAGACTGGGAAATTAATGGTGGGAAACATGGAGATGGCAATAACGCTGAACAAATATTTTGTATCAGTCTTTACGGTAGAGGACACTAAGAATATCCCAACACTGGACAAACAGGGGGCTCTAGGGGGAGAGGAGCTAAATATGATTAAAATCACTAAAGAAGTGGTACTTGGTAAAATAATGGGACTTAAGCCGGATAAATCCCCTGGGCCTGATGGCTTACATCCTAGGGTCTTGAGGGAAGTGGCGGTAGGGATTGTGGATGCATTGGTAATAATTTTCCAAAACTCCCTGGACTCAGCAAAGGTCCCGGCAGATTGGAAAACTGTGAATGTAACACCCTTATTTAAAAAGGGTAGTCGGCAGAAGGCTGGAAACTATAGACCTGTTAGCCTAACATCTGTGGTTGGTAAAATGTTAGAGTCCATTATTAAGGAGACAGTAACGGGACATTTGGATAAATATAATTTAATAGGACAAACTCAGCATGGTTTCATGAAGGGGAAGTCATGTTTGACAAATTTGCTTGAGTTCTTTGAGGAAGTAACATACAGGGTGGATAAAGGAGAACTAGTGGACGTAGTGTATTTAGACTTCCAAAAGGCATTTGACAAGGTGCCACACAAAAGATTATTGCTCAAGATAAAAAATCACGGGATTGGGGGTAATATTCTGGCGTGGGTGGAGAATTGGCTCTCTAACAGAAAGCAGAGAGTTGGGATAAATGGTTCATTCTCAGACTGGCAATCAGTAACTAGTGGTCTTCCGCAGGGGTCAGTGCTGGGTCCCCAACTCTTTACAATCTATATTAACGATTTGGAGGAGGGGACCGAGTGTAACATATCAAAGTTTGCAGATGATACTAAGATGGGAGGGAAAGTAGTGAGTGAGGAGGACATAAAAAACCTGCAAAGTGACATAGACAGGCTAAGTAAGTGGGCAGAGATTTGGTAGATGGAATACAATACTGGAAAGTGTGAGGTTATGCACTTTGGCAGGAAAAATCATAGAGCAAGTTATTATCTTAATGGCAAGAAACTGGAAAGTACTGTAGTACAAAGGGATCTGGGGGTCCTGGTGCACGAAACTCAAAAAGTTAGTATGCAGGTGCAGCAAGTGATCAAGAAGGCCAATGGAATGTTGGCTTTTATTGCTAGGGGGATAGAATATAAAAACAGGGAGGTATTGCTGCAGTTGTACAAGGTATTGGTGAGACCGCACCTGGAATACTGCATACAGTTTTGGTGTCCATACTTAAGAAAAGACATACTTGCTCTCAAGTCAGTACAAAGAAGGTTTACTCGGTTAATCCCGGGGATGAGGGGGTGGTCATATGAGGAGAGGTTGAGTAGATTGGGACTCTACTCATTGGAGTTCAGAAGAATGAGAGGCGATCTTCTTGAAACATATAAGATTGTGAAGGGGCTTGATCGGGTGGATGCGGTGAGGATGTTCCCAATGATGGGTGAAACTAGAACTAGGGGGCATAATCTTAAAATAAGGGGCTGCTCTTTCAAAACTGAGATGAGGAGAAACTTCTTCACTCAGAGGGTGGTAGGTTTGTGGAATTTGCTGCCCCAGAAAGCTGTGGAAGCTACATCATTAAATAAATTTAAAACAGAAATAGATAGTTTCCTAGAAGTAAAGGGAATTAAGGGTTACGGGGAGCGGGCAGGAAATTGGACATGAGTCTAGGTTCGGAATGGTCATGGCCCTGTGGGTAGTGGAGCGGGCCCAGGGGCCGTGTAGCCTGGTTCTGCTCCTACTTCTTATGTTCTAATTCTGTGTTAGATTTCAGGAGATGGTTTTATTCCTGTTCCTGGCTGGGGTGGAGATCGCCTTTACAGAAGGTAAGTACTGTAGAAAATATAGGGACAGAGTGATCTCCTGGAAGAGTTTCGATCGCCTAGATGGGTCGGAGAGGAATTTCCCAGATTTTTTCTCCCAATTTGGCCATTGGGTTTTTTATCTGGTTTTTCGCCTCTCCCGGGAGATCACATGGGTTCGGGTGGGATGGAGAGTGATAGAAGATTTGAGGTTAGGATCAGATCAGCCATGATCTTATTGAATGGTGGAGTAGGCTCGAGGGGCCGATTGGCCTGCTCCTGCTCCTATTTCTTATGTTCTTATGTAATCAAAAAAACCGAACTGGAACTCAGTATTAAATAAAGCATTTAGCAATATTTCATCATCTGTCGGTCCCTTGTTCATATACAAAACCAATTTGATTCTTCAATATAGTCAAGATATTCCAGGAACCAGATCCAACTTCTCAAATAACAACTTAAATCCTTTCAGAGTTTGTCTAAGTGACTTGATGAAGGACAGTAAAATGCTCGTGAGTTTTTTTAACTCCTATAATTTAAGCATAGATAAGAGATTCAGATGGATATGTTGGGTATGTAGCACCATCAGTACACCTGTTCCATGATGAGAAGTAATAACAAGGTTTTCAAATGCGGGCAGTGTTTCCTTTATTTATTTGCAATATGCTATATTTTTGAATCCTAAAGGAAATACTTCAGTGATTAAAAGTTACAAGAGACACACATAATTGTCCAGGCTGCAGGTGTTTTGGTGGTAACTATGGAGTAAAGCTTCAAACCTTTAGTGTAGTATTTTCTACATTCTCCATGGTATTTTACTGTCAAAGGCAATCTAGGTCATCCAATGGAAAGTTAGACAAATTAATGCAAATTAAACAGCTTAACAGCCAGAAATGACCCACTTAACCTTTGGTAATGATTCTGCCTGAATTTATGCTGGTATTAAATCCAGGAAAATGACATGTAAAACCAAAACGAACACAGAAGGCACATTGTAGGGAATAGGAACTTCATATTTCAGTTCAACGATTCATTCTATCTTATTCAACTCTGATACAATTAAATTCTTACCTCGAGCTGAACCATATATTTGATTGATTTCTCGAATGCTTGTCTCACCAGCCTCCCCCCATGAACCCCACACAAACTTCAGTTAATTTAAAACTCTGCAACCTAAGTCCTTTTGCATATACTACCATATCCTCTGTCCTTGTCATTTTCAAATGGCTCCTTGTTCTCCAGCTTTTTGATTTACAAACTCACACTTTCCTACCTAGGGGTCAGCCATGGCTCAGTGGTAGCATTATCATCTCTGAGTCAGAGTTTGAAGTACCATTCCAGGGACGTGACTACAAAAGCTAGGCTGACACTCTTGTGTAATAGTGAGGGAGTGTTGCACTGTTGGAGGTGCCGTCTTTGGGGCGAGACATTAAAGCAAGTCCCTGTCTGCCCTCTCAGGGGAACGTAAAATATCCTTTGGCACTATTTCGAAGAAGAGCAGGTGAGCTATCCCCGGTGTCCTGGCCAATATTTATCTGTCAACCAACATCACAAACAAATTATTTGGTATTTATCACACTGCTATTTGTGGGACCTTGCTGTGTGCAAATTGGCCGCTGCATTTCTTACATTACGATAGTGACTACACTTCAAATGTACTTCATTGGGTTTAAGCACTTTGGGATGTCCTGAGGTCATGAAAGGTGCTATATAAATGCAAGGTTTTCTTTTAACGTAGTGATGCATGGGCTATTCAGTGCACTGTAATCATGGCTCTTATAGGAATATGGTGGAACATTTGAAAAACAACCCAGGACCTGGATGCAGCAGGTACCAGTGTTATGTTAGATTTCCCACCCGGCCTGGTAAGATGCCGAAGCTGCCACCTGCCACTTACCGGTTCAGTGACATGAAGCGGGCGGGGCTGGGGACAGGAACTTTTTACATTGGGAATCCATGTGACTTTGGTCTTGCTAAAGGTCGGAGCATTTATGAAGGCCAGTACGCCCAGTGAGAAGAGTCATACCTAGACTCATCCTCAGCACAGAATCACCTTAGGGGTCCAGGCTTTGAAGCAAGCTGGATCTCTTAAATTGAAAATGTTCTTGTCAGTGTAATGTGGCCCCCTTACAAAGAGATCTACAGGGGGAAAACTTAAATGTTTTCCAGGGACCGCTGACAACTCCCAACTTGGGCAGCAAGGCTGCATTCTGGGACAGGCAGGCACCTGAAAAGCACCCCTACTAGCATGGGGACTGGCTGGCTATATTTAAATAGGGTGACTTTCCAGGTAGGCGCAATCCTGGCGTAATCACTGGCATCATATACCCGAGGATTTTCGGGGCACCCATCTTTTGAATTGTGTCTTTGATTCCCCCCCAATCTGTCTCATTCATGCTCAGTTTCCTGGTTTTCCTCATTGTTAAACACCTTCGAGCAGATTGTCCTGCCCCATCCCCCACTCCAGCACTGGATAGCAGCAATGCAGCCGAAGTGCATTGGATTTCTTATCTTAGGCTATTTACCTGGCTCTACACTGTGCATGGTAATGTTGTGGTTATGTTATCGGCCTAGTAATCCAGAGGCTTGGATGAATAATCCAGAGTACAGCTCAAGCAGAACAACTCTTTAATTTCTCGAACTAGAACATCCTTACTGCCCACTCATTGCAAATCCCTTCACTCGTGAGATACATTTTCAAAACAATTTTGATATGAACTGTGTTCAGTTTCTGAAATTGTGATTTGAGATAAATTGAAGCAGCATCTTTGCTTGGTCTCTCATATGCTATATTTGTCTGCCAATTTTTTTCTGTAGCATCAATTACTAGATATCTTCATTCATATGAAAAGAACAATTTAATAGTTACAGATACCAAGTATGCATTTGATTGGGAACGTGATTGAAGGCTATGGGAATATATATGGATTGAGATGATCAAATATGTAATGGGATACCATGGTTCCTTTACTCCTGGATTTTGCACGAAGGAGTGTCAATGTCATTTATGAGGCAGCAGACCAGACTTGAATAGTTGGAATGGGTTCGGCTGTCGTTTTACTTGATTACCATGAGGATAAAGAAATATTTATGCAGAATTCTTTTTATGAGATTAAATGGTCCATGATAGGTTAGATTTTAGATTTTAGATTGCACATAATCTGTGAAAAAGTTTGATGGACCAGTAGTCTATTGCTCATTCCATGCCTTCTTATGTTTTTAAGTATTCGGTATTTTAGTCTTGTGGATTCTGCCTACATTCCCAGGCGATTAATGGTTGCCAAGGTTTACTGCTGTACATTTATGCTTGTATAATAAGAATTGTTACAGAAATCCAGCATACTAGTACCTTTCATCGTGAAACTAGTTTCCTGCAATATTGTTTGCTACAATATTATTTCACTGCATCAATAAATCAAGAGGCAATTGGTTGAGCATTTGACAGTTTGATGAAATGGAAAAACTTCAAGTTTCAATCAAGTAAACAGCTCCACCTGAAAGTGTTGCATTTTCACCATTTATTCCAACAGTATGCAATGGCCCAAATCTTACTGGAAAAAGAACAGCAAGTTCACAACACATGCTGTTATTAACGCACAAATCGGCCAGAAAATTCCGGCGAAGGTGAGATATGACATGAGTTGGAATCACCATAACTTGCTGGTTGATTTACGCCACTCCACCATTTGCCTCACACAAATTTGCCTCCCCGTTATTTTTAAGAACTGGCTGGATTTGCACATTAAACTGAAATTAAACTCAGCGCAGAATCTTAGAGCTTGTATTTAACAGCGTAAGTACCCTTTTAACAACCCGATACTCGTTAATGCAATGCCAATCAACCTCTCCAGCACAGAAAGGGAACTATTTAAACTGTTGCGTCATATTCCTACATGTAATAAATTCTTCTTAGAGATTTAAAAAATGTTTCTTTACATTTTTTAATTTTTTTCTTACTTTTCCTTTCTGTTTTTTTTCTGTCTCTCTTAATCTAATATTTCTTTCCCTCTATTTCGCGTTCTGTACCTGATTTGACTTTAATTTATCCAGCCTAATTCACCCTCCTTCTCCATTGTTCCTCTGTTTCTTTCTCAATCCTTAAATCACACTGGTTAAGGAGATAAACTATTGGTCCTGTCATTCACCAAGGTCCCAGATGCCCCCTTGCCCTCATCATGTCATTATCAGCTCGCACTTCCAGCAACTTATAGGGTAAAACATTTTTTAGCTGAAGGGTGCAGGAAAACTAACTAATGCCGTGCGCTGCAAGATGCCCAATTTCAGCAAGATTTGGACCATTAACATTGTATACGTCAGAAAGAAACAAAGTCTTACATTTATGTAGAGCCTTTCACAACCTCTAGATGTCCCAAAGCACTTTACAGCCAATGAAGTACTTTTGAAGTGTAGTCAATGTTGTAACGTAGGAAACGCGACAATTTGCGCAAAGCAAGCTCCCACAAACAACGCAAGTGAGTGTGTCAGCCCATGTACTAAGAGCATAAGATCATAAGATATAAGAGCAGGAGTAGGCCATATGGCCCCTCGAGCCTGCTCCGCCATTCAATATCATGGCTGATCATCGACCTCAACTCCACTTTCCCGCCCGTTCTCCATATCCCTTGATTACCGAGAGTCCAAAAATCTATTGATCCCAGCCTTGAATATACTCAAAGACTCAGCATTAACAGCCCTCTGGGGCAGAGAATTCCAAAGATTCACAATCCTCTGAGTGAAGAAATTCCTCCTCATCTCAGTCTGAAATGGCCTGCCCCTTATCCTGAGACTATGCCCCCTAGTTCTAGACATTCCAGCCAGGGGAAACAACCTCTCAGCATCTACCGTGTCAATCCCCTTCAGAATCTTGTATGTTTCAATGAGATCACTTCTCATTCTTCTAAACTCCAGAGAGTCCATCCTACACAACCTTTCATCATAGGACAGCCCTCTCATCCCAGGAATCAATCTAGTGAACCTTCATTGCACCACCTCCAAGGCAAGTATATCCTTCCTTAGATAAGGAGAGCAAAACTGTGCACAGTACTCCAGGTGTGGTCTCACCAAGGCCCTGTACAATTGTAGCAAGACTTCCTTACTCTTATCTCCAACCCCCTTGCAATAAAGGCCAGCGTGCCATTTGTCTTTCTTATTGCTTGCTGTACCTGCATGCTAGCTTTCTGTGTTTCTTGCATGAGGACACCCAAATCTCTCTGAACACCAACATTTAAAAGTTTCTCATCATTTTTCTGTGTTTCTATTCTTCCTACCAAAGTGAAAAAACTCACATTTCCCTACATTATACACCAGCTGTCACGTTACTGCCCACTCACTTAGTCTATCTATATCTCTTTACAGACTCTGTTCTCCTCATAGCTTACTGTCCCACTTAGCTTTGTATCATCAGCAAACTTGGATACATTACATTCGGCCCCTTCATCTAGGTCATTAATATAGATTGTAAATAGCTGAGGTCCCAACACTGATCCTTGCGGCACCCCACTAGTTACAGCCTGCCAACCTGAAAAAGATCCATTTATCCCTACTCTCTGTTTTCTGTCCGTTAACCAATCCTCTATCCATGGTATTATATTACCCCTAACCCCATGAGCCCTAATCTTGTGTAATAACCTTTTATGTGGCACCTTATCGAATGCCTTTTGGAAATCCAAATATACTACATTCACTGGTTTCCCTTTATCTATCCTGTTAGTTACATCCTCAAAAAACTCTAATAAATTTGTCAAACACGATTTCCCTTTCATAAATCAATGTTGACTCTGCCTAATCATGTTATGATTTTCTAAGTGCTTTGATACCACTTCCTTAACAATGGATTCCAGCATTTTCCCGCTGACTGATGTCAGGCTAACTGGCCTGTAGTTCCCTGTTTTATCTCTCTCTCTCCTTTCTTGAATACCGGTGTAACATTTGCGACCTTCCAATCTGCTAGGACCATTCTAGAATCTAGGGAATTTTGGAAGATCAAATCCAATGCATCCACTATCTTTTCAGCCATTTTAGAATCCTAGAATGTAGGCCGTCAGGTCCAGGGGATTTGTCGGTTTTTAGTCCCATTAGTTTCTCTAGTAGTTTTTCTCTACTTATATCAATTACGTTAAGTTCCTCACCCTCATTAGACCCTTGGTTCCCACAATTTTTGGTATGCTTTGTGTCTTCTACTGTGAAGACAGATACAAAATATGTGTTTAACGTTTCTGCCATTTACTTATTCCCCATAATAATTTCTCCTGTCTCAGCCTCTAAGGGACCAACATTTACTTTTGCTACTCTGTTCTTTTTTACATACTTGTAGAAGCTCTTACAATCTGCTTTTATATTTCTTGCTACTTTTCTCTCATTCTATTTTTTCCCTTATTATCAATTTTTTGATCAACCTTTGCTGGTTTCTGAAACTCTCCCAATCCTCAGGCTTACTATTATTCTTTGCAACATTATAAGCTTCTTCTTTCAATCTAATGCTATCCTTAACTTCTTTAGTTAGCCACAGATGGATCACTTTTCCCGTGGAGTTTCTGTTTCTCAATGGAATGTATTTTTGTTGAGAGTTATGAATATTTCTTTAAATGCTAGCCACTGCTTATCTACCGCCATACCTTTTAATCTATTTTTCCAATCTACCTTAGCCAACTCGCCCCTCATAGCTATGTAATTGACTTTATTTAAGTTTAAGATTCTAGTTTCAGACTTAGGCAAGTCACTCTCAAAATTAATGTGAAATTCTATCATATGTACTGTGTTTATATCCCTGAGCAGCGATGCACATCACATCTTACAGCTTTCTGCAGCACAAGTTTAGGGAAGGAAATTATTTTTTATCCTTTTGTGATAATGACCAGATAATCTGTTTTTTATCTGGTTGATTGAGGGATAAATAGTGGCCAACTCCCCTGTTCTTCTTCGAAATAGTGCTGTGGAATTTTTTACGTCCACCTGAGAGGGCAGACGTCTTGGGTTGACGTCTCATCCAATAGATGGCACCTCTGACAGTGCAGCTCTGGAGCATCAGCCTAGATCGAATTTCTGTGCCAATAAACCTGTGGAAAAAATGTTTTAATTTTAATTAATTCACCACTTACCATGCAAAAAGCAGGCCTTGTGACTGCTTTTTAAATGTCTAACTTCTGGAGACATACCCTCCCGGGAAAACCTGCAAAAAAAACGTAAATTCGATGCGCACGCGCAGCCTCTCCTACGCACACGTTCGACCTCTGAACCCCTGCTTTCAGGGGAACGGAAGTGCCGGTTTACCGCGCATGCGCAGTGCATGCAGGAAACCGGCACTTCCATTGGGCTTACGGGTGAGTACCCCACGCGTACTCACCCGTGGAGACCCGAATTTCTGGGCCATTGATCGGGGGCTTCCCGTGGGTGCAAGCCCCCAATCTGCACTTACCTTGCGCGCTGGCCCTTGAGCTGTGGGGCCCCATGGAATTCCGATCCTGGGCCTGGTCCAGCTGCCGGTGCGCAGTGCTTGCGTATCCCAGGGGTGCAGTTAGTTCGATGCGTCCCCTGGGATCACGTGGGCCATGGGCAGCCAATCGGAGCAGGGAATGCTCCATTCATAAGTCTGACAGGAAGTGCTGTCAAGACTTATAAATACTACGGCCCCAAAATAGCACTAAACCTTCAAATAATTTTTTTTTTAAATCACATTTTTAAAATAAATTACATGAAATAACTATTTTAAACAATCATTTAAATTTTTGAAAAAAATAATTTTATATTCTAACGGGGCTAACAATAAACTTACCTTGCCTTAAAGTATTAAAAAATAATAAACCTGTGGAAAAAATGTTTTAATTTTAATTAATTCATCACTTACCTTGTAAAAAGCAGGCCTTACGCCTGCTTTTTACATTTCTAAATTCTGCAGGCTTACGTTCCCAGAGAAACCTGTAAAAAAAACTAAGTTTAGCCGGTTTCCCGCGCATGCGCAGTGCATGCAGGAAACCGACACTTCCATCGGGCCTACGGGTGAGCACCCCTTGCGTACTCACCCATGGAGACCCGAAGTTCTGGGCCAATTAATTATTTTTAAATACTTTAAAGAAAGGTAAGTTTATTTTTAGCCCCGTTAGAAAATAAAATTATTTTTTTCAAAAATTTTAATTATTGTTTAAAATAGTTATTTGATATAATTTATAGTTAATTAAAAAATGTGATGGTTTAAAAAAAAATTATTTGAAGATTTAGTGATGTTTTGGGGCCCGTAGTATTTCTAAGTTCGACAGCACTTCCTGTCAGACTTATGAATGGAGCATTCCCTGCTGCGATTGGCTCCCCATAGCCCACGTGATCCCAGGGGATGCATCGAACTAACTGCGCCCCTGGGATATGCAAGCACTGCGCGCCGGCAGCTGGAGCAGGCCCAGGATCGGAATCCCATGCGGGCCCACAGCACAACAGCCGGCGCGCTAGGTAAGTGCAGGTCGGGGGCTTACACCCGCGGGAAGCCCCCGACCCGAATTTCTGGGTCCTCAAGTTTCTGGAGTGGGACTCAAAGGCTACCACTGAGCAAAGGCTGATGCTCCAAGTTCTGGTTCCCTCTGTGTTCCCTCTTTAAGTGAACTTGCTTGGGGAACTACCCATTTTTGCTGGCCCTCAATGGGGAAACAATTTTTGTTAAATACTGATGCTCATCAGGGAGGGAGACGTTAGTGCAAGGGGATGGAATTCGTTCCATTTCAGGTTCTCAGCAGCAGCCTCAGGCACAGGTATAGCCCAGCCTGGTGCAGAGTAAAGCTCAACATAAACAAGAAGCAAAAAACTTCAGATACCAGGAATTTGAAAAAAGAAGAAAATGCTGTAAACACTGAGCAGGTCAGTCAGCATATGTGGAAGTAAGTTAATGCTTCCAGTGTAGGCCCTTTGTCAGTATTTCCAATGTTTTATTATTTTCCTGCAAAGTAAAACACCCTCTATTATGCTCAAACAACTTTCTTCAGCCTTACTTCGATGTATTAATGTGACAATTTTTCCCATTTCTCGAATCAACCATCCTATGGATTTTCTGAGTCAGATTTCCAGTTAGCGCTGAATTAGTGACCGTTTTGAGAGCCCATGCCTACTACAAAATGGATTCAGAGTGCCCAACTCATTTCATATATAATCCTTACAACCGGCAGACAGAGGCAACTTTCATCCCATTAGTCTGGGCTAGATTTGAACCCAAGTCTGATAGGTGAAAGGCCAGAGTTTAACCCAATATGCCACCCACTTTCCCTGATTGTGAAACTTAAAAATCAAGCACTTTTTGCATGCATCAGATGTGCATAAATGCACCAACAATTGTGCATTTTTTCCATTTTATATTTTAATGCAGGTATAATTGACAGTGATAGTCATACGAGGACGGATACTGGGATGGTGAAATGGGGAATGCAGCACAAACTTGCCTCTGAATAGGTTATCGCATGCAAATTGTCCATGAGATAGATTACTAGAAGCAGAGACAAATTCAACATCCTGCATCTGCCACATGGAAGTGCATTTGGAGATTGCATTTCAGCAGATTTGATGAACAATCACCAGTATAAGGAACGATAAAGAAGGTAAACCAAATGTTATTCAGCCTTTGTATTTTCAGATTATGAATCTAACCTGAAACTGACTTCAAGCTTTGCAAAATTTAAAAGACATTTTTAAAGCTGAAATTAACATTTACTGAACTCAAATGAGGACTATCATCAACCGCAGTAAAGAAATTTACTCAGATCACAGTCACTGTGAATTGTGGAGTTAGTTTGTTTTTATTCTTGGGATGTTGGCATCACTGGCAAGGCCAGCATTTATTGTTCATCCCTAGATGGAAATAAAATCAGGAGAGATGTAAAATAGGCTGCTGATTCGCTGTCATCCATTTTATGTTATCGCACACTTTTAAAATGACCCCAGTAAGTGGGTCCCACCATGTAATCCAGACAGAAGTGTTTTGTAGAAATAGTGCCCTTCAATTGTATAATGGCTGGCGTTGCCGCTAGGTTGAGCTTTTTTTTCAGCACAATTCACCTGAAATCGGCCAAACCACTGCAAAATAGCGAGGAATTTCAAACACAAATTATGTCTAGCGCAAATCGAGTTTCCTCGATCCTTTGCGTCTTTTTTAAATTTGTTTATGGGATCTGGGCATCGCTGGCAAGGCCAGCATTTATTGCCCATCCCTAAATGCCCTTGAGAAGGTGGTGGTGAGCTGCCTCCTTGAACCGCTGCAGTCCATGTGGTGAAGATAATCCCACAGTGCTGTTAGGGAGGGAGTTCCAGGATTTTGACCCAACGACAATGAAGGAACGGTGATATATTTCCAAGCCAGGATGGTATGTGACTTGGAGAGGAATTTGGAGGTGATGGTGTTCCCATGCGTCTGCTGCCCTTGTCCTTCTAGGTGGAACAGGTCGCGGGTTTGGGAGGTGCTGCAAAAGAAGCCTTGGTGAGTTGCTGCAGTGCATCTTGTAGATGGTACACACTGCAGCCAAAGTGCACCGGTGGTGAAGGGAGTGAATGTTTAAGGTGGTGGATGGGGTGCCAATCAAGCAGGCTGCTTTGTCCTGGATGGTGTCGAGCTTCTTGAGTGTTGTTGGAGCTGCACTCATCCAGGCAAGTGGAGAGTATTCCATCACACTCCTGACTTGTGCCTTGTAGATGGTGGAACGGCTTTGTGGAGTCAGGATGAGAGACATTCGCCGCAGAATACCTAGCCTCTGATTTGCTCTTGTTGCCACAGTATTTATGTGGCAGGTCCAGTTAAATTTCTGGTCAATGATGACCCCAGGATGTTGATAGTGGGGGATTCGGCGATGCTAATGCCGTTGAATGTCAAAGGGCAGTGATTAGACTCTCGCTTGTTCGAGATAGTCATTGCCTCGCACTTGTGTGGTGCAAATGTTAACTGCTACTTATCAACCCAAGCCTGAACTTCGTCCAGGTCTTGTTACATGCAGGCATGAACTGCTTCATTATCTGAGGAGTTGTGAATGGCACTGAAC